>NC_048435.1:23082412-23764758 GCF_004353265.1 Vitis riparia
TTCACTAAAAACACCCGAAAGAAAAACATAGTTAAATTCACTTTTAATATTATGTCTTAAAGTGACATTTAACTTTAAGCATTGAATTAAAATAGCAGGTGTATAGTAAAACTTAATACTTATTACTTAATAATTTAAGTTGACTTTAAGTTAAATTATATTTAAGTTGTTGATTTAAAATTTATTACTTAATTCTTATTTTAAGTATTAAGTTGTTTGATAAAATTAACTTAAAATTTATTTTAAATCATCAAATTGACATATTTATCTTTATAAATTATAATTAGAATAGAAGAGGTCAAGTATCAATAGAGATCGTGGAGCAGTAAAAGAGATCGTACTGGTAATTAGGGCAAATGACGTAAAAATGTAAACTTAAAAATAAGTTAATTATTTTTACTTATTATTTACAGTTGTTTTTTACTTTAAATTATGTCATTAAATTATTTTACCAATTATATTTAATTTGCTTAATAATTTAAATTTAAACTAATTATTAAGTTACTTTAAGTTATTAAGTTGATTCACTGAACATCTACTTAATTTATTCTTAATCTCAAATCCTTTTTATCCCTTTTATTCACACTAGTGAGAATATATTTTATAATTACAATTTTATGTTCGTAACTTATTTTTTATAATAAATATTCTATAGTTATATATATTTACAATACTTTTAAATATGAATGTTTTATATATAAGTTTTTTGTTTAAAATTAATGAAAATAAATATAAGTTAAAATCACTTAGTTAAATATTAATCAAAATTAATTAGTATAAATATGTTAATTTAATGATTTAGAATAAATTTTAGGTTAATATTATGAAACAACATTAATATTTAAAGTAAAAATCAAATAATAACTTTTAAGTTCTAAGAATAATTTAACTTAAGTAAACTTAGTAATAACTATTAAATTTTATGAAACACCAATTATTAACTTTTTAACTAAACTACTTTTTTTATCAAATGCTTCCTAAGTTGAATTGTAAAAAATAATAATCATTGATATAATTAGTAATAATTACAAGCAAGCTAGAGTAACCTAACTTTTTCATTCTTCTTGCCTTTCTCTAAACATGAGATTTTTTTTATTTAATTAAAAATTTTAAAATATTAAAATTATATTTAATTTACTATATTTTTAAAAAGGTATAATTAACATTAAGGTAAAAAAAGAGTAAATTGTAAGCAACCATAATTACAAACACTATACATGAAATGATATTTTCTATCATTATTATGATTGAATTTTTCTCAAATGATAATCATTCCAAGTATTCCACTATTTTTTTTCATCATATTTTCACCTCACTATTAAAGCTACAAATTTAGGATACAATGCTTCCATTCTTAGTAAACCACTTAGTCCTTTGTAGGGAATATTGATAGTAGAAATTTTAACTATTTTTTTATTTAATTTGAAAAATATTAAATCATCGAAGTATGTTTGTCCATTCCTACCACATATACGTCCATGTGTATTTTTTGTTTGTGTCAAAAACACAATCACCAATTATGGTTTTAACCTTAAGGTTAAAATCACATCATTAACTATGATTTTGGTATTAAAAAGAAAAAAAAAAAAAACACTAATTCAGTGAATATTTTAAAGGGACATAGCTTTAGAGATTTTATTTTATTTTATTTTTATAATTTTTCTTATGGCTATTGTGAGTGTTTAACTAGGTTGGCAATTCGGGACAAAATTCCTAAGTGTCTCCTAACTCAGCTTTCCAATTCCTATTCGGACTACTTGACTTTGAAGATTAAAACTTTGCTAAGAGGCCAAAGTATGTAGTCGAGTGTGTGGTGATTGGATGTGAATCAATCTGGTTTTTAATTTTTAAATGTATTAGAAAGTTGGGAGAAATGGTTTTTGGTGCAAGACTTTCATTCCCCTGTTTTTGGATCGATCCAGGTGCAGGGGTGGATCGATCCAACTAATTTTTTTAGATCAAATCTCAACCATTAGATTAAGGGTTTCTTTTTTACACTTTAAAAAACAATCTTCTCTCATTTTTCTGGCTGGTGACTGCAGAAAACGTGGAGAGAGCAGTCACACTCCTTGTGTTCTTCATTTTCTCATTTTGTTTTCTTAATTTGGGGTTTTTAATTGCAAAGAAAATCCACTTCTCTTAATGTTTTCTAAACTAGTTTTTAATGGATTTTCTTGAGCAATAAATGGGTTGATTCATTATTTCATTCACATCTCAATCTCTCATTCTATTTGGGTTTGGGTACATACCCATTTTCTTCTTGTGTGGATTCAAGAAGAGGTCGGGATTGAGCTTGGTGCGGACTCCAAGTGTGCTCCGAAAGAAGAAGGTGAGAAGCTGAAAATGAAGGTACTTGTCAAGTAGTTCGGGAAGGATTGGTTGGTTTGAGTTAGGTAAAACCTTGTACTCAATTTTTATTCTTCATAGTGGAGTTTTTCAATCGGTGATAAGCCCGTGGTTTTTGATCTCTTTGGAGGTTTTCCACGTTAAAAATTCGGTGTTCATTGTCTCTTTCTCTCACTCTACACTTTGATTTATTTTCTGTTTTTGATATCATTGATTACTTGGGCATACTTGTTGCATGGAAGAAATATGAGGTGATTTAAGTGTGACGATCCATTGCATGTCTTTAATAATTCTTCTGTTCACTTTGTTTAATGATATCATGGAGTCAATTGTTATGAGTTGAGGAGATGATTGTTCTTTTGATTTATTTTTGAGGAGTGTTGAAGCATTTGCATTGATAAATTGTTGGGAGAGTGTTGATCCATACATTCTTGCTTGTGGATGTTATGCTTTGTTGAAAAATTGTTGGAAGAAAAGTTTCTTGACATTGAGATAGTCTAAGGTTAGGTAATCTTTGTTGGGAGAATTTTTAAATTGTTCTACAACACCTATTCACCCCTCCTCTAGGTGTAGTCCATTATTGAAATTCACATTTTCAGCTATATTTGGTTTTCATAAAGTAGTAAGAAAATAAAAGAAAAATGTTAAAGAAAATGATTTTTTCATATTTGATTTTACTATGAAAAATAGTAAAAAAAAAGGTTAAATATAATTAAAATTATTAAGAAATTTGTATATTTTAAAATTATTTAATCTATATATAGAAGAGTTAAATTTGTGAAATTTTTTGAAGTAATATATAAAAATAATTTATTGATTTTAAATCTATTTTTTATTTTTCTTTACTTTTTCTTTCATTCTACGTTTTCTCTCCATTTTCTTTTTCTCACTTTTTCTTTCAAACTTTTTGGGAACCAAACATAGCCTAAATATTTTGATATTAGATTTTTTTAATTATAGAATTTGATTTTGTATATTAAATAGAAGAAACTTTTTATTAAAAGTTATAAATGTGTCATATAAATCATAAACATAAAATTGGAAATTAAAAGAACAAAACAATTACTCCTCCTTAATAATTTTTTTGCAACCTAAAATTATTATTAACTAATTATAAATTATAAAAATTACTTTATATTATAATTCATTTTTGAAGGAAAAATGTTATTTAGAAACTGTCTTCATTCAATAAAATAATCTAAAAAAAAAAAAGAAGTAGTAGATCAAAAAACACAATTTACCTTCCTTAAATTCCCTTCTTTGTTAAAAAACATGAAAATGCATAATTAATAATGAGGTTGAAAATGGAAAATAGGAGAAAACACTTGACTATTCTATGTAAAAAAGGTTTGAGAACACAAAGAATATCAAGAAAATGAAGAGCAATGCCAAACATGTTTTTGAATGTTTTTCGTTCCGGAGAATAATAAATAGTTTTCAAAAACACTTTCTAAATAGGCTTTTATTATTTTATTTTATTTTTCAAATTTTAGAAAACTTTAAACTAATTTTGGATAGGAAAAGCAACCTTTATCTTTTTTTTTTTTTTAAATAAAACGTGTTCCATTTTTACAAATTGAAATTGGATTAGAGTTTAAAAAGTTTATATTAAACTTGAAATCAATAATAAGAATAAAAGTAAAGAGAAAATTTATTATCTTATTTTGTTGATGAGAACTCAAACTCAACACTTTAATGACTTTAACGAGTCCAACATAATGTGTTAAAGATTCCCAAAATTAGCCCAATGCTTTGCCTTGTTGCTAGTACCTTAGAAAATTAGTTTTAATGCATTTTGTGAATATTCAATAGGCTTTAAGGCATTTTTGGTACAACAAAACATTCTTAGGAGCTCTTAAAAGACAAGTGCCTAAGTAGGGAGTAAACATAGGTTGTGAACTTAAAAGTGCATGAGACTCAATTGTGCACTCCTCCCTTAGCATAGAGCCACACAACTCACCTCTCATGCACGAAAAAAAAATGCACATGAACTCTCTAGCGCACCTCTTAAGTGCATTGAACCAAAGTTCTCAATGGAGCCGACTTAACCGCTATACAACTATTAATTTTTATTTATTTATTCAAGACTTGAGAATTTTAACAATTGATTTGGTTTAATTTCTCTTCTTAAAATTTGACCAGTAAATATATTTTAGAATTTGGTAAGAAGAAATGAATTAAAGAATGATGAACCATTTGTACATTAGAATCTTACAAAGAACATATTAAAAATATCCATGAAAACATATATATTAAACAAAACATTTAAACTTTTAATCTAAAAATGTTGTGAATGCCTTGTGTGTTTGTGTTTAATGTACCAATTGCTATACTTTGAATGATATTTTACACTCAATCATATTTTGAAAGCATGAAACAAAATATTTTTATTTAATTCATATCTTGCCATAGTGAAAAAAAAAGCTGTTATTATTTCATTTCACTTAATCAAAGAGTTCGACACTATTCTTGCCATGATTCAAATGATTAACCATTGCCTCCAAATTTTAACATATGGTTTATAAAACACTATTTAATAGTCATATTAACCTAGCATTCTCTCTTTGTAATTCATACCTTTTAAATTAACTATTATTAATGCTTCAACTAACTATTGTTAATGCTTAAACCACTACTTTATAATAGACTGGATAGTCTATCATTTCTTATTGAATTACTTTCCCATGACCTTTAAATAGACATAAGAGAATGTGCTAGAATGTATTCTAAAACATTTACTAGAATATGTTAGAACAAATTCTAAGAAAATTAACAAAAGCCTCAATGCCATGATTTTGCCATTTGCAACAACTTGAGCAAATTAACTTTTGAGAATGTCCTAGAATAATATTCACAAGAAGATTGAAGAATCAAAATTTAAATATCTCATAATTTTCCATTCATAATGAATTGATCATGTAAGGCTTAATTTTGATCATTCTTAAAAATGCCATAGTATTAACATTTTCAATTTCCTTGTTTAAATTTCTCATCATTGAAAAAGCATCTCATTTATGTTATTTGCTCTTATGTTTCTGGTTATAAATATAATAATATAGAAAATTGAATAAATTTAATTCTTTGTTTTACTTTAATATATTAATTAATTTAAAAAGTTAGGGCATTGTCAAATTTGGAATTCATTCCTTACCAATGAGAGGGATTAAATCCTCTTTGTGCAATCTCTCTCTTTTTTTTTTTTTAAATCTATATACTTGAGATTAGTCATAGGTGGTGTTTGTTTTTTTATTGAATAGAAAAAACTAAAATAATTCACTTTTTTTATTTAGTTAAAAACAATATGTTGATATCAAAGATTGAATTTATTAATAATAAATTTACTTTAGTTGAGTTGGTTGATATCAATAGGTTATTTTTAACTTAATAGAAAAAATTAAATATTTTGACATTTTCTTTTCAGACAAAGAACAAATACCACTATAATCAATCAAAATTTATTCTCCATTCTAGTGAAATCTTATTTTGTTGGCTATCATTTTTTTGCATTTGTTTTAATTGAATTAAAAAGAGGCTTGTACTAAATAATAGCAAAATAGAAAAACAATAAGCTACCCTTCCCATTTTGGATAAGTTGTTATTTTTAGCTTAAATGAAAGTCTGAAGCCAAGTAAAAATCATAATTTTTACAAGAAAATATTAGTATTGTAAAACTTTTGGTATATAAACTTTTATTAAACTTTAAAAAGGAGTTCCGACTTTTAAAACATCTAAAAAGGAGCAAAATGGAAAAAGTTAGATCATCAGGAAAGTTAAAAAACTTTTTCAAGACAAAATATATAAACACAATATTCACAATTTATATTCTTACAAAAATGAATTTATATGCAATTTTGGACAAGATTTATGCCTTTTGTGACTTAGAAAGTTGTATTATCTCTCTTGGTATTCATATTTCTCATCCCAAGCATGGATATAACGCCTGCAATTAATAGATTAAAACCACATAAATTTTATTAACAACAATTGAAATGACCTTAAGGCTGTTGAATGCAGAATGAATCATTTCAGTTTGGAATGTGAGAACCAGAAAAACCAAAATTTGAGCCACACAACTCACCTCTCATACACGAAAAACAAAATGCACATGAACTCTCTAGCGCACCTCCTAAGTGCATTGAACCAAAGTTCTCTGTGGAGCCAACTTAACCGCTATACAACTATTAGTTTTTATTTATTTATTCAAGAGTTGAGAATTTTAACAATTGATTTGGTTTAATTTCTCTTCTTAAAATTTGACCATTAAATATATTTTAGAATTTGGTAAGAAGAAATGAATTAAAGAATGAGATGAACCATTTGTACATTAGAATCTTACAAAGTACATATTAAAAATAGGGAGAATTATGTTTTGGGGGTAGATGGACCCCCAAATTAACAAAAGGTCCATGTAACTCTTCAAATTGAGCCCAAGACCCAATGAAAGTATAGAAATTGAGTTGAAGGATATCATCCTTCAGTATTTTCAAAAATGTCCTTTGTTGATTTTGAGAAAAAAATAAATATTTTTGAAAAATACTTTTATTTAATTTAATATTTTTAAAAAATACTTTTATGTAATTTAATATTTTTTAAAATACTTTTATTTAATTTAATATTAAAAAAATATTTAATTTAATATTTTTTTAAATACTTTAATTTAATTTAATATTTTTGAAAAAAAATTAATTTAATATTTTTGAAAAAAAAATATTTAATTTAATATTTTTGAAAACTACTTTTATTTAATTTAGTATTTTTGAAAAAAAAATTATTGAAAAAAATTATTTAACTTAATTTTATAAAATATTTTATATGTGTTCTTAAAGGGTATATTTGTCAGTTATTATTTCATATCCTTCAACTCAATTTGAAGAGTTACATGAACCTTTTATTAATTTGGGGACCCATCTACCCCAAAAAGATAATTCTCTCTTAAAAATATCCATGAAAACATATATATTAAACAAAACATTTAAAATTTTAATCTAAAAATGTTGTGAATGCCTTGTGTGTTTGTGTTTAAGGTACCAATTGCTATACTTTGAATGATATTTTACACTCAATCTTTTATTATTTAATTAGGCATTTATTTGATATAAAGTAACATAAATCATATTTTGAAAGCATGAAACAAAGTATTTTTATTTAATTCATATCTTGCCATAGTGAAAAAAAAAGCTGCTATTATTTCATTTCACTTAATCAAAGAGTTCGACACTATTCTTGCCATGATTCAAATGATTAACCATTGCCTCCAAATTTTAACATATGGTTTATAAAACACTTTTATTTAATAGTCATGTTAACCTACCATTCTCTCTTTGTAATTCATACCTTTTAAATTAACTATTATTAATGCTTCAACTAACTATTGTTAATGCTTAAACTACTACTTTATAATAGACTGGATAGTCTATCATTTCTTATTGAATTACTTTCCCATGACCTTTAAATAGACATAAAAGAATGTGCTAGAATAAATTAATTCTAAAACATTTACTAGAATATGTTAGAACAAATTCTAAGAAAATTAACAAAAACCTCAATGCCATGATTTTGCCATTTGCAACAACTTGAGCAAATTAACTTTTGAGAATGTCCTAGAATAATATTCACAAGAAGATTGAAGAATCAAAATTTAAATATCTCATAATTTTCCATTCATAACAAACTGACCATGTAAGGCTTAATTTTGATCATTCTTAAAAATGCCATAGTATTAACGTTTTCAATTTCCTTGTTTAAATTTCTCATCATTGAAAAAGCATCTCATTTATGTTATTTGCTCTTATGTTTTTGGTTATAAATATAATAATATAGAAAATTGAATAATTTTAATTCTTTGTTTTACTTTAATATATTAATTAATTTAAAAGTTAGGGCATTGTCAAATTTGGAATTCATTCCTTACCAATGAGAGGGATTAAATCCTCTTTGTGCAATCTCTTTTCTTTTTTCTTTTTTTTAAAAAAATCTATATACTTGAGATTAGACATAGGTGGTGTTTGTTTTTTTATTGAATAGAAAAAACTAAAATAATTCACTTTTTTTATTTAGTTAAAAGCAATATGTTGATATCAATCAATATAAGTAGATTGAATTTATTAATAATAAATTTACTTTAGTTGGGTTGGTTGATATCAATAGGTTATTTTTAACTTAATAGAAAAAATTAAATATTTTGACATTTTCTATTCAGTCAAAGAACAAACACCACCATAATCAATCAAAATTTATTCTCCATTCTAGTGAAATCTTATTTTGTTGGCTATCATTTTTTTGCATTTGTTTTAATTGAATTCAAAAGAGGCTTGTCTAAATAATAGCAAAATAGAAAAACAATAAGCTACCCTTCCCATTTTGGATAAGTTTTTATTTTTAGCTTAAATGAAAGTCTGAAGTCAAGTAGAAATCATAATTTTTAAAAGAAAAGATTAGTATTGTAAAACTTTTGGTATATAAACTTTTATTAAATTTTAAAAAGGAGTTCCGAGTTTTAAAACATCTAAAAAAGGAGCAAAATGGAAAAAGTTAGATCATCACGGAAGTTAAAAAACTTTTTCAAGACAAAATATATAAACACAATATTCACAATTTATATTCTTACAAAATATATATTCAATCCTTTCTCCGATATGTTAGCAACCATTAATTTTATTTCAACCATTTCTCAAACATCTTACTTGGCATGTAACAAACTTTTCCACTAGAAAATAGTTTCAGCAGAACTTAATGTCCAATCAGTTGCTCAGCTAACATCCAAATACTTCCTAATATCTTTAAATAGAACTTATAGAACATTCAGGAACAAACTTGAGAAAAATTGAAGTTCGAGTATCAAATTTCACCATTTGACATTTGACTTGACTTTTGAGAATGTGCAAGAATCAATTTCAAAGAAGATTGTAGGATACAATGTTTTCTAGCTGTTTTTTTAAAACTAAATAAAACCACCAAAAGAACGCTCGTAGCATATAATAAGCATCATGATATTAGTGAATTCACAACATTTATCGATTGAAGAAGCTAAAATTCTTCATTAAAAATCGAAGATTTTGTTTTATCGTTTTCTGAATATAGAGATGAATTTTTTGCAGTTTCTTTTATAGACATAAAAAATGATTTTGTCAAGGAGAAGCTTCTCTTTTTGTTGCTTATGTTTCCCTTTTATAGAGTGTGAAGGAACATGGAGATGGTCTTTTTTGTAGGTTTTTACAGAATCCGCTAGTTTTGTTGACTTTTGGGTATATAAGGACAAAAGTAGTTGGATTCATCTTTTTAGGCTCAAGTCAATTAGTCAAGTCAACTTGTAAGAAGGTTTCGACCATTTTTATGGTTCTTATTTTGAGGTGAATTTTGTGCACTTTCAAGTTTTGAGGTAGACCATTCTCCTAGTAGTTCGATTTTTGATAGCTCCATCAACTTTGGCAACATAAACATGAAAAAGTTATATAAAGAAAGATATAAAAATAAAATCAGAAAAAAAATAAATAAAATACTTTTGTATGTATAATTCCTGCTTTTCTTATGTTGTATTTTATTTGGTACAAATGGATTGATGCTCTTTTTTTCCTTTTTTTTTTTTTGGATTTTTTCCATTTATTTAATTAACTTAATAAAAAATAGTTTTCTAATATTAAAAGCACATTTGACAAGTGTGGAATTAATGAAAACATTTTTAGAATTTACTCTAAAACTAAAGTGATTTTTAGAACAAATTTAAAGTATTTTTGGACTTATGTTGTATAGTATTATAAAAATGAATTATAGATACTGAGAACAAACTAAAAACTTTTTGCATTATATATAAATGCATAATACATTTATGGCAAATAGGTAGAGAAAACTATTTTTCATATTTGAGTTCTCAAATAAAATATTATTCTAAATATAACTGAGATTTGTGATCAATAATTGTTTGGAAAAATTGATTCTTAATGATGGTTTTAGATCAAACCCAAAAAGCCAATATACTTCTATTTCTATTTTTGTTTATATTTGTTACCTTGTTTTGCATACATAGAATAAAATAAATTAAAATCTAGTAATAATCCTACCATTTATCTAATTAAAAGTTAATTTATCTCATCTACATTAATTAGTAAGTCGGAAGAAAAAATAGACCTAATTTAAACTTTAAAATTCAATAAGGCTACTAGTCACCATTATCCTTTGTATAGCAATAGTTATTGCCTTCGGCTTTGGGTGCCAAAAGCATGGATTTTCTTCACCTTTCATAAGAATTGTCATGTTGTAGTGTAATACAATATGATATGGGGATAAGTATTTTAAAAACATATGGTTTTTGTGTATTAATTCAAATGAAAATATTGGTGGAGGGTAAAAAGATTACCACTAACAACCATTCCAAGAAGGGTTATGGATTATTATTATTATTATTATTATTATTATTATTATTATTATTATTATTATTATTTTAATATCACTAGAAAGGTGATAAAATTCTATGTTGAAAAATATAAAAGAAAATAATGCAATTTTACTATAGGATAAAATATATATGCTTTTCATTAAATCATATTTTTTCTTAAAATAATTTTTTAACATATATTAGCTAATTAAGACTCTGTTTGCATCATGAAAAAGTGCTAAACAAAGGCAAAAAAAAATAAAAAAATGAAAGAAATCAAATTCTCTAATTTGGCTAAACAAAGGAAAAAAAAAATCAAATATAATGCAAATTGTTTAAAAATTTATACACTTTTATTCCTTTGTTATTGTCATGTTTGAAAAATATAATAAATGTTGTTTTATATTACAAATACATGATTTGAAGAAGTACTCGTAAAAATTTAAGCAATTTTAGTTGTCTAGCTTTGATTGAGTTTATCAAGAAATTGAGTGTGATAATTAAAATAATTTTATTTTTAATATAAAAATTCATATATATGGATGAAATTAAGCATATTTATAGATAAAATTTATAATCATTGCATTCTAACCCTTTGGACATAACCAAGTTGTTTCAACCATGAAATGAAGCTACCCAATTTAGTTTTTCGTTGTATTTAATATAAATTAATTCCCGCCTATACTCATTTTCTGACATGGGGAATTGTATGATTCGCACACCTGCTTCAATTCCGTTTGCAAGTGCAACATTTGCTTAAAGCAATTGAGGTTACTTTGATAAAGCAATTCATCAAATTTACTTAACTGATTGAAAACCAATTTTTTATTTTATTTTTATTTTTATTTTTTATCAATCCAATTACAATAAAAATTAATTTATAATTGTGAAAAATACATTTTATTAGTTTTTTTTAATCTAAATTTAAATATTTTAAAATTTTAAATTAATTTATTCAGATAATTATTATGCTTTCATGTGTTAATGTTGCCAAAAAACAATATAGATGAGATTATGAAGAACTATTATAATACAATCATTTATTAATCAAGTGATTATACCTATTGGTATTTAAGCAAAATTTGATTTGATTAGATTATTCAAACCACGAGATTGTTTGATGGTGTTCGTTGTTTTCCTAAAGTAATAATAGCATAGTTAAATAATAAAAATCTTATTAAGACATGTAAAAATATATATTATAAAAGTAAAACACTATAATACAATATTTATGTAGAAGCCACACATGCCCTTACAAATATTAAAACTTATATAAAACACGTGGAAAGGGATGAGATGTGGTAAGAATATAAAATACAATTGAGCTAAATTGTCATGGCTGCTAAGCTTAGTATATATGGATCATACGGCCACCACCTCCTCCTGCACCTCCACTTCCACCTCCACCGTCGTCGCCGCTGCCACCACCTCCACCACTACCACCACCACCATGGTTGTTAACTATTTTCTCCCGTCCAAAGGTTGACATTTCTATAGCATAACAATAAAAGAAACACCAAGTTAAAATGTAAAACTTTTATATATTGATATCCTTTAGAACTAACTTATTTTTGTTTTTCTTTAATTTTTTTTTAAGGTTTTGTTTGAGTTTAGAAAGTACCAAACAATAAAATGAGGAAATCTTGATTCTTGGTTCAATTTACTATGGAAAATATAAAGAAAAATCAAACATAATAAAAGTCGTATAGAGAAAAAGAATAAATAAATTTTTAAAGCACGAAAAAAAAATTATTAAACATAAAAATTGTTTCTTGTGAATAATTTTTTACCTTGTCTTAATTTATTTGGAAAGAAGAAATAATACTTTTTGGTATAAAAAAGTAGACAACACTTGCATTATAATTTTTTTAATAAAATATAAAAAAAACAATAATAAATTTAACAAAAAATATGTTCAAATAAAAAGATAAAAATATAGGAAAACATGTCATTACCACACACCCGAAGCTAGAGACTTGTGCAAAGGATGTGGAGATGAGGAAGAAGAGAAGCATAATTTATAACACTTCCACTGCCCCTGTCAACTTCAATCTCAATAGCTCCTCCACCTTTCTTTATTTATTTATATTATTTATTATTTATTTATTTATTTTTATTTTTTATGACAAATATATAAAACCTATTTTCAAGATTCTTATTTATGACATTTTCCAAATCACCTGTCTCTTTCTCCCTCAAATATTTTTTTTTCATATCAAGTTTAGCTAAATTTTAAGGGTCGATAATAATATTTAGATAAAAAGTTGGATCACTTTCAAGATTCTCTATTTACGGTAAGTTTCGAATAAATGGTCTCTTTCTCACTCAATGTGCTAATCAAAGTCAACTATGGAGTTTGAATCCGTAAAACCCATAGTTTGTGTTTAATTTCCTCGTTGAAATACTACTCCAACATTAACTCGCCTAGAATATATCTCAAAATCTATTTAAGTGTTTGTCAATGACTTTTTTTTGGATTATGCATGTACTTGCAACCATATTGACAACATATAAAATATAAAGTCTATTATAAACCATGACATACATCAAACTTCCAACGGGTCTAGCATATAACACATTATTTATGTACTCCACTTCTGTGTTTGGGTAAGATTTTATAGAAGGTTCCAAATGAGTACATACTTGCGTTTGTTTCAAAAATCTTACCAAAACATTAAAGAATTGCCTGCAAATATTGCTTTTATAATAATTCAATAAACTTTTATTTTCTATCATTTGTTATTTCCATTCTAAGAATTTTTATGCCTCTATGAGATCCTGAATTTCCAATTCAGTTCTCAAGTGATTTCTCAACCTCTCAATTGTTATCATCAAAATAAATAAAGTTTCCATCAAATAATGTGATGCATTAACGCAATGATCAAAGTGGCTTTTGATAATCATTCTTTCCCACCATAAATTGATTAAATTACTTGTATCATTATCAAGGTGATTGCTTCAAACCACATGATGATTTGGTCAATTTACAAACAAATTGTTCTTTCTGGATTCTCTATAATCCTTAGGTTGAATTCTAAAATATCACAAAAAAGGCAATTTTCATATCTAATTGAGACAATTCTAGATCATACTAAGCAACAAGAGCTAGAAATAATATAATAGAAGAATGATTAACAAAAGGAGAGCACTTCATTATAGTAGACAAAAGAATAATAAATTATTTGCCAAATCACAGCAAGTTACAATTCCCAAGCAAATAATTAGAAAACAAAATATTCCTTGTACAAAAATTTTTTGGACCCATTTCTTAAAGTCTCCATCTTCCAACCCTACCACTATCCTCCTCTCAATTTTTCTTTGGTGTTTTCTATAATAATTTGGCCACATTGCAAGATTCGATAGAGATGTTTACAAGTCCATTTCAATTGAATTTCATATCTTTTATAGTTTGCATTAGGAGGAAATTAAGGTTGGTCTTTGGCGCTTTGTATTTTAAATTAATTGGAAATAAGAACTTTTCTTCTTGGTTATGATAAAACTTTAAGTGAAGTTTAAATGTGAATTATAGGATACTATTTTCTCTTGATCTAAAAATATAGTAAATTTGTTCTTGAGAATCTCTATATTTAAAATCTATTTACAGATTAAAATTTATTAAATATATTTTTGTAGTTGAAAACTTTTTTCTATTCTAAATTAAGATAAAAAAAATAAAAAAATAAAAAAACCATTTCTAGGAACAATTTCTATATATACACCATTTTTCTTTGTTTTCTAGTTAAATCATTATGTTTATAATATATAAAAGCTCCAAATGGGTTCAAAACACTAATCAAAATACACTACTTTTGACAATCAAAATCTATTTTTAAAACAAGCACACATGTAGCAAATTTAGAATGGTGTAAGACAAAAAATTAAATATAGTAACATTTAGAAAATGATTTTACAAAACAAAAAAGTAAAAGAACATTTTTAGATGACCTAAATCTCAATATCGTGAGTTAATCCATCAAGGAGATGACATTTTGGGTGTAACTATATTCTAATAAAATAAATTAAACATGTTTACTAGTAAACGTTATTTGCACCAAGGAATAATTCACTCTTTGTGTACAAATTTATATGAGAAAATAATTAGTTGGCAAAGTAGACCTAAACACTTAATTAAATGTGGTGGGTTAGTCTAGTAAATAGATGAATGCATTTAGCAAGGCTCAAAATAATATTTACCTTTTTAAAAAAATAAAATATGAAATTTTAAATAAAAATATAATGATAACATAAATTATTAACCTTCTATTCTAAATTCTTTGGGAATCTATACAACTCATACCTCTCAATAAAAGTATTATATTTAAATTAAATTTAAATTAAATTTTAGGTAAGTAAACTTCTTGTTTGTTGATTAGAAATTAATAAAAATATCCATGATTAATAAATTACTACTATAATTTGTTAATAACATACATTAACAACCATGATTTTTACTAATATATTATAAAAGTAGCATTAGTGTACGATTAATATGTATTATTATACAATATAGGCAACATAAGTGTGCCTCGGGAATTAACCAAATATAAAGTCAACAACCATATGAAACATATAGAAGAAAATGAGATCCCACATTTTCTCTTTATTTTTGGCTATTTTTCTTATAGATGGATGACTCCTGTTATGATAGGAGTTGCTACTTCTTGCGACTGCCAGAATTACCACCACTGGAACCACCACCACCACTACCACTGGAACCGCCACCACCACCACCACAAGCGGGATCGTTGTTGCTACCTCCACAGGTGCCAAGTCTTGGGCCCTTCCCACCAGCAGTACCACCCTCGCTTCCACCACCTCCTCTGCCCCCATTCACTCCACCTCCGCTGCCCTCGTTCCCTCCATCTCCCCCGCCCTTGCTGCCACCGCCACCATCACCACGCCTAACAACTAGTCGCTCTCGCACACGATTAATTTTAGTTGACATTTTCCTATATTATAAGACCAAAAAAGTAGCATGCATTAGTCAAATTTATAATTACTTCATAATGCATGGTCTTCATTTGTCTTTTTCTTAATAAATTTTTAGACCCTCTTTGAATCATGAAAAGTACAAGTAGAAGAAAAGTATAAATAGGATATCAAACTTTCATTTATTTATTGTGGAAAATAAAACGGAAGATTAATAATCAAATATTGAAAATGGAAGACACTTATAAACGTTTCTTTCTTTTTTTAAACAAAAAAAATAGAAAAGAAATAAATTAGGAGAAGCCTATGAGCAAGAAGTTATTGAATTTAAACCTGTGTTTTCATTTTTCTTTTTTTCTTTCATTTCATTTTTCCTTGCTTGAAATCTTTACTCAATCATTTTAAGATTTAAACAAAACTTAAATCATAGTCATTATTATTATAAACTATTTCCTAAGAACATATTTTCCTTTTTTATTTTTTTTAGAAAAGAAGAACTTGTTTGGCATTAAAGAAAAAATAGGCACATATGCTTCATATATATTATGATAAACGAAGAAAAACATTAACCATGAATCAACAAAAATTTTAAATTGAAATGGAAAAATCAAAATATAGAAAGGAATTAAGACTACTACATACCAGGAACTCAAGAATTTTGCTGAGAATTTGAAGATAATGGAAAAGAGAACAGTGTATATATAATACTCCTTAGTTGCCTTGTTGAACGTCAAATGTTTCTCTACTGTTGAGGCCTCGTATTCTCAGCAATCCTCGTAGTTGCCAAATGGATAAACATACGATCTCAACGAACACGAATTCCTGATTCAGCTGCTCCTGCAAAAGGCGTCCGGACGGGTGTCCGGACACACCCTCCGACGGTTTTGTCAGCCATGGAAAGAGAGATAAAAGTAGATGGCACAGTTGGCCTTTTCTAGGTATTGAGGAGCTTACCTTCTTCTTTGTGCGAAGGTTCATATATATACCATTTAGAAACTCTCTCTCCTTCATAAATGATGGAAGGCTTTTTGGTTTACCATGATTGCCACTAGGTGGTGGCAGGGACATCCTCATCCTACGAACGGCTGTCAGAGATAACGGGAAGTGACTAGCTGTCACTTCTGTCTTTTCGCTCTGCAGGTATCAGGATATGATTTGTGACAGGATATCAGAATGACGTAGTGAGGCACGCTTAGTCTGGCCAGCGATCAGGATGAACATATCCGGGTGGAACATGAAAGGTCGCCGGATGCGTAATGGCGGTGGTCCGGGATGAACGTATCCGTGTGGGACATGAAAGGTCGCCGGATGAGTGATGGAGGTGGTCCGGATAGGAAAGCGCGCCACGTGTATTCTTGGGGGAATCCGGATGTGGGTATTCCGGGTAGGAACACGTGCCACGTGTCGTCAGGGGACGTGTGCCACGTGTCATCAGGGATGGGTCCCTACAATGCCCCCCTTTTTAAGTTGTCGATTTTGCCCTAGCAAAATGGGCGGGTTAAAAAAGAATGATTGCCTCTTAAAACCGGGGTTCGCTTTTTGTTCTTACTGGGCCACGTGGCGAGCTGGGGCGAAAAGACAGGAGAGCCTTTATGGCGAGCCGCCGTCTCTGGGTATTCCTAGGCAAATGTGTCGGTTTAATGATAGCGTTTTTCTGAACGCTTGGGATACTGAGGTGCTGTCTCTTATAAATATCAGGCTGTGGACTCCCGTTGCTTTTTCTTACTGCATCTTCCTTGTCATCGCTTCATTTGTCTGCTGTTTTGTCTTTGCTTGTGAGCGTACCGGCAGCATTCAGGTGGTGACGGTGACTGCATTTGTGGTTTTCGACCCTGTTTTCGAGTTTACACTTGGTACGCAACTCTATTCTGATTTCTTCTTTCTCACATGCTCTTTTCTTGTTTGCCTTTGATTCGCTTGGAAGCTCTTTTTTTTTTTTTTTTTTTTTTTTTTTTTTTTTTTTTTTTTTTTTTTGTGTATGTTTGGAGTTTCTGCTGCCCCCCTGCGCTTTTTTGCGTTTTGGTGGGGTATGGAATCTCCTGTGGGGTAGGGCTTGAGGTTTTGTGGGGTCGATTTCGCTTGTTTGACTTGCTGGGTTTCTTTCATGCAGATTGTGCTTCATCTTTGTACTGGAAAATGTCTGCTACCAAGGAAGTTACTTCAGCTCGCCCGTCTGGTGACGCTCGTGCTGAAAAGTCTGTAGAAAAGTTGGATGTAAAAGAATTTCGCGATCGGTTTTGCGTTCCTAATGGCGTGTCTGTAGAGCTGTTTGATGGAGAGGGCGTGTTGCCTGAGAAGCCGGAAAATAACGCGATACTCTTTACCAAGGAGCAGTTTAATGCTGGGCTTCGATTCCCTGTCCCGTCTCTGCTCAAGGAATTTCTGCATTTCACCCAGATTCCTCCAGTGTACGTACATCCCAACATGATCCGGGTGCTGATGGGGTGCAGCATCCTGAGCATGCTGTTCAACTTGGACCTCTCATTACTGGAGGTTCTTTTCGTTTACTCGATCAAGAAAGTGAAGAGTAACATCTTCAGCTTCGTCGCCAGCCTTCCATCCCTGCAACTGGTGACAAACCTACCAGATTCGAATAAAAAGGCCGCCAAGGGGCAGGTGCTGGTCAAGGGCGTATGGGCAGGTTGTCTGAGCATCCGGACAGGCCCTTTGTTCCCAATCAGTCACTGAAAGATTCCAGGTATAGCTAAGCTACTTTCTGCCTTTGCATAGTTTGTAAGTCAGCATTGTTTTTAGTGGCTGACATATTCTGCTTTCTTGGGTGTAGACCAGGATAAGAGAGGAAAACTGGTGGAGTGGGTGGAGAAGGCTTCGTTCGATCGTTTGAACAAGCTTTTTGAAATAACTTCAGCCGAGCGGAGATGCGAACTGCTTCTTTCTGCGCAGAACCTCCGCTTGTCGTCCAGCAGCCTCAGGCATACGTGCTGAACATACTTCCCAGGCGGCTGCCTGAAGAAGTGGTAGTCGGGGAGCACTTTATTCTTGAAGACCTTCCTTTCTATGAGGGGGTACGGAAGGCAGATGCCCGGAAACGCAAGGCCCTTCTCAACGATCGGGAGAAGAAAAGACAAGAAGGGCTTCTGCGGAAGGCTCCGGGTGGGAAACGGACTGCGTCCTCTCCGCCTGCTGGTGCTCCAGCAAAAAAGAAGAAGAAGCTGAGTAAAAAAAGTAAGGGTAAGGCAATAAAAATCCCAACTCCTCCAAAAGAGTTTGTACCCCCTCCCATTGGCTATGAAAAAGAATGTAATATTGAAGAGCCGGAAAATCCTCTCCCGTCCTCTGTCTCAACCACTTTCGAATTTATTAGGGGCCTTAATCTTTCAGGGCCCTCGGTGGCGCCAGACGTTCGGATGGCTCTTCTGGCTGAGGAAGCAGCTTCAATAAATCAACCGGCTCAGCTCACCCGGATGAGGTTGCCGACTTGCCTCCTGTTACACCCCCAACAGGAGAGATGGGGGCAGATAGCCAGGAGTTGCCTGTACATGAGCCAAGCCCTCGTCCTCTTGTGCCTGTGAAGGGGCCAACTAGGAGAAGGTTGCGTCTGGTACGCGACTTGAAGTCTGGCCTCGCTGGGCGGCTTCAGGGCCGGTTCACAGAAGGTATCGAAGTCAGCTGTTCATCCGTCCCGGAGGGTCATCCGGAAGGCGATGTAGTGGAGATGACGGAAGAGAGCCCGGCCGTCCCAGCGCTGGTGCCGGCTGAGGTTCCAATTCTGGCTCCGGCTGAGGTTCCGGTTCTGGCTCCGGCTGAGGTTCCAGTTCTGGCTCCGGCTGAGGTTCCACCCAGAGAGGCCCAGCCGGTTGAGAATGTTGAAGGTGTGGTTCCGGAGGAGGAATCACTCTCCAATGCCTCCTTGGGGAGGGTCCTTTTGATGATGCCACTTTCATCCCTGCTAACCCTTTCAGTTATGCGGAGATGGAAGAGAAGCTAAAACAGATTCCCTCTGTTGCAGACGCTGGGGTACCTTCAGCCCTGATGTTCGAGACAGTAGAGACGGTATAATTTACTTTTTAATTCCTTCGTCATGCTGATGCGCTTGTCGTGTGATTTGTAACTTGGTTTTTTTTGTTTGAGTATTTTCCTACAGCTGGTGAGTGGCCTTCGCGGTATGGTTCTTCAACGCAATCTTCTTTCTGACCTGCTGGAGACTGCTGAGTATACAAAATCTTTTGTGTCTCAGCGAAAAAATGATGAAGAGAAATTGCGCTTGAGAGTGGAGCAGGCTGAAGCCAGTTCATCTACTGCTCGAGAGGAGAACAAGGTTCTTCGGGAGGAGAACGAGGTTCTTCGAGAGAAGAACGAGGTTCTTCGAGAGGAGGTTGCTGAGGTAAAGAGCCGGGAGGATTCTATGGAAGTTCGCCTGTTTGAGGCGGAGGAGGAGATGGCTCTTTTGAGGAGGGAGGTGAGGCACCTCCGGACAGAGGTGTCTATTGAGAGACGGCAGAGAGAAGAGTTGCAGTTGCGTTTGTCAACGCAAAAGGAAGAGCTGGAGGGTGAATTTGCTGCGGAGAGGGGGGAACTTGAAGCGGAGTACCAGAAGCAAGTTGATGAAATGTACTTGTTCGGCTACCGCTGCTGTATGAAGAAACATGGCATCAAACGGGACGTTCCTTCAATTCCTCCGGGTGAATTGGAGAAACTGCACAGCAAACCTGCTCAATGACAGCTTTTCCTTTTTGTGAAAGAAAATCTACTATCTTCTTTCTATACCTTTGTAGTCCGGAGGTCTTTTTGTGTATGATTCATTCCACAAATATCAATAAAAATACACCTATTCATTTTGTATTTCTATTTTTTGCCTCATCTTTCACTGGTAATACTGCTTTAAATTAGATACATTCCATGGTCGCTGTAATGGGGTTCCATCCAACTTCTGTAGATGATAGGCTCCACTTTCACTTGTTTTAGATACTATGTAGGGGCCTTCCCAATTGGCTTGGAACTTTCCTGCCCCTATGTCAGCAGTATTTTCAAAAACTTTTCTAAGGACTAGCGTACCATTTTTGAAGCTTCTGGGCTTTACTTTGCGATTGTAGTGAGCTGATGCCCTTTGCTGATAGTCTGCCATCCGGATGGCTGCAGTTTCTCTTATTTCGTCCGCCCAGTCCAAATTTCTCCCTAATTCTACATTTGCATCATCCTGCCTTCCTATTTCGGTTCGGATAGTGGGTAGGCCAATTTCGGTGGGAATGATTGCGTCCATTCCGTATGCGAGGGCGAAGGGAGTATTGCCTGTTGGACGTCCGGGTGTGGTTCGATAAGCCCATAGGACGCCGGGTAGCTCCTCCACCCATTTTCCTTTGGCTTGCTCGAGTCTTTTCTTCAAGGCAGTGACTAGAGTCTTGTTTGTGGCCTCCGCTTGCCCATTACTTTGAGGATAGCGTGGTGTAGAATATGAGTTCCGAATATTGAGTTCTGAACAGAACTTTCGGAAAATCTTGCTATCAAACTGTGGACCGTTGTCTGCTATGATTGTTTGGGGAATTCCGAAGCGACAAATGATGTTCTTCCATACGAATTTGGTGACATCCTTGTCTTTGATGCTAGCATATGCTTCGGCTTCTACCCACTTACTGAAGTAGTCTGTGGCGACAAGCAGGAATTTCTTCTGGGCAGGTGCGGCTGGTAGAGGTCCTACTATGTCCATGCCCCACTGTGCAAAGGGCCATGGACCTGAGATCGTTTTCAACTCTCCCGATGGCATGTGTAGTATGGGGGCGTGCCTTTGACATTTGTCGCATTTTTTGACGTATGCTGCCGCGTCTTTTTTCATCGTAGGCCAGTAATAACCTTGCGAATGGGCTCTATGTGCCAGTGATCGCCCTCCAGCATGGTTCCCACATACTCCCTCGTGCAACTCAGCTAATACATAAAGTACTTCTGAATGTTTCAAACATCTGAGGTAGGGGCCTGTAAAGGATCGCTTGTACAGGTGCCCTTTAACCAGGGTGAAGCGGGCGGCTTGCACCCGGATCTTGTGTGCTTGTTTAGATTCTTCAGGCAGGGTGCCTGTTCGGAGGTATTCAATGATATCTTTCATCCACCCTTCGTCATCTGTTTCGCCTGCCTTAATGGTGTTGCAAGTGGAGGTTTCCGTGATGGAAGGTTTGGCTTGTAAATATATAGGCAGTAGTATTGCTTCTTTGGTGGGAAGGGAGGCAGCTATACCTGCCAGGGCGTCGGCGCGCGCATTTTCGTTCCGCCTGATTTTTTCAATTGTCCACTCTGTGAATCGTTGCAAAGTATCTTTTACTTTGTTTAAGTATTGTGCCATGCGCTCATCTTTGGCTTCGTATTCGTTTTGAACGTGTCTTACCACGAGTTGGGAATCGCTATAGACTCGAAGCCTAGAGACGGATAAAGCCAGGGCGAGATCCAATCCGGATAGGATGGCCTCATACTCTGCTTCATTGTTAGAGGCTTGGAACCCCAGCCGGATGGCTTGCTCCAGCTGTTCTCCGGTTGGGGATTGTAGGAGGAGCCCTACTCCGGAGCCGGATGATCGTGAGGCTCCATCAACCCGCAATGTCCACCATTGTTTTTCGCTTGATTCGTCATGTTGGATGGGCTTTCGAGAGTATTCCAACACGAAGTCAGCCATTACTTGGCCTTTTATGGACAATCTGGGTTGGAACTCTATTCCAAATTCACTCAACTCTATGGCCCATTGAAGCATTCTCCCGGTTAGGTCCGGCTTGTGTAAGATATTGCGAAGGGGTTGGTCAGTTAATACGACCACTGGGTGTGCTTGAAAATAAGGGCGGAGTTTCTGGGCGGCACTTCGAAGAGCTAAGGCCGTCAGTTCTATCTTTGAATATCTGGTTTCAACATCTGCCAACGCTCTGCTGATGTAGTAGATGGGTTTCTGCTCCTTGGGCGATGGGCAGCGGAATAAGACAGCGCTAACTGCCCACTCTGAGACAGCCAGGTACACATACAGTTTTTCTCTGGGGATGGGGCTGCTTAGGATGGGTGGTTGCATGAGGCGTTGCTTGATTTTTTCAAAAGCGTTTTGACAGCTGTCTGTCCATCCGCTGGGTCCTGCTTTACGGATTGCCAGGAAGAAGGGCTGTAGCTCATCGGTGAAACGGGCTATAAAACGTCCTAGAGCGACAAGCTTGCCTGTGAGGCGTTGTAATTCCTTTTTGTTCCTGGGGGGTGACGTCTCTACGACTGCCTTGACTTGTTCTGGGCTCACCTCTATTCCCCTTTGACTGACCATAAAGCCTAGGAATTTCCCAGCACTCACGCCAAAGGCGCATTTGGAAGGGTTCAACTTCATGTCGAACTTCCTTAAGAGGTGGAAAACTTCTTGTAAGTGGAGAACATGCTCTTCACGAGTTTTGCTTTTGACCACGACGTCATCAATATACACTTCCACTGTGCGGCCAATTAGAGGTTTGAATATCTTTGTCATCAGTCTTTGATAAGTGGCGCCAGCGTTTTTGAGACCAAATGGCATGACTTTGTAACAGTAAAGTCCATGTGGCGTTATGAAGGCTGTTTTTTCTTGATCATCTGGGGCCATGGGGATTTGGTGATATCCGGAGAAAGCGTCCAGAAAGGAGAGCATCCCTTGCCCGGCGGTAGAATCCACAATCTGATCTATTCGTGGCAAAGGGAAACTGTCTTTTGGGCATGCTTTATTGAGGTTGGTATAGTCGACGCAGACCCGCCATTTGCCCTCTTTCTTGGGTACGACTACTACATTTGCCAACCAGTCTGGATATTCCACTTCTTTGATGAATCTGGCCTCCAGTAGTTTGTCAATCTCCATCCGGATGACTTTTTGTCTGTCCGGGTGAAAACGTCTGACCTTTTGCCGGATGGGTTTTGCCATTGGTAAAATGTTAAGCTTATGCGAGACTATCGAGGGGTGAATTCCCTTCATATCAGAGTGTGTCCATGCGAAAACGTCATGGTTTTGTCGGAGGATGTCTTGGATGCTCTGGGTTTCTTCGGGCGTTAAAAGGGAACTTATATGAGTAAGATGAGAATCTTCTTCTGAAATTTGTACTGTTTGTAAGGGATCTGCTGCCGGGGGATCTCTGTCCGCCGGATACAGTGACTGCTATTGGTCGAGCGCATGGGTGGATTCGGGGAGGGGTTCATTCTCCCGACTGGTCCCTGCTTCTCTTGCTATCTGGTAGCATTGGCGAGCGGCTAGCTGGCTGCCGTATAGGTTGGTTTGCCCATCTTCAGTGAGAAAGCTCACCATCTGATGATATGTGGAGGGGATGGCCTTCATACAGTGTAGCCATGTACGTCCCAAGATAACATTGAAGGGTGATAGATCTTGGACTACCGAAAATTGAACGTTGAGAGTGACTGGGCCAGCTTGGACTGGTAGCACAATGTCTCCCAATGAGGTAGTTGATGCCCCGTTGAATCCGGACAAAATCCTTCCAGGGTTTTCGAGACCGACTAAGTTGTGTCCCATGTGGCTTATGACTGACGCTTGCACCAGATCAGCTGAGCTACCTGGGTCAATTAAGATGCGTCTTACGTCGAATTTGTCTATCCCCAAGGATAGAATGAGGGCATCACGGTGCGGACGTAATATCCGCGTGGGGTCTACTGGAGGAAAAATGATCGTTCCGTCTATGGGGTGCGGGCCTCCTTCGGTTATCCCAGGTCGGATGGAATTGATACGCTCACGCACCATCGCTTCCCGCAACAACCTCTGCCTTTTTCGCTTGGAATTGAGCTCTTCATCCGACGGGCCTCCATTAATGTAATTTATGACGGCTTTGGGGCGGCCGGAGCCATGGGGGCCCCAGAATCGCGGCCCCGGGAGGCATCTCCATCTCTAGCATCTGTACGGAGGTATTGCCTTAAATGACCCGCCTTTATAAGCCTTTCCACCAAATATTGGAGGCTTCTGCACGTCTCCGTTGTATGGCCGTGCTCCTTATGGTAAGCGCATTTTTTGCTATGGTCTCTCCTGGATGGATCCGATCCGAGGGGTCTGGGCCACCTGAAATCGGACATGCTCTGGATCATAGGGAGAGCTTCTCATAAGTTATAGAGAGTGGTGTGAGGGGTGGCATTTCCGGGCGGCTTGGTCCTTCTTGCCTTCGATCGGATGGTCTTGGCCTGTCCGGAGGTTTAGTGCTTCCTCTGTAGTACCCTTGGATGCCTGTCCGGCCACCAATACTTGCTGGGTGGCTGCCCGTACGTCATCTTCAAGCATTGAGTATTTGTTTGCACGTCGAAACAAGTCGTCCATTGTCATAGGAGGCTTTTTGCTAGTGACTCAAAAAGGGAGTGCCTGGGCAAATACATCGTTTGAAAATCTGTAGGACAGCGTCCATGCTGCAAGCTTCCACTTGTAGGACAGCCTGGCCAAATCGTTTCACGAACTCCCTCAAGATTCGTTATCCTTCATTTTTATGTTTTGCAAGGTGCTGATGTTTTGCTTATGTCGGGCGGAGCATAAGTATTGTCCCACGAAAGCTTCTGAAAGGTCTCTGAAATTATCCACCGAATTAGGAGGTAGGCGATGGAACCATAAAGAGCCTGTCCTTGCAGACTGGCAGGAATACTTTGCACAGCAGTGGGTCGTTGCCTATGTCGAGGGTATGAGCTGTCGATAGTGCATGATATGGTCAAAGGGTCACTGCACCCATGTATGTGGAAAACTTTGGTACGAGAATCCCCTTGGGGGTTCGTAATGAATGATATGAGAGCAGAAAGGCGTGGAGAGCATGTCATCCAACCTTTTGCTAATGGAGCCCATGGGTGGCTCGCTCAGGAGATTTTTCCCATGGTTCGTACCGCTTGGTGCGGTGGAGCGTTCTGCATCATGGGGGTGACCAGGGGTCACGGTGCGAAAGAGCGTTCTGTGGCATGGGGGTGACCGTAGGATCATGGTGCACTCCCCCTGCGATGGTCGTCGGTGGCTTGGGCTGCCAGTTTGCTGGGGGCCCAGTCTCGGCGCGCATGGCGCCCGACAATTGGGATCTTCTGTCACGTCGTCTTTTGACGAGAAGTGGGTGGAATCTGAGCTCTCTTCACGGGGAGCTCGAGGCATAGGCGTGTGTGGCTCATGCGGCCTAGCGCTGCGTGTTTCAGGGATTGCTTCCGCTGTTCCAGGGTAAATCGACTCCTGGTGAGCCCTTGAGTTGGCCACCTGGTCCCGGGAGTGCTGACGACGGGGAACTCCTGTCGACGATGTCTGGATACGTAGTATTGCATTTTCTTCTCTTAACCTCGTCGTCTCCTGGAGGAGAGTTTGTAGTTGGCGCTCGCTCGCTAACTGCCTCTTTCGATGGCTTGGCGCCATTCAGAATTATCTTCCTCTCTTCTTCCAGATGAATGGCTTTGGGAAGGCGTAGCCATTTCTGCTATTTACTGAATCAGCGAAAAACGTTCCCACAGACGGCGCCAATGTTGAGGCTCGTATTCTCAGCAATCCTCGTAGTTGCCAAATGGATAAACATACGATCTCAACGAACACGAATTCCTGATTCAGCTGCTCCTGCAAAAGGCGTCCGGACGGGGTGTCCGGACACACCCTCCGACGGTTTTGTCAGCCATGGAAAGAGAGATAAAAGTAGATGGCACAGTTGGCCTTTTTCTAGGTATTGAGGAGCTTACCTTCTTCTTTGTGCGAAGGTTCATATATATACCATTTAGAAACTCTCTCTCCTTCATAAATGATGGAAGGCTTTTGGTTTACCATGATTGCCACTAGGTGGTGGCAGGGACATCCTCATCCTACGAACGGCTGTCAGAGATAACGGGAAGTGACTAGCTGTCACTTCTGTCTTTTCGCTCTGCAGGTATCAGGATATGATTTGTGACAGGATATCAGAATGACGTAGTGAGGCACGCTTAGTCTGGCCAGCGATCAGGATGAACATATCCGGGTGGAACATGAAAGGTCGCCGGATGCGTAATGGCGGTGGTCCGGGATGAACGTATCCGTGTGGGACATGAAAGGTCGCCGGATGAGTGATGGAGGTGGTCCGGATAGGAAAGCGCGCCACGTGTATTCTTGGGGAATCCGGATGTGGGTATTCCGGGTAGGAACACGTGCCACGTGTCGTCAGGGGACGTGTGCCACGTGTCATCAGGGATGGGTCCCTACATCTACCTTTCATTTTTCCTTTCTAAGGTGAGATAAAAAGTATAAAGAAAATGACATGAATGGTAATAAAAACAAATGAAAATACTTTCATATTCTCTAAGATGGTGTAATAGTTCTAGAGGTACACCATAAAATTTCCCATTTTTCATGCACATATGCCTTTTTTGTACAGTAAAATATCCATTAATATGTTAATAAAAATAAAATTCAAACTATATATTGAGATTCAATAGGTTGCATGTTGACTAAAATAATTTCCATAAGTTCAATTTATACACATGGAAGCTAGTAAAGGAAAATTAAAAATTTTATGGACGGACACTACACTCTTTTTGAATTAAAAGTTTGTTATTTTTGTTTTTCAAGTGAAATAATATCTTTGATATATATTTTTTATGATAGAGTTACCATATAAATCATATAAATTAGAATTTTATTTAATAAAACTCTAACTCTTTTTAATTATAAAATGTAAGTAAATACTTTTAATTTTTTTTTTATGTATAAGCATCTTTCTCAACCCCCAAAAAATAATTAGCAAATATATCCCATAAAGATATATATATATATATATATATATATATATATATATTATATATATATATATATATATATATATATCCATTTCAAAGGGTATTAACCATACTTTTCTAGCTTATCTATGCTCTTGTTTGAAAATTCTTTCGTTTTACATGGAATTTGATCATTTTATGGAAATAAGGATTTGTATAAGATGTTCTATTTTTATATAAAAAAATATATTTTAAAAATAAAAAATGATATATCCAAACAAACACTAACTATTCATTGTTCAAAATAATTTTAAACCCATGATATGGTCTCTAATTATGTTAACATCTCCTACCCCCTCCTTCTCCCATGAGATTAGTTGTATTTCATACAATATTTTCATTAAGTTCCTAGGGTTGACACTAGTATTTTAATAAAAAGTTTGAACATTCACAACAGTTTTTATCTATTGTAATCTTTGAACCTAGGATATTTTTCTTACCCAAACTTTAGCGGCATTTTATAATTTATATATATATAATAAAAAATAGAAAATAAAAATTGCCCTTACCAAGAGTCCATGCTAAAGATTTAAAAACTAAAGTTATTACAAAATTAGTAACCTATAAAGCACTTGTAGAAATATTTTAGAAAATATGTTATTTTAAATAAATCTATATCTTCTAAAAAAAAAATCTCCTGATCATCAATAGCGACATGCAAGCATTCTCTTTTGGTCCCTCAAAATTTTTTGTCGTGTTCGTGTTTATTATTTGTACTGTTATCTTTCAAATTTGTCTATGTTTTTGCATTGGATTGACCAAAAAAAATAGTCTTGTTCCACTGTAGAAGTATTTCTAGAGAAATCTTGTGAAAGATGCCTTTTTAAGTAATTCTATTTTTTCTTTGAAAAGACAATAAACTCTCAATCATCATGTAAGCTAGATTCCTTCTCCAATAAAATTTCAACACCATCTCCAAATTAGGTCTCTATCTTCCAACCCTACAATCCTTTCTTTATAAAAAATATCTGGTGTTCTTCATAAAATTTGGCCACGTTTCAAGGATCCATGGTGATGTTTAGAAATTAAAAGTGAATTTAGGCTCATTTGAGCTAAATTTCATATCATTCATAGTTTTCATTTGGAGGATTAGTTGGTCTTTGGTGGTTATTATTTTTCCTAATGTTAGAGTTGTTTATTTCCAAGTGACTAGAATCTAAGGCTTTCCTGCTAATTGTCCTAAAATTTTAATTGAATTTTGTATTTTAGAATTGATATCAATTATCTTTTTCTTTTTTCAAATTTTATCGATATTTTCATCCATATTTACAGTAATGCATTCTCGATGAACAACATGAAAGGTTGAATGCCACATGATACATCCTCAAGCATCCACACTAATATTTAAAAGAAAAGAGTCTATATTTATAGTAGCTTTCAATCATACTTTCTTCTTTAGTCAAAATCTTTAAATACTTTATTCAAAGTTTGATTAAACATTGAAAGAGATATTTTGTGAAATGTGTGATGTTAAATGATTCTACTTTTTCTTTTGAAAAGAAAAAATATCAATGAATTGTACTAAAGCTACAAGTCTTGGCTACATGATTAGAAAACGAAAGATTCCTTGCCAAAACAAAAATGGTTGAATGTTGTTGTAATATTCAAGCAAGTTTTTCTTTTTCTTTTTCTTTATCAATTTTTTTTTTTTTTTGGTTTTTTTATGGCCCTTTCACTCTCAAATTTTTTTGGTGTTTTTGTATGAGATTTGATAGAGTTTGAGCATATTTTTGTGAAATATGTTTTTTTTTAAAGTAATTTTGTGTAGGAAAAACACAATAGATTCTCTATCAATCATGGCAAGCTAAAATTCTTGATGATTAGAAAATGAAAGATTCTTTGTCAAAAAAATTTTGAACCCACTTCCGATGGTCCCATTTTCCAAGGCTACCTTCTCTTTCTCTCTCAAACTTTTTGAGCGTTTTTGTAAAATTTGGACACATTCCAATGATATTTAGAGAATGAATTTGAATTGAGGCTCATTTGAGTTGAATTTTATAATTTTTATATAATTTGTATTAGGAGAATTGGTTGGTCTTAGGTGGTTCTTCTCTTTTCTTAAAGTTCCATTTCTTTTATTTTTATGTAGATTAGAATTCAATGCATTTTCTTGCTAGGTATGATGAAATTATAACTCTATTTTAATTGTGAATTACTAGTATAAATTATCTTTTACAAAGTTTATCAGTATTTTCATTTGTATTTATGGTACTGCATGCTAACCCATATATTTATCTTTCTAATATTTGAGCGTGACTAATTGTAATTTCCATTAGGATATGATGAAGCACAATTTTTTTTCTTCATTGTGAAACTTCAAGCAATGTCTTCATAATTTGTCACTATCAATGTAAAATTTTAATTCTAACTCAAAAATATAAACCATCAACCAAAATTCTAATTCACGAAGTAGAAATGATTATTTGTATGCCTTTGCCCTTTAGAGTGAAGAATTTTTTTGTCTATTTGGTAATATTTTTTAAAATGTATTTTGAAAATATAGTTACAATAAACAAGTTTTGGTTGTTTTTAGGAACAAAATTTTGTTTGGTAACTCAAATGTTAAAAAATAAAAACAAAAAATTCTCTCAAACTATTCTTTGAGAAAGCAAAATATGCTCATACAAAAGTAAAGTTCTCTCAACCTATTCTTCGTAAAGGCGAAGTATGTTCATGTATAATGCAAAAGTTTTCATCATATTTTTCATGTTTTTAATTGTTTCTCAAAATACCATAACAAAAACCCTAAAAATATGGAAAAATTGTTCTCAAGAATATCTCTATTTAAAAGCTATTTATAGTTTAAAATTTATCAAATATATTTTTAAGGTTGGAAAACTTTTTTATTCTAAATTAAGATAGATATATATATATATATATATATATATATATAATATATATATATATATATATATATATATATAAAATAAAAAATAAATAAATAAAAAACTCATTTCTAGGAAAATTTTCTAAATCAGCTGTTAGATTATTGTTTAGTATATAAAGCTCCAAATGGATTCAAAACACACTACTTTTGGCAATCAAAATTTCTTTTTCTAAACAAACACCCACATAGAAAATTTAGAATTATGTATGATAAAAATAAATTCAATAACCTTTAGAATATAATTTTACAAAAGACAAAAGCAAAAAAGAATTTTTAGATGTGTTAAATCTAAATTGTAAATTAATCCATCACCAAAAAATACTATATATGAAACTAGGAGATGATATTCAGAAAATACTATATATGAAACTAGGAGATGACATTCAGGGTGTAACTATGTTTTGATAAAATAAATTAAACATGTTTACTAGTGAACATCATGTGTGCCAAAGAATAATGCACTCTTTATGTACTAATTTAAATGAGAAAATTGTTATATGGTGAAATAGACCTAAACATTTGTTTCATATTTTCTACTAAATAAATTTTTACTTTAGGGTGGCTTGAAAATGAAAGATTCCTTGTAAAAAAAAAATGGTGGATCTCTCTTTATCATAATATCCTAGCATGTTTTTCTTTTTCTTGTTTTTTTTTTCTTTTTTTTTTTGGTTTTTTTTCATGGTCCTTTCACCCTCAATTTTTATTTTTATTTTTTTTGTGTTTTTGTATTTTAGCTTTGATAGAGTTTCAACACATTTTGTGAAATTTGCTTTTTTCTTTAAAAAGAAAAAAAAAAGTAATTCTAATTTTTTATTTAGGAAAAACACAATAGATTCTCTAGCAATCATAGCAGGCTACAATTCCCAAGTTGATAATTAGAAAATGAAAGGTTCCTTGACAAAAAACTTTTGAACCCACTTCCAATGGTCCCATTTTCCAAGGCTACCATTTCTTTATCTCTATAACTTTTTTTATTTTGTAAAATTTGGACACATTCCAATGATATTTAGAGAATGAATTCAAATTTAGGCTCATTTGAGTTGAATTTCATAATTTTTATATAATTTGTATTAGGAGAATTGGTTGGTCTTATGTGGTTCTTATCTTTTTTTAAAGTTTCATTTCTTTTATTTTTATGTAGATTAGAATTCAATGCATTTTCTTGCTAGGTATAATGAAATTATAACTCTATTTTAACAATGGATTACTAATATAAATTATACTTTACAATGTTTATTGGTATTTTCATATTTATTTATGCTACTGCATGCTAACCCATAGATTTATCTTTCTAATATTGGAGAGTGACTAATTATAATTTCTGTTACAATACTATGAAGCACTATTTTTTTTCTTCATTGTGAAACTTCAAGCAACATCTTCATAATTTGCCACTATCAATGTAAAATTTTAATTCTAACTCAAAAATATAAACCATCAACAAAAATTCTAATTTTAATTTACAAATATAAATTATTATTAATGTGCCTTTGCCCTTTAGAGTGAAGAATTTTTTTGTTTATTTGATAATATTTTTAAAATTAAAAATGGATCTTTGATTTATAAACAAGTTTTAATTATTTTTAGGAATAAAATTTTGTTTGATAACCCCAATATTAATAAAAAATTCTCTCTACCTATTTTTTGCAAAGGTGAAGTATGCTTATACAAAAATAAAGTTCTCTCAACCTATTCTTCATGAAGACAAAATATATTCATGTATACCGTAAAAGTTCTCCACATATTTTCCATGTTTTCATTTATTTCTCAAAATATAATATAAAAAAGCCTAAAAATATAGTAAATTTGTTCTTGGGAATCTCTCTATTTAAAAGCTATTTAAAGTTTAAAATTTATCAAATATATTTTTGAAGTTGGAAAACAATTTTTTTTCTAAATTAAGATAATAAAAATAGAAAAATAAAAACCATTTCTATTAACAATTTCTAAATAGGTCATTTTTCATTTTTTTTGGTTAGATCATCGTGTTTAATATATAAAAGCTCCAGATGGGTTCAAAACACACTACTTTTGACAATCAAAATTTCTTTTTATAAACAAACACCCATATAAAAAATTTAGAATTGTGTACTATATGTTCAAAACAGTCCAAAAGGTAAGGTTCAAGTAGAATCCTCTAATTCAATTGCTATGTTCATCCACCTAAAAAAAAGTTTACTTATCCAAAATTCCCTTCCATGGTCTTATTCTCCATTCCTTTTTATCATCATATCTCATACACTATAAACCCTATTTTATTTACCTTAGTTGGATTTATTTTGAGGTTGGTGTAACAATATATTAGAAATTATAGTTAATGGAATCAAATAGGTGTATGGGAGGATCTTATGAAATAAAATGGTGAAAAATGATGCAAAATGAAGAAGTAAAAATATATAAGTGAATGATCTAGTTTCTAACCCTTTAATGATGAATTTATCTAAAAACCTCGACCTCTTACTCATCCATTATATGGATGACAAGAAGACAAAATGAAACACTCACTTAGAGTAACAGTTCAATCTTAGTGCATTGGATCTCAGTTCATACTAATTGGTCACCCTAAAAGGTGTCTTAGCTAAACATCTTCAAATGCTATTAACTTTGGCCTCCTTTTGAATATCATTCTTCACCATCTATTGTACCCCTCGAATGATCTCAAATTTGTGTTGAATCATATCTCTCAATAAAAGTATTATATTTAAATTAAATTTTTGTTAATTAAACTTTTGGTTTGTTGATCAAAGTATATATAATAGATAAGTTATTACTATAATTTGTTGATAACATACATTAACAACCATGAGTTTTAATAAAAATATATTATAAAGCAGTATGAATGTACCATTAATATGTATTATTATACAATATAGGCAATACAAGTATACCTCGAAAATCAACCAAATATAAAGTCAAAAACCATATAAAACATATAGAAGAACATGAAATGTCGTTTCTTTGTTGATTTTTGTCAATTTTTCTTATAAGTGGCTAACCGCTATTACCATATTATATCGCGACTGACATAGTCACCACTTCCGAAACCATGATCACCAATGGTGCCGTCGCTGCCACCACCACCACCCCTACCCTCACAATTGCCGCCACCACCACCCCCACCCCTACCCCTACCCCCACAATTGTCGCCACTACCACAACCTCCTTCACCCCCACTCACACCACCTTCCCTGTCCCTGTACCCACCACCTTCTCCACCCCTACCACTTTCCTTGCTACCATCGTCGCCATCACCACTCCTAACAACTATTCCTTCTCGTCCATGTGTAATTGTAGTTGACATTCTCCTGTCCTATAAGACCAAAAGAGTAACATGTAGTGAGTCAAATTATAGTTATTTCATAGTGTGTGGTCTTTGTTTTGTTGTAAACTCCATTATCAACACAAATAAAAAACACAAATCTCATGTTAAATCATATAAAGAAATCATGCCGAACATTTTAGAGAATGTGAACAAACCTAAGTCCATTATGGGTGTTGAAGAAGTATGGTTCTTCTAAGGCAATAGAGGAGGAAACCACATTTCTGTGTTCTCTCTTGTGATAGAAGGCAAGAGAGGGAAAGTTTCATATTTTTCAGAAAAGAAAAACTTAAGACACCAACCTTTAATTTCATTATCCCTTATATTAATTTCCTGTATGCCTTAGGGACCATACCCATTGGCTGTTGGGTCACATGTGTCTTAGGCCCATCATGTAAGACACGTGTGACTTGGGCTCTACACAGAAAGGTGACCCATACTTAATAAACATAAATTGAATATGTATAGATAGCTTAATCATAAACTAAATATTAATATATGTGAGTCCATAGTTATTCTAACAATCTCCCACTTGAACCACATATATTACCGAAAAATGTTCATGATAATACTTCATTGAGATCATCTTTGCTATCCTATCCAAATATCCTTAAACAATCCGGTCTACTAATTATATTAACACAGGATCAAAGCGACTTTCGTTAATCATAACTATAACTAGACCCATCAATGATCACAACATTAACAAAATTAGCAGCATGGATCAAGTATGGATGTGTAGCATGGAAATTACATAAAATGTGATATTTAATATGTCTATTTCCAATTGGTCCTACTTTATGATTAAAATAGTTAAATTCTACTTTCAACACTTAATGCTAAACTGCTTCTGAAAGTCATCATTTCAATTCAGAGTATTCAAACACAATAGTCTTTTAAAAAAAAAAAACTAAAGTTTGTACAAATAATACAAACATAACAATACATATAGAAAACAAACACAAAACCCAAATACAAACTCCCACTATACTGGCACATCATTAATATGTACAACACTCATATGTGTGACATGCTCATAAAATACTTTGGGTGGCAAACCCTTAGTGAGCGGATCCGCAATCATGGAGTTTGTGCTTATGTGTTCAATTGATACTTGAAGACTCTGAACTCTTTCTTTCACAACCAAGAACTTGATGTCAATGTGTTTGGACTTTTACGAACTTCGGTTGTTCTTAGAATAGAATTCTATGGCTTTATCATCACAATTGATTCTCAATGGTTTCTCCATAATGGAAGAAGCAATAAGTGTTTGTTTAACACTTTTCCATGAAACCGCTCCAACCAACATGAAAATGTAGCCTGAAGTGGATCTCCTACTATCAAGACATCCCACGAAATCGGAATCAGAATATCCCACAATCTCTAAATGATTGGATCTTTAATATGTGAGCTTATAATCTTTAGTTCTTTGTAAATACCGCATAACCCGTTTTGCCTTTTTTCAGTGATCCATACCTAGGTTACTTAAATATCTGCCCAACATTCCAACAATGTACGCAATATCCGGACATGTACAAACTTGTGCATACATGAGACTTCCTACTGCCGAGGCATAGGGAAACCTCTTCATATCCTTCATCTCAAGTTCATTTCTCGGACATTGGTGCAAACTAAATTTATTGCCTTTTGCCACAGGTGTCTCCTGGTGCACAATTGCTCATGCCAAACCTACTTAGCACTTTATCGATGTAGGACTTTTGTGATAGCCCAAGTATACCTCTTGAACGATCCTTATAGATCTGTATACCCAGCACAAAAAATGCATTACCAAGATCCTTCATGTCAAATTTATTGGATAGAAATTGTTTGGTTTCATGCAAAAGTTCCACATCACTACTTGCAAGTAGAATATCATCTACATATAGCGCCAAGATAATGAATTTGCTCCCACTAAACTTGAGATATATGCATTGATCAACAGTGTTCTCCTTAAAACCAAATGAAGTAATCACCTGATCAAACTTTCGGTACCATTATCGGGATGCTTGTTTTGAACCATATATGGACTTTTTTAATTTGCATACAAGTTGCTTTGAATCATTAGACTCAAAGTTCTCCAGTTGCACCATGTATATTGTCTCATCCATGTTACCATTAAGAAACACAGTTTTAACGTCCATTTGATGCAGCTTTAAATCATAATGAGCTACAAGTGCCATGATTATTCTAAAGGAGTCCTTTGATGAAATCGGTGAAAAGGTCTCCTTATAATCAATGTCTTCCTTTTGAGTGAAACCTTTTGCGACTAGGCGTGCCTTATACCTTACAATGTTGTCTTTTGAATCCCGCTTAGTCTTAAAAATCCATTTGCAACCAATCAGTTTTACACCTTCAGGCAACTCTACTAAGTCCCAAACACCATTGTCTTTCATTGATTTCATCTTATCCTTCATGGCTTCTATCCACTTTTCAGAATCAGAACTTTGTTTGACTTGACTAACTGAAATTGGATCATCTTCCAAACCCATGTTAAACTCATGTTCTTGGAGATATACAACAGAATCATTTGAAATTGTACTTCTCCTTTCTCTAGTTGATTTCCTCAGTGGCACTTGTACTTAAGGTTCTTAAGGTTGTTGAGTTACCTTTTTATGAACTTGAACTGATTCCACAACTTGAGTAGGAGAAATTCCAAGTGTCTCTACAATCTTTGTTATTGGTTGTACATTCTGGATAGTGTCATCAAACATAATATAACCATGTCCAATCGCAATAATAGGAATACTAATAGATTCCTCTTCAAATACCACATTTCTTAATGGCTCTCTCTCACTAAACTCAACATCCTCAATGAACTTAGCATTGCCCGTTTCAAATAAAGACCTAGTTGAGGGATCATAAATCTTGAAACCTCTCAACCTTTTAGAATACCTTACAAAGTAGCAGCTCACAGTTCTGGAGTCCAATTTCTTCTCATTTGGCTTGTAAGGCCTAGCCTCAGTTGGACAACCCCAGACATGCAAATGCCTAATACTAGGTTTTTTGCTAGTCCATAACTCATATGGGGTTTTGGTTACTATTTTGCTTGGGATTCTATTCAAAATGTATATTGCAATTTTGACAGCTTCGCCCCAAAGTGATTCTGGAAAAGTGGAATGACTGATCATACTCTTTACCATATTCTTAAGAGTATGGTTTCACCTCTCCGCTACACCATTTTGGCTTGAAGTCCCCGACATGGTGTACTAAGGGACGATACCACACTCCATAAAAAATTTGGCGAATGGCCCTGGACGTTGTTCACCGGATCCGTCATATCTATCATAATATTCACCTCCACGGTCAGATCTAACGGGCTTTATTTTCTTGCTTAGTTGGTTCTCAATTTCAGCTTTAAAATTCTTGAACACATCCAATGATTGAGACTTCTCATGAATCAAATAAAGATAGTCATATCGTGAGTAATCGTCAATGAAAGTGATAAAATATTGTTGTCCATTCCAAGAAGGGGTAGGAAATGGACCACAAATGTCCGTATGTATCAATTCCAAGACGTCACCGCACCTATTGGCATCATTTTTCCCCACATTTGTTTGTTTACCCTTAACATATTCTATACAGACTTGAAATTCTGACAAATCAAGTGGATCAAGAATTCCTTCTGACACAAGCCTTTGAATACGTTGATTTGAAATATGACCTTAACACTTATGCCATAACATTGAAGAATTATCATTTGTTAACTTTCGCTTAATGCCATAATTACTTGAATGCAAGGTTTCATTACCATTAGAAGCCTTCATGTTCAATTTGTATAACTTATCTGTTAGACTACCGATACCAATAACACATGAATTTAGATAAAGACTAACCATTCCATTTCCAAATGAACAAAAATATCCATATTTGTCCAAACATGCAACAAAAATTAAATTTAGTCTAAACGACGGTACCATAAAAGTCTCCTCTAAATCCAAAGTATATCTAGAATCTAACTGTAATCTAAAAAGACCAATAGTCTTCACTACAGCCTTGTTGTCATTTACCACATAGATGTATCTTTCACTATCAGTTGGCATTCAACTCCTTAGGCAACCCTACATCGTGACACTTAGGTGAGTAGTTGCACCCGTATCTATCCACCAAAAGAAACAAGTGATCTCCTTATCTTGTTTCTTCTGCACCTTTTGCTTAGATGTCCTAGAATATGCAGTTTCTTTTCCTTTATTGTCCATTTTTCTTTTCTTGTTGGTACCATGTCCCTGAGATGTGGAAGCCAAGTGAGCACTTTCTATCTTCTCTTATTTCGATCTTTCATCCTCTTGCACACACTGAGCAATAAGCTCATTCAGAGTCCATTTTTCTTATTGAAACTGATCTTGAATGGATTGAATTGTGTAGGCAAAGAGATCAAGACCAAGTACACAAGTATGTTTTCTGATAACTCTAACTTTAGTGCCTTGAGTCTAGCCACAAGATTGGACATTTCCATTATGTACTCCTTTATATTCTCTTTCCCTTTGTATCGCATGGAGACAAGCTTATTAAGAATAGTGCTTGTCTCGACCTTTTCATTTGCAGCGAATCGGTTTGCTATCTGGTCCAAGAATGTCTTGGCTCGAGACTCCTTAGGTATTGCACCCCTTATAGCTTCTAGAATTGAGTGCTTCATTATCATTAAACTCATGCGATTGGATAGCTCCCATTTTTCCATAGTATCCCTTTGCTTAGCAGTGTTGGCACTAGTAAGATCTACAAGGCGATCCTCTCTTAATGCATAGTCCAAATCCATGCACCCGAGCACAATTATAACGTGTTTTTTCCATTTCTTGAAGTTTGTGCCATTAAGCACAGGAATGTTGTTAACATTAGCAGATATAGAAGCTGTTGAATAATAACAATAATCTCACAATTAATCACAAAATATCATACATATATGAATAAATAAAAAAATATATGCATGTGGGCCCATCACAAGATACCTCGCACAAACATTAATATTTAGTCTTTGGACAAAAATATCAACTTGTAATTGGTTCTCTTTTACAAAATTAGTTCATAAATATTGATAATAAAACTGAAGCAATATGTCTTTCTTTGGACTAACATACAGCATGCAAGGTAAACTTTATATGTCACACATTTATGACTTCTTTATTTATTATTATATTAAAATAATCTTCCTTTGGGCCAATTATTTTACACAATAATAACACGTTTACATATTTCAAAATAAATAAAATTACATAATATAAGTTACTTTGGCAACAAATATACATAACTCATTTATTTTTAAATGTTAAACACAAATCTAGCAAGGGTAAATCCATATATTTAATGTGGTACTGAAAATGGAATACAAAAATCGGCTCTCTTGGTTGGTTTGGGTATCGACCCATAAGGATATTTATCATGTGTAGTATATATATATATGTTGTTCACTGTCATTTTTTTTAAATAGAATTAATATATTATTAAAATGGGCACACATTAACCAAATGGATCCCGCTTACAACATAGCCTCTCACGGCCCAAAGGATACATCGAATTGACGCCAAAACGGCGTCGCAACACTTCTCCGATCATCAAATGGATGCCAAAAACAGCGTCGTAGGCTTCTCCGATCAACGAAACGACTAGTTGATTTCACATTTCGACTGACAGCGTCGCAGGGAACGCCACACCAAAAGTGGCGTCGTAGGAAAGGAATGCTACAGATCATAATGATTTTCTCCGATCGGTGACACGTCTGGCAGATTTCGCATTCCAGCTGACGGCGTCGCAGGAAACGCCACGCCAAAAACGGTGTCATAAGGAAATAAACGCCACGCCAAAACGACGTCACAAGGAAAGGAACGCCACACCAAAAATCGGTGTATTTGTTCGGAGTCAGAGGCATCCAATGGTTGCCCAACTAACTAAACCAGTCAATCTAGTCAAAGCCCGTTGCGCTGAAGGTTTCATTCCTGATTTTCCCTTGCCTTTTTTTTTATTAAAAATGTGGAAATTTCTTAATGATTCAACATGTGTGGCTCTGAACCAATTGTTGTAAACTCCATTATCAACCCAAATACAAAACAAAAATCTCATGTTAAATCATACAAAGAAATCATGTTGAACCTTTTAAAGAATGTGAACAAACCTGAATCCATTATGGGTGTTGAAGAAGTATGGTTCTTCTACGGCAATAGAGGAGGAAACCACATTTTTGTATTCTCTCTTGTGATGGGAGGCAGGAGAGGGAACGTTTCGTATTTTTCAGAAAAGAAAAACTTAATTAAGACACCAACCTTTGGTTTCATTATCCCTTATATTAATTTCTTCTATGCCTTAGGGACCATACCCATTGGTTGTTAGGTCACATGTGTCTTAAGCCCATCATGTAAGACACATGTGACTTGGCTGTACACAGAAAAGTGACCCGTACTTAATAAACATAAATTGAATATGTATAGGTAGTTTAATCATAAACTAAATATTAATATATGTGAGTCCATAGTTATTCTAATATGGTTTTCTTTTGCTTAATAATTTTTTTAGACCCCCTTTGAATCATGGCAAGTACAAAAGGAAGACAGGTATAAAAAAATATCAAACTTTTATTTTGAAATTTATAGTGGAAAATGTAATAGAAGATTGATGAATATAATATTGAGAATCTTGGATGCTTATAAATTATTTCTACTTTATACAAAGAAAGAAAGAAAGAAAAAGAAATAAAATTGAAGAAACATGTTAGGAATAATTTATTGAATTTAAATTTATTTATTTTTCTTTCATTTCCTTTTTTTTCATTTTTCTTTCCTTAAATCATCAACACTAGAATAAAGGAGAAACTAAAGACAACTACATTCCTGGAAGCTGGAACTAAAGACTTTTGCAGAGAATTTGGAGACAATGAAGAAGAGAAACAGTGTATATAATGCTCTTTAGTTGCCTTGTCCAATCTCAAATGTATCTCTACCTTTCATTTTTCCTTTTCTAAGGTGAGATAAAAAGTATTGAAAAAATGACATGAACAGAACTAATAAAAATAGAATTCAAACTATATCTTTTATATTCAGCTAGCTTCAATCAGTTGCATGTTTGACAAAATAATTTCCATAAGTTTAATTTATATACATGGAAGCTAGTAGAGGAAGAAGAATTAAAAATTTATGGACTAATCCTACACTATTTTAAATTAAAAGTTTGTTATTCTTGTTTTTTAAGGTTATGTTTGATTCTCATAAAATTTGAGAGAAAATATAAGAGAAATAAAATAGAAATGAAAAGTAAAATGAAAGAAAAAGTTAAAGAAAATAAAATAAAAAATTTAAAATTTGTTTTTAATTTTTTTTTTCATAAAAATACATTTGTTTGAATATTTGTTTACAAATTTTCTTACACATCTCTATAAAAAAAAAAAAAAAAAAAAAAAAAAAAAAAAAAGATGAAAGTCTAATCTTTCATCAAAAACATTTATAAGGATGTTTTGAGTTAGAAAGGTGTTTTTACTAATTTTTTTTTTCTTTATAGGAGAAAGAAAGAAAAGTTTTCTAGCATAGCCAAGCTACTTTTGTAAAATGTGTCTTTTTAGAAAATGAATTTCAATTTGGGTTTATTTTTGCTGAATTTTATTTTTCTTTTATTTATATAAGATTTGCTTTATTTTATATACAAAAGTAAATAAAAAATAAGTGTTTGGTAACTATTTTTTTTTTTTAAATTCTCTTCTCCAAAATTAAAAATCAAGAAAACACGTTTAGTAGTAAAAAAAAAAAAAACTATTTTCTATTTTTTATTCTTATAAACAAAAAACATGGTATTTTCAAATAACATATTTTAATTTTTTTTTTTTTGTTATTTTCACTTATTTTATAAGGGATATTTTAAAAAATAATTATACTAATACATAGAATGATTAAAAATAGAACACTAAACAAAAAAAAAATTATTGTTAAAACATATTTAAAAATATTAAAAACATGCTAAAAACATTTTTAGTTTTTAAACAAACTTTTGTTTTATAAAATATCATAAAACAATTTTCAAAAACTATTTTTTAGAACTGTTTTCGAAAACGTTACCAGAAAGGTATGTAAACAATTTCGAACGGAGCAAAAGGTGACTCTGGATCTTTGTACTGATTCAAATTAGAAAATTTGTAGTCAGTCAAGTTGAAATCAGCAACCAATCCAACGAAGCATGGGTTGTGCCAACCGTTCAACACAGCCCAAAAAAAAAGAAAAAAAAAAAAAAAGGAAGAAGAGATGGCCTCAGTTCAAACCCCGCAAAAATGGGTTGGGCCGTAAACAATTTGGGCTTGGCTAGACTAGGATGGGCTCAACAGGGCATATTTTTAATTCTAAGTTTTAAAGCAAGACAAGAAATGAGGGTTTTTTTTTTTTTTTTTAAATTTTTTGCTATAGTGAATGTATTTACAAATCACTTGAAAATGAGACTAACAAATAATTTCCAAGATTATTAAATAATATTTTCCTATTTTTCATAAATTTTAATTTATTAAACCCAAAAATAAAATCTCCCTGCCACCTTCCATGCCCCCTACTCCTACCATGCATATAAAATCAAAGAAATGAAATAAAATAAAAATATACAAGGCATATTAGGAGTACAACCATTGGTTCATCCGTAGATATTTAGGGTTAAGTATAGATCAGTCAACTACATTATTTTACTGCTAATGACGCACTTAAATGAATATTTTTTTTCCAAGAGTACATGCCCAAGTACATGACTTGTTAATTGGAAAGAAAAAGACAAGTCAATTTAATAATGCAATTCTAATAAAATAAAATTGTATTTTCTATTTTTCATTATTAAAAAATAAAATTGTATTTTTAAATGAATGAATAAATGCATGGAAATAAACTAGAATATCACATGTAGAAAGTCAACCAATGCTAGTTTATTATACAATGAATATTTAAAAAGAAACTTTCTTAAAGAGAAAATTATGTGCTATTTAAATATATCGAGTAAAATAATCATTTTTCATGTGTCCACATGCTCAACTAATTTTGTTATATATATATATATATGGCTTTAAAAATAATGATATAAAAATTAAAATGTATATATTATTTTCGTAAAAGTTTTACTTTTAACTGATTTATGTACGATGTTATTTTAAATTTAATAAAAGTTTTATAATATAAGTGTTGAAATTTTTATATGTGAACTTACATAATCAATTTGATAATATCATAAATCAATGTTAATTTATTTTTGCATTGTGGTCCATAATGGGACTAGACACATATTGTTGCTTGATTTTTTATGAGCTCACCCTAATTCATTTGACTAGTCCATTAAGTCAAGTCGTCCAAATAAAGTGTGTAATGTGTAATATATATATATATATATATATATATAGATGTGTGTGCAATTGGAGTATCTATCCTTCTTCTTCTCTTTGGAGAGCACTCCTCGCAAACACACACACACTTCACTTTGGACTGAATTTTGGGAGGCAAGGGAAGAGCTCATTGATCCCTCATTCTCGAGCCATCACGCACCCGGAAAGCAGCTTATTGGATATCAAAGGGAGAAGAAATGGCTTCTCATGGCATGAACCAAGGTAACCGGATGAATTTTTGCTATTAAATGCATGCTTAAATGTTAACATGTGATCCCTTAATCTATTATAAAAAAAAATAAAGTTTATTCCAACTTTGGTTTTAAGCTAAAATAAAAAAAATAAAAGATTATTCTAAGCCAAGGTTTGATTATTTAAAATATTGTCCCTTAATCTATTATAAAAAATAAAAAAAGAAATCCTAAAAAAATAATTGCTACATGATTTAGATTTAGGAAAGTAGGCTTAATTTTATTAAGTAACATGTCTTTTATTTTATTGCAAAAATCCCAAAAGTCAACCAATGCCTACACATTTAGAAACTTGGATAGCATGTTATACTTTTTTTTCCTTTTTTTTTTTTTTTTTTTCTAAAAGCAATTTTATACCTCATGCCACACATGTATGTGGGGTTGTACCTACTAAAGAAAGAAATATTCCACATACAAAATGGATCTAAAGCACTAGTGGCCTTCACTACTTTTTCTTTTTCCATGATTCTCTCTTTAATATAATATATCAAGTGTGGGGTCTCATGTTCCTTTAATGCTTATAATTATCTTCATTGTGGTATTGAAGACACCATGAATACTCTTCTATTAATCATTTTCTAATTTTGTAATTTTTATCATGAATAATTTGACAATCAACTTCAATATATTTTGTTTGCTAATGAAAAATCTAACACTTTGTAGTAGGGATAATGGTTTGATTGATATAACAAACGATGAAGGTTGTTAATGTAGGAAGTCAATGTCTTGAAGAATATTACAATGATTGGAGCTTAATAATAATTATAGACATGGGACGGTATTAAACTTCAATAAAAAGGTTTAGATATGGTATGTTATTTCTTGATTTTTTGAAAAAATTAGAGATTAATTAAGAGGGTGTTTGATTTTAATATTATTGCTGAAAATAATTTATTTTCATATTTTAGATATTTGTTTTTAACTTATTACGTATTCTTAAATATTTTTTATTGAATAAAAAAATCAAAATATTTAATTTTTTCTAAATAAAAAATAACTTTTTTTTATTCTTGTCATCATAATAAATCGTTTTATCCTTATAAAAAATAAATTGTTATAATAATTTTTATTATTTTTAATTTTTTAGAAATATGTTAAATTATTTTTTTCAAATAAAAATTAATTTAAAAACCATTTTTCTTAATATATTAAAATATTGATTTTTAACATATAAAAAACAAACAATTTAACACTTCATATAAATAAAATATTAAAAAAACAAACAACTAAATACTTAATATTATTAAATGATATTTAATTTTAAGTAAAATTAAATTCTATTTTTTTTATTAAAAAAGAAAAAAAAACATCATTGAAGAGGGCTGCAATGCCCTCTTTATTTTATCGAGTGAGTTTAAAAGAGAGATTTTTATCTTTTAGAAAATTAATTCAAATACGAATTCGCATGGTAAATTTTGATTTATTTTAAATAATATGAAAAGTTCTATCTTTATTTTTTTGGTTATTTGAATAATATTTTATGGTTTTTATAAACATAACATATGCTAATACTTAGGATGATCACATGTACATATAAATTAGTACGTGCATGAAAAAAAAATGATGTTTGTTTACAAATTATCCAAAATTATTTTTAATAAGTATATAATTAAGGGGTGTTTGATAAAATTTAATATTATTATTTATTGACTTAAGTTTACTTTAAGTTAAATTATATTCAACTTGTTGATTTAAAACTTATTATTTAATTTTTTATTGTTTGATAAAATTAACTTAAAATTTATTTTAAATAATCAAATTAATATATTTATTATCATAAATTATAATTAGGATAAAGAAGGTTGAAAAACAATGAAGGTTTTGTGAAATAATAAAAAAGATTGTAAAGATAATTAAAACAAATAAGATAAAAAGTTAAAATGAAAATATCAATTTAAGAATAAATTAATTATTTTTATTTATTACTTAAAGTTATTATTAGTTTTAAGTTATATTATTAAATTATTTTATCAAATATATTTAATTTATTTAATAACTTAAATTAAGTTATTAAATCACTTTAAGTTATTCAGGGATTTATCAAACACATTAAATGTTAGTTAAAATTCTTTTAATGTTAATATATAATTTGTTGACATTTATATTTGATATTACTCATTTTAAAATTAATATAAGATGTAAACCTAATATTATAAATATAATTACAAATAAGTTTACTTGAATTCATTAAAAAAAAAAAAAGGAAAGAAAGAAAAGAAAAGAAGAAGATGAGGATGATAATGAAATAGATATATAATCTTTATTACCCTTTAACCCAAACTTTTTATATTTACCCCTACATTTTTATATATAAATAATCCCGGCATGCACCAAATGTGCACGTGTATGCCACCTATAATCATATCATATATGAAATAGACACGTGTATGCCACTTGTAAATTCCATATGAATGCACAAATATTAATTTTTTATATTTAAGTATATTAAAATTTTAATATAGCCATGCTTATCTCTCAGAAGTCAGGAATACACCAAAACAGAACCACTGGGTTACACAATTGGTTTTTTTTTTTTTTTTATTCAAATAGGATAGACATTGAAATCTAAGGTAGTCATGTCTACACGTAAGATGAGTACAACTTAGCCACGTGTGCCTGTATGACTGAGAGCTCCAAGCTGGGCTGACCCCAACTGAACAAGCACTTTGTAGATGACAGCTTTGATACGAGGCTGGCGAAAGATTCCAAAGGGATTTGGATTTTGGAATGGAATGTGTGGCACGTGGGTCGCGTTCCAGATCCCAGTCATCATTCAAGATCCTAGTCATCATTCACACCCCACTTCTCTTGACACGTCTCACCCACATGTCCATCCCTCGTTCTTCCATTTCTTCTCCCAATTAAATTCATATGACACTCCTCTCTGTTTAATTACCAAATTGCCCTCCAGAATGTCCACATCACTCAATTATTTTTTTCATCAACTTGAAAAAGACAAGGGAATAGTGTCATTAAAATCAAATTAATTTGTCAAAGGATTTCATAAAATAATCCCCATTTTAAAATTTTAAAAAAAAATTATATCACGCACCATTGAATCTATCAACATAACCAATTTAAAAATAAAATAAAAAAACATTTATATCAAAAGACAAAATAATCCCCTATTTGAAAAAAATAACCCCATCTTTTTTTCATCAAATAAAAATAATATTATTTAAAATAAATAAATTCACCTTTTTTCAACTTTGTCAAATTAATTGGAATATTAGATAAATAATAATTTCTAACAATAATAATATTTTCCGGATAAAGTATTACAAAAATGCATGCGAAAATTGGAGTAGCCGCATTAGACGGCGAGGATCGCGTTGACATGGGATCAGTTTATGACAGCCGTCCGATTGGCAAGGGCATACCAACACCTCCCTTTCTTTGGTCGAAGACTGACATAAATCCGTGGGCCATGCCATCACCTTGTCCTAACAGAAGGGTAAAATAGTAATTTTATCTTGAAGATCAGGAATCTCAAATGTGCCGGCGCCGTTATTTTAATGCCTGATTTATTTTTTCTGATTGTAGGCGCCGTAATTTAACACGAGATTATATTTTTGTACTATTTTTAAATAATTAATATTAGGTATATTTTAAGTTATTCCCTTAAAAGCATTAAAAAAAAAAATTAAAATGAAGAAAAAATTTATATATTCATTTTAGTATTTTATTATAAAAAAATAAAAATAATTATTGTAATAATTTTGTTTTACCCAAGGCAAATTGCTTCCCTGAAGGTGGGAAGCTGTGGGATTGGCTGAAAAAGGCATGACCAATCTGTCTATTACAAATCTCTGCCGATTAGTGAGTAAATATATATGAAAATTATTTTTTTTTAAAATTATTTGACAGTGTTCTAATTCTGGAAAATAAAGTTTCTTGAAGAGGCAAAAGCTCTGCTAACCGTTACTCCCACCACTCCTAGGGTTTCTGTATATGGTAATCTCACCTCTTTCCCTGCAAATTTTTTGTTGTTTTCTCTTTGTTTAGTGTTTTTGTCCAGAGACGAGAGAGGCGGTGGGCGGAACGCGGTGGGATGAAGGAGGTGAGGCGGTGAGGCGATGGTTGTGGAGTTCCGATGCAGCAGAGCTAGGGTTAGGGTTTTGTGTATCTTTGATGAATTGCGGCGGAATCTTTCATGTGGTGTTGCCTTTGTTTGAGTTTGAATAATTGGTCGGATTGTAGGTGGTTTCTTGGCTTTTCTTGAACCTAGGGTTTTGTTGATTGAAATCTCTGGAATTTTGTTGCAGGATTGAGCGTCGGGGAGTGTGTATTCGGTGATAGAGCTCTCTTCCAGGTCGGTGTTTGTTTATTGATTTTCTGTTTCCTTGTTCTGGAGAATTCATTTCTTGATTTGATTTCGAATGGATTGTAATTGGTTGCTGGTTTAGGCGCTGTTTGGTCGCGTCGAATTGGACAATTGTTGAATGTTAATTTAATTTCGAGTTTGAGCTTAATTGGTTGTGATTTAGGCAATGTTTGGTTGGATCAAATTCGACAAGTTCTTGGATTTTGAGTTCAGGTGTCATGCGTGAACGTTCAAAAATTCAAAAATATGTTGATAGATATTGGAATTATGTTGGTTGACGATATGATTTTGTGGAACCAAGCATGGTCTTAATCTTATTTATTTGTCAAATCCTGTATTGCATTTTAGTATAAATTGGAGTACTAGGGAGTGTCATTGTCATCTGTGGGTGGTACAGGTTTTCTAGTGAGTTATAGATCAATTAGGACTCTTTGTGTGTTGAAAATGAGGGTTTTAGGTGTGAGGAGTGAGATATTGTTGGAAAAGAGAAAATTGTGTCCAAGTATAGATCAATTAAGACATTTTGGGTTGGAGGAAAGGGTTTTGGGTGTGAAAAGTGAAAGTCTGTTGTAAGTGAGAAAATTGTGTCTAAATAAAGCTCAATTAGGATTTTCAAGGTTGAGATAAGGTTTTTAGGTGTAAGATAAGGTTAGGAATTATTTTGGGTGAGAGATTGTAAATTTAGTTGCAGTTCAGTTTTTTTGAGTCTTTTGAAAATGGAAAATTCTTCGAGTTATTGGGATGGTGCTCAATTAGAGAGTTTGACACTATTGGATAATGATGCCAGGAATTCAATTTTGGAGCAACCAGTAAACAATATTCCAGAGGATCTTCTTCACGATATTCCAGAGCTAATGAATTTTGACGCATCTACTGGATGGTGCAACAACCCCACAATGGAGCAGTCGTATGCCTCTTATGAAATGTCACCTCTCCAATCAATGCCTTACTCTGATGTATTTAATTTCAGTGATCAAAATGTTGCTACTAACAGTGTTAGTGATGGCAGAGGTACTTTTAATGTTGCTGGGAGTTCTTTTTGCTCTGGAGCTAAGATGGCTTTTCAACCCATGGATTCTCAATTTGGTTTTTCATTGAATTCCACAGAAGTAGACAATTCAAATGCTACAAGAAGTAACAACAGTTCTTTTCAACAGAACTTTGTTTCAGAAATTGGGTCAGATGCTAGTAGAAGTATCGGTTGTTTCCAACAGAATGTTGGTTCTGATATGGAGAATTGTTCTGATATGGGGAATTGTATGATTTCCAGGCCATTAGGACGTCCACTTGCTGAGAAGATGCTCACGGCTCTGTCTTTTTTTAAACGGTCATGTGAAGGAGGCATTCTTGCACAAGTTTGGGTTCCAATTAGAACGGGAGATCATTACATGTTAAGCACTTACGAGCAACCATACTTGCTTGACCAAACACTTGCAGGTTATCGTGAAGTCTCAAGGGCATTCACCTTCTCTGCAGAAGACAAATCAGGGCTTTTTCCAGGACTTCCTGGTCGAGTATTCATGTCTAAAGTTCCAGAGTGGACTTCAAATGTAGGCTATTACAACTTGGAGGAGTATTTGCGGGTAAAGCATGCTGCTCATCATGACGTTCGTGGATCTATTGCATTACCTGTTTTTGATCCTCCTGAGATGTCATGTTGCGCTGTTTTAGAGCTTGTGACTGTAGAAGAGAAATCTAATTTTGATTCAGAGATGGAAATGGTTTGTCAGGCCCTCGAGGTTAGTTACTTCATCCTTTTATATATTCATATTTGATTATTATTTTCATGTTGAAATCATATCATGCACCTAGAAGACAACATGCTACTTTTTTTTACCTCTTTTAAACACCTTTTCTATGCCTACATATCAACTTATTTCCCCAAGAATTTGTCTGCAATAAAAAAATCTATTCTTTTTGCCTGCTCAATTACATATTCTATCACATTCCTTAGAATTAGAGTTTATTTTCTTTCATGTGTTTCTAGTTCCAAACATCATTCATGTTATTTATGAACCATTTAAATTGATTGAAAATGTAATATTATACCAAAAATTTGTGTGAAACTAAATCAAGAACAACCTCAAAAGTTGTTGAATGTTTTGAGATTCAAGCTAACTTTTTAGCTTAGATACCTCCAGTGTTGTGCACTAGTCAAACCACACTAACCTATATAAAGTAAGGCTCAATTGAAGTAGGCATTAAATGTGATTATGAGTTTATTTATATGTTTTTTTCCTTGTTTACAGGCTGTGAACTTAAAGAGCACCACACCACCTCGACTTCAACAACAAGTATTTATCATACCCCTCCATCTCAAGAAGGAAAAGAAAAAATAATTTCTCATGTTTGATATTTAATAAGGAGGTTGTACTTCCTTCTTATGCTATTTCTTGTTTTGCAGTACTCAAATAACCAGAGAGCTGCCTTGGCAGAGATCATTGATGTTTTACGAGCAGTATGTCATGCTCATAGATTGCCATTGGCTTTGACATGGATTCCATGTAATTTCATCAGGGGAGATGCTGATGAAATAATAAGAGTACGTATTAAACAGAGTAACACAAGTTCAAGTGGAAAATGCATGCTATGCATAGAGGAGACAGCTTGCTATGTAAATGATAGAGAGATGCAAGGTTTTGTGCATGCATGCATGAAGCATTATATTGAGGAAGGGCAAGGTGTTTCTGGAAAAGCACTCCAATCAAATCATCCCTTCTTCTTCCAGGATGTAAAGAAGTATGACATCAGTGAGTATCCACTTGTTCATCATGCACGCAAGTTTGGCCTGAATGCTGCTGTCGCAATTAGGTTGAGAAGCACCTTCACTGGTAATGATGATTATATATTGGAGTTCTTTCTCCCCCTTAGCGTGAAAGGGGGTCCAGAACAGCAACTTTTGTTAAACAACCTCTCAGGCACCATGCAAAAGATGTGTAGGAGCTTGAGGAGAGTTTCAGACACAGAGTTGCTTGGAGTAGAATGTTCTAAATTTGGGATTGAAAGGGGAGTACTTACAAATTTACCCCCAATGCCTGTATCTGGAAGTAACTCTCAATTGGAATCGTCAGAATTTGAATTCAATTTGGACAGGATGGGTTTGGATGCATCTAACCTAGGAGTTGAGGGACTGGTGGCAAGTGTTCCCCGTGAAAAGGTATATATTCATCTCAGCGCATACGCTATTTTTGTTTCTTCTCTCTTCTTAAGTGATATGCATTAGCATTTTGAATTATTGTTCGTGACTTATTATTATGAGGAACTCATATGATTCCTGTTTCATGCATTGCAATGATGACATACGCGATTTTCTTGTTTAACATTGTGGATTGTGAGCAGACCACAGTCTAATCATTTGATTTAGGCTTAATATTACATTACACACTATTTGATAAACTCTTTTGCTAAAGAATATGTCAATGTGATTCTGATAGATAATGTGTTTGTTTCTTTTCTTTTTTCTTTCTTTTCATTTTTCCCCTCAAATATATGATTGAAATGTCATATGCAAATTTCTGTTAATGATGTGCAGCTGTAACTCTTCTGATTAGCATAGGGAATTATTTGGACTGCTTTTGTCCATAAGCAGTTTATGAAGGGAAATCACCGGTCCTTGGAATATGGTTCTGAGAACAAAAATGTATAGGAGATGAGCCTCACACTCTAGGATCTTATTATAATTACTCCTCCATCTTAATTTCTTCATTAATCATAGTTATTCGTCTATGTTAATTCAGGGATGAGCATTTCATCCATCATAAAAAGCAAAAAAAAAATATGTTTTAGTCTATAAGATAAAACAGAGGGCATTAAGCTTCCCTATTTTGTTTCTTAATTCCCTGCATTGAGTTGTCTAAGTGTCTTACAGAAAACATGTGGATCAAGAAGACAGCAGGATAAAAGACGGACAGTGGCTGAGAAAAATGTGAGCCTCAGCCTCCTTCAGCAGTACTTTTCTGGGAGTCTCAAGGATGCAGCAAAAAGCATTGGAGGTAAGATTCTGCATAATGCCCTTCTTATGTTAACATTTTTAATTAATAGATTATGGAAAATGAAAATTAAGTCCTTTATTTATTTTTTGGATTTGCCGACTGGATAAAATGAAAATGGTAAAAAACCCTTCTGGAGGGGTGTAAATGTAAAACAGTTTGGAAACTTCAGGAGACAATATGGAGTAGTCCCAAGAACTAGTATAAATAAGATGTTATTTGGAAGAAGAAGTTGGCAAACTGTGTAGTCTGATATTGATTTTGATTTTATCTTTGTTTTACAGTTTGCCCCACTACACTCAAAAGAATCTGCAGACAACATGGGATATCAAGATGGCCGTCCCGCAAGATCAACAAGGTGAACAGATCACTGAGGAAGATACAGACTGTCCTCAGTTCTGTTCAGGGAGTCGAAGGCGGATTGAAGTTCGACCCAGCCACTGGGGGGCTCGTAGCTGCAGGCTCCGTAATCCAAGACTTCGGTGCAGGTCCCAACATCCTTGTCCAGGACCTGCCCGTTCTGCACCCTGGGCCAGCTTCCCAAGCAGCACCCTCAGCACCTCCGGCAATAGGTGTTGATGGTGAGGTGAAGCTGGAGGAAGATGATTGTTACGTGGTTGGAACCCAGGGGTCCCCCAGGAGCTTGCAGCAGAACCTGAACCCGCCCAGGCGAGAGCAGAAGACATCCAACATCGCTCTGGTCGACTGTAGCGAAGACTCCAGATCCATGGATTTGGAAAGCGGATCGTTCCGGTCAGCAGCCAGCCTCGACGCCATGCCTTGGGCTCTTGCTGATAACCCCATGCTCGATTCCTACTTCGCCCAAACATGCAGCACATGGGGGGCCAGGAGCTCAACCACAACCTTCCCGGCTGCTGCTGCCGTTACCGCAGCCAATGAGATGGACACCGTAGTCGACGGTGATCAACCCACGTCTTCGGGCATGACAGCCTCGTCCAACAGCTCTGCCTCAATGGTTCATGCGAGTTCCTCAAGCTCGCCAAGTTTCGAGAGGCAGCTGCCGGCGAGGGGGAAGACAAAGGCGGAAGACGGTGGGTCGAAGATCACCGTAAAGGCTACATACAAAGAAGACACCATCAGATTCAAGTTTGAGCCTTCTGCTGGTTGCTTCCAACTATACGACGAAGTAGCCAGAAGGTTCGGACTTCAGATCGGCACATTCCAGCTCAAGTACCTTGATGATGAAGAAGAGTGGGTGATGCTGGTAAATGACGCCGATCTACAAGAGTGTCTTGACATTCTGGAGGATGTTGGATCCCGGAGCGTCAAGTTTCTCGTCCGGGACACTCCAGCCGCCATGGGTAGCTCCGGAAGCAGCAACTGCTTCCTGATCGGTGGATCTTAGCGGGGGCAGGAAGGTGGGAGGAAGAAGACGGGAGGAAAAATTTTGAGGGATCCAGACCGAATTCCGCGGCAAATAAGGAGTTGGAATTCGGGCATGGAAGGGGCATACCATATCCTGAAAACCCTCCTTCTCCCGTTCCAGCAGATGCCAAGCAGGTCGCAGATGCTTGGCTCTTGCCGGATCCGAGAACGGGAGAGATGAAAGGGAGAAGGTTGGATGATAAGGGCGCAGAGGATTGGGCATCCCATGTTGTGAAATATATAGTGTGAAGGGAGGCGGTGGAAATACTGAGAGTAGTGTTGTAACTTGTAACAAAATCCATGTACAGTGTTTAGTCAAATAATGAATGAAAATACAAGTTTTTTTATGCAACAATCTCTTCATTTTCTTCCTGCTCTGTCCTCATCCACTGCACTTTATGAGAATCTGAGTCCAACACAAAATGATTAAAAAATAAATTAATTAAATTTATTTTCATGTCTTGAAAGCCTCGAAGCGGTCGCCTCAAGGACAAGGCTTGGAGTTTACTCCTTTATGAAGATAAGTTTGGATTTAAAAAAGTACATGGTGAGTCGCTTCTTGACGTGAAATTTTAAAAATAAATAAATAAAATAGAGGTTGTTTTTAAATCTAAAACTTTAAGATTAATAATTATATTTTTATATTAAAAAGGGGATATTATTATTATTATTTTGGTTTTCTAATTTAGTTTAAATAATTTTTAAACCGAAAGATTCACCCGCTGCTCATTCTTTTTATTTTTCATTATCAAATTAATATAAGAAATTCATTGAAAATTATTTTTAAAAATCCCGAATTAATCAAATGAGGAATCTAATATCAATACATAATTTTGGGACATGCTCCTGCCTTGTTACAAATTTTAAAAATCACTTGAAGTAATTTCCGAATAATTATGGTAAGTGATTCTTTCAAAAATCACTTTTATATATATATATATATATAATATCTAAAGTGTTTCAAACCAAAATCACTCTTAAATGAAAAACTTATTTGATAATGATTTTAGGAAGTATTTTTAAATTTTTTATCATTTAAGTGTTCGATAAGCTAAAAACGTTTTTTAAAAACGTTTTTTAAAATTATTATCAAACATAACTAAATTTTAAAAATATATTTGATAGTAATTTTAAATTGTATTTTTTTTTATACTTAAATTTTGTATTGAAAAAAATTAGAATTATTATCAAACACATTAGCGTAGGATATAGTTGCCTCTACGGATCTTAAGGGAGGTATGTAGGAGAAATGTACAATAGGTGTTTTGAATGTATAACAGGAGTTTTGCATCCCCCATGGGTGGATCCAAATAATCCACGTGATGCCCCCAAGATGGATTTCATTTCTTTCGTCTTTAAGGGCTTTAGAGTCTCAAATTCCATATAATGGTGTTCAAAGGCTCTGCAAGTTGCGCATAATTCAATTCAAACTGGCGGAGTTGGTATATAAGTGGTTTATTATTAAAAACAGACTTCATGTTTAAATTATTATTAAAAAATAAATATTTATATTTAAAAATTCTGAGAATGATTAAGGTTGAATTTTTTTTTTTTTTTTTTATTAATAACCGAGAAACCTTACATGATCAAAGCCCTTAAAGACTCTCGGTAGGGATCAAAACCTCAGATGGCATGAGAAAACCTTTATAGCTTATCAATTAATAAAAATTATTGGGCTTAGAGAAGTGTAGACCCCCACTTTGGGAGGTAATGGTTGCAGCTCTTTTTGCCAGGTGGAGGGCTCTTAAAGAGCCACGTGTCGTCTCATGCTTGGTGGACAAAGAACCAGGTAGTGGAATCAAGGAGCAAATGAAACTTCGACACGTGTATGAGGAATCTGCAAAAAGCTGCTTGGTCTCTCTCTTTCCAGGCCGTTAGGAGATATTTTCTGAGTGGGGACATTTTTAGCAGGCCAGCTGCAGCAGGAGAGGGGGCCTTTTTCTGCGGGAGAATGGAGCGTATCTGCAAGGGGGGAACTGGCCATTTGAGCAGAGATGTGAGTTTTTGGAGGGTTGAGAGAGAGATATTTTGAAGGAGTTTCAGGGAGAGTATTCATTGAGCAGAGAGGTGAGTTTTTGGGGGGTTGAGAGAGAGATATTTTGAAGGAGCTTCAGGGAGGTATCCATTGCCCTTGGTGAAGAGTGTTAGAGTGAGAAAGCTGAGAGAGAAAGAAGAGGGGGAGCATTGTGAGAAGCGACAGAGGGGAAACTTGAGGGAGAAAGAACCAGAGAGTGAGAGTTTTCCAGAGAGAACAGAAAGACTGGAAGCGGAGAGAGGTCCTGGAGCTTAGAGGCAGAGACTGTTGGAGAGGCAAGCCGGAGGAAAGGGAGGAACACATTCAGACTAGAGAGAGTGGGGAGCAGACCTATTTTAAGAGGGCATTCTTTTTAGCTTGGGGCGTGTTTCTTTGATTTGGAGGTGAGTTTCTCTCTTACTTGGATTCCTATACTTCTCATATCTTTCCCATTTGCTTGCTCCGCATTTGTTTGTCAAGTTTGGGTGTGGATGATAATGGATACATGTTTAACTTCGTTGATTTCTGGATCATGCTCTTACTTTGTTGTTTTTTATCTCATTGTCATCCTTATGGTTTAGTATGGGGCTCGTATGACTTTGCTTTATGTATACTGTGCTAACCCAGTTTCAGGATCCCACCTATTTTGAGCCTCTTGAAATGAGGCCCTATACGTTTGAGTGTGTTGCCTGTTATCCTACTGGTTCTATTCTCAGCATTCACTCTAACCTCTGTTCTTGTTTTCATCCCTATATTCTCACTATAATGGGAGTATTATTTGGTCTGAGGTTTGAATAAAATGAGTCGAGTCATACCTATGGTTCTGGCTTTCCTGTTGATAGCTTGTGGCTAAAGAAAAAAAAAAAAGGGTTGATGGGGAATTACGACCAGCAGCTAGAGGCTTCTTGGCCCTCTTCTTTGCCTGTATTGCAGCCATTTGCATCGGAGCATCGTCAGAATGTGGTTGTTATTTCCACTGCAGTAATTACAGCAATCATAGCCGTTCTTATAACTACTGGTTGGATTGGGTTCTTTTGGACTATGTGATCTGGAACCGTTGGAAACTGCCTACTCACGATATCCTGACTATCACATGCATAGTAACTTCACTCTTTCCCAGCAACTTCACCTTCCCATTCCTTCTCAAGTCCCTGGCTGACTTTAAGGGCTTCAGTGAAAGCCAATGCATGCATACCTATGTCGTGAAATTGGGTCAGCTTGATGATAGCATGCTTCTGAATTGGGAGAAGCAGAAGATGAAAATGAAGAAGGGCAAGAATATGGGTACAAGGCTACAGAGAAAACAGAGGATGGTCAGAAAGATCTCATGGATCTAAGCACTTCCGGGATAGAATGAAACAAAACAAGAGTCTTCTGATGATGCCAGAGCTATAATTACTGATGACGCTGAATTGAAATTGCAAAAGGAAGGAACGGATGATGAAATTAATGATGCCATGTTGATGATAAAGCCTAATCCCACAATTATCTGTGCAAACCTTGATGGAAAACTAGAGCATTCTGGTGATGCAGAAGCAAAGGTTAGCATTGGCGTTGAGAAAGGTACTTCATCAGATTCATCTGAATATACTAGAGATGCTAATTCCTTGAATAATGATATTGAGGAATCTCCAGAAACTAGAGAAGACTCACTTTCAATGGGACCTGAGCTAGTGGATAACTCCGAAATTGGGTTACAGCCACTTGAGCATAGGAATATCATTGATGTGGGACCTGCTAAAGTGGAAGCTTCTGCAAATGAAACATCAAATTCAAAATCAGTTGACTTATCGGGTTTAGAAGAAATAGATGTACCCTTGCTGCTGTAGCATGTGCACAGCCTCGGCAACGTGGGTCAGATTATGAGGGTCGGTTCCCGCCATCGCCTAGTGATATATACCAAACTCAGCTGTCCTCAAACGACGCCGGCGGCTTGCCGCCGGCGGCGAAGCACCTCCGTCGCCTCAGCAATCATTTCCATCTGCTGCTGCCCTAAGCTTCACCTTTCATCAACAAGAACATGATCCAACTCCTGCTCATCGTCACCTGTGCCGAAATGGTTCTTATCATTGATCCCCTTCATAATCCCTGCCTCCTCATTCTGTTAATCCCTCTTAACATTTCTTGGCAATTCACCCAGAATCTGAGAAACATCACTGATTTAATGTCTGTTTCTCAAGCATTGATGAGTCCGAATTTGTTCATATCAGCTTCACCACCAAAACCCGCCTTTCTCATCCCCGTTTGTTGCATTTCCCCAGCTTCCATTTGTGGCAAAACCTCTACTACATCAAGGCGTATATTCCTTTTAGAAAGCAGGAGTTCGTATAGATCAGTTTCTGATATCCAGAACGCTGAGTTTGCGCTGCTTCAAGCTGTTCCAGATGTAATTGGAACTGAAGATTCTGAAGATTCTGTTCATGTCAGCTGATGCTGACGAAGATGCCATGTTAAGGAGTTTTAATAAGGGTGCCATGTCTATAAGAAGAAGCCGATTGAGATGGAAAGTGCAAAGAACCTTTGGCAGAATGTATTCTTGTAAATGAGGGGACAAACAGCTACAGAAATTTGGATAGAAGGATGATGTCCAGGTTAAATCATTGGGGCAATGAATTGGATGTAGATGCAGGAAGTGCACTAGACCAGCCGCCTGTGAATCTCCATGCGCTATAGACTTGCAATGTTGGCAAGTTTATGAATCACTTACGCAGCCATAAAATTCTGATATTCAGAAGAAAGCTAAAAGTTTAGTTGGCACATGGAAGAGACGAATTGAACCTGGAGTGAACCCTGTTCCATGGATGACTTCCCCACCTGGTGGACCCCTGGTTGAAGCCCTGTGCCTGGGCATAGCAAGTACAGTGAAACCACCTTTCCAATGCAGCATCAGTTCATGGTGGCAGCAGCATTATCACCACCACTAGCAGCAGTAGCAGGAGCTCCTGTGGAGATGGCAGCCTAGAGCTTATTTGATTAATTGAAGAAGGGTTTTAGACTTCTCTACCGTTTGGTTGGACCAGAAGCATTTGGCCAAGGGTTCGCGTCAATCAGAACAAAATGGCAACTCCACGCCGCTGTTTCTATCGCAAGAGTGGCAACTGCCATCGCCACAATAGCAGCCGCCACAGCTGCCTCCTCCGGAGCCGGAAGGGACGGGTAGATGGCGAAGATCATCACAGCGGTCACCTCTGCCGCCACTCTCGTCGCCGCACAGTGCATGGAGCCCAGCAATATCATGACCTCGATGGCCGCCGCAGCCGCATTGAAGGCAATGGTTCAACTTTTGAGGCTGTCCGTGGTCTTGCTGTGGCTATGGTAGCAGCAGCGACTCTCGGGCTGCATGGTACAGTGGTGACTGCCATGCTCTTACTCTCTTCTTTGTCAGCGTCTTATGCATGAACATACAAGTGAATAATATTTCAAGACCTCCATGGACATGGACGAACGCAGCTTTAGTCAATCTGTTGATATCTTTAAGCCACTGGCCTACAGTCCAAGAAATGCAGTCCATCTATTCATGACCTGGGTATTGTACCTCCAAGGGTGAACAGATGTCTAGTTCACAAGACTCCTCATCAGCGAGCAGGTCATCCAATCCACCAGTGTGCTGCCATGCAGCCAATTCAGCAATCATTGCCTCACCAGTCTACCCAGTAGCCACCATTGGGCACCGATTAGAACCAGTTACATCAGCAAGGGTCTCCCATGCAACCACCAACGTCAATAATGCAGCCTCTATCGCACCCCCAGGCCACACCTCAATCATGGCAACAACATTCTCATGCCTATTCACGGCTCCAATAGAAAGTTGCTATGTTGCATGGCAATCTCGTCAGCTTCGGAGTGTCGGAAGGCACGTGGTGTCAAATCAAGAGACAATGGGCCAACACTTGGAACAGTCTACTCATTTGCAACCTGGGTCGAATTGAAATAAATTATGCTTGAGAAGCTAGGCAACGATTTGCCCAATGAAGGTGTAGGGAGGGGACAAGAAGGTGAGTCATTCTCTGAGTAAACTGCTAAAAGAGGATATGAATGGTGTGGCTGCAACATTTGGTATAAAATCTAATATGGTTGAAATAAAAATATGAGACAGCTATGAAATTCATGGAAGAAAAACAGAAAGCTATTGGTGAAGATGAGGATACCATTAGTGGGGTTAATAATTCTGCCCAGAAGATTCCGGGGTCTTTGCGAGATTTAGGTTCAGGTCCTGTGCAACAAGCATTGGAAAAGGGAGAGCCTGTTATCAAGCAGACGGTGAAGGAAAAGGTTACCAAGAATACAGTAGAGCGTTCACTTGGTGGCAAATCAATCAGTATTGTATTTGAGTCCCTCTTGAAGGTTGAAGGGAGCGCAGTCGAATATGAAGATAATTGGAATTGACCATTTAGAAATGCCATTTTCACGACTAAGGATGGACAAGCTCTTCATTGTCATGATCACCTTGAGACGACTTTTGATCAACTCTTACTCAACCTCTAGTTTTAATACATTCATCATCCTATGGAATTCATCATCCCAGCTACACCAGGATCCCAGGAGTGGAATGCAACCAACATTTAAGGCGTCTCCTGTATAAGCTTCCAGTATGCATGGTTCATTTACCCATTTCCCGGATCACTTTCCTTTCCTCTTTAATTCTCATTTTTCACAATTCTTGATTTCAAAATAATTTTCATAAAACCCAGTTTTCAAACGTTTTTCAAATGACTTCAGTTCTTGCTTTCAAAATTTCATCCTTAGGGTTTAGGTCTCAAAAGTCATGTTTTAAATAAAAATTTGTTGCCATTTTCCTCGGCATACAATTTTAATAATTCTCATAATTTTCAAAATGTTTCAAAAATAAGCACAAATTCAATTCTACAATTTCAAGTAAATGGAATTTATGGAATTGGTTCATGCAAAATAAACGGGCTTTGGTGGGGCCCCACATATGAGAATTCATGATTGATTGATTGTTTGATTGATTTACTTATTTTGCGTGTTTGATCTATTTTGTTCCTTTATATGCGCTTAATTACATCTTGTTCATTGCTCAATAACCTTGTTTCATGATAGCGCATTCGAGGTTGCTGCCCAGGTACGCGTTCACTCATTCTGATAATTCATTTTATATATTCTAATTCTCATACGTGCATGATTGATTTAGGTATTCATTGACTTTCTCATTAGTCGCCATGTTAGCTTCATTTTATTAGTAGAGACCCGACTTTAGGGACTTAGAGGGGTGCTACGGTCTCTACCGTACCTTCCCGATAAGTAACCTGACCCCCGAACCCGATCCGGTTTTTCACAGACCGCCTTTTTCAAAATAAGGAGTCACACTTAGGGTTTTTCTTTCTTATTTTGTTTACCCTTTAAAAATAAAACAAAAATAAGTGGCGACTCCAAGTCAGTTTTCTTAATCAAATAAAAATCAATTTTTGAAAATAAAAATCGAGCTCGCCATCGAGTGGGAAACGCATCGAGTAAGTCGAAATGCGGGGTCCACAAAATGGCGACTCCACTGGGGATCATTTAGAGGGTCAAGCTTGAACTTAAGATGAAGCAAATGTGGCGTTTGGTGAGTCGATCAGTGGGTACTCACTTCTTGATTGCACATTGAGGGTTCCCGAGTTTTCACTTGGGACATTGACATGATTGATCGTATTGGTCGATTATCTTGATTCGGGATTCTGACATAGAGATTTTTCTTTGTGCTTCATTGATATATTTGTTTGAGGCATTTGATGTGCTGATTATGATGATTGATTCTTCTTGATTGAGGATCCCGAAATAGCTATTTTTTTTTCTGTGCTTCATTGCCATATTCATTGGAGATATTGACATGCTGATCGTATTGATTGCCTATCTTATTTCGCTTAGTATAGTGATTCTGATATTTGCCATGATTATTCTGATCGCCTTGCATGGATTCGTTGTTGGTTTGATTAGACATGTTGATTCTCTGGCTTATATATCATCTTGATCGTCTTTGAGCATGGTGTTCTTATCACTATTCATCCTGATTCTCGTAGCTTGTATGCGTGCTTGAGTGATATACATGTACTCTGCTTGTCTGTATGGTGCATGACTACCCTTCTTTTGTGTGATTGCATGTTGCTTGTCCGTGTGAGCCGCATTTCTATCCCCTTACCTCCAAATCTCTTGGTCTCGGTCATTTCCTTCATTGCGGTTCTCACTTTTGCAAGTGTGAGGCCTTCTGTGTGCTTGTTCTCTGACCGAGCCAGAGATTAGGAGTAGGGTCTAGCGAGGGGCTATATTGATGTACGGGAGCATCCTGGAGGAGACCGACATACCGATGCTGATTGGAGTCCGATCATTGAAGACCTGTATAGCCACGAGCTAGGTTTCATGGATAGTTGTGCGACCAGTGTGTTTCATCTTCTGTTCTAGATTCATAGGGTTTTCGGATGCACCCACACCGCTCACTGTGCACTCTAGTTGACTATTGAGCGTTGAGAGTTTGAGAGGTTTCACCATAGGAAACCCCTTGGGATGTCGAGGTAGTGCATGTGTGGAGGTGATGACCACCTTACATGGAAGCGCCCCGTCTCTTCGGAGGCGTGCAGAGGGTTGCGTACCGCCGGAGGGTATGATCGCTTCTGCTAGGGATCTTTTAAAGTCCACCCATATCCATTTAGAGCCACCTTCACCTCGTAGGTTGAGCCATAGATCCTTCGGTTAGGACTCCCTCCCTACACGTGGGTGCATCTGAGGGCCTTCAGAGCCTCTATGGTTACACTTTGGATTCGACACTCCCTCCTTTTAGTCTCCAGTTGAGAGTGCTCGGAGATCGGTATGGGTTTGAGTACGGTTGGATCACCTTTCGTCTTGTAGCTCTAAATTATGCTTTTTACTCGAGGAGTTTAGCATGTTTTCTCCCTAGGGTTTTCGTTTTTCTTTCTTGGCTCGGCACATCCTTTCACTTTGTTGACACTCACTCGATACTTTGGGATATGTTCATTGATCATCTTTTTACACTGTACACCTATCACGGGCTCAGTACCTCATCATTTGTTTGATCCTTGGTTCAATTTTTGACTCGATGCTCATATTTTCATTACCAGAAAGGTGAAAGGCATATTTTCATATTCACACATTTTTCGAGAGATTCGCCTTGATCACCTTATCGTTTTTTTCTTTATGGAGCTCGAGTTGAAGATTGAATCAAAGGATATTTTGGTCTATATTGAGTATCGATCTCGTGATAGTGTTCTTCACACCCTATTCACTTTCTTCACACCTCGATCATTTTCTGGATCATCAATAGAAATTCTTTAGTCATATTTGTGGTCATCTCATGTTGGACACTCCTATGACTCTGGAGTTTCTATCGTACATCCAGATTTCTGATTATCACCATATGATTGTGTATCGCACCCTGTCATGTATTGGGTTGTATTGTATCATGCATTGGTCATTGTTCGTTACATCCCGTGTCATTGCATGAGTCGTGTTTGAGTCATTTTGCTCAGGTTCTTTTGTAGGGGTCTATTTGTAGTCCCAGTCTTGGTTCAGTGCCCTGGGTTGAGTGGGATAGAGGTTGATTCGTATCTCTGAGCTGCTATAGACAGATTCACAGTCAGTTTCGATTGGTTAGCTTATCGCTTCTGTGGTTTCGATTCAGGGGGTATTGACCAGTTTGAGTTAGAGGATGGATGCTCAGCAGAGCAGACATGTAGTGCTCGAGGACACGCCATCTGATATAGTGGCACCACCTGCCGTACCTATTCAGATGCCAGTTACACGGACTTTGCATGATCATGCTGCTATCATTCCACCCATTGTCACACCTGTTACCATTATTGAGGATCCTCGTTCTCGTATGGACAGACTCGAGCAGAGGATTAGACAGATGAGAGATCCTGATGAGATGATTTCATGGGATGACCCTGATGACGTGCCAGTAGCCACTTTGCCAGTCGGTTTCAGGATGCCTGATATAGAGAGATATACGGGTGTTGGATGTCCTCGTATTCATCTCAGACTTTATAGCACAGTTATGAGGGCTCTTGGTCTAGATGAGGCACAGTTGCTCACTTTGTTCCCATTGTCATTGAGCGGCATGACACAGAGATGGTACGCTTCATTAGAGTCATCTCGTCGGAGGACTTGGGTGGACTTAGCACAGGAGTTTCTGAGACAGTATTCATTCAGTGGTGATACGAGTGTTACACGTAGAGAGCTTGAGTTTCTTAGACAGGGATCAGATGAGTCTGTTTCTTCTTTTATCTCCCGCTGGAGGAGAAGGCCGTGGGATGATTGAGCGACCTACCGAGAGAGATCAGATGAGCATGTTTTTGAGGAGTTTACATCCTAGGTTTGCTCGGCATCTGACAGGAGTCCCATTCCAGGATTTCAGATCATTGGTTCAGGCTTTGTTCGATGTAGAGGATGGCATATCTAGAGGATTATGGTCAGATATTATTCCTTCCCCAGATACTGAGGGGAAGGGAGTTGTTGGATCATCTGAGAGCTATGGAGGCGTATGTTCTACAGACTTTCAGCATCGTCGACCTGGTTATCATCCCTATACGAGATCACTGCAGATACCTAGGAGTGATTTCACACCTTTACAGCATCATCATCCTCATTCAGTTCAGCAGTATCCTTTTGTGTATCCTCATACTGTCACGGTGCGACCTTCATTTCAGTTTCAGCATCCACAGACTAGTATCCCACGACATGAGCAGTCTCGTCCCCATCGGCGACGTCAGAGGACTTATTCTGATTTGGGGATGCCTTTGGATAGAGCTTTCGAGCGACTCAGAGCTACTGGTTTTTTAGCACCATTGGCCCCTAGGCCACTCCCGAGTACCTTGCCTCCGCGTTTTCGCGCTCACGAGTTCTGCGCATTTCACCAGATGGCAGGCCACCGTACTGATTATTGTGCTTCTCTACGTCATGCCATACAGGATCTTATTGACAGTGGTACAGTTAGCTTTCCTGTATCGACCACAGATACTGATCTTGGTCCAGATATGACTGCTGATTCCTTTCCAGCCTAGTCCACACATGCAGTTCCTCCTCCTTCGGGCTTATACCATCGCATTATGGACACCCAGGGCACTGATATTCACAGGACACTTTGATGTCGCATACCTTGTTAGTGTATTTTGGGACTACATTGTTAGTTGGTCGTTTGAGTTTTTGTTTTCTTTTACTTTGTATTTGAGTCTTGTTTTATAGTTAGTGATTCGAGTCGTACCCTGTGTTTCGAGAGTAGACCTTATTGTCTTATTATTTTGCATGATGTACTCTCATTTCACTTAGTGATATTGTTGTTTTCTTGGGTATGTGTTTCTGTCTTCTTTTTATTATTATCATTGTTTCGTATCATGCATTTTGTGTTGTTATTTTGAGTAGCACTGTGTGTTGTTTTGTTTTGTCTCTTGCATGTGTTTGTTTTAGAGTCTTGGATAGTTTTAGTGTCGTGACTGGTCCCCGAGCAGAGATTGATGGCATGATGGTTATGATATTTCAGAGTACATTGAGATTAGACTTCTTCAGTTGAGGTTCACCATGTCGGACGAGATCGCACCCATTACTCTTACTACTCTTTACGGGATGATGGTGGATTTGACACGGAGAGTTGAGAGGATTGAGCTTATTCTGTCAGAGTATCCATCGTCATCGAGAGGAGTTCCAGGAGTGGCGATGCCTTCATTGCCACACTCAACTTCACCGGCACCTGTTGCTTTGGGTGCTTCACATCCACGACCTCGCCCACATTCAGTGCTCCAGCAGCATTCCTCATCCATTTCATTGGCTACGTCGACACGACCTCCATCCCGGGTTCGCGGCCCTCCGGTCGTTACAGTTCCTCAGGGGCGACCTCACCCTCATCGACGATGTCGGAGACATTTTTCAGATTTGAGCACACCCCTGAGCAGAGTCTTTGAGACGTTCCAGGCCATGGGATTTTTGGCTCCTTTGGCTCCTAGGCCACTTCCAGATCCTGTGCCTCCGCAGTTTCGGCTTGATTTATACTGTATGTACCATCAGTCAATAGGACATCACACTGATCGTTGCACTGCTCTACGACATGCCATACAGGACATTATTGATTCTGGGACGTTTGGGCATCCTCAGTCTGACATGTTTCCTATTCCTACCTCAGCTCAGGCCATGCATGCAGACGCTCCTTCACCAGCAGTCCCTGATCTTATTGATTTGGCCGATTGACTCATGATTGGCTTACCTTGGTACAGTGGTGCTCAGATTTTGTTCCTTCTATGGCCAGAGATGTGACGACAGGACCAGTCACTGTTTTTGTTTTTGTTTGTTTAGTCTTGTTTTGCTTTTGACTTTTAAAGACTATAACTCGATTCTTGAGTATTGTCTTTATTATCCTTCTTTTGCATGATGTACTCATCGGTTTATCCCATTGGATGCATTTTCCTTTATGGACATGTGTTTGTGTTTGTGATATGTGTTGTACTTTTGACTTGAGGCATCTCTTCACTTGCACATTGTGATCTTGAGGTTTGACCTATCATGGAGGATATTGAGCCTATTAGCCTAGGATCAGGGATTTGACCTAGAGAGTTCGAGACTGTGATCCATCTTCTTATGATCAGACCAATACCTTGCTCACTTCCCACACCTTGACTCTGTTTTGACTTACATCCATCCCTTGTGAGCTTTGCACAGCATTACCCTTGAGACCATTATATGACCTTTTCATCATCGGCTTTTCTAGCTTTTCACATCCCCTCTCCGATTCGGTCGGGTAGAGTGTGAGGAGTTTGAGCCTAGGGTTGATCTTGCATGGAGAGGGTTATCTTATGATCTTTGGGTGGCTTACGATGAGAGGATTGGTCGATTGCTTGATGAGATTGTTACTTATTTTGCTGTGAGTTAGAGATTGATATTGTATGATGAGAGTTGGCTTGTGATGGGCAGTCGCGCCTGATGAGATCACCGTTTACTTTGCCTTGAGAGGATCATCTTTGAGATTATTATAGAGCATTTGGAGTACGATTGGTGCATGATTCCAGAGGGTTGATGTGGTTATATCGGATAGACATCGATCTCTAGTATTGATCATTTGAGGGCTTGATAGCACGATGTTTGAGACCATGGTCGTAGGATGGGTGGCCTTCATTTCGGTTAGCTCACACCCTATTACCTCTATTGACATCTAGACCATTGCTAGCCCTTTTGAGCCTCGCATGAGCATCATAGCCTTTCATTTCTTATAGCCTTGCTCACCTTCTACACCGGGATAGGGGCCCTTCAGTGTACGCATGCATTGTTTAGGGGTTTCATGAGCCTTGGACCTAGGGGCGCATTCTTCTCATTATCTGTTCTCATCACTGCATCATTGGATTTCATCTCATCTTACTGTTCGTGTTATTCATTTCATCCTCCTCATTCTATCCACTGTTCATTTCACATCATCTTCTTTCATCCCGAGGGTGATCATCTTCAGTTCATTACATGAGGGGTAGTCATGTCATTTCCACTATTTATCCCACGGACACTGATCCAGGGATCCTTAGCTTGAGAGGGTCACCTCATCAGAGAGAGTTTATGGTACATTGACATTTGAGAGTATGTTTATTCGTTTTGATCCCATATTTGGGTCTTCTTTGTATGCGTTCAGAGCATGTACAGTTTATATATATGTAAAAAAAAAAAAAAAAAAAAAAAAAAAAAAAAAAAAAAAAAAAAAAAAAAAAAAGAAGCGCATGTGTGTATTATTTTCTATCATTGAGTATGTGTATATTGACGTTCGAGGGTCGCTTTGCTGGATATGTCTATTGATGGGAGTTCGTATGTGAGCTTCCCGAGACCTTTTATTCTTCGTATTCACTTTGTCGTACATTTTGAGAGTGAGATGAGTGGCCTTCTCTTAGGAGCTCTGAGTCATTATCCATTCCATTATTGTGTTCGTTATTGACGTGACCTCCTTTCATATTTGATTTGAGCGGATCATCACTCGTTCTCGTATTCTATGCTTCATCATCATCCTCGTTCTCACTTCTGATTCATCATTTTCATTTCACCTCTTATTCCGTTCTTACAGTGACCTCATTTTTCGGGTTTGATACTCTCTTCACACCATCATTATACATCTCGTCATCAGTTCGGTTTTTCTTCATTGCATCATCATTGTTACCATGTTCACAGTAGGCATCTTCAGGTCCATGGCTCACGAGATTTGCTATACATGTTGCATTTTATACATGAGGGCATGGGTTTTGATCATTGGGTATTTGGGCCTAGTTTCCCTTCATTTCTATCACCCTATCACCCTAGCCTTCGTTACGTCCTGAGTCTTAAGACCACCTTGAGGCCATGACATCACACATTGTGTTTGATAGCTCTTATGTGAGCGATACTTGGGACTGATTCGAGAGCATTCTGATTGTGATGGATCGGGAGTTATGGTATGACCCTACACTGGGGCATAGCCATCTCAGAGAGTTTTATTATCGGATGACCATTATGTCGAGGCATATTCTTCTCAGTCGATGACGGATTTTTGAGTCATGTCCATTCCTTGGAGGATATCAGATGTCTTTTTTTCCACATTGGAGCATGAGACATGATTGCCGCATTTCATATGGTGTACTTTACACAGGGGCATACCCCTTTCGGTCGATGATGGTTTTTTAGGTATAGTTGTTCCTTGAAGGTGTTTAGATCCCTTTCACATTGGAGTATCAGATATGATTGGATGATTTCTTTGATGTGATCACGAGAGCATAGTCTTCTCATCATTGTTGGCAGATTTTTGAGATGATTGGATCAGGACACGGGCACTTATGAGAGCATGCAGCAGAGTTTAGTCATTTCAGGGTTTGCCCTATACTGGGGCATAACCCTTTCATCGGCGGTTGATCTTAGATATATCAGTTCACATTGAGACATGCTCTTTCTTTAGAGGAGGTCAGATGCCCTCTTCACATTACCACGATGACTTTGAGGAGCAGAGGTTCATTTTGATCAGATGATGTATGATTGGTTGCACTCCTCTCATTGACGTTTGATTTGGAGATGCTTACACTGGGGGGCATAACCCACTCATCGATGATGATTTTGTGAGATGACAGTTTATGCCAGACGCATACTTCCCAAAGTTTATCTTGCACTGAGGGCTTACCCATTTTGAGATGATGCATTCATACTGGGGCATAGCCACCTTGCTGATTTCGACATTGAGACTCCATCTCTTGTTTATGATTGCTGCTTTCGATGGATCATAGAGTCATTGACACCTTGGGCTCAGTCTCCTCAGCGTACCTAGTTTGATTTGGATATTTACTTATCTTTGTTATGCACCCATGCATCCTCCATTGGACACCGTTATACCTGCTCCCATCTTATCAGAGCCTTACATCTTTTGAGCTTACATATTTCATCATCTTACCTGACTTTATCCCTTTCTCTTGATCCGAGGAAGATGTGAACCAGTCTTGAGCTTTCTGGTTGAGTTTTCACATGTCTTTGGGCATCAGGTTCGACATTTTCCATGATGGTAGGGCTTGTTAGATTGTTGATGCATTTGGGATGATGTACTCATTATTGATAGTTGACATGTCGTGTTTTGTTTTGCTTACATTTCAGACTTAGAGTTTTGGTCAGCATTTGTTTGATCCATTACTTTGGTTTTGCTTTGTCAGCATAGTTTTGGTGATGTCTGGTCTTGTTTTAGCATTTGTTCATTGAGGCTATGTATATCCTGTTCATTGCATCATCGTTGAGCATATCCCAGAGTATCTTGTTTGGTGACGTTCTGTGTCTTATGTTGGTTACTATCTTACACTGGGGCATACCCCCATCCTTCAGTTCATCGGATGTTTTGCGGTTTTTCTCACTGCTTGATCTATTTCTTGATCTTTATGGGTTGTCACACTGGGGCATACCCCCATCCTTGAGTTCATTAGACCTTTTGAGGACTTTCTCACTACTCGATCCACTTCTTGATCTTTGCGAGTCGTCACACTGGGGCATACCCCCTTTAGCGTTTTTCTACTGGGGCATACCCCCTCTCTTTGGGTTTGCCATGTCTCATGTTGATTTCATGATTGTCAGACCCATTTGCCGATCTTTATGAGTTATCACCTAGGGCATCCCCCTACCGTCAGTTTGCTTGGGGCATCCCCCTTTGTTTCAGATTTCACCATCATAGATTTTCATCTATGAGCATTTGTTTCAGATTCACCACCATGGATTTTCATCCTTGGGCTTTCGAGATTCACCACCATAGATCGGACATCTATGGGCTTTGATCAGTTTTTCACCATCATAGATTTTCATCTATGAGCATCTGTTTCAGATTCACCACCATAGATTTTCTATCTATGGGCATTTCAGTTATTTCACCACCATGGATTTTCATCCTTGGGCTTTCGAGATTATCACCACCATAGATTTTCTATCTATGGGCATTTCAGATTCACCACCATGGATTTTCATCCTTGGGCATTCGAGATTATCACCACCATAGATTTTTATCTGTGGGCCTTTGAGAGTCTCACCACCATAAATCAGGTATCTATGGGCATTTTTATTATATCACCACCGTAGGTCTTCACCTATGGGCCTTCTAGTTTAGTGTGTAGAGTTAGCTTTTTTTGGTTTGGCTTCCAGAGCCATTATTTTTCTCAGTTTAGCGTTTAGAGTCAGTCTTGTCATTCAGAGTCACAGCTCCTGGCATTCACATTCTCTGGCATTGCACATCTCACCTTCATGGTTTTGCATTCGTCATCGATTTTCCTCGCTTCGTTACCCTGTGCTTATCGCATATCCATCTCGTAGTCCACATAGGGCAGTCTCCTTTAGACGCGTTCTTGTCTGTACTCCAAGGTGGTTCGACCGTTACTCACCTTCAGCATTGGTTTTTTGAGTCGCTTTTGGAGACATCTTAGAGGGAGTCTGGATCCTTAGTGTAGCTTCAGAGGCGCTTTGAGATATGCTTTTCTTTTAGGATTAGAGCCTTTGTGTTCGTCTGCTAGCCTGGGTGACTTTGAGTTTCACCAGTGTCCCTATGGGGGTCTCTTTGATTCTTCGGTAGAGTTCACTTCATTCCACTCACTATTCACACTTTCTTTTCACTCCATTGTTCATGATCCTTACACTCGTGAACTCTACCGAAGAGGGGCATATTTGTAGACCCCCACTTTGGGAGGTAATGGTTGCAGCTCTTTTTGCCAGGTGGAGGGCTCTTAAAGAGCCACGTGTCGTCTCATGCTTGGTGGACAAAGAACCAGGTAGTGGAATCAAGGAGCAAATGAAACTTCGACACGTGTATGAGGAATCTGCAAAAAGCTGCTTGGTCTCTCTCTTTCCAGGCCGTTAGGAGATATTTTCTGAGTGGGGACATTTTTAGCAGGCCAGCTGCAGCAGGAGAGGGGGCCTTTTTCTGCGGGAGAATGGAGCGTATCTGCAAGGGGGGAACTGGCCATTTGAGCAGAGATGTGAGTTTTTGGAGGGTTGAGAGAGAGATATTTTGAAGGAGTTTCAGGGAGAGTATTCATTGAGCAGAGAGGTGAGTTTTTGGGGGGTTGAGAGAGAGATATTTTGAAGGAGCTTCAGGGAGGTATCCATTGCCCTTGGTGAAGAGTGTTAGAGTGAGAAAGCTGAGAGAGAAAGAAGAGGGGGAGCATTGTGAGAAGCGACAGAGGGGAAACTTGAGGGAGAAAGAACCAGAGAGTGAGAGTTTTCCAGAGAGAACAGAAAGACTGGAAGCGGAGAGAGGTCCTGGAGCTTAGAGGCAGAGACTGTTGGAGAGGCAAGCCGGAGGAAAGGGAGGAACACATTCAGACTAGAGAGAGTGGGGAGCAGACCTATTTTAAGAGGGCATTCTTTTTAGCTTGGGGCGTGTTTCTTTGATTTGGAGGTGAGTTTCTCTCTTACTTGGATTCCTATACTTCTCATATCTTTCCCATTTGCTTGCTCCGCATTTGTTTGTCAAGTTTGGGTGTGGATGATAATGGATACATGTTTAACTTCGTTGATTTCTGGATCATGCTCTTACTTTGTTGTTTTTTATCTCATTGTCATCCTTATGGTTTAGTATGGGGCTCGTATGACTTTGCTTTATGTATACTGTGCTAACCCAGTTTCAGGATCCCACCTATTTTGAGCCTCTTGAAATGAGGCCCTATACGTTTGAGTGTGTTGCCTGTTATCCTACTGGTTCTATTCTCAGCATTCACTCTAACCTCTGTTCTTGTTTTCATCCCTATATTCTCACTATAATGGGAGTATTATTTGGTCTGAGGTTTGAATAAAATGAGTCGAGTCATACCTATGGTTCTGGCTTTCCTGTTGATAGCTTGTGGCTAAAGAAAAAAAAAAAAGGGTTGATGGGGAATTACGACCAGCAGCTAGAGGCTTCTTGGCCCTCTTCTTTGCCTGTATTGCAGCCATTTGCATCGGAGCATCGTCAGAATGTGGTTGTTATTTCCACTGCAGTAATTACAGCAATCATAGCCGTTCTTATAACTACTGGTTGGATTGGGTTCTTTTGGACTGTGTGATCTGGAACCGTTGGAAACTGCCTACTCACGATATCCTGACTATCACATGCATAGTAACTTCACTCTTTCCCAGCAACTTCACCTTCCCATTCCTTCTCAAGTCCCTGGCTGACTTTAAGGGCTTCAGTGAAAGCCAATGCATGCATACCTATGTCGTGAAATTGGGTCAGCTTGATGATAGCATGCTTCTGAATTGGGAGAAGCAGAAGATGAAAATGAAGAAGGGCAAGAATATGGGTACAAGGCTACAGAGAAAACAGAGGATGGTCAGAAAGATCTCATGGATCTAAGCACTTCCGGGATAGAATGAAACAAAACAAGAGTCTTCTGATGATGCCAGAGCTATAATTACTGATGACGCTGAATTGAAATTGCAAAAGGAAGGAACGGATGATGAAATTAATGATGCCATGTTGATGATAAAGCCTAATCCCACAATTATCTGTGCAAACCTTGATGGAAAACTAGAGCATTCTGGTGATGCAGAAGCAAAGGTTAGCATTGGCGTTGAGAAAGGTACTTCATCAGATTCATCTGAATATACTAGAGATGCTAATTCCTTGAATAATGATATTGAGGAATCTCCAGAAACTAGAGAAGACTCACTTTCAATGGGACCTGAGCTAGTGGATAACTCCGAAATTGGGTTACAGCCACTTGAGCATAGGAATATCATTGATGTGGGACCTGCTAAAGTGGAAGCTTCTGCAAATGAAACATCAAATTCAAAATCAGTTGACTTATCGGGTTTAGAAGAAATAGATGTACCCTTGCTGCTGTAGCATGTGCACAGCCTCGGCAACGTGGGTCAGATTATGAGGGTCGGTTCCCGCCATCGCCTAGTGATATATACCAAACTCAGCTGTCCTCAAACGACGCCGGCGGCTTGCCGCCGGCGGCGAAGCACCTCCGTCGCCTCAGCAATCATTTCCATCTGCTGCTGCCCTAAGCTTCACCTTTCATCAACAAGAACATGATCCAACTCCTGCTCATCGTCACCTGTGCCGAAATGGTTCTTATCATTGATCCCCTTCATAATCCCTGCCTCCTCATTCTGTTAATCCCTCTTAACATTTCTTGGCAATTCACCCAGAATCTGAGAAACATCACTGATTTAATGTCTGTTTCTCAAGCATTGATGAGTCCGAATTTGTTCATATCAGCTTCACCACCAAAACCCGCCTTTCTCATCCCCGTTTGTTGCATTTCCCCAGCTTCCATTTGTGGCAAAACCTCTACTACATCAAGGCGTATATTCCTTTTAGAAAGCAGGAGTTCGTATAGATCAGTTTCTGATATCCAGAACGCTGAGTTTGCGCTGCTTCAAGCTGTTCCAGATGTAATTGGAACTGAAGATTCTGAAGATTCTGTTCATGTCAGCTGATGCTGACGAAGATGCCATGTTAAGGAGTTTTAATAAGGGTGCCATGTCTATAAGAAGAAGCCGATTGAGATGGAAAGTGCAAAGAACCTTTGGCAGAATGTATTCTTGTAAATGAGGGGACAAACAGCTACAGAAATTTGGATAGAAGGATGATGTCCAGGTTAAATCATTGGGGGCAATGAATTGGATGTAGATGCAGGAAGTGCACTAGACCAGCCGCCTGTGAATCTCCATGCGCTATAGACTTGCAATGTTGGCAAGTTTATGAATCACTTACGCAGCCATAAAATTCTGATATTCAGAAGAAAGCTAAAAGTTTAGTTGGCACATGGAAGAGACGAATTGAACCTGGAGTGAACCCTGTTCCATGGATGACTTCCCCACCTGGTGGACCCCTGGTTGAAGCCCTGTGCCTGGGCATAGCAAGTACAGTGAAACCACCTTTCCAATGCAGCATCAGTTCATGGTGGCAGCAGCATTATCACCACCACTAGCAGCAGTAGCAGGAGCTCCTGTGGAGATGGCAGCCTAGAGCTTATTTTGATTAATTGAAAGAAGGGTTTTAGACTTCTCTACCGTTTGGTTGGACCAGAAGCATTTGGCCAAGGGTTCGCGTCAATCAGAACAAAATGGCAACTCCACGCCGCTGTTTCTATCGCAAGAGTGGCAACTGCCATCGCCACAATAGCAGCCGCCACAGCTGCCTCCTCCGGAGCCGGAAGGGACGGGTAGATGGCGAAGATCATCACAGCGGTCACCTCTGCCGCCACTCTCGTCGCCGCACAGTGCATGGAGCCCAGCAATATCATGACCTCGATGGCCGCCGCAGCCGCATTGAAGGCAATGGTTCAACTTTTGAGGCTGTCCGTGGTCTTGCTGTGGCTATGGTAGCAGCAGCGACTCTCGGGCTGCATGGTACAGTGGTGACTGCCATGCTCTTACTCTCTTCTTTGTCAGCGTCTTATGCATGAACATACAAGTGAATAATATTTCAAGACCTCCATGGACATGGACGAACGCAGCTTTAGTCAATCTGTTGATATCTTTAAGCCACTGGCCTACAGTCCAAGAAATGCAGTCCATCTATTCATGACCTGGGTATTGTACCTCCAAGGGTGAACAGATGTCTAGTTCACAAGACTCCTCATCAGCGAGCAGGTCATCCAATCCACCAGTGTGCTGCCATGCAGCCAATTCAGCAATCATTGCCTCACCAGTCTACCCAGTAGCCACCATTGGGCACCGATTAGAACCAGTTACATCAGCAAGGGTCTCCCATGCAACCACCAACGTCAATAATGCAGCCTCTATCGCACCCCCAGGCCACACCTCAATCATGGCAACAACATTCTCATGCCTATTCACGGCTCCAATAGAAAGTTGCTATGTTGCATGGCAATCTCGTCAGCTTCGGAGTGTCGGAAGGCACGTGGTGTCAAATCAAGAGACAATGGGCCAACACTTGGAACAGTCTACTCATTTGCAACCTGGGTCGAATTGAAATAAATTATGCTTGAGAAGCTAGGCAACGATTTGCCCAATGAAGGTGTAGGGAGGGGACAAGAAGGTGAGTCATTCTCTGAGTAAACTGCTAAAAGAGGATATGAATGGTGTGGCTGCAACATTTGGTATAAAATCTAATATGGTTGAAATAAAAATATGAGACAGCTATGAAATTCATGGAAGAAAAACAGAAAGCTATTGGTGAAGATGAGGATACCATTAGTGGGGTTAATAATTCTGCCCAGAAGATTCCGGGGTCTTTGCGAGATTTAGGTTCAGGTCCTGTGCAACAAGCATTGGAAAAGGGAGAGCCTGTTATCAAGCAGACGGTGAAGGAAAAGGTTACCAAGAATACAGTAGAGCGTTCACTTGGTGGCAAATCAATCAGTATTGTATTTGAGTCCCTCTTGAAGGTTGAAGGGAGCGCAGTCGAATATGAAGATAATTGGAATTGACCATTTAGAAATGCCATTTTCACGACTAAGGATGGACAAGCTCTTCATTGTCATGATCACCTTGAGACGACTTTTGATCAACTCTTACTCAACCTCTAGTTTTAATACATTCATCATCCTATGGAATTCATCATCCCAGCTACACCAGGATCCCAGGAGTGGAATGCAACCAACATTTAAGGCGTCTCCTGTATAAGCTTCCAGTATGCATGGTTCATTTACCCATTTCCCGGATCACTTTCCTTTCCTCTTTAATTCTCATTTTTCACAATTCTTGATTTCAAAATAATTTTCATAAAACCCAGTTTTCAAACGTTTTTCAAATGACTTCAGTTCTTGCTTTCAAAATTTCATCCTTAGGGTTTAGGTCTCAAAAGTCATGTTTTAAATAAAAATTTGTTGCCATTTTCCTCGGCATACAATTTTAATAATTCTCATAATTTTCAAAATGTTTCAAAAATAAGCACAAATTCAATTCTACAATTTCAAGTAAATGGAATTTATGGAATTGGTTCATGCAAAATAAACGGGCTTTGGTGGGGGCCCCACATATGAGAATTCATGATTGATTGATTGTTTGATTGATTTACTTATTTTGCGTGTTTGATCTATTTTGTTCCTTTATATGCGCTTAATTACATCTTGTTCATTGCTCAATAACCTTGTTTCATGATAGCGCATTCGAGGTTGCTGCCCAGGTACGCGTTCACTCATTCTGATAATTCATTTTATATATTCTAATTCTCATACGTGCATGATTGATTTAGGTATTCATTGACTTTCTCATTAGTCGCCATGTTAGCTTCATTTTATTAGTAGAGACCCGACTTTAGGGACTTAGAGGGGTGCTACGGTCTCTACCGTACCTTCCCGATAAGTAACCTGACCCCCGAACCCGATCCGGTTTTTCACAGACCGCCTTTTTCAAAATAAGGAGTCACACTTAGGGTTTTTCTTTCTTATTTTGTTTACCCTTTAAAAATAAAACAAAAATAAGTGGCGACTCCAAGTCAGTTTTCTTAATCAAATAAAAATCAATTTTTGAAAATAAAAATCGAGCTCGCCATCGAGTGGGAAACGCATCGAGTAAGTCGAAATGCGGGGTCCACAAGAAGGTTTTATGCTAGCAAAAAAATTAAAGATATATAGAAATATTAAGATAGAAGGGAATTCAAAACCAGTGATCAAGCGTTCATTAAGTGAGAATATTGTTCCTTGGAAATATCCATGTACGATCAAAAAGACTATCTTAGCCAAGGCTTCTGGGAATCAAAACGAAGCCCAGAAAGGTTCTCCCTCTGGGTCCAGCACACATGGCTCAGAACTACGTCGCAGAACAAAAGGCTGCACCAAATAGGCCGGATGACATCGCAATGACAAGAATCCAGGGAGTAAGAAATAGAAAGCCAAAGATGGCATTGCGATGACGGATTTCCAGGGACTAAGAGATAGAAGACCAAGGATGGTGTCAATGATGACGGAAATCCATAGACTAAGAAACAAAAGACCAAGGATGACACTGTTCGGGGAAACGACACGTGCAGTGGCCACTAACATAGTTTGGGTAAAACATGAACGGTTCCCTCTCTCTGTGTGGAGTGGACACTGTCTGAGCTTGGATAAACGTGCACAGTTTTTCTCTTTGTTTGCAGAGAGTGAACACTGCCAGAGTTCAAATACACGTGAAGAAAAAATGAAAAACACAGTTATATCCTATTTTGAATGCAGTTTTCAATACGATGTGCAATCGTATAGTTTTGGCAAACTCTATATCATATTTTGCTTTGTGGCTCATAGTGCAGAGTCTGCAGACTAGTCAAGGAAGATACTGAGACATCGGCTTGAGCATGTATTATTGTCTATACTTGCAGATGAAAATTCGTATATAAATCGCTATATCAAATGCTTATAATAGAAAAGTGTTAGAAAAGAAACCTGGACAGCTTCAACCCATTTGTAGAATGTCATACTGGTGTTGAGAGCCTTACCACCTTGCTGAGAAGTCTTGAAGAGAAAAACATGGCTCCATGGCAGGCAAAGAATTTGATCTTGAGCTTTGCCATTGCTGAAGCCGTTGTTGTTGATGAAAAGATTGAGTACCCAGAAAGGTTTTCAACAATATTTCCTGTAAAACAGAAGACCAGATGCATTTACAGCAAGAGGTGGTCTTAAATCCTGGACATGTAGGGAGACTCAAACCATCTTGAAGAAGCAAAATGGTATTGTATGGACAGGTTCTATTTTCTCTTTGATCTGAAGAGTGAATAATATCATTCAAGTTTAATAAGAAACAGAATTTCAAATATCAACCAAACGTAATTACTTCTATTACTTGAATCATGGTAAATAATATCATTCAGATTTGATGTGTGATGTTCTTAAGATTTCTATGTACCAAGTACCAGAGATCAAATTTCAAGGAATAAAAACCTCCAGAACAGATTCACCAGCTAATCCAACATTTTTACAATGTAAGCCTATCAACCAAACCCTAGTTAGGAGCAAATTGGTTCTTTGAAGGGGTTAAGGACTTGAAGAAGGCACCACTCATTAGCATTCTCATTTTCTCGCCATCTTTCCACTCTTAATCAAATACCATAAGACCTTTCGGTGCATGCAACACTACCATCAGCAGGTGTGCGGTTCCTACTGAGCTTGATCCTTGGAAGTTGGATGTAGAAAAAGACACAGAAAAGCAAATCATGAGGTTATGTACATGCAAAACCTCATCAGCAGAGTTTCTTATTCCTAATGAGCTTGATCCTTCGATATCAGATGTAGAGAAGCCATGGAAAAAGTCCAACAAGTTCATATGGGCTTTTCTCGATAACCTCTTGTTCATTTCCTCCAGCAACCACATGACAGGGGCCACTTCCAGTCGGCTTGGTGAAGGAAACCTTGGCTGACTTGTGGAAGACCTCCCACAGGTTCACGATACCTAGATTGTTCTACACACAATTGCACATTTGAATGCAAGATGTTTGAACTGCTGAAGACAAGATAATATGTGTTTCTGCTTCCCATTCTTAAGATACTTCAATTAGGGCCTCTAGTCATTATAATAAGCCAAGCAGCTGCAAGAGATCAGACCCCGACCTCAGAACAAATGGTCATGCCAACTCCCATGTTGAGGAGGGTGTGTTTGTTTTTTCACACACCCAAGATGCTGGGCTCTTTGCACGGTATCTCCCACGCGTCCTCATCAGAACCAGATTGGAGAGGAAATTATACTTTGATCACTACAATAGCAGTTCCAGATACTCCTCTTGGCTAGTCAGGTATCACCCAGCAAAGCCATGAAAACATGCTAATGATGAACTACTGTAAGCCCATCAACTCCTTCACTTTCTCTATTTTACTGCAAGTATAAGCAGACAATGTAAATGATGGTAGATTAACAAAAAGATTTAAAATGGTCACTGTATTATTGTTTGATGACTTCAAGAAACCATCCATACTACAAGTCCTGTGAAGTGTGTCTATTTAACCTTGTCCCATGTTCCAGTTAATATGGTCAGTCGCCCTCTACATTGAACTCAATTAACCACAACTTCAAATCTAGTAAAATAAAAGATAAAAAGTATTTGACGCCAAAACATACTAATTGAAATTTGAAATTAACACCTTAGACAATATAAATGGACATATTAATACGAAAAATCAATACTACATGCAAAGCATCCAATTGGAAAAGCTTTAATACCTCTTAGGAAGTGAAGGCATTAGCTCTTCAACTACCTGAACCACAGCTGAACCATGCATATTATCCTCAGAGGAAGTTTGCTTTGTCTTTGCATCTGTACAAATTATCAAAATCATTTACATAATTACACAATAAAACAATTTAGACAGACCACTTTCAAAATTACAGAATCAAATAATGGCCTCTCTCCTTCCATGACTACTGGTCATACCAGAATCCTGAAATCAAAATTAGCTAGATGGATCATCCTGTAGTCTATATTTTCCCCAGAACTTTTATATAGTTTTCCAAGTAAATGAACCATAACTCAGGTGCTCAGAACCATGCTTGGTGCTTGCCTATGTGGGACAGTACTGTTGCATTATAATGACTTTTTGCATAAACTGATGTTACTACAACATGTGAGAAGAAATCCCAACTTTTTTTCACAATTTTCAGTTTGTTGAGTTTCTACTTTTCAGCATGGAAAAAGCATGAATCCGCCATATCCCATCTATTTGGATTTAGCTACACAGTCTTTCTTTGCAATCATAAATAATTTGGAATAAATTAATTAAAATTATGGCAGTTCTCCATCATGGAAAATCTTGCCAGCATTTTATAAACTTAATATGTCGGAGAGATTCAGAACTCCTTAACACCATAGTACATGCGTGCATGCCCCCCAATGAATCAACCTCAACTGCCAGGAGGGCAGGCAGTGGAGGTCCTGAAGTTTATTTTAAGCGCCACACTCAATAGTTGAACCCTTCCTTTCTTTTTTTTTGTTCCCGCAATTCTAGGAAGTTATTATAGGTCTAGTCACCACATTACCGGACTACTTTGTCTTCCCTCTCAAATGCTGGGATGGTCTTGTCCAGAAAACAGTTTAACTTGCAAAATTGCAAACAAGAACAAAAAAAATTGTTATAATGAGTGGGTCTAGTTCCACCGCACCTTTTAGTCATCCATCCCACATCCTTCATTTTTATGTTGATATGCATCTCACAATATGGAGTGGATAAACAAATGGAGTAGAAAAGACCCATGGATAAAATAATAGTTGCACAAATCCTTTTCCACTGTAGTTTATTTCCTAGTTTAACAAGGTGTGCTGAATAAAGAGTACTTTTAATACCTTGAGAATCTTCTGGAATTGACTTGTCACCTTTGAGATACAATTCGTCAATCCTGTCCAAATCTAAGCCATCCATCTGTGCAAACTCATATAATAGATGACCAATAAAGTTGTAAGCAACCATACTTGTTTCATCACAAATTTCTTGTACAGCAAGGTATCTGTTTCTTTTCTCGCATTGCATATTATGCATGAATCTTGCCTGCATAAATTTTGCTTCTTCGCTTGAGAAATCCAAAGGGGAAAAATCAAGTGGATTTGCTGAATCAATTTTAGATTCTTCTCCCTCAGCATAAGTTCCAGCACCATTTCCTTTAGGCATAGATGCAAATGAAATGGAATCAACTGGTTCTACTTTAACCATACTTCTGTGGTACTGAGTTCCATCTTGATTTATTGGGCTATTCAGAAATTTAGATTCCCAACATGGAGAGGAACAGACATTTTCATTAACTACTGAGGTAGGCGACTTGTAATCAACTAGTTGTGCATGCCCTATACTTTCTGCTAGGTACTGAGTTCCATCTTGATTTATTTGGCTGTTCAGAAATTTAGATTCCCAACATGGAGACGAATAGACATTTTCATTAACTGCTGAGGTAGGCGACTTGTAATCAACTAGTTGTGTATGCCCTATACTTTCTGCTAGGCTATTTGAATTGTTGCAATCAAATCTACAACTCTTTGGGAGTCCCATCTGCTCATCATCGCCACCATCACCACCATCATCACTTTCTTCTAAATCTTCCACATATGCATCTGCATAGTCTTCATCAAACTCTTGCTCAGGAAGCAAGTCCCACATAATCTGCTTCATCTGAGCACTCACACCCAGTACACATTCTATCTCTTCTTCCTTTCCCTCTTTTGAAAGAAATCTAGGTGGAGTACCTTGAGAGCTTCTGTTAATAATAGCAATAGCATCTAATAAAGACTTTGGAATGGTGTCCATATCACTGCACTCAAAAAGATATTCAGTCAACAGTTTCTTTATTGCAAATCGCAAAGACCCATTTGAGATTTCGGCACTTGGATCTAGCAAAAGTTGCAAGTTCTTCAGCATCGGAAATCTTATTTTATTTTCAATTAACCAAATGGCCTTTCTTATATCTTTCTGCAGTTCTTCTATCTCTGGTGAGAACTGAAGAAACTCCGTAGCAGAGGCATTCTGATGGCCAAATTCTAGATTCAATGATAGATCTCCAATGGCCATTGCTTTGGCCAATGGTTCTTGTAGCTCATCCCCATTACCAAGATCTGAAAGCATCTTCAAACTAGTTTTCCTCACTTGTTTTATTAAACCTTTCCGAGACCATCCTGATCTGTGAGGTTTTAACTGAAGCATGCCTGGAATGCCTCTAAGCCTCCTGTGCATTGCCATCAGGGCCTGAGAAGGCATGCTCTCAAGTCTTCCCAGTACCTTGGTAACCGCAGGATGATGAGACTGGAAGGTGATTGTCAAAGGAATTGGACAATTCTCTTGAAAATTATGTGGATCCTTCAGCAATTGATATATTTGTTTAGACACACTAATCTGGTGACTATTGGTACTCTGATTTCTAAGTACTTTTTGGAGGTATTCTTTAATCACCCTTTTCATCTTTCTGCGTGTTTTGTCAAACTTCAATAAGCCTCCTGTAAGTATCTTAGCTAGAAGGTAAAGCCCATTGTTGGTCATATTATCAAGCAGGTTGGAAAGTACCCTTCCAATACTAAACAAATCAAACTGTTGTTCATTATCTTGGACTGCATGATGCTCTGTTTCGGCACTACATGCGCCAAAGCCTTTTTCAACAAAATTTTTAACAGTCTCATAGAATACCTGAAAAGAAAAAGAAAAAATTGGCTAACTAAAAGGAGAGCATTAAGATGTGCAACATCATCTGAGTCTGTTTAAATCTAACAAGATATACATGCAGCCAGGCTGGAAAGATGGAGGAAGTTTAAAACTACCAATACCAATATTTTACCAAAGACATATACTATATATCCATTGGGTGCATTTCATCTGACTCTGTGGGCAGGACTACTTTCATGAGTACCTTAGGTTACCCAATAAACTTGTCCAATAGAGAAACTTCTTTCTCCGAATGTTGATATTTAACTGTGTACAAATGGATTATGCCCCCTTGTACTTTTTAATAAAAGATTACATGAAAAAAAAATAGTTGGTATGTGTAAGAATTGAAAAAGGAAGCCATTTCTTGATCAAGCTTTGATCTACAGGCAAGTTAGAGGCACCTAAAGTAGAGGCAAGGTAGAGGAAAACCAAAAGCAAAGAACCAAAGTCCACAAACATAGAAGCAGTGAAGAGAATGTTAAGATGTTAAGGGATTGAGAAGTTGATTCTTAAGGTTTTACAGGATAACATAATTGTTGTATGAAACCAACAAGTATTTTCAAATTTCACCGGTAATACAAAGTAGAAGATGACAAGGGTTCTCATCAAATGGGCATGGGATAGAATCAGGAAAAAGAACTCAATGTTATTTTTCAAAATTCTTCACCTCCATTGTACCAATATTTAATATAGACTTATGTCATCACTGCAATGCCCAAAATTACCCTGACCAGAAAACTATGATACACAAATCAAGGTCTCTCTTGTGAAATTATTATCAAGATATCACAGCCAGACATGTTATATCTAAACAACAAATGGTAAAATTTTTGCATTTACAACTAAAGTGGGATATATTGCTATTATCATTTTAAAGTTTAGACGGAATCATCTATATACAGCATAAGTAACCATCCTAGCCTTTTAACCATTCCACTAATATTTTTATTTTCTTAAAACAAAGGAAATAACTTACATCATCCTCCCTGAGCAATGATTCAGACAATGACCTGCAGGCACCAAAACCAAAATCAAAACCATCAGTCATAGTTGAATAAGGATAATCCAAAATTTTACAGATAAATCATAATATGTAGTGTTTTATTTTATAGAATAAATATATTAGGTAGTGTTGGAAAGTCAAGTCAAAAGTTAAATTTAAAAATCAATTCAAATTTAAATTGGACTCAATTCACTTATAATGAAGAAGACGAATCTGAATAATGTACAAACTTTGCTGATAAATATTAATATAAAAATATTTCAATAATGGATATTATTAATTATTGTTTCTAAATAGCATGCAAGGGTGAGAATTAAGTCAAAATTAAATTGCACACAACCATCCTCAAGATGAAATTAGGGAACATCTAAATCAGCTGTTCTGATATAATTAGAATAATCCACATCAAAAGGGTAGAAAACACAATTCATCCATAATTCTTATATCATACAGACAAATCAAGAATCATTTTTATCTGCCTTCATGAATGAAGAAGGAAAATCCATGGTACCAAGACAATTTTGTGGGGGTTTTGGCAAACACCTGACTTGAATGCATTTGGGTCATCATCACTTGTATAGCAGAGGCAAAGGAAAAGATTCAGCCAGCCCTCCTTCCCTAGAAAATTATCAGTGGACATTGGAAGGGCATCAACATCATTATTGATGGTTTCTGCAACATCCTTACCAATGAACTCAAGAAGAGTCAGACCTACAATTGAAATTTTGCGAAATCAAAACCTTTTTATGGATTCCTGCAATTTTCAACAAGAGTGGGTTGAAATCCATGAGTTATGCACCTAGGGAACTCGAGCCTAAAGAAGAAAAAGAAGCGAAACAAAGAAGAAAAACACTAAAATTTGTTCTCTCAAAAGCTAAGTTCTTCTATATTGCAATGTAGTTTGTGTGAGTGTAAACTTTTATACTTTTTTCACCATTTTTTTTTTTTTTTTTAACTTTTGATAGGTACCTTCCTTTTTCTGCATGGAATCAAACCTGAAACCGCCCTAACTCAATCATATCTAAGCCATCTCAGGGGCGTACTTTTCCTCCGAGTTATTTGTCTTTTATTTAGTGGCTAACAAATCCATAACAATTTTGGCCCAGCCCATGATGATATAACATCAACCCAGTTCTAGAATTAGCAAATTTTCTAGCATACTTTTTTTTTGGTAGGCAGCAAATTTCCTAGCACACACCTAATAAACTAAATTCAAAGCAAAAGTAAAACTAAAATAAATTTTGAAAGTGTTACCAAAGCTAGACTTAAACAAATCAACCCCCTCATTTACGATATTTTCTCTTAGATAAGTGCTTTTCTCATCCAAAGGCTCCACTCACCACAATCTCAATTGCTTCAGCTTTAGAGTAACTAAGGAGTTCAAGTGGCATTTCTACCTTCTATGCTGTGCAGTTTATTTTCTTATGTGGTTGCTTATATGTTCCCAGGACTTTCTGCTTTCCTTGTTGTCTCCAACAGGAATACTCTTCCTTCAGTATTGTATTATTTGCATTTTTACTTAATAATTAGTACTTCCTCTTTTGCTTTCCCATGTTCATAGCATGTGTGCTACCTTTTTCTTTTTTGATGAGAATAGCATGTGTGCTACTTCACTGGCTATTACTAAAAGGAATTATATTTCAGCTGCAGAAGATCACAATCACTATATTCTACATGATTCACACATTTGAACAAGATGAAAACCATATTGCATGAGTATAGAATCTATCCATTGTCACGGATCTCATTTTGTAATACGAGGAAAACTGACTTTTATTGTCAGTTCAGAATTTGAGATATTAGAAGCGTTCAACATGGCAATAGAAACGGGTCATCTGTGGCTTTGAAAAAATAGCACTACACACTGAATTAGTGGCAAAAGGCATTCTTTCAAAAAAGGGAATTTAGGATCCCAGTTCACCTATCTGGACCATGTACTATGCAACAGATAAAAAATCCACTAAACCTAACAATGCAAGTATATAATCTCCTTCATATTTGATATGTTAAAATAAACTGCACATTAATGGGACCCACAATAGTTGTTGCGTTTATTAGAGGCTGTATCATAAGAATCAATAAGACATTGCAGTCAAAGGGGGAAAAAGGATATGGAAAGCACTTTTTTTAATCAAAAACAAACTATTGTTAACATAAATTTTAAGTAGAAGCAAAGGATAAGAAATCCTCTAAAAATACAAAGGATGATTAAAAAAAAGAGGAAATAACTAAGAGCAGTAAGATATTTATACAAATCATGGATGAAACAATAACATACACAAAATATAGCAATAATGTACAACTAAAGGGGATAAAAAAAAATTCCTCTACAAAGGAAATCATCTGCCTGGCTTGACATTTAACGAATCAATTTGCATCTTCATCAGGTAAATGAGAGGGCCAAGAGAAGGAACAACCCAAGCTGCTAGCTAGATTTAGGATTTAATGGACCTACATCTCATACTTCCTTCCGATAACCTCTCTTCAACTTAAACACCCATGAGATCTCTACAGATCTCCCTCCACAAATAAATTGCTAAGATCCAAAGTCCTAGCCTGCAGTAAGCCCTCCGCAAGAGCTAAGATTCATTGATATGAATCTTATGCAGTTAGCTATACTAGTCATTCATATTTTGAGAAATTGCATATGATCAAGACAACAATTATTGATCATGTGCAGCATACAGAGATGAAAGCTGTTTAAGGTTTTAGATGTCAGAGAAGCTTCCATAAAACAATGGACTTTTGAAGGGGGGAAATCTAAAGCAAACATGTTCCTTAGTTTAAAATGTTACAATATATTTCCTAAAAGATCAACTCATCAACCTCAAGTTGATAACCCAAAGTCGTGAAAGAAATAACCTAACTGCAACTATTATTACTCATAGCCAACATCAACAATATTTCATATTGGAACCATGAAGATCTTGGTCTTAGTAACAGATAGGAGAATGCCTTGGGGGCACTATGTTATTGTGAGAAGCTGCAGGAGGAATTCAAATGGGAAGAAATCCAACGCACATGCCTCAAAAATGTGTCTACTTGTTATAGTAAATGTTCCACAGTATCAGATATACTGGCCCTAGCTGTCGTATCTGATTTTTCCATCAACACCTGATGAACTAGCACATCCATTTGCAACTCCTTTTTTCCTATATGCAACCAAGGATACGTGAAACAGTGCCTAGCAAAAATGGACACACATATGTATATGCAAGAGGCACCAAAAAGGGAAAAAGAAACAGAAAACACAAAGACAAAACAGCCAAGCTCAAACCAACCATCTACATGTTAGGCTGTCTAAGAAGTTCAACAATGAAGAATTTTTCATTTCAATGGAGCTCTAGAAAAATTCAGAAGGGGATTTAATAAGATTGTTTTCAATTTCTGATCAGAAGCTCTTCCTCATTGAAATTGTGGCCATAACACTCCCTCCATATGCACCAAAACAAGCAAAAGGGAGCCTTTCACCATGCTTTCTTCCGCACCTTATTCAAGCCCTGAACCTTCATCCCAATAGGAGATACTTTCACTGAATAAGGGAAAACCCACTGCAGCTCAAAAATTGCTAATAATTTGTCCCACAATTTTTTGGTTCTATCACAAGGATTAGAATGTCATTTTATACTTCTTCACTAACTTTACAAAGACTACATTAATTTGCCACTCCTTGAAAATATTAGCACACAGATTGACCAGGACTTTGTCTATTTAAACACAAGTTCAAGCTTGATTGGTGCAGAATCTTTGGCATCTTGCCTTTCCTCCTTTTTGACCTGATCATGGAGGGTTGGTCTCAATTGTTAGTTTTTTTTTTCTTCACAGTGATGCTGGAATTTCATAAATTTAAATTTCCGGCATATAGCTGTAATGAGGTTGAAATTGATGAGATCCTAGGCTAGTTGTAGTTTCAGTTGTCTATTAGTTCGATTCCTCTCTGACTGACAGGTCCAGTATTAGATTCCAGTGGCTTGCTCTCAGTGAGATCTGTATTCTACTTGTGTTAGCCTGCACCAACCATCTTCAAAAACTGGTGTTGTTTGTTTTTTTTTTTTTTGATAAGTAAAGGATATTCATTCAAAAGGCACAACGCCACAAGGTATACAGGGAGTATACAAGGCAGCTAAGGCCTCAAAAACAACAACAAAAGAAATCACCTCCCTTTAAATGGAAGCTATCCACTCTAGGAACCCTATAAGGGAGAACGCCTCCTCACCTACATACAATTTGGCCCAACTCCACAGATTACAAACAAAAAAATTCTTTAACTTCTGCACATTCAACACACCTCCCCTAAAAGCTAATCTATTCCTCTCCTTCCACACCGTCCAAAAAATACACAACGGAATGGCGTCCCAAATATTTTTCCTTTTCTTTCCCACAAACGAGCCCCTCCAGCTAGCTAAGACCTCCTTTACACTTTCTGGAAAAACCCATTTCACATCAACTAAACCAAAAACAATATCCCATAGAGCTCTAACCACTGTACAATGTATAAGGATATGATTTACACTTTCTTCCTCGCATCCACACAGGAAGCAACGATTTGGAAGTTGAATCCCTCTTCTTTGAAGTCTATCCAAAGTGAGCACCTTCCCCCAAGTCGCCTCCCATGCAAAAAAAGCAACTTTAGTTGGCACCCTTGCCACCCAAATGCTCCTAGAAGGAAAATCTGTATCAACAGACCTCACCAACAATCTATAAGCTTCCTTAACCCTGAACTGACCTCTTTTTCCTTTCCTCCACAAGACTGAATCTTCCTCCAGAGAGGGCTTGTGACCCCTCAAAATATGTAGAAAATCCCCAACCAACTCCATCTCCCAATCATTGAAATCCCGCAAGAAAATCAGATTCCAATTTCCTTGTCCCGAATTCTGATCCCACATTTCCTCTACCGTTGCATTCCTTTGAGCCGTCATACCAAAGAGATGAGGAAAGCATTGGACAACGCTGACTCTGTACACCACACATCTGTCCAGAATCTGATCATGTTGCCCTTCCCTGCTCTGAACGTCATGTTATTCCAACACCAATCTGCTTCTTTCCAAATCTCTTTCCACACCCCTACTCCCACTACCCCATTAGCCTTCTTTGGCCTCCACCCAAAATCCTCCTGCCCATACTTCACCTTGATCACTTGTTTCCAAAGATTATCTTTGTCACAAGCAAATCTCCATATCCACTTGCCAAGCAAGGCTTTGTTCAACAAAACTAGCTTCCTAAGGCCTAGTCCTCCTTTATCCTTATCTGTGCATACCGCCTCCCAATTCACCAAGTGAATTTTCCCCTCCATATTTCCCCCTCCCCACAAGAAATCCCTTTGCACTTTCTCCAGTCTTCTAGCAACAATCTTGGGCATTCTGAAGATAGACATCTGGTAGATTGGCATGCTAGCCAAAGTGCTCTTTATTAAAGTGACCCTTCCCCCTTTAGAAATATATTGTCGTTTCCAAAGAGCTAATCTCCTCCTGACTCTCTCTTCCACCCCATCCCACATATAAGGCGCTTTATTAGGAGCCCCTAAGGGAAGACCCAAGTACTGAGAAGGTAAGGACCCCACCCTGCAACCTAGCTCCACAGCCAACTCCTCCATCTCCACCACTTCCCCAACTGGAATAATTTCACTCTTGGCTAAATTAATCCTTAGGCCTGACGCCGCTTCAAACCAGAATAAAATCCAACTTAAATGGGTTAGATGCTCCTTTCTGGCCTCACAGAATATGATTGTATCGTCAGCAAAGAACAGGTGAGAGATACTCAGAGGGGGTTCACTACCGCCCCTTATACTGCACCCTGATAAGAAACCCCCCTCCACGGCTCTCCTAATAAGAACATCTAACACTTCCATCCCCATCACAAAGAGATAAGGAGATAGGGGATCTCCTTGTCTAAGACCTTTAGTGCTAGGAAAGAAACCTGCTGGCACACCATTAACCAGTACTGAAAATTTGGCTGAGGATAAGCAACTCTACATCCACCCCACCCACTTAGGCCCAAAGCCCATTTTTTGCAACACCTTCAACAGAAACTTCCAGTTGATACTATCATAAGCTTTTTCTATATCCAACTTACAAATAAGACCTTTTTCTTTTCGTTTCTGCCACGAGTCTATCACTTCATTTGCAATTAAGGAGGCATCTAATATTTGTCTTCCCCTCACAAAGGCATTCTGAGAGGTAGAGACCACCTTTCCAACCACTATCTTCAGTCTGTTAGCTAGCACTTTAGCCAATAACTTGTACAACCCCCCCAGAAGACTAATGGGTCTAAAGTCTCCAAGGTCCTCAGCCCCACTTTTCTTGGGAATCAACACCAGAAAAGTATTGTAAAGGCTCTTGAGAAAAGAGCTATGCTCGTAGAATTCCTTGAACATTTCTAGAATCTCCTCCTTGATAAACTCCCAACAGCTTTGCCAAAAGGCCAGGGTAAAGCCATCCGGGCCAGGGGCTTTATCCCCATTCATCTCCATCAGGGCCGCATGGATTTCATCCTCTAAAAAGGGCCTCTCCAGATTCTCAGCCTCTTGAAGGCTGATCTGATCAAGCTGAATTCCCCCAATATCCGCCTTCCACCCCGTATCTTCTGAGAGAAAATTTTTAAACGCATTAGCTATTCCTTCCCTAATTTCCTGCTCCTCTAGAAGCCACTCCCCATTGATCTTAATTCTCTCCAGAGAATTATTCCTACGGTGAGCACTTGCCATACGATGAAAGAACCCCGTGTTTCTATCCCCCTCCTTTAGCCATATTTCCCTCGAAAGCTGTCTCCAGTGGGTTTCCTCCATCATCACCCATTTTCTGTAATTTCTTTAGCCTCATTCTTCAGCTCTGATTCCTCCACTGTCAGAACTCTCTCCTCTTCCTCCCTATCCCAGAAATCCACCTGCTGCAAGGCTTCAGGTTTGTTGCTCTCCAGCTTACCGAAGACTTCCCTATTCCAGACTTTCAGCTTCTTTTTTATTTCCTTCATCTTAGTAGCCAACTTGTAACTAGCACTGCCCCTTACATCAATTCCTTGCCACCAGCTACGCACCAGCTCTTTGAATCCCTCAGCCTTAAGCCACATATTTTCGAATCTGAATGGAGTCGGCCCACGTCTTATCCCACCCCCCACTAACATTATTGGGAAATGATCAGACACCGGACGAGGCAGTCTCCATTGATTAATTCCACTGAAATGGTCTAACCAGCACGGAGTGACCAGGAACCTGTCCAAACGCGCCCAGATCTGATTATTCTGGCCCCCATTCCAAGTACATTCTCCCCCCTGAAGAGGAAGATCCACCAGCCCAAGATCATTCACAGTTTCAGCAAATTTCCTCATTGCTGCGCTAATTCTCCTTTGACTGCTCCTTTCCCTTGGAAACAACGTAATGTTAAAATCCCCCCCTATACACCAGGGGTCTTCCCACAACCCTCTAATTGCTCCAAACTCCTCCCATAACGCATTCCTTTCCACTTTAGAGAACGGGCCATAAACTCCCGTAAATGCCCAGACAATCCCATTTTCTACGTTCCGGAATCTGCAAGATAACGTAAACTGTCCCTCCTCCCAATCTATGATGTCCAACGTCCTCTTATCCCAACATATGAAAATTCCTCCCGAAGCCCCCTCCGCATTCACAGCTTTCCACTCTAGGAATCTCCCAGAGCCTAAACTTCTCGCTATGCTATCCGTCATAATTTGCATTTTCGTCTCCTGAATACAAATTAGTCCACCCTCTGATTTCTTAAAAACGTCTTTATCACTTTTCTTTTAGATCTATCATTTGCTCCCCTCACATTCCAGCTCAGAATTTTCACCTTCATTGGACAATCACAATTTGACGCCCTTTGCCCTGTACTGAGCCTTTCTGTTTCATCCCCCCCTCATAATTTATGGAGCATTCCAATCTTCTAAGCTCCCTTTCAAATTTAGACTTTTCCAGTAGCTCTTTGCTATGAATTTTCTCCCGTCTTTTTCTGATTTTGGTCAAGAAATTCAGTATTTCCTTCTCCAACCCCTCCGTGGGGAACCCCAGGAACTGGCTGAACCTCGCCAAGCCACTCTCTTCCCATTTGCCCTCCAGCTCCCTTCCCTCAACTTGACCATCATATATGTCCCCAACCCCATCCATCCCCCTGCCTTTATCACTACTGTTTTTGGATAGTCCCAATTCCCTGCATTCCTTCATCCTTTCATTACTATCCTCGTACACTGTAAGCCACATGGAATTATCAGCCCGCATTGCCTCACCCACGTCCCCAGAATGATCGAAAAACTCCCCCTCTAGAGTCCGATCAAAAATAAAAGAGTTGAGATGAGAATCCCCTAAAACCCTTTTCTCCCAATAACTAGGCCCCATTCCATACCTCCTTGCTTCCTCTTCGAGCGCCCTATCCGTCTCTGTCATCTTGACCCCACCTTGACGCTTCCTTGTTTCGTCAGATTCCATCGCAACGAAAGGCTCAGGTGCAGGAAGATGACTGGGGAAGAGACGCTGCAGCAGGGAGTCCCTCACCTCTTGGGCTACTGATGCTTTTAGGTCCTCCTTCAGATTATCTCCTGGATTGGGCTGTTGGGAGCATCCCTTTGAACCACTAGGGCCTTCGGTTGTCAAACGGGCTGAAGGCCAGGCTGGGCCTATTGCGCGTAGCCCACATCTTCCACTCTAAGTGACGGCCTGCCTCTGGGCCCAAATCACTTACCGCCACGCCTTTCCTTTTCAAGTCCATGGGCCCGCTCAACTTTGGGCCCTCACATGGACTTACATAGCTTCCATTAGAAGCCCAGGTTCGTGACGTCGGGCTCAGATCAGGGCTGATCTCAACCCGACCCGTCCCCGGCCCCTGCATAACCATCCCATCAGCTGACAGCTTCTGCACCTCGGGCCTCACGCTCACCCACTCTTTCGTCACTCGCTGCCCCGCGCATGACATCTCCTCACCCCTAACCTCAAGGCTAACTTCGTTTCTGCGTTTTCTCCTTATCACCGGCCAGCACTCCCACCATAAGGACACCACGTAAGTCTCCTCCTCCGCTTCGATCTCCAGAACACTCGGTCTAGGATCTCCTTTCAATCTCACCAAGATTCTGGCCCATTGGAGTTCCCCCATCAGCTTCGTCTGTTCATCGACTGCGATGAACCCTCCACATTCATCCCCACCTTCTTCAAAATCTCTGGGCTCCAAAACGAGATTGGAAGCCCAACTAACCTCACCCAAGCTTCCTTTCTCTCTTCCTCCTCTGCCCAACATCCACTCCTGGGATTCCAATGTTCCATCCTGACCTGGCTTCCTTCCATTTCGCGATGCCCAAAGGAAACAACGCGTCTGACCTCCTCCAATTTTTCAAATTCTAGCAACACTCTTTCCTTATCCAGCTTAGCCAGCCCTAGACTGCCTTTGAGATTCCATGACTTTGCCCAGATTTGCCCCCACTTCGCAAGGTCATCTTCTCCCCCTGACCTATCTTTCCACCTCGCCACAGCACAATGATTCAATTTCTGTAATAGTCCTATGGATTCCTCCCTTTTCACCTTCACTGTAACTACATTTGGAGTACCCGACATTGATTGTTTCACCATTGCTGCAAACGAGCTTCCCCCACCGGCCTTCTCCGCAACCTTTTCTTTCTGAAAAGTTGGATTTATACCGAGAAGCCCTACCATCTGATTAAGCTTCTCCGCCATGGTCGTCCACCCCCTTTTATCCCTTCTACCTCTCGGGATGAAGATGCAGAACCTCTTCCCCTCTATATCGGAGACCCCTAGCCTTATAAACCCCCCCCACTTTGTTCATCCCTCGTATCATAGCATACATTCTCCCCTGCTCCTTCCATTCCCTTCCCCATCTTGCTTCATTCTCATCCTTAATACAGAGATTCAACCCTTCTAAGAAAAACCCTATGCTATCCGAACCCAATCGGACCCATGATGTCACCCCTCCCTTCTTCTCCACAATAAATCCTTGGATTTTTCCTCTTCTACCCTCCACGACAATCTCGAACTCCTTGGATTCCACTGAGAAGCTGCACTCTTTTCTTCTGTTCCGCGGCGCCGAGCTCTCCTCTCCCTCTTCGCCCTCGCACTCGCCGTCGCATTCTCTCTCGCCCTCTCTCACTCTCTCTCTCTCTTGCATTCTCTCTCTCGCCCTTCAATTCTTTAGCTCTAAAAAACTGGTGTTGTTTGTTAAGGAGCTAGGGCTGCAATGCAGGTCTGTTAGTAAGCGCATGGTCACCAAAGCTTGTTATTGAGAGTAAACATGGTCAACCAAAGCTTGTTATTGAGAGTAAAAACACTCTACCTAGGTCCTAGCCAAACCCAACATGAATTGTTTAGCTCAGTACAGCCTAGTGGTGGGGAGAATGAAAACAATATTTGGATAGAATAGCAAGCATAGACTTCTCAGTCTTCTCTTAAATTAGACAAAACTGGAGGAGCTTCTCTGAAGATAGCAGGAAAGAGACCAAAAAATTGTTTAAAAACCTTAACATTTAAAGGTTGAAGATTACAGCACCTGGGATTTGAAGCCCACATTTTAAGGTTGTTGGAAGTGCATTGAAAAGGAATAGCCTGCATGATGAGACTCACAACAGACGTACTTGACAAGGGTTTACAAGAAGGTGTAGAACTTTTGAGGGGTTGATGTTATCTGCATTTTGGTAGGGGGAACACATACTATAACAAGAAGATCTTAGAAAAGCAAGTTACCATTCATGCTGCTACCTCAACTTCCACATTAATGTTCTTGTTTTGCAGGAGGAAAAATAAATAAAAGGAAACACCAATAGAGTGCCTCAAAATGCACCAGAAGTATACAACAGTCATCTCAAGGCTCAACCAAAAGAAAGGAAGGGCTCCAGAAAACAACAACACTCACCCACAACAAGAACCCAACCAATTACCAAAGCCGATATATGAGTAATAAGATTTGTTTTTATTTTCTCGTAATTTTCTACATTGAGAGTGCAAATTGCACAGATTTGATTCTTAATCACAACCATTTCATGCACAAATGCCAGGGTTAGGACCATATCCAGGTCACCTTTCCTAGGAACCAAATTTAGCAAGACCTCACTGCATAGTGGCCCTTTTTCAGTTCTATTACAAGTTTAGTTAAAGGGAAAACATATGGATTCTATATCTCATATACAAATTTACATGTTTTATATCAGTGGATATCCATAAATTGCTGAATTAACCTGATGCTAGTACATGGCAATAGAAACAGGAACACCAGAAGAAACAGGATGTAATATTAGTTTCTTCTATTCTGTTGTTCTATGAGAAATTCTCTTCAACACTCTTATCTATTTATTTTTGTAATATGTATTACATAATTACAAATACCTCACTACCTTCCTTTTAAAATAGGCCTAAGCCCCAGGGCAACAAAGACCATTCTACATGTGTGTGTGTGTGTGTGAGAGAGAGAGAGAGAGGGAATATAGCTTTAATAGGAATACAGACAACAGATATCCCAACATCTTTCAAGCTATTAGTGTACAATTACAAAATAAATTAACCAGTTAACCCACTTACCAATTTTTTATGAACTTTGATACTTTTAACCGCCTTCTTTTAGATTTGGATGTTTCATGGATTCCCATCAACCACCTGCATGAAATTTAGATGACAGTTTTTATTTATGAGCAAAAACCAAAAAGGAAATATCATGAATAAATTACAAACCAAATTGGCAACCAATTCAAGAAAATATGTTATATGTCAGGTTGGGGCTATGCTAAACCTGCATCTGTGCCCCCATAAGGTGTAATTAGGAGTAATATTTTAATTCAATCTTCTTTGGTTCATATCCCCACATAAGACTTGTCAACATTCAAGACTTCAGTTAATGTCCCTCTATGATAGAGAGAATGAAGCAATATTTAATGTGGTTGGGTTTTGCTGAAGGGAGTAGAGATCATGGTAGGGTGAAATAAAGTCTATACTACAAAGAACGAAATGGGTTTGGACCTTGGGAATGTAGCCTTGAGGAATAAAGCTTGGAAAATGTTTGTGGAGTTCTCTAGGGAAAACGTCCATGGATGGGACACCAATGTTGTAGTAACATGGCTGCACTGGTGTTGTGGACAGCAGTCTCCTAGTACTTCATGGATTTGATTAATACATTCATTTTTCAATTAGGGATGGTGTAAGATCGATTTCAAATAGGATCTGTGTTAAGGAGATTTGCCTTTTTATATTCAATGTCTCTAACTTTTTCTTGTGTCAAGGTCCAGTGTACTTTTCACTGAGACAGGCCAAACCTTTTTACATACCAAGCCACTCAGATTGTTTCTTCCCTGTTTTAAAATATTGGCCTAATCTTTGAGTTTCTTTTTATGTTCATTGTCTATTTTGTTCTCCTAAGCCAACAACTAATCCACACAATCAAATCACATATTTCCTATACAATGTTCTTAGGTGTTGATCTCAGTTCATATCAATTGCCCCCAACCCAACTACATACCAATTGATATCTCGGGAGTCAGGACAAGTTTAAATCTCTCAACATGATTAACAAAATCTCACTGCCGTTGGATACAAATAATTAATGCATCACTACTTATTATCACATCACACTATTTATCGTTTACACATTTGCAAATGTAAACCGATACCAACCATACTTGTTTCAACATATCAAGATATCACCATTGCTAGCCATTTTCATTAACCCAGTTTTTCACTTGTGATCTTATATATACAAGGCAATAATCCATATGAGATATCTCACCAGCAACTAAGATACTCGCAAAATGCTAAATTTTTGTACCTTTCCCATCTCTCCATCTAAAACTATCTATCTCCACAACCCAATTTGGTGACGCCACCCATGAAATATAAAAATCAAATTGCAACCACATTCAAAAGATAAGTTGGAATACAGGAAATAAAATTGCAAAGATATTCAAACAAATTAATTCAAATATTTAAAAAAGAAAATGCAAAAAAATTCAAACAAATGAATTCGAATACAACCATGATGTTCACACACAAAAATCAAATTGCGAACACATTGAAACAAATGCACGCGGATCCAAAAAGAAAGTTGCAAAAACATTCAAACAAACAAAGTCGAATACAAAAACAAGATTTCGAGGAATATTAGGAAATTGTGACCTCCTTTTGCATTTCAGCTCCTCCTCTCCCTCCTCTATACGTAAAAACAACGATTCCCAATCCGTTCCATAGAACTCCATCTTTTCTCGCAAAATCCAGAGAGAGAATGACAGAATTTAAAGAGAGATAATGCTAGGGCTAGGGTTTAAGGCAGAGGAGAGGTTTAGGATGGCGTTTCAACTTTCGACATCTATTGATTTCCAATTAAAAACAAGAATTAAGATATCTGTAATAAGTATAAATTTATTGGGGAATTTTTTATTTTCAATTTTATAATTCTATCAAGTATTTGATGAAATTTGTAATAAGCAAAAAATTAATGGGGACTTTTTCTATTTTTTATTTTTTTGTGAAATTTATATAATAAAAAAACATAATTTAAATTTTCAATTTTATAATTTTATCAAGTATTGTATAAGTGTATAATAAAATTTGAGTTCTTAAATTAAAAATATTTTTAAAACAACCACATAATTATACATTTATACAATTACTTATAAATAAAATAATAATAAATTATACTTAAAATATAAAAACTCTTAAAAACTAATTTTAAAAAGATAATAAATTTTAAAAATCATTTTAAATTTTTGAAAAAATATAAAAAAAAAAATTGCTCCTTCAAATTTAAAATTTATAAATTTGATTTTTAAAAATAATTTTATATAATTTTTAAAAACAATTCTTTATTATTTTATAATTTTTAAAATTTTAAATAAAAGAATAAATAATATAATTTTAAAAGTAACGTATAAATAGCAAGCACCTTTCAATCAATTTTATATAATTTTTAAAAACAATTCTTTATCATTTTATAATTTTTAAAATTTTAAATAAAAGAACAAATAATATAATTTTAAAAGTAACCTATAAATAACATATGCACATTCAAGCACCTTTCAATCATACTGAACATTTTTGCATTAATATTTTTCTAATTCAATTCCAATCTTAACTTACTTAGGTCATGGTTAATCAAATATATGATAAATAATATATATATATATATATTATTATATTATTATATTATCTCATCACTTATCATCTTATTATGTCCTATGTCCATCCAAACATAAGATAGGATAATGCTTTTTTTTTTTTAATTTCTTCTATATAATATATATTAATCTTATATTAAGATATGAAATATGCATATTCCATGTATTACATATTTATTTTTCATCAATTTTTTATTTTTTTATATACTCATTTTACAAAATAAAATTATTTTATTATAAATTAAATTTATGATTAAAATCACAAATTTCATTAAATATAAGAGATTTTTCATTTTTTTAAAATAGAAAACAATGAAATGTGATATAAGACTTAAACTTTTAAGGATTGAAGAAAATGAAGGATTCAATCCAACCATGCCCATCAAACATTTTAGGCTAATGGCAACCGCCTATATTAGAATATCATATCCATAGCATATATCTTTTTTTTTTTTTTTATAACCGTGTGTCCATGCCAACCTACATACACCTCGATTAATCCCACAAGACCCTGAAGTTAAGGGATAGATAAATCCTTCAATGGCCCTAAGGGGGATAGATAAATCCTTCAATGGCCCTACCCTAAGGGGACTAAAACTGATGACCATTGGAAAGCAAACCCAAAACCAGACCAACTGAGCTACCCCTCGTCAATCAAATGTAGCCTTAACTCATTCAAACCTTGTCCAAGCCAATCAAATTCAATTCCGGCCCTAACTCATCCAAACCTTGTCCACAACAATCAAAACCTTGGATTAAGGTCAGGCGAAAGAAAACACCTTAAACCCTAATCACAAGATTAGCAATAATCCATTTAAACCTTGTCCACACCAACCCAAACTTCGACTTGGCCATGGGAAAGACCCACCCAAGCTGCACCCTAGAGGAAACAAATAAATGCCAACCAAAGCTTACCAACATTATTTGTATGCAAGCAAATTGGATCAAAAAATGGTCATATAATCCATATCCTCAATACCAGGATTGAACCCATATCACCAAGGGCTTCCTCCCCAGGCATTCTATTATCAGAATATATGAATTGAAAATATGCACATCCTGATGGTACAATTTGCTCAGCGTCTCACCATAAGTGAACATTCTCAAGTTTCCCACTTCCATAGTCTGGTAATATAGGCCATTTTCAGAAGGAAAAAAAAAGGTTCACCAACATGATCTGCAACAAAAACCCTATATTCATTAGCAACTAGCTTCAGTCCATGCACCTACTGTCGGTCCAACCTGAATGAAAATCTTTGAGATTTTTTTTTCTTTACACCAAACCTCCGCATGGCTGGAAATCACAAACCAAATCTTTTCTGGGAACAAGTTTGAGCAACAAAACGAATCAAGAATAAATAAGCCGGAAAAAAGTCAGTGCTACTATACATGAGAGAAGGACTACTCCAAAAAAGATATACACGAATCTGGCCACACAAAGTAAGTCTCCAAAACCCCACTAATCCAAACTGGCTCCACCCTCAAGCTAAATCTCTTCAGCACAACAGTGTACTGAGAACAAAAAACAAAAAAATGGATACGAGGAATTTCAGCCGACCACCATCACAGCCTGCAGCAGAGTGTAACATGGAAACGTCAACCATTTTGTCTTGAAACAAAAGAAGGAAGAAGAGACGAGAAACAGTCTAAATTGTTGGAACTGCTTGAATCTAGCAGTCTGCAACAGTAAATGGTGTCCAAATAGAAGACAAATTGTAACAACAAATGTTTGTCAACACAGCAAAGGACTCCTGCTTTGTTGATTTCGTGCTCTAGTGTTGGGTTGAGGAGGCATGTGTTATTTTGTAATAGAAACTAACTATGCACCACCCATGAGATCTAAGTAAGACATCTCTAGTGTTTGTCATGTTGGAAAATTAAAAGCACTCCAGCTTTGTTGATTCTGTGTTCAAGCGTTCGGTTGAGGGGTCATGTTTTCTTTTGTTTCACAAGCCATTTGAACACATAAATCCATTATTTGAATGAAATTGTACAGAACAACAAAAAATAAAATGCATTCTATTGTACACACACAGATGGTCTTCATCAAAACCAATGGTTAAAATAGAGAGATGATCTCACATCTGGAAAATGCATAATACAGAAAAGGCACTTGGGATCAATGGTAAGAATGGATTCCCAAAACCTCACTCAATTTAATGCCTATATCATTATGTTATAGCAGCTTAAATGCCATGTAAAACAGTAATAATTGATCTCATTTCCACAGGATATCAGAAGGCTGCCTCTCAAAAAACATGCCTTTGACATGTACTGCTTATTTTTGGCAAAAAGAAAATCTAGCTTTCTCTTAGCAATGACAATCTCATTGCACCACATCAAATAGATTGACCCTGTTGTGTTTTGGTTCTCTATTTTATGCATTTAGATTTGATAGAGTTTGCTTTTCTAAAAATGGAAAAAAAAATTGATAGATTGAGAAAGCTAAAAATTGCACTAGGTAATGTTACAGACCAGAATTTCCTGAAGTCTGCGATGTTGGTAGAGCAGGCAGTGACATCTCTGCAAATTTTGATAAGTGATCAGTAAGAAATGTACATTGAAACAAACTTGTAATGATAGCACTTAAAAGATAAAAACCATAAGTTTATTTGATCTAATATAACAACAAATGAGGAAATGAACAAAAATGATTCTTTGTCAATCAGTTACCCGGAGCACAAAGAGACAAGGATGAAATTGAGGTCGATGAAGGCCATGGAGCTGCAATATTATCACTCAAGTCACACGTAAAGCTGAAGCCTGTTGAATTGTCAAAGTCCACATCTGCAGGCAAGCTTCGAAGTAGACATCCTGCATTTAAACCTGACCACAGTTCATTTCTTCTACAGACCCAAACAAATATTTAATTTGGCATACACTAAAACATGGCATTTTCAAAGGAGTTACTGGATTTTAAGCAAGGGGAATGAGGGAATGGACAATCTTTTTTTTCACATAAATACTCTTCAAAGCGTGTGAAGCCATTAGGAGTACTTTAGGAAGAAGATGAATTGGCAAGGTAACAACCAAGAAGAATTTGAAGATTTGCTTCATTTTTATCAGTCAGTACAGATAAGGATAATGCCTACAAGACTACCACTATGATTAATAATACTCAAACAGGCTTTTAAGGAAATACTAAATAAAAAGGGAGAAGGAATCGAAAATCAAACCTTGTTGTCCATATGCTGCCAGATGTTAAAGTACCGAGCACAACAACAGAAGGTGACAAAAAACAGAGCAAGAAAAAACATATCAGATAAGCTAAGGGAATGAGTCTCGATAAAAGATTTGAAGCATAAAAATTATAACCAAAAACATGTACCTTGAAGACTAAAATCTTTCAGATCAACATCACAAAGCTCATAAATATTTGTCATGACCCCACCTTTTTGCAACATGGAGCCAAACATTGTTGCGCACATTATTGCTTGTCTATTTGTGATTAACATTTGTTTCTGTATCCCCGCAATGTATGTATTTAATGAGCTACAGCAGGAAGGACTTGGTGCAGCAATGTTACGGCATGCTTTAATCACATCCGTAGGCTGGCTAAAATTCAGAGGGCAAACTGCATGTGCAAAGCTTGCCTCAGTAAGGAACAAGTGGCCAAAACTATTCAGAAAAAGGACTAACGAATGTCAAAATAGTAAGAGATATAAAATAGGACATAATACATTTGATGCTGTAATGTGAGCCTGTTTAGGGGGAAAAGAAAGTTTAGGCACACAAATTGGGGTACACAACATGAAGGTTAATTTGCTAGTATTCTCCTTGTCCAGGTAAAGATCATTCGAATCCTCATCTAGAAAATGGAAAAGAAAATGATCGGCTTTCACTGATCCTTACTAGATTGTGTAACATCTACCTCAATTATAAGAAGCAATAAATGAAAAGTCCAAGAACTTGGTTCAGAAGTAAAGCCAGCAAACATCTCCAAACCTCAAAACTAGCCACCTCATGAACAATAAGCAAAATGATGGGTGTGAAGTTTTAGTCTACAAAATTGGATACCATCTTCAACAAGGACTATAGCCAATGGAACTGTTAAATAATCCAGGAAATGTACCTCTAGATAAAATTGACACTGATGAACACTGGTTAGTCTAATATTTGAAAGCTACATGGGAAAATGGATAGGTGGTGCATATATAACAAGGGAAAAGCCATATAGTTTTATAAATGTTGACAGGAGTATGATACTAGGGGCAGATTCATTTGCTTACATGAGAATTTCTTCAGGAAGAACCAGCTTCATTATATTCATAGAAAATTTCAAACATGAACATTGATGAATTAATGATACATACCATCAACAACCAATATAGTTGACGACATAATGATGCATGTCTAATGACCTTCGTATACATTTTTACATTATTTTTAATTTTACAGAAAAATAACATTAAAGATGCTCACAAGTAAGGATACAAGCAAAAAGCATACAAAACAAGTAAACACCATACCTTTGTTAACTTTGCAGGCAGACAATATTCGAAATGTAGTATTTGCAGCATCTGATGAGAGTTTTCTAGAAAGCCATGAGGATACCACTCCCTTACAATCATTAAGAACGTCAACATGACTAGTTTCCCCTAATATATTTTTATTGTCGCTCATCATTGAATGTCTTACTGAGATCTGAACTGCAGCATCCATAATTGCGGGCCGGCAAACTGGTCTACAGCACTCTTTAAGAGGATCGACAGTGCTGCAGGCCTCCAATAATTTGCTTGTATTTACTGTTTTTTCAAAGGTACTTACATCCTTTATAGGACAAGACCCACCCGTAAGGTTTGATGACTTCACAGAGCAAATTGTAGGTATTGTACTGTTTGCTCCTCTGCTGGCTAATATACTAATAATATCTGAAAAACAATCATTAGCCATTCCATCTTGCAAAACTAATTTATCAGAATTGGTGCTGTAGTAACCCTGAAAGATGTGGAGTAAACTACTAAACTGTGGACAACATATTACATTTCCGACAAGAGATGCCAAAGGTAGAGAACAATCAGATGCTGTTTTGTTCAAGATACTTGAAATAGCAGAGAAATTTACAGGGCATTTCCCTGTCAAGACTGGCTCATATGTAGCCGGAAAGGATGGATACATTGGTGGAAAAGATTCTGTAGGAGATGGAAGATGTGGAAAAACAGCAGGTGATATTTCTATGGGTTCAAAGAGATCAGTATTAGGTGGTTTTGCTAGCTCAGTTGTGGAAGATACATGACTATACTCAACAAGTGTCAGCACTCCCACTACATCTTGGAAACTGGATAACCAGATGGTGAATAAAAAGAACTGACCGCACAAAGAACCTGCAACCAGATATGACCATTTCTTCAGTGTTTGCATATCCCATGAATCAAAAGAAAATAATGCACAGGGTGCGATCAATAGGTAACAGAGTGTGCACACATCTCTAGAAGAGAGAGAGAGAGAGAGAAAGGGAGGGGGAGCACATACAAATGCCTAATCCATTAAAGAAATAATTAACTGTACATCCAGCAAAATAAAATAAAAAACTGCAATTTGAACTAATGTGGTAACTGGTTTGCAGATTTGGTAAGGTCATAGGTATCAGATCACAGCAACCGCTAATGCATGCAACCAGCAAAGACCAAGCCCAAATGTTGCAAGCTTAAAAATTAACTCCAAGAAAAAATAGAAGAAATTAAAGTAACAATTTTGAACCTTATGTAGTGTTTTTTTTCTTTTTTATGAGAAAAAACTTATGTAGTGTTACAACAGCAAGAACCAAAAATCAAAGAAAAACCATGGATCACAGATAAAACAATTCCATATAAGTAACAAAGGCAGCCTATTTTGACAAGGCAACACCTTAACATAATGTCAGTTTCTCCCCTTGCCCTTTTGAAATAATGCTTGGTAAAGTGGGAACTTTTTGTTAATAAATGCCAATTACTTACCCTTATGACGAGTAATGGTCTGTAGACAGTCCATAGTTCCACTAACCCTTTGGCAACATTGAGATCCACAAAATAAAGCCCTATGTTCCTTGGCTGTATATCCAAAAATAGCTCACAGCAACATACCAACACCTGTGCCAGCTCCAGCTATGAGAAAAGAAGGAATTTGTGTCTCGGGAAAAGCCATTGGAAAAAAAGAGCAAATAAAACCACTTCTGACAAGAGCAAAGTATAGATTGAGTAGTGTAAAAGGAGCAGTGGTAAAAGAAGCTCATTTCAAATAAACAATTAAATCTATAAAGATGACCACTACCAGGCTGCCTCTAACATAATTATTTAACTAGACACAAGCTGGCGCATCTACCATTGCTGATAAGACAAGAGAGTTTAAAATGAAAGGACAGAACCAAAAACACGATGCTTTCTAAAGCTAAGCTAAGCTATTCAATCCAACCTAAATCACAATGAAGTTTGAAGTAAATGTTTTTTATGGTTTCGTCTTTGCAAAACCTCCTTCAAACCACATAAGCCCCTCTAATGATTTTAGTAGCTGGATTGGTTAAAATCCTAAATAGTATGATCAAAATTACTCTTTGTTTTCAGAAGTGTTGCGATTTCCAGTGTTCTAGTAGCAATATAACCAGTATCTATCATCTAATTTTGTGTTTTACTCCCCTAATAAGACTTTTTGCAATTCAATTAAGAATCCAACTTTAAACATGCACAATATTCTCTTATTGGAACATTTTTTTCTATGTAAAGTCTTCCTATAATTCTTCTATTGAGCATCATAAGCACATATGCTTTGTTCCAGAAAAAAGAATTACCAAAAAAAACCTGTGAACCATTTTCAGGATGTAAGAACTACATTCCATTCTGTTAAGTAAATTGAATTACTGCAGACGTGGCTGAAAATATTTGCAGTAGCTAGTTTTACCATAAAAAGAAACAATAGCAAAAAGCTGGTACTGAAAGATAATAGCATTGACCCAGATCAGACACATCAAGACTTAGAACCTGAGAAACACCCTGTTTGACTGCCGAGAAAATAAAGGAACTTCAACTACTCCACTATTAAAGACCCAATACAACAAAAATCCCCCATTAGCCTTAGCTTGACAAAATTACCTGCCACACTTGTGTATAGTTTTCTCTACTTATTTTTTTTCTGGAAAGCCAACAATACAAAAGGTTCTAACTACTCTTTTCTTTCATTTTTCACCGTTTTTAAGCAACCAGGGGGAAAGTAAACTAAAAATAAAACATAATAGCATAACACTCAAAACCTGCAAAAAAAAAAAAAACTAGATCAAACCCTTGTTCAGACCACTTGGTATAAATGATAAACCACCAATGATGGAACAAAAACAAAAACACTTGATTAGCATAAACGATTTCTTCTGAACCCCTGTGTGACTGCAGACAAAACTGAGAGAACAAACAAACCAACAATAATAACAAAAATCCAATTCTTGCTGTTTGTATCATCAGAGCTTCCAGAAATGAAACCAGCAAAAATAGAAAGAAATGGGAAAATAAAAACTAGAAACCAAGACTCAGAAATGTCAGTTTCGTTAACTTCCCAGATTTTCCCGTCAACCAAACAGATTGATGATGCATTTTCATGAAAACGCAACTGAGTTGAACCCAGAAATATTTTTCTGGCTAGGATTATAAAAAGAAAGAAAAAAAAAACAAAACACAACACCCGGAATGTTAATTTCTACAATTTTCCCTGCATTTTCTCGGCAACCAAACAGATTTGATGATGCATTTTCATGGACACTCGCCTCAAGACGTTGAACCCATAAACCATTTTCCAGGTGGGGTTAAAAAGAAGAAAAGACATAAAGCAAAACCCAAGACCCAGAACGCTAGTTTCCAGAACTTTACCACATTTTCTCGGCAACCAAACAGATTTGATGATGTACTTTTTTCCCAGGGAACATACCTGAAGATGGGGAGCCCAGAAACCATTTTGCAAGGCGAGAAGGTGAGATCATGCCGTGGGAGGTGGTTTCCGAAACCCTAAGTTGGTGACTCGGTGACTGACTCAGTGTGGACTCAGGTGTGTGAGAGGTCAGAGGTGAGATTGTGTGTTGTTCAGTGTATGAACACTGAGACAGATAAACCCCAAGTGGGGTAACTCTACTTTCCCCTTTTGGTTCTTGTCCATGGTGAAGTGAAATTCACGGCTCCGATCTTGCCACGTCGTCATTTTGGGAAAAAGATTGTGGGTCCCATCCAATGTGGCACAATCTTAACGGATATGAATCTGACTATTATTTTTTGTATCAAAACATATATTAACTTAAATTATATGAATCTCTCCTAAGATTTTAGTGTATACATGAATCTACTTTCTCTCTTTTTGCTATGTGTATTAGAAGGAGGTGAGCTTGGATACAAGTGGCTCTACTTCATCATGGTTTTTATGAGCCATTAGAAGTTCTTTTCAAAACAGAGGTCGAGTTGTAGTTTGACGTCGGTATTATGATAATGAAATTAATATATAGATGGAAAAATCATCTTAATATGAAAAAAGTGTGACTTTTATAAAACTCGTTACATTAGCAGAACAATAGCTGTCATAGCGGGGAACAAACTCTTAGAACAATCATAGAAACCATCAATCAAACCTACTTATACTTGACACATGACACTTATTTTGATAAATAACAAATGTTCATAACTGCATTAGCAGAACAATAACGTCATAATAGGAAACGACTCTCATAATTATCAAGTAGATTATCAACCTAATTATGTTTGACATATGACATTTATTTTGACAAGTAGTGGATATTCTTAACTAAATTAGTAGAACAGTATGTCATAACAAGGGAAAACTCTCATAACCGCCAAACAAACCATCAACCTACTTGTGCTTGACATATGACATCGATTTTAACAAGTACTAAATATACTTAACTATATTAATTGAAATATAGTGCCATAATCGGGGAATGACTCCCATAATCGCTAAGCAAACCATCAACTTATATATGTTCGACACATAAGATCAATTTTTACAAGACTAATGGATATTTTAAGATGCATTAATTGAAGTCGTAATGAGAAATGACTCATAATCACCAAGCAAGGGAATAACTCTCGTAATCATCAAACAAATAATCAACTTATTTGTGCTTTACACATGACGTCTAAGGAACAACTCTTATAACCACTACGTAGAATCTGTAATTAAGAATCCATTTAAAAAACAGGGATACAAATTAAAAGCTAAAACAAGGAAATCTAAATTTAACAACCATCAAATCATATCATACTATAGTAATTGCATATCATTATAGTGAAATTCAGTTCAATAAAAAAAATGTGGTATGATAAAAGTTGTTGATTGTACATGGTCTTACCAATTATGATTTGAGTGAATCAGCACATGGCTTGGAAGATACTCATTTATCATGTATTATATAACAACAATGGGCTTCTTTAACCATTAAATAATACAAAAACAAATTCTTAAATATATTTTTATGTTTTTTTCTCTCAAAACATAAAAACAAATCATTTTCACTAATTTTTCATGGAAAACATGAATAGAATAATTAGTCTAAAATTTACTTGTGTTTTTTTCAAATATAGTTTTTATGTCTTTTTTTCTCAAAATATAAAAATAAATCATTTTCACTATTTTTTCACGGAAAATATGAATAAAAATAATTATTTAAAAACCCACTCGTGCTTATATATATATATATATATAAAGTCACATTCTATAAATATGGTAGATAAAAAAAATAGTAAATTTAAACAAGCTTTTATATTTTTAGTACTTCGTTTTTTTTTTTTGACATCTTATTTTCCTTTCAAACTTTTATTTTCCCTCTTCATTTGTATTTGTTATGTATGATTAATAAAAAAGGCTTAGGCTTATGTATTAATAAACCGTTTATATTGATTATCGAACTAATTAGATTATAACAAACATATTTACAAAAATAATTGAATTTGCATATAAGAAAAATTGAAATCATATTCATAATGAAGGATGGATGTCTACAACTAAATGACTAGAAGAGTATATAATCATTTGAAATTAGACTTAGACCCAAACAAAGGAAATGGAAGAAGCAACACCAAATTTATAATATTGATAAACTAAGATGAGTGAAAAATAACCCATATGATAAGATGGTTAAAAACCCTCAAGATTAGGGTTTAAGTCATAGTACAATGATTTTGCAAGAAGACTAATCTTAAAGGTGGATGTAACTTTCCATGGTTGTCCAAGGCAAACTCCTTTTCAAATTTTTAACACTTTCAAGCCAAGTGGCATAGGCCCGTGACTTCTTAAGATGTTCAATTTCTCATAATCACCTCATTGAAATGGGTCACAAATCCTTTAGGTTATGTCTTCAATTTGTTTTTTTTTTTTTCCTATTTATCAAATTAGTGTAGGTAAGGGATTTTGCCCCTTTTCTTCTTCCCTCTCCCCATCCCTCCCTTTCATGCATTTTTAAAAATTTGATTTTCCTTTTTTTAGTAATTAAAAGTCAGGTTTGTACTCAACAAAAATACTATTACTTATAAAATGATTGCTTACAATTATTTCAAGGGATTTTTTTTATGATTTTCAAAAATTTGTTGAATATTTAATTTTTACGAGAAAATGCTTTTAAATATTAGAAAACTCTTTTAACTTATTTTAAATATTTTTAGTGAAAATATATTTTTTTAAGGCATTGTTTAGGAGATATCAAGTGTTTCTCTTTCCAGTATTATAAATGATTTTTTAACTTTTTAAAAATATTTTCTAAAATTTGTCAAAATGCTTTGATTTTTTCTTAAAAAACATTTTTTCAACTAAAAATACTTTAAATTTTTAGAATACGTTTGGTAGAAATTTTAGGAAGTGTTTATAGTATTTATAATAATCGAAAGATAAAAAATTTTCAAGTATTGAAAAGATTAAAAACGCCTTTTAAAATTACTGTCAAATGCAATTAATTTAATATATGTGCTTGTTGCATTCCTGGTAAAAGTAAGCCATGGGTTTACTTGATAGTTTGACAGGATGGACACTGGAGGGGGTGGTGGGGTTACTCATGAGTTATCACAGGATGCCATTCCTGTTCTTCAACAAGGCATTACTTTGTTCTTTCTCACTGGTCAGCCTCTTCACTCAAATCATGAAACATTGCTTTAGATGGTATTGAATGATACAGAGCATCGTAGGTCATATCTTTGTGGTCTGATTCTATTTTTTCTTTTTCCCTTCTTTTTCTCCTTTTGATATTTTCTTAACCCATTTCTGCCTTTATTTTTGTTGATCATCAAAACCTAGGTGACTCTTAATTATTTCAAAAACACTTCAAATAAACATACTGTTTGATTATTTCACTCCTACTACTGCTTCCTCCATTCAAATGAGACTCATCTGGCAGAATGAATGATAATTTTACCAAACAGATTGTTATTAGACAGTGACTATAAGAGTGACTATGTTTTCCATGATCTAAAAATTTTCAGATTTGACAAGGAAAATTGAAAGCCTGCAGCTTCTACTTTCCCCCATTTTCCAAAACTTTCATCCTAGCCAAGCAGATCAACTGGATCCATATCCAATCCTCTAAGAGAGTAAAGGAAAAGGTAGAAGAGGTAAAAACAGTGCAAATAAGATCTGGCATTTTATTTGGAGCTTTTGATTTGAACCTGATGATATAATGTTTCCTCATAAAAATGGTGCTGATAACAACCCGAATCCGAACCATGTAATACACAACATCAAGACAATCCCAACTATCGAACTGCACATCTACCAGTTTGGCAAAATTCTTAACCCTAAAAGCAAGAGTTTATTATACCCATTGATGAAACAAAAGCTTCATTAGTGAGTTCTGAAAGAGTCATCAAGGGAGAATCTTGCGTCGTCGGCGGAGAGTCTCCCTCTTCACGTACATCTTCTCCATTTCATTCAAGGGCCGGCTGGATCCATCTGGTTGGCTAATAAATTTCCAGCCACCACCATTTCCACGCTTTCCTTGTGGCCCCAGTTTCTCAACCATGATATTCCATCCTTCCGCAGATCGCCTCCGGCTGTATTTATGGCATTTCACCTCCCCTGCCATCTGTACAGAAGCCAGACCACATCATTATGAAGTTTTAGCAAAGGATTACTGAGAAAAACTTTAGAAATTGAAAAGTACAGGTTATGCTGGATGCATATAACACAGTTTTGGGCAGCTTTTATGGGTTGTTTGGCAGGGATCATTCACAATGAAGAGTATCTCCATATTGGGTGGTTTGGTACCAGGAGTCCTTTCATTTGTTTGTTTTCAAGTTTTTAATTCTTTCCCTCTGCTCCAGCTATTTATTCTCCTCTATTATCATTATTCCAATGTGCTTCGGGAATAAGAAAAAGAGAGAAAAAAAATATGAAGGATTTTTCCCTTCAAAAGGCCATAATAATAACAGTACAAGCAGCATCAGTAACTATGATATAATAACAATGAAGCGAGACCAAGCTTCATTTTTTTATCTCTTTCATTTGTGAGGGAGAAGGCAGGGAGACAGGGCTTACTTTCTTTTTGTTGAAGTTCATCTTTTGAACAAATTCTTGATATAGCATTTCATCTTCCTTCTGTGATATTTCATAATGAACTTCATCTGGATCTCTAGTGGTGCCATCCCAACCTTCAGGCATAACCTTGAAGTCGGGTTTGTATGGAAGGGATGCTACATGGAATTCCCTGTCATGGGAATTAAAAAATCTGCAAGAGGAAACACATTAGATAAAGGAAAGATTTTGAAGTTTTGCTTCCAAATTGAAGAATTCATAGTCTCATTCCTGCACGCATTTCTCTAATTCTTCTTTTCCTTTTTAATAATAGAGTATTCCAATTCAGTGAATGAGCCTAAATGAATGATGAAACAGCTATCATTTCCGTTGAATGTATAGCTTTTTGCTAAATAATATTCATACCAACAGAAAGGCCAGAAAGGAAAATATGCACATTTGCTGCTATCCTAGTGGAAACAATTTTAAGTGATGGGAAAATTTTAGTAATCACCTTGCTACTTCCATGCTTCAATCTATCATTGGCATGGGGAAAGCTATTCCATTGTGATTCAGAGGTGGGAGAAATTGAGCCCAAAGAAATAGTGAATGATCTTATCAATCTAGAAGATTGTGTATTTTCCTACGAAAACCAGTTACACCTAGTATGGTTTGTCAAGGGAATCAGGTGAGACAATTGGTTCTCAAACACTTCATTTAAAATCTTGTTTTGGGATTGCAACCCTCACAAGTAGAATTGAAATTCCACCCTAAATCCCCAAGGGCTGACATTTTGTTGGGAAAAGGGAAACTACAATGCCTGAAGGAAATCTACAGCTTCCAACTTGCAATGTTTACAAAGAGTGTTCCTAAGATGACACATATTAGGACCATCTATTCTGATTTCTGCATCCATTTAGATCAATTCAGTATTTTTTTTTTATTGGTGAATATTTTGCCCCAAGGAATTGAACCTGGTACCACCCACAATCCCACCCAACCTGTTACCACTTAAGCCAGGCTTGAAGGGCATCAATTTTGTGTTTCCATAGAGAAGTTCCAGACAAACAATAACACAACAAAAAGAATTTGAAGAGTAGTAGCTCTATCAGCTATCCATTTTTCGCTTCCAATGTTCTCATTCTTGACATATTCAGAAGAACCATTTGCACTCCAAATGTGAAACACATGTAGCAATTAGTTGAATGCAAATAGCATTGCTCTCTTCTAGATGCAAAAGAATGTAAAACAAGTAATGCACATAATTTACAGCTTACTCAGGACAGGTATCGAGCAAGAGCTCAACAGAGTCATCCAGAGGGTGCCCGAGCTTTTTCTCCTCTTCCTCCTCAAGCTCCTTCAGCCACAGAATGGCATGCACTCTCTGCCTCATGATCCTATAATCTTTGGCCAACTTCTCAACAGTGTAGACCTCTGGATTCTCCTTGTGCAGTCTATACATCTCTGCCTTCTCTGAGTCCTTCAGATAAGAGCCTCTTGCACCAGGCTCACGAACCTGCTTCAACAGCACAGACATGTTCCTCATCCTCTCGCCCCATCCATCAACATATGCCTTGCCCTTTCGGTTCTCCGCCTCAAGTTCCGCCAGTTTACTATCTAACTCATCCATTTCTCTTAATACGGTTCGGGGTGGTCCGCCTCCTTCAGAACAGGCAGCAGTGGGATCAATCTGACGCCCAACAGCTTCTCCATCAAAATGGTCCTTGGTCAGTCCAGTAGACCACGATGACTCAACATCCCAACCCAAATCATTAGGAGTTTCTGGTGTTTTCCCCCATTGATCACCACCTTCATCTCCATCCCCACCACCAGATTTCACTGAAAATACCCGAGCCTTTGAAAGCTTAAAATTTGATGCGAACGTTACATCCCTTGATGTGGTTTCTTTCAGAAATCCTACTGCACTCGTGCTACGGGAAGCAGAAGAGAGATGGAATAAAATGCGATGCAGATTCTGCATCTTTTTCTTATTCTATCTCGCCTGCAATACCTCTTCTGAAATGGGAGAATAACAGAATAGCAAATAGTGAGAACCTAAAAACCAAAAACTCACCACAAACCCTGATTCGGCATTACCATAATATATGACACGGAAAACCCTAATCTTCTGTTTAGTTGCTGAGAAAAATGAGGAAAACATAAGAAAATGATGCATTAACCATAAACTTAAATATCTGGTTTGTCGCTTAGAATGCTGAGGAAACGAAAAGAAAATAAAAGAAAGCATAGAGTTAAATTGATGCATTGGAAGCGAGTGCACATGAATTTTCCCTACTAACAGAAATTGAAAAAAGGCCCAAGTTCCTAAGCCTCCGATTGGTTGCCAAGAAAACCGAGGAAACTGAAAGAAAAATGCAAACTGAAAATTTTATTATAATTTCCAAAAAGAAGTGGAAATTCCAGCCCAACCATGCGAAATGAATGCACTTCCATTCTTTTTTTTTTTCATTTTTCCATACATTTTCTCGGCAACCAAACGAAGCATGAAATGAAACCAAAAGTACATGACTGGAGAACTGTGGAAGACTGAGAGAGAAGATGACAACGTTTCGATTGATCCGTTGATGTTGTAAATACATACCTGGGCTGATCGGGGTTCAGGGTTTTGATTCGACGAAGAAGACGTTGAAATCGCAGTAGCTAGGGTTTTTCTTCAGACCAGGAGAGACCTGTTTATTGGGCCGGGTTTGGGCTGGGCTGGCCTTTTTTTGGGTTTGTGCCTGGGTTTGCACCAGCCCAACTTAAAACCCGAAACCGGCTATGAAATAGATTATCATTTAGGTTATGTTTTGGTTCGGGGAAGTTGGAAGGAAATGATTTTCTGAAATTAAAATTTTAAAATTTATATATTTTAAATTGTTTAATTTTTATATAAAAAAGTTCAATAAATTTGAAGTAGTGTTTATAAAATTATTTAAAATATTTATAAAACACTTTTAAATTTTTGAAAAATCATTTTCATTACTTCTTAAAATTCAAATAGTTTTCATATCTTCTTAAATAAACATTCGACAAAATATTATCTCAAAAACATATTTAGATAAAACACTATTGTGAAAATCATTTTAAAAAGAATCAATACTAAATGCACTTCAAGGTTTTTTTTTTAAATGTTTTTAGAAATTGCATAATGTTTTTAAAAACCATTTTTTATTTTTTAAATATGCTTTAAAAATATTTTTTATATATATAGTCATTTATTTTTAAATATGATTTATATTTATATAATTATTTCTTAAAACAATTTTCATAAACACAAGTGAAATTAACTAAAAACAACTTAAACAATATTAGAAATCAAGGTCTATAATATTTAAAGTTATATATTTGTATTTTTAAAATAAAAAACTTTCATATAAAAATAAAAAGTATGCATTTATTTTATATTTTTATAAAAGAAAATTATAAGATAAAAAGTTTTTGAAATCATTATTTTTTCAATACAAACCTTTAAAAATTCTTGTATTTTATATAAAATTTATTATTATTATTATTTAATGATTTTATAAAATAGGAAATAAAAAGTGTATGTATTGACATTCAATTATTTAATTTTTGATTATAAGATGTTTATAGACAAAATATAAAGTAGCGTTTGGATATATTTTGTATTTTTAGTTTTTAAACTAAAAAACTTATATATAAAATATTGAATTATCAATTTTGACAAGCATAATTTAGATTATATTTAAATAATAAATAGATAGATAAATAAATATACAAATTACAAAGAGATGACTCGAATCTACGATTTATTATCTCTAGTTAAAAGATTACGAGATTTTAACTCAATATATACATCATGCTCTTCAACATAAAATAAAATATTTGAGAATTTGAAATTTTCTTGTTTTTGGGAGGTTATAACTTCTAACCGTTTTTATATTTTATATAAAATTTTTAATTTTTAAAAACTACTATTTTATGGAGTAAAAAGTTAAGAAATGTATCATATTACTTTTAATTTGAAGATAAATTATTATTATTTAAATATTAATTATCTTTAAATTATAAAGTATTTTAATCTTTATAAATTTTTTAATATGCAAAATTTTACTTCAATTAATTATTTTATTTTTTAATTATAGGATATATTATTATTAGAAAAATGGTATTTTAATTTTTATAATTTTAAATACATAAAATTAATAAATTTACATAAATTAAATAAATCATTTTATAATAAAAAAAATAAGTATTTTAATTTTGTAAATTTTATAAATCATTTACATAAATTATTATGGATTAAAGTTTATCTACCCTTTTATTACTGAAAAATAAAAATTTTCATGTATTAAAAAAATTGAAAATAATATTTAAAATCACTATCAAACAAATTTTAACTCTTATTTATAAAGTTATAAATATATGGTAGATGTTAAAAAAATTATTTCAATTTATTTTTTAAATAAATTATTTTAAAAAATAAATCCGAGACTTTTATAATCTTATTTGTAAAACAAAGTCTAATAGAAAAAAATTAGGAAATTTATCTCACATCTTATTTTCTTCATTTTTTCATTCCTTTTCTCAGCAACCAAACAGAAGTATACTCTGATATTTGCTCTGCATTATGAAAATTTGGGGTTGAGATAAAAGCGAGGGTGCACAAGCCATGGTCTTTGCATAGGAACAATGAAGAACAACAGCAGCAGCAGCAGCAACCACATCGCAAGCCTCGATTCCAGATTCAACCAAACCCTCAGAAACGTTCAGGAGTAAGTTTTTTCTTTAGATTTTTTGAATACCCGTTTGGGGAAAAGGCTCGGATCTTTGAAATTACGTGATATTGTCGAGAAACTGTCTCTGGGTCTTGTTGATTTTTGATGTTTCTTGGTGGGTATCATTGGGAAAAGGTGTGATTCGTGGGATCTCTTTGTTTGACTGCTGGAACAACGAGGGAAAAATAAAATTGAAGTAAAATTTTGAATGGAATATTTATTGTCTGGTTTTAATTGCCATCCAATCAAGTGAAGTTAATACCAAATTATTTGGTTTAAATTGAAAAATTTATCTCTATTTTATTTTGTTTAGTTTCTTGGCAAGTAAAAAGAGGATGATTCAATCTGGGAATGCATACTAGGTGTTGTTTTATTTTCATGCGTGCTAGCTCAAAATTAGTAGATTCAGTTTACTAAATTTTATTATTGAATTGGGTTGTTTTAGATTTATAGATTTATGCTAACAACAGGTTGCAGTGTGTGCTTAAACAATATGAAGCCCAACTGGGTTTTGATCCTTTTGAATTGAAGCGTTGATAATTAATGAAAGGTAGGTTGTCATCGTAAGTTTGATCTTTTGCTGAATCGGTGCTGTCAGCACTAAATTTCATGTTATTTACATGGTTGAAGGGAAAAATGCTGATGTTTTAGATGTTTGGAAGTGTTTTTCTTTCCCTTCATAGTAAGTTCTTGGACCTTTTGAACCTGAATGAGATGATAATGGTGGTATTCCACTCTCTTTCTCTCTCTGCTTCCTCTATGGTAACTAGGTGAATAGGTTGTGTGTTTGTGTTTTTGTTTTAAAAGTTTAAATTATGGTGATGATTTTGCTTGTATCTTATGTATTTTCATTTATCTGTAGTGTGATTTTCTCACTTCATTCTTATTAGCTATTCAATATTATCTTTACATCTTCTGATTTGTTTTAATCTGGTTTCTTTGCATCCTGTTTCACATCGAATAGTCTACTCTGCATTTATCTGTCTCAGGCTGCCAACCAATTTGTCTCCTCACTGCTTTTGTTGCATTATCTAATGTTCTATTTGTTTTTGGGATCCTATCTGTTCATAATGGAAGAGTAATGTTTGATATTGACCATATGATTTGTTTTTGTCAAATAAATTGGTCCTCTGTATTTTCATTCACGTGCTTATCAAGAAGGATAGTTTTCTTCAGGGATGACCTAGGTTATTTGTAAATTGTATTTATTCTATTTATTTGCAGCAGTGGTGCACTGCTACTATCTTTTCCTTGAACAAATCATGTGATTGTAATCTTTATTTTATTTCACTATGTAGGTTACTTAAGGGCCGCAGTTTCCCTGGTAAAGTATTACTAACACGGAGATCGGACCCATTGGATAGCTCAAGTGTTCAAGAACGCAGTCCAGATGATGAAAGGAGTTTCTCAGACAATGATACTGGACCTAGTGATCGTATAGACAAGTCTGTTGAGGTAGTGTTTGTTAATTGTAATAAGTTTTTTTTGCTTCCAATGTTAATAGTATTGATAATTAATAAATTTTGAAGTCCGAAACTTTACATTTTTAATTCAGGAAGAAGATGAAGGCACAGGCAAGCCAAATAACACTGCAACTGCTAATAAGTTAAAATCTTCAAAACCAAATACTGAGAACACACCCAAAGAGGTTCCGAAATCCACAATGGGTGCTAGAGCTACAGATTCAGCAAGGGTTATGAAGTTCACGAAGGAGCTATCCGGGCCAACTGTCATATTAGGTATTGCTTTATTGTTTATACATTCACTTCTGTTTCTGTCCCATTGATAATCTAAGGAGCATACATATGTCAATGTATACATCTCAGATACGATGGCGCCGCTTGTAGACTGAGACATGATGGTGTTTGAGATGGTATATTATCATGTATGAAATAGTGATGTATAATCAGCATTGAGATGGTAGCCAAGTGTAACTCAGTTTCTAGTTGTGTAAATACAAAAGTTCATACTACTAACCAAATTTTACTATGAATTTGGTGATTAGTGTTATGCAAAAATAAAGTTGAGGCTTTGGTAGCTTTGTAGTGTCCATGTGTGAATAAGTCCAAAGAGGTTTCGCTTTTCATGCATTTGTAGTTTTAGACTTAGATCACACACTGGTAGATTTCCTTCATCGTTTTCAGCTCTTTTGCTGGCCTTCTGTGTCTTTTTTATGTACTTCTTATGCTTAATGTCTTCATCCAAAAATGAAGGAAAAATAATAATTACTGCATTGGCATGAAGTCCCTGTCTCGAGGAAAAAAGGAATATTAATTTTTCGCCATATTCGTGATGTGTGGTGGCATGATCCTTGTCATTTTAATATTTGTATTCATTATTTTCTATGGTCATTGTTAGTAGTTTGAGTCAACCACTTCTTTCAGTGAATTGCATTCTTATTTTGATTGAAATTATCTGCAACCATTTTCATCTTTTTTTGGTTATCTCTAGCAGTTCCATATCTCTTCTACCTGGGATCTTACTATAAATTTGGGCCTTTTTCCCCTGATTATTTCTATTTCATTGTGTAGAAACATTGCGTGAGTTATCCTGGAGTGGCATACCACCATATATGCGCCCCACTATATGGAGGCTTCTTTTGGTAAGTAAATACAACTATTACTCTTATGAAAATTGATGTAATTCATCCTTGCTCTTTGATTATGGGATTGAATGATATGGGTGGGTCCTGAGGAGTTACACTTCATGTATATATTCTTTTCTACCTACTTTTGGATGAGAGTTCTATTTCTCTCGTGATTTTATTAGTTTTCTACTCTTTGGTTCCTACTGATTTGGACTAGAGGGTTAGTTTTGTAGAGCTTGCTTCTCAACTTGAAGGGATCATTACATTTGATTTGAGTACAAGCATACCTAGTCTGATCTCTTATTAACAGTGATTGTTATTGGACTATATCTGTTTGTTTGGTTGAAGTTTAAATATGAACTGACAACAGGGATATGCACCACCTAATTCAGATAGAAGGGAGGGTGTTCTGAAAAGGAAGCGCCTTGAGTATCTTGACTGTGTTTCTCAGTATTATGACATTCCAGACACTGAACGCTCGGATGATGAAATCAACATGCTACGCCAGGTATATCTAATGCTAATTGATCACCCAATAATCACTTCTGTCCAATTCTTTATGATGATCTCTTCTAACCATGTGCCTGTATTGCCTATGTTGTTAGATTGCTGTTGATTGTCCAAGAACGGTGCCTGATGTTTCTTTCTTTCAAGAAGAGCAAGTTCAGAAATCCCTGGAGCGCATTCTTTATACCTGGTTGGATATTTTACTTTTCCTTTCCTTGTGTAGTTTCGAATAGCTTGACATGGTATGTAAAACACACATAGGAAGGAAGAAAAATGATCACAACTATGTTGGTGAAGACAATTGAATCCCATATGAAAAAGAAGGTTGTTCAGTTTCCATTTGAATGTTGTATCAATTGATTGGATCTTTATTGATCTGGTTCAATGTATATCTGTACATGCACTTATGTGTGTGGTTTACCTATCTATCAAAGCTATTCTTATATTCCCTTTAAGTAATTTTAAAAACCTCACAGTGCTCTTAAAGAGCGACACCTAGGTCTATACCCATGGTACTATCATATTTGAGGTTTTGGGAGTTTTCTCCGTTAGATGTCAAAGTCCATGCCTATGTCCTTGTTACATATTTTGCCAAATGGATCTGAGCCCCAAACCACATGGCTATGGCTCTGTTGCTTCATAAAACTCATGTGAGACTAACACTGACTAATGGCTTCTTTCCATTGAAATGCTTCTCTGTAATATTTCACTTTTTTGTTGCCCATCAGGATAGTTATTAGGGTGGGACCCTTTTGACTGTTTGTCCTTGATCTGTGTGCACATGGAGGATGCATAGGAACATTGTAATATAATTTTCCAAATTCTAAAAGTAGTCATGAAAAATATGCAGCTTGTCAGTGCAGTAACCCATTTTTATTTCATAAAATGATATATTACTGTGGACATTGTGAAGGATTCCCCTTATTATTCTTGAAATTTCCGCATCATTCCAAAACTCCATGTATTGTTTCCCCCTATTCAATCCCATCCTGCAAACTTTTATTGTTACACTGACTTGTCAACCTTTTCACTATATTTCCTGATTAGTTCCTGAATTCCAACTCATTCTTGGTGTGGAGTACTTTTATGTCTCAATATTTTCAGTATGATAAGGAACTGGCTAACATGTGGGTTATGGTTTTGAAGCTGTCCTTGTCCAACTATGTTCCTTATATTAATTTAGTATTGGTTGTAACCTTGTGTAATTTTTCCTGATTTGTTTCCAGGGCGATTCGACATCCTGCAAGTGGCTATGTTCAAGGAATAAATGATCTTGTGACCCCGTTCTTAGTGGTTTTCTTATCAGAATACTTAGAAGGGAGCATGGATAATTGGTCTATAATTAATCTGTCTCCGGAGAAAATCTCTAACGTAGAAGCTGATTGCTATTGGTGCCTATCAAAGTTGCTCGATGGTATGCAAGACCATTATACATTTGCTCAACCAGGAATACAAAGACTTGTGTTTAAGCTGAAGGAATTGGTCCGACGGATTGATGGTATGCCGTTTTGTTGATGATCAAGGAAATTTATTGCTGTTTTTCATCAATATTACTTTCAACAATTTTCCAAGAAATAGTTCAGAAAGAATAACTAAACAAATCTTACTTATTTCTGAAAAAGTCAGGTAATTTGCTTTATTTGTCTTGATTTGGACTGCGGATGGAACTGTGAGCAGGTAGTTAGGTTGAAAGCTGAACGCTTTTACTTTATTCAGAGATTTGTTTAAAAGGGTAGCCTTTTGTGTTGTAGAGGGCTATGGTTTGGGTTGCAAATGTGGTCCATGTCCAGGTAAAACAAATCTGGACATATCAAAAGGGATTTAAAGATTAGTGAGGTTTAGTGGGTAGAGTTGTCAAATTGTAAAAAGGTTGAGGTGGATTTGTGGGAGGTTCCATATTCAAGTCCTAATGGGGACAAAAACTTCTACCTATCAAAACAAGATAGTTTGCCATATTTCAAACATCTAAAAAGAAACAGACTGAAACAAAAATAAGTAGTGAAATTCAGGAATCATTTGTGTTATTAGGTATTTTAAGGAATGAATAAGTTGGTCTCATATTTGTATGAGGATGGTTAATCTATACTGTATAAGTAGATTTTACGCTTTGCATCTACAGTTTTGTAGAGTCCCTCTCCTTAATGTGCTTAAATGTAGGGTTTGGAAATTGAATTGGATAGGACTGGTCGGTCTTTGAGCTAGGCTCATTACAGTTCAGGGTTGGAGTGGAGCCTCAGACCAGTTATTTAAGTGAAAGAGAAGACGGAATGGATGCAAACTCAAAACCATAAAGAAATTTCAGATACTGCTTAGTGCCTGTTTAGGAGGGATTCTTGTAAAGCCATCTTTAGTCCGAAGTGCTTGTCTGTAGCACTTCTATCAGAAACACTTTTTATGGAGAATTAGTTTGTGTTTTGATACAAACTATAAAAAAAAGTCTTTTAAAAGTGTTTTTGGTAATGTGATATAAAAGGAAAAAAAATGAAGAAAAAAGGAAAAGAAACACCTACCAAGTGTTAGTCCAAAAATTGCTTCAAGTGATTCTCTAGATTTTTTAAATTGATTTTTAAAATTTAACCAAGCACATAATTTTTGTGAGAAAAGCTCTTCCAAACATTAGAAAGCGTTTGTAAACCTTTAAGAATTACGCCCAAATAAACTCTTAATCCCTTACAGCTCGCCAACCCGATACAAACATCTTCCTAGTTGTGTATTATTTTGAGAGAACATGTTGATAATAAATGTTCTAATACAAAAGGTATTACTTCTATGACTATGTTTTAGTTGCAAACAAGAAGAGTATAATTTGGATAGTCAATCCATAGGTTTTAATTGGAAGGGAACTCCTGTTTCTCCCAACTTTTAACTGTAATGAAAAATGTATTTTTTGTTTTCCCCCCCTTTTCTATAAGGCACTTTGGCTGAATGCAGTTTTAAATTTTACTACCATGTCATGGTTTTTGACCCCATACAATGTGTCAAAATGCCATCTTTTTGAATATCACTTTCATTTTTGTGGAATCTATTTATTATCTTTTCTCCCATTTATTGATGCCCATATATAGTCTGCCATGCCCACTTCAAGTGTCTGATTTTGAACTGCACCAGAACCTGTTTCAAGGCACATGGAGGAGCAAGGGCTTGAATTTCTTCAATTTGCTTTCCGTTGGTTCAACTGTCTTCTAATACGAGAGGTTTGTCTCACTACTTGCATCACTAGTTTGTGCTCCAAGTCATGATTTCCTCGAGTTTTCTTTTCCTTATTTAGTCCAGAGCATGGGTCAATCTTAAGAACTAAAGGCTGCAAGTTGCATCAACAGACATACCTAACTGAGATATGACCTTGATTGGTGCTTTTATCATTTAATAAGAAGAACTATTGACATGTTTACTGTTTTGTTAGATACCTTTCAATCTTGTTACCCGCCTTTGGGACACATATCTTGCGGAGGGAGATGCGTTGCCAGATTTCCTTGTGTATATATTTGCCAGTTTTCTTTTAACGGTGAGATATGCTTAATGCTCTTCCTAATGCTGTTTGGTAGGAGAAAAACTGAAGACAAGTGTGTTCCATAGCTTTATCAATATGAGTAAAAACTTGCTTTTTTTTTTTTTTTTTTTCCTTTCACCGTTTGTAACTGTTAAATTTTCCTAACCCAGCACCTCAAAAATCTCCCAACCCAGAATGACACATAATCTTACAATTCCAAGGGGTAGTAACTAAACCTGTAACATTGAGACCCATCTGGGGCAAATGGTTAAAGTAGGAAAGCAAAGCAAAGGGATATTGAGAATTTTGTGACCTTCAGAAGCCTCAGGCTAGAGAATTAGTATTCCCCTTGTAAGAAGGGGTAATTCAGGATGCAGAAATGTACACCTGCTTGGGCAAGATAGCATTATCCTCGCTGGCTCCAATATTAAACCCCTGCTGTCACCTTCATCCAAATGACCATGGCTAGAATGTGTTGCTACAGTTGAATCTCCCATACCACAAAAACTTGTTTCTTCATCAAGCACCTTCGAAAGAGTTCCATCTTGTAGGATTATGTTTGTGTTTTTTTTCCTTGAAATTTCTTTGCACAATTAGAAGCTAGATTAAGCATGAAACACTTAACCATGTGTACACTTTTTTTGTTTGTTTTCAGTGGTCGGATACGCTTCAGAAGCTTGATTTCCAAGAGCTGGTAATGTTCCTTCAACACCTTCCAACTCATAACTGGACTCACCAAGAGCTTGAGATGGTGCTTTCCAGGGCTTATATGTGGCACACCATGTTCAACAGCTCCCCCAGCCACTTAGCTAGCTAAAAACAAGTAATATTATTCATCTATTAACAACCCCGAAATTTTCTTTCCCTTGTCTTTAATTTTTTGTTTTTCCTACTACTTGGTTCGATACTTCGACAAAGTGGTTTATTATCGATAATCATGTGTTCTCATTTGTGGCTTGTAACATCTGTATTTTCAACATTTCCTTGTAGATTTACCTTCTCCAAAAGAAAGAAAGTTAACTCTTCCTTCGTGTAATGGTCATTAATTTCCATGAACAATGGGGTTCTGACGAAACATAATCTGGTATTTTTATTAGTTTTTATGCCTTTTGCTTGCATATTCTCAGTGGAATCCCCTCAGAAACCTGCCATTTGATTTCTTATTTTTAACCAATTTTTGGGTTGGGAAATTGAATCATGATCGTAATGCTGTATACTGTGTATTATTGCATAATAATATATGCTATAAATAAGAAATTCCTTGCAAAGTTTTTCAGAATGATACATGAAAACTTGTAAGTCATATCCTACATTTGAAAATATAATTCCTTTACAACAATGCATCATCAACCATCTGGTGCTGCAAATATAATCTTTGACTAGTTATCCCAACCTTTTCCCAGATCAAAGCTCCCAGGTGAGGCCAGGGGTAAGTTGATAAAGTAGGTTGAAACTTAGTCTGTATCACCTTGAACCTTGCTTGGTCTGATGCTGATATTAATTAGGCTCTAAAGAGGGTTTGGTGAGGTTCACCACCATTTAGCAGCATAGACGTTTCTCCAACAAGAGCTCAGCCAGCTTGGTGAAGTTCTGGAAGTTGTCAAACAAGGTTGATCGACCGTCTTTTTGGCTGGAAGAGTGCAAAGAACCCACAATCAGATACTTCAATAGGCCTAGTTCAAAATGAGTAAACCCACAAATATCAACATTTATGGAGAAGCACTGCTTTGTTGCAACATTGCAATGCATTAGGTAGAGATGCAGTGTTCTGGTTTAATTGCCATTCATTGATGAACAGAGTTTTTTTGTTGTAGAGAATGAGAATCGTTCGTAACAAATTCGTAAACTTTGAAGCAGAAAAATACTTAGATCACAGCAGTGGGATAACTCAAACTGATTATTTTCGAAATGGTAAGATTGATATGAAAGGCTTGAGGCAATGGCTAAATGAATATCTGCTTACACTGTGATTCGTACATTTTCATCCAAGGTCCAAGGAAAATTTTATGAAACACAGAGAATAGACATGAGTTTAAAAGCACAATGCCTAGAAACAGAGAGAAATATAAAGGAGACCAAGATGGTGACAAATGAGATTGAGGATTACAAATGACAGAGAAGAGAAGAGTTCAAGCAGACACAGAAAAATTCTAGTTGTGCCATCTTATGCAAATATTATCCGCTTTGAACCCTATTAGTCTCCAGATTTTAAAACGCATCTACATATTTTCGAGGGATTGGCCTTTATGGGCATCATAAACTTCTCTCTCCTAGATGAGATGGACATCATAATGCCTCTTATGGATTGAGTGTCAAAAACTTCTTTTCCCAGGCGATGTGGGCATTGTGTCTACATGTTTTAGAAGGGTTGCCCTAGATGGGTGCTAGAGACTTCTCTTCCCAAGGTGATGGGAAAACCCTATATGGGTTTTAGAAGCCTCTCTCCCCTAGATGAGATGAGATGGACATCATAATGCCTCTTATGGATTGAGTGTCAAAAACTTCTTTTCCCAGGCGATGTGGGCATTGTGTCTACATGTTTTAGAAGGGTTGCCCTAGATGGGTGCTAGAGACTTCTCTTCCCAAGGTGATGGGAAAACCCTATATGGGTTTTAGAAGCCTCTCTCCCCTAGGAGATGTGAACATCATTATCCCGGCTCCTTATCCGTGAGAAATAACAATCCAAGCTAGCCCTGCCTGGAAAAAGGATGCTATGGGTGAATCTACCATTCACTAAACAAGCCACAAAATTCATTGAATATGTGCATAGACAAACATGTGGCAAAAATTTCAAGATATGGTTAAGATCAGATGGATTGTAGGTTTGTATTCATACTTTCAAGGAAGTCTAAGCTTGTAAATAGTGTAGAGCAGAAAGAAGATGAAAGAAAGTGAAAATGAAATGCGTGGAGAATGGGGTTCCTTACATATTTCTTTTCTATTTCTTCAAGGAATTTCTTAGGATAATCGACGTACTCCTCACATTCCTTCTTTACACCTGCAGCAAGCTCTTCTTCTCCGGCGTTCTCGAGGTTTCTGATCAAAATAGTTAAGGTCAATTTGTCTGGAGCACAGCCTGAAGCCTTCATCAACCCATACATCTCCATTGCCTTCTCTGTCATACCCACTTGCAGATACGCTCCAATCATCTCAGTATAAACCCTTGTATCAGGTTCCAAGCCTTCCTTCTTTAGTTCAGAGAAAAGCCCTTCAGCCATTTCAATCAGTTTCTTCTTTCCCAGAATCATAATCATATCAGAGTACAGGGATAGATCTGGTTTGTACCATACTTCCTTCCGGATGAATTCAAACACCTATAACCTGATTCCTTTTCAGATCAAGCCACATAATTGAAATGAAAAAAAAAAAACACCCGACATATACATTATATGCAAGTTTAGGCTGTATCAAGGAAGTATGTTTGTTTGAAAACGGTCTTCTAATTAAAAAACACTGAATTTTTTTACTGAAAATGGTTGTTTAAGAATTTATCTCAAAAACATTTGAGGTGTTGTCAAGTATTTTTTAGAATGTTCTGAGAAACAAGTGAATTGAGTTTAAGCATTGTACATAAGCGTATGATTTTATAAAAATTAATCTGAAAGAACCGTTTGTCATATTTGAAATATTTTCAACAAATGGTTCTCAAAAGCTGAAAAGAAAATCATAGAAACCTTTATCTCTACAGTATAAACAAAAATTTGACAGAAGAACACACGACTTCAAGTAGGAACAACATTTCACAGGAAAGAACTATAAACAAGAATGAAAGAAGAGAAAGACAGAATTGAGATCAAACTTCAAACCCATTGAGACATCTTCAACTTTTCATGGAAAAGAATTATAATTAACAGGAACGAAAGAAGAAAAGCAGAATTGAAGCCAAAATCCATATGGAGAAGAGCAAAAATACCATAGAAGCCCTAATCAAATACAAGCGAGCGAGAAACATTATAGAAGAACAAGCAGCTCCACAGAGAATCAACAAAGAAGAAAAGTAGAATCAGAGACAAACCCATATGGAGAAAATCAGAAATATCGCAGAGCCCTCACCTTTAGGGTTAAGTCCAATTCACCTTGCCTCTGTAACTCGGCCAATGTATCCAACAAATCAGACTTCAAGAGCCTGCTGACCCTGCTACTGAAAACCTCCTCCAATTTAATGGAAGATTTGGCCAACTTGAGAGATTGAACAGCTTGTATGGCTTCTGTGGACAGCACCCTTGACCTCCACAAGGGCTTCCTGGGTCCACCCCTCAAACCGCAGATGATTTTTGGGAATTGGGGTTTATGGGTTTGTGGGTTTTGGGGGAATCTCAATTGGGGAAGTTGAAATTTGAGAAAGCCCATTACAGTACACTCCATGAGAATGCAGTAGAATTGAGAATTTGAATATTTGGCAGTACAGAGAGATCTTAAATATCAGAAATACCCCTCGTGTTTCCTATAATATCTTCGGACCTCCTCTCTATCGGGAGTTACGGATTTCTCAAATATCTTTTACTCCCCTGGGTTTTTTCTGATATATAGGAGAACTGTGGATTCTGAGAGAGAGAAGAGGGATGGGGTTATCAGCTTCGAAGCGAGTCAAGAGTAGCCTTCAGAACTCGCCGAAGTTTGACTCAGTCTGCGACTCGGTCTACTCGGAGTGTCTCGACCTGAGCGAACACGCCTTCGCTGGCGTTCGTCCCTACCAGCTCTCCGGCGCCTCACTGCGGCTCCACCAGTCCCTCTGCGATCACCATCCCCTCATCAAGCGGTGGGTTCCATCTCCTCCGACTCAATTACAGGTCGACCGCGCTCTCCGAGTTGTAACTCGCTCCGGAGACTCGGTCCAGGACCAAACGCTAGGGAGGGTCGAGTTCAAGGCCTTCGAGGTGGAGCTCTTCGCCGACGCCGTCGTGGCCGGCGCAGGACAAGCGTTGCTGCGGCGAGTGCCGATTGGAGTGGCTGGGATTGCAGGAGTTGGGTTGGTGGCTAGGTCAGGGAAGGAGTTGGTGGCCACGGCGATTGGGGTCTACGCGCTTGGTGTTGCTACGTCTGTTTATCTTGGTTTATCTGGCTGAGGTTGTATACGTGGCATCATCTTAGGCTATCTGTAAGAACAAGGCGTCCATGAGCCGTTGATTATTCAATGGCTCTGATTCGGAATGAATACTGATTGTAATTATCTATTTTAAATTAAAATAAAGTATAAAAATTTTCTTAAACTAATATTATTATAAAGGAATAATATTATTTTAAAATATTTATTGAATGTATCAGATTTTTTTCATTGATGAATGTAAGGAGGAAAAAAACATACTAAACTAATAATGCATTTGATAATGATTTTAAAAAGTATTTTCAGTTTTTTTAATATTTAAAAAATAAAAATTTCTTAAAATCCGTTTAGTAGTGATTCTATGAAGTGCTTTTAATATTTCTAATATCTAAAAATTTATATCATTCAAATATTAGAAATGTTAAAAATGCTTTTTAAAATCACTCTTAAATACACACTTAGAGTATATTTAATAGTGATTATAGGAAGCGTTTCTAATATTTTTTTTTGTTTGAAAGATTAAAAATTTTAAATGTTAAAAATATTAGAAATACTTAGAATGAGACCTCTTGAAAGTAAGCGATTTTGGGAAAGTATATGGGGAAGAGAAGGGGATTAGTGTTTAAGAGGAGGGACAAATATGAAGTGAGGTTGTAGAAGACTATTAGGAATGAGTGGTAGGAGTTTAGTGAGAAATGATAGGAGGGTGAGATTTTTGGAAGGAAAGATAGTGTGATGATAATTCATTAGAATAGATATGAACAAAATTTGGGGTGGGAGGTTGATATTTTATTGAAATCCTTTGTTCTCTAGCCAAAATAATGACTAAGAGAGTTGGGAGAAGTAGAGGTCTTTTTTTAAGAGGTTGCAAGGGCAATTGATTAGAAAAGATGTACATGAAATCATGGTTAGGTGGGATTCAAAAAGTGACATTTTTACAGTTAATTCACCATAGTTCTCCTCAACAAATTGTAGTATGGAGTGGTTTCCAATAGGCATTGTATGGAACCCTTAGTCCCAATGAAGGTATACTTTTGCTTAGGAAGTTTCATAGGAAATTTTTTTGACTTTGTATCAACTCAAAATGAGGGATTAAAGATTGTCGAGTAAATTTTTTTTATGTGAAGGAGATGAAAAAACGGTGGATTTTAATAGATAATGTCTTATATTAAAAACGTTATTTTTTAATTTGTATGGATCTTTTGTAAGGAAGACAAGAAAGAAAAGACGAAGAACGACTCCTCATAGAATGAGAGAAATAAGAGAGTACATAATTATGGAATGCATTAAGTACGCATGAGAAAGAGCTCCTTATCTTTGTTTGATATTAAGGCAAGGGAGTTATTTTTTGTATTCTCTTTTGCCTTTTTAATCTTCGATGCTTTGTATACTTCTTGTATACTTCTTTATGCTCTTTTGGTTAGCACTTTTAATACATTTTTCTTCTTCTTCCTTTTCTTTCCCCCCAAACTTTCCGGAGGTGCGTGCTTTTATGTAGGAACAAATATGTTCTTAATATGAAAAGGTTTTTATACAACAAAGAAGAAATGAATTAATGGAAGTATACAAGGCAAGTGGTTACATAAGGGACCTCATCCTCCAGCTCCTGTGTTTGGAGACTAGGAAAATCCAACAAGAAAATATAAATGGAGATTGCAACCCTATCCATCTTTCATCCTGACTCTTACTCTTCCTCCAGTTCCAGGCCTGGTATGTATTCCAAACTTACGTCGAAAACAACTGGACTGTTTGCAGCAACCCTTGGCCTGCCTGGAGCTGAGGTAAGACCTTTCGGGAATGCCAACTGATCAGAAGAAACCACAAAACAAATGAGTTCTTGAACCCAGATTAAAAGAAAACGGAATTTCAGAATCTTGTAAAAAAAACAAATGAGTTTTTTTTCCCACTACCCAAACAAGCAAGCTATGCAAAGTAAATGGAAAATCAGTTGAAACCCTAACAAAATCTGCAAACATACAAGTACAGAACCATGGAGGAGTAGGACGAAATTGCTCCCTTCTGCTAAATGGACCCTATAATCATATGTGGGCGACATACATAAGATGACAATAGCTGCAGATAAATCACAAATTTGTAATCACAAGGCCAAGAACTCAGAGACAGAATTCTGATCACTGTTACGACTTAAATCCATAATATGAAGATGCATCTACTATAGGGTTGTTGATCAACCAAGAGAATGAAGTTAAGCAGGAAAAATCCTTTTTTCTCTTTCTTTCTATTGGAAATAGGGCATCAAGGAAGAGACTTACTGGTCCTGGAATGTAGATTCGGCGTTTCCCTCCAGTTTTCATTGTCAATATCCCTTCATCAAGTCCTTTGATCACCTATTCTACTCATTCAAATTAGTAAACCATTTCAGTAAGTAGTAAAACTCAGTAAAAGCTGCTTATAGATCTTACCTGACCAGAGCCAACCCGAAAAATATAAAGCTGACCTTTCTCCAAGGAACTGTGAAATTGGAGATAAAAAGTTTGAGAGTTAGAAATGAGATTTGCATGGATGTTGTTTCTCAAGCACCTGTAGTGGGCAAGTGGCATCCATCACAAAATGGAGCCCAAGATAATAGATTGTTGATGCCAACAATCATGATGACTGGAATGTTTAAGTCGAGTTTATCCTTAATTTTAATATAAAATATTCATCCCATCTCGTATTTACAAGCCACATGTAGAACAATTAGGGTTCTTATAGAGACCCGAGGATTCAGCTCCAATGTCTAGCTTATTGATAACTAAGAATTACCAACATAATTCTTTGATGCAAGAGTAAAATAGATTCAGCGAGATCCACATATAATCAATGAGCTTACCTGTCAAAAATTTGTCCAGACGGAACCATGGCAACATAGTTTGCAGCCACCTGTGATTATAAATGAAATCAGTGTGGGGAACAGTCATAAATATGAAGCAAAAACTAGATTATGATAAATTTGTAAGACCATCATTAAATAAAAATGGTCATATAGTTTAAATCACAACATTGAAAGCATGATTGTATCTTATTGTCATGCAACTTAGCAGTTGTAGCTATAGTTCTGTCATACTTTTCAATTGAAACCGTAACTAAAAAACGATCCAATCAACCACAAAATCTTGAGCCTTTTTAGACAATAAGGAGATGACTTGATAGCTTAGGGAGGGGATGCCTTTTCTTAACACCTCAGTTGGCATACAACTTTTCTAGTTTGAATTAGTATATGCTTGTGGAGAATCCGGATAAGAAAGAGGGCCCATCATGACAATCGATCACCAACCTCACCAACCTGCCCTTTCCAACCCCTTGACATAAAATTAAAAAAAAAAAAAAAAAAATCCATCTTGAACATTGCCAGCTTCATCTAATTTTAACTTTGGATTATCAGTCTCAGAATTAAAGTGCAATAGTAAGGATGGTATCCTGAATGTATTGCTTAAAATTGAAGTACAATGGAGCATGGAAATCAGAAAACAGTGAGGTGACTGGAAGATATCATGTTCATATCCAACTATACAGAAGCATGGGTGGGAGCAGGATTCAAGAAATTTAAAGCATCATCCTCTGTGTGTGCAGAGGCAATGGCTCTTCATGAGAGTCTCACAGGATTCAAGAATTCTATGGCAAAGCTAGTGGTTGGAGATGTAGAGAGCTCTTTGAACTGGAAAAGAGGAAAGAATAAGGCATTTCATCAGCTGATTTTGATGCAATTTTAAATAGTTAAATGTCAATGTATCACATATGGGTGGTGCAAACTTAGGGCGTCGGTCTGTCAGAAACTGATGAAAGATAGAGGTCCCCAATCATAGAACAAAATTTAACTGTTTGCATTAAACTTCAGATTTTTGAGCACACAACATCCCTTTATTTCTACATTGGCAAATGAAGCAAGTTTTAAAAAAATCAGAATCATTTACACACCTGAAAACCAATTGGTGGACTAGGGCCTTCACCAACTTTTATATCCTTATACTGCAAACCAGATTCTGTAGTTACCATAGGTACCTTCAGTCAAGAAAAGAATATGTGAGCTTTGTACCAATCATCATCCATAGAAGCCAATTATCAATGTTAACCACAAGGTCCTTAGATTCCCTACGTAACAGCTCAAGAGCTATATAAAGATGTTCAATGAAGTCACTTCAAAGAATTTTTTGTCTTATTGACTAAAAATATTTTTGGTATAAATCTCCAAGAATTTGCACATGAAAAACATTCAAACAGTTTTATTGCAGTGGATGAGACCTATACATGTAGAGTTGCCACCCAATCATGGCCGTGTTGTATCTGAAAATGTATCAGTGACAAAACAGGATGATTCCACCAATCTTAATAACTGCAGTCATGTGAATGGTAGAAAACTCATGTTGAAGAGGTACATGGACATGGTTCCAGGTGACTGCAGCAACCCATGACTCAGAACTCATCATTTGAATGCCGAGGACTCGAACATATATATTTTAATAGAAAATATGAAGGAATCTGTATTATACTAAGAGAGAGCTGTACAGAGATCTAAAGATTTCTTGGACTTGGATCAGCAATGCAATAGGCAAAGGTGTGAGGCAGGTTGATTGTAGCTTGTAAAGCATGAGAACTAAGCCTCAAAAGGGAAACTCAAGGCTAACACACAAGAAATACTGATTACAACATTGGCTCTAGGCATAGATAAAGAAGGTCAACATAGGCATAGTATTAGAAGGCCTTTAAAATCTTGTACACGCATGCTCTCTTATGAAAAAGGAAGTGTATCTCTTGACTACCTCGGACTTTGAGGTTTGAGCCTTAAGGGATTTGAGCTTCTATAGCTATCCTCGAGGTGTTTCACTTAAACCTACAGAAGATGATACCTTATTCATATTCTAAAACTACAAACTTGAGGTTGTCAATTAAGTAAAACAATTCCAAGACGAAGCTACCTAAAATATGGAAATGCAGCAGGCCATGCCAATCAGAGCCTAAACCATCAAATTCTAATATAGAATTATTGAATATGAAATATGTCTTGAAAGGATTTTAATATCCATCATTATATCAAGAAAATAAATGATGCAGCAGTATAAGCTAATAGATAACCTAAAAAAAAACCATCTTGTAGGTCTTGCTTAGGCAAGAATCTTGATCTATGAGGTACAAGCATATACAATAAGGCAAAACTTAAATCATGAGCAGTGCACCTTGTATGTTGTTTACACTTTGAGGAATGAACGCCAAGTATTTAGCTTCTAAAGCTATTTTTCAGAGGCCTTATAATGAACCTTGTCAAGCACTACCTCAGATATATTCTACTTTGAGTTAGGTTTCAAATTTCCTTCCTCTGATTTGAGTTGTGTCCTTGTCTGTTAGTCTCTTAGGCTTTGTTTGATTCCTGAAAAGTACTAAAGAAGGGAAAAAAAACTAAAGAAAATGATATTTTTATGTTTGGATACAAGGGAAAAATGTGAACCAACCCCGCACCAAGAAAGGGAAAACAAGAAAAAGGAAAGGAATGAGGGAAATTTTCCTTAACAAAAAAGTGGGAAAAATTTGGGAAAAGTGCATTCCTCAACAATTTAATTTCCTTTCTTTCAACTTTTCCATAGACAACAAAACAAGAGAAAAATTATATAAAGCTTTTTTACCTTCTTATATTTCCTCTTGATTTTCTTTCCCTCAAACTTTTTGAAAACCAAACATAACCTTAAGGAAATTTAGATACAAGTCTATATACCATTACCATGCAACTGACTTAAACTAGGAAAATTTACATAATATACAACGAGATTACATCTAAATGCTAAATGTGCCAGACAAGGGAGCTATGTAATCTCACCATACATTTTCAAGCTCTTTCTCACAAGCATCATCACATAGTCGTGGCTTATCCTCTGGAGGCAATCCAGCTGCCTTGGCATCAAATGAGTCTATGAATATACCGGAAACTCCAAGAACCAAACCAATCGCTTCCCTGCGTTTTAACATCAACCCATCACTATACTCTCCTGTCCTTGAAGATTTAACTACTACTTCCAAATTTGAGCATCGAATATTTAGACTGCGAATTTTGTCTCCAGGAATGCTTTGATGAGCAGGAAACAAACTTCTGGCAAAACCGGAACCTACAATTATAGAAGTATTAAGAACATAAAGTTTAAGAGCAAACAGTACACAGTAGAAGTTATACTTAAAGATAGGAAAATTGTAGCAGGACATATTTAAGAGAATCTAATGGTTGATGTTTAAGCAAAAAACTAAAGACTGACCTGGAAAAGAACACTAAAACATGCAACATTTTTCAGAAAATAAAAATTACCCGTTACTAGTTTTGCAACATGAATGACCCAAAAAAGGAAATGGAATTTAGAGTGAAAAATCATCGGATTTCAAAGCAAATCAGAGAAATCTAAAGCTGTGTTTGGTTGCAGATAATTGGGTTTTCTTGGGACTATTCCAATTCTGTAAAATTTGATAATCTAACCGATTTTGGGCTTTATGGAATTGAAATTGAATACTGGACCCCTTCGAAGCCTCCAATTCTAATTCGAAGAACCCAATCCCATTCAATCAAACACAGCCAAGAACAGACCATAAATCCAGCAATGCCTCTCAGAATTTCAACAATCTACAATTGGGTTTGCTCAGGAATTCCAAAATCGGTAAAATCTGAAAATCCAGCAAACTTAGAGTCTATGGAATTTAAATTAAATCCCAAAACCCTTTGAAGCCTCCGATTCAAATAGCCATTTTCCATACACCCAAACACCAACAAAACAGAGGATATTCCAGCATTGCCCCTTAGAGTTTCAGCATTTACATCAAACATAACCAAAACCATTATCCAGAACACCACACAAACTCAACGAAGACAGTGACTAGAGAAGAAAAGAACCCAAAACACTACTGACCCCGTTAGGTTGCTGAGAAAAAAAGAAAAGGAAGAAAGAAACAGCTACTCAGGACCCAGGAAAACTACAAGCTGAACGACACTGAAGCCTCAAAACAACAAAGAAAATGAGACCAATCATTTTTTTTCTCAGAAACCAAACACGCTAAACAAGTGGAGAAATATAAGTGAAAATTACCAAGCGGAAGCAGCAGAGATGAAGGAGAAGAAGCCATCCTCTGAAACCGAATTGGGTTCGAAACTGGATAATGAAATTCTTTATATACCCTGCACACAATACGCTTCCTTCTTTCGCCCATTGAATTACCGTTGTAGCCTTTATCTATAGTATTATTTATTTTTGTAAGAATTTTAAATGTTTTTCACCCAAAATATTTAAAAATATGAGTAAATTTCATTCAAACCCCTCAGAATTAGCTTAAAAATATTAAGCCACCATTTCAAATTTTGTTAATTAACATCCTTATAAATTTATTTTATTTATTTTTTAGAGAGGCTTTAAATAAAAACATTTTAGATAAAAGAGTTTAACAATTTTCTAATAATTAAATTTTATTATTTAAAAATAAAATTTATATATAAAATATATTTATAGGGGTGTTAATTGACGAGATTTAAAGCTTTTGGTGATTTAATGTATTTATACTAAGCTTAAGGAGATCTCAATGAAATTAATCCCTGAAAATATTTATAATTATTAATAATTTTATGTTCCTATAAAATTTCAAAAAACTTTTAATAATTGGATTAGATATTTTGAAAACTTGGTGCAGGGAATCATGGGTTTCCTATAAGAGTAGTGTATTTTTTTAAAATAATTTTAAAAAATTGTAATATAAAAATAAAAAATAGTTTTAAAATTATGGTATTTTTGAATTTTCAATTGCATTGTGAATTCACTAAACTAGTTTTTTTTATTTATTTAAAGAGTTTAATATAAAAATAAAAAAAATGATGGAAAATGTCGCATTTATTTATTTAGTTTGTAAATAACTGTATTTTAATAATTTTTTAAAAAAGAACATTTTTTTAACAAAATTCCGAAATCAAGGGTATTTTTGACAGAAAGCATATATGAGAAAGAAATTTTAAAATATAAAAAACTATTTTTATTTTTAATAAAAATTATTTTCCAAATAAAAATAATAATAAATAAATTATTATTATTATTATTATTTTTTAGAGCTGCTAATATTTGTTTGTTTATTTAATATTTACATTTAGAAGTATGTGACTTGCTTTTCAACTGGGAATCATTCTAGGCTATTTGTTAATAACACCCCTCTTCAATCCCTTTAGGGTTTTGGCATTTGAAGGTTTCGCAGTGGTTAGTGCTCTGTACCCTTTCTGTCTGCTCTTTTTCTTTTGTTTGCTACCTGAGAAAATGTGGGAAAATCTGTTTATTCTGGAAACTGAAAGCACCACAAAGCATAAAGCTCACAACCCTATTGTGGTCTCTTTACTTTTGTTCAGTCTTCTCAGCAACCAAATGTAGGGTTTCCTGGGTTTTGGGCGCTCTTGGTATTATTGTTGTTGTGTTTTCTATGCACCTTCTGTTTGGTTGCCGAGAAAATTAGGGGGAGATTTTTTTTTTTTTTCATGCTTATTTATATGTTTTCATTTTGTTTCAAAAATTATCACGGGAAAAGCGGAAGTCAGTTTACCCTGCTTGAGGTTTCCAAGCCCCCAAAAAATGTTCCCACTTTCCCACCTCTATTGGGTTCACCATCGGCAGGTAACTTTCCCGGAAATGGTTCATCTAATCTGTTTATTTTCCCAGAAAAACACAGGGAAATTAGTGAAATTAACATTCCGGGTCTTTTCCTTTTTTTTTTTTCCTTCCCCTCAAGCCCACTCGTAACGGTTTCTAGGTTGAGCGGCTTCAGTTATTTTCCTCGCAAAATTCAATATAAGTCTGCTTGGTTGCCGGGAAAATATGTGATAACTAAAGAAATTAAGCATTCTGACTCTTCGGTTTCTATTTTTTTTATTTGCTAATTTTACTGTTTTCCTTTCTGGAAATTAAGATGTATGAACAAGGTTCAGAACAAAAATTTTACTCTGGCAACCAAAACTAAAATAAAGCAAGAAGATTAGGCTTTCCTGCAATCTCTCTACATTTGCTCAGATTTTTCAGCATCCTCACTGAGCGTTTCCTTTATTTTATGCATTCTTGTTATTAACATGGCTATGGCTATATTAATTGTGCCGGAAGTAAATGCTCTTCAGGTCAGCTGGCTGAGAGCAGGAGAAAACACCATAAAATGAATTAGGGGCGGGCTTATTGTGTTTGTGTTTTCTGTTTACTGAGAAAGTTGAGGAGGTGAAAGAAAATTTAACCTTGAAGCTTATTTGTATGTGTTGATTTTATTTCTAGAAAAACTAAGAGCTCTCGTGAACTTAGCCGCAAAAGTATAGGCAGGCAGAGTCGATTTTTCCTTTTTCCTGGGTCCCAAAATAATTAAAAGAAAATGTGATAGCTTAAGAGTTATAATTCTTTTGTTTTCATATCTTTTTCTGAGCAACCAAACATAGGATTTGGAAAATCAGTGAAATATTTAGCCTTTGTGCTTAACAAATATGTAATGAGGTAAGGACAATTTGTAGCATAGTAATTGTTGTTGCTCATTAATTCAACAAACTGGTGTTCTTTGTTAGGAATGATGTGCATGCTGTTAATTATTGCCATGGAAGTCGATTGTTCTAAATCTTCTTTCATTGTATTATATCAGATTCTTTTTAGCTGCTAGCTTCTGAGAGATAAACTTGCAGTAACGATGGAGAATACTCTTTTTGGGGACATATTTAAGGTCATTCAAATTGACCCAGATGGGAAAAAGTTTGACAAAGGTATATTTTTGAAGGATTTTTTATGTTTCACTTGATTATTTAGTTTGATATTGGCTAATTTTATTTCCGTGAAGTGCTTAAACAATGACTACCCTTGCTACTAGAACAAAGGGAGGAAATGTTGATTTCTTTTTGGGTTAGAGTTCTCTCTCCTCCTTTGCTGTCCTAGTCAAATGTCAACTGGTATCTCTTTGTTGCAAACATAATGGAGCTATATTGTATTGGATCATTTGATACTCTTCACATAACCATGTTTCTTGATTAAATTATGCTCCATTTGTTTTGGTATATCTTCATGTAGTCTTTGTTAGCCTGATGAAATTTTAATTATTTTTCTTTAGAATAATTTGTTTTTATATAATGAGCCAACTTTTATTTTATTTAGTTCATCATGGAAGATGTCCTGTTACTGATTTTTGAATTTGTGTTGGTGTGAATTTATTTAGAAACTGGGTTGAGTCTAATCTGATGAGATTATCATAGGACCCATACTTGGTTGTTAAGTAATGACCTGTCTATGCAACTAAGAAATAAGGATACCTAAGCATGGGGAATCACACACTTGATAGTTGATTCACAAAAGCTTCTTGTCCATGCACATGGGTATCTATATCAGTAAGCCTCCATTTGCTTATCTATATGATGAAATGAAATGGTGTTCTGATACTGTTCCACATGTTGTGCCTGATTATAATTTTAAATTTGGGGTGGGGATGAAGATTTTTGCTCCAATTATTCTACACACCCTGTTTGAATGTGCTTGGGTCCAGCTTATAGGCTTATTCAGCCAGGTTGTGCTAGTCTTCTTTGACAAGCCCAATTAATTGTAGTTCCATGCTTAGGCTTAGACTATTCACCTATTGTGCCCCAACCCACTTGTGTAATTAAGTGTTAGATAATTCTTTTCTCATAGGTAATATTTCATTTTTGTAACTTTTTATTTTTCCTTTTTTATTTTTATTTATTTTTGGTTTTTTGTTTAGTGGTTGGTTCCCTACTATGACTGAAACTCGAAACCTCCCTCATCCCCTTCCCAATCTCATTTTTTTTTCTTGATAACTGAGGAACCTTCCATAGCCAAGCCCTTAGGATCCCCTTTCCAATCTCTTACAACTTGAGTCAGGCTTCAATGACTAATTCTTATATTCTTTTCTTGGGACCAGGGCAGATGGTGGTTTATAGTTTTAAATCTAAGTAGGATTGTGCTAGTTCAATCCTTAAACTCACTTTTAATCAACATTGTGTGCTTTCTGCTTGTCTATCAAAAGAAAAAAAACAAAATGTAAAATGAGCTTTTTGTGGCCATTATGTGGTTTTCCCATGTGCCAGTCGAGCCTCAGAAAAACAGGACCATAGTAATGACTGTAACTGAGGACATGTGAGAAAGATTTAAACCCTAGTCAATAAGGATGTGATTATGTAGGTGTGAAACTGTCAATTATATATATATATATATATATTTTTTATAACACGAGTGAATGAATTTGAGGACCTGAGTTTGCTGGTCTGATGGTCATGTTAAGGTGGAGTTGCAGACATAACATTACCAGTTAGATCCTAGTCATGCAGGTGTAAACTATTGGGGCCATATGAAAATGGTGAAAAAGAAAAGAAGAGATGCATTGTTTGGGCGGGGGGCGCTTCTGAATAATGGCTGAGTGATTATGATGTGGAAATAGCCTGTAAGTTGCAGGAGGCTCTTTACCCAGTGGAAGCCCCATCTTCAGGGTTCTGGTTTGGTGAATTGGTATTTTGGTAAATAACCTAATCCAATGTTTTAGTTTGCATGAAGAGGCTATGCCTTTCGACCTTTTAGGATTTTCTATATGGTCTATTAAGTTACTAGCTACTTGAGTCTTGCAAGTTGCAATCTTTTAGGATGGTTGGTTGAATAAGATATTATGCATCATGTTTCAAATTCTTGTAATCTTAGATTTCTGGTTTTGCAAAACCTCTTTGACTCCTATCTAAATTGATGGTGCACAACATATAAGGCTTGATGGAACTTTAACCAGATGGGGAAATGATTCTCTTTAGTTTTTCATATTGAACTCTCTTAATAGTATTTAAGAGTACTCTTCTTAAATAAATTATTTCTCTTGGAGTTTGAAGCTAACAATTCTACAAATATTTTGCCTTAGTTTCGCGCATTGAAGCCCAGAGTGAGCAGCTTGACATGTACATGCAGCTTGATGTGAATACTGAGATATATCCTATGCATGCTGGGGAGAAATTTGCAATGTCATTAGCCTCCACACTGGATTTGGATGGAACACCTGACACCGGCTATTATACTCAGGTAATCTTATTCTTCTCATGGGTTCTAATCACCTATTATTTTGGGCTGAGCATGATGAATCAAATTTAAGTATAAACTTCTCTCTAATACTTGGATTATCTTTAAAATGTTGGATTGTCTTTAAATTTTGAGTTCCTTTCAACAACTTTCAAAAATTTTAAGCCTGATTATTCAAGTTTGATAATTGTTCATGGGGTAATGGTTTACATATTGCATAATAGCTTGCGACTTGCATAGCATTGTAACCATGACAATGTTTAATTTACCTCCAAAATGTTTAATGATGGGATCATCTCATTTGCATGGTAGAGGATTACAGGGACACGTTTATCATGTACTTAGTATAATTCAACTTTAGGATGCTAGGATGGATGAGCAGCAAGATGAATGATTGATTGAATGGGAGATGATGCAATTTTGAGAATGTGGAGGACATGGTAATAGGTGAAATGTTGTGGAATGGTGGTTTGTTTGGCTAGAACCAAACGATTAACTGCTGCACTAAGAGTGGTATGTTTCGAGTGTGTCACTACATGAGAAGTCCAAGAAGAACTCTTGTTTTTTTCTAACCAAAATATATAAGAAGAAAAGAGGGATATATAGGACTTAATAGTATAGGACAACTCTTTTTGTTAAGCTGCCTCTACAAAGAATAGCACTTGAGCTTGAGCCTCAGGAACTAAGATAAGTAGTGGTGTTGCCATCTCTTTTCACTTGATAGGCAAACAATAATATATATTAATTAAAAAAGAGCCTGAAGATAGCGCATCAAGGTACATACGATGCATGCAATTAATGCCAAACAAGCAGGCAAAAAGGAAGATGGAAACCAAAAAACAACCTCCCTCTCCTTACTTTGAACTCAACCAACCAACCACCAAAGCCTATCATTGACAGAGTGATTGTCTATGTACACTCTAGCCCTATAAAAAAATATACATATTAAGGAAGACTTAATTGCTTGATCTGACTGCTCTACACCTTTGGAAAACCTCCTATTTCTTTCCTTCTTGAAGTCCACAAACAGACACAAAAGAGAAGCCCTCCAAGCCTGCTTTGTAGCATAGAGGGTGGTTAATCAGGTGGAGGTTATCTTGTCATAGTTTGTCATGTAGCCATTTATTATTCTCTTTGTTTCTGTCTTTAGGAAGATCTCTGTCCTTTCTCTTCTGCTGTACTTGAACCTAATACAAATTCTTTCTTTTTTCTTTGGTTTCTTCCTTGATTATCAAATTATCAAAACCTAATGTTATCTGTGTGCTAAATTTTACCCAATTTCAGGCTGGGCGGAAGTCACTTGCAGACAAATTTGAGTATGTGATGCACGGGAAATTATATAAGATCTCAGAGGAAGGCTCAGGACCCAATGTCAAAGGGTATGTGTACATATATTTTATGCATTTGCTTATGTCTTGCATTTTGCAAGTGTGTTTCTAGGTTCAGAGTAAACATATCTACTCGTATGCACATACTTTGTGCACCTGGCTTGAAGCCATAGCTTGTAAACTATAGAAGTAAATACTTAGGATGGTCATTGTGCTTAATTTTTTCGGTTTAGACAATCTTACAAGTTTATTTATTCAAGATCACACGTCTCTAAAACTATTCAACTGACCTGTTTTATTGTGTCACTTGGGATGCTAGGGTCCTTTTTGGCAATCTTTTTTAACAAAATTTTATTTAAAAAGTCCAATATGAAAGCCAGTTTTGTCAACTTATTCTTCATGAGGGCACCGAGAACTTCTGTAAAATGCAAAAATTTCTAGCCTGTTCTCTGTGTTTCCAATTTGAAAATACCTTAAATTATTCTAAAGAAGTACCCAGTTTTCAATTCAAACACTTGTCAACCGACATTGTTTTTGAAGTTTGAAAACTCGATTCTGTAATGAAGAATAGAAAATTGTTTTTAAGAACGGTTTTCAATCATGCGGTAGATCTTTTGGCATGTTATCTAATTTGGGGTTGGTGTTTTGATTTGGTGGTCAGGGTGATATATGTTTCATTTGGGGGACTGCTGATGATGCTGAGCGGAGACCCTGCGAATACTGCCAAGTTGGACCTTGATCAGAGGGTGTTCCTTCTCATAAGGAAGGTCTAGATGCCTGTTACAATTGATGTGCTTTTGCCCAGAAGCAGAAGCTTACCTCCTGCATGCTTTTACCCATTTGCACATATCATTATCAGAATGTCTGAATTATCATTAGACTCTCGGACTGAGAGCCTTTGTCATCAGATGTATGCATCCACAGTACCAAATCTTTAACTGTCTCGATTACCAACAAAAGCCCGAATAAGAGTGATTTTGAAAAGGGTTAAAAAAAGGCTTCTAATATTTGGTATATATATATTAGAGGCTTGTTTAGTATCTGTTTTTTAGAACGGTCTAGAACAAAAAGTAAAATATGTTTTACCATCAAAAATTATTTTTTGTTTACTGTTTTTCGTTGTTTTTTAAAGATTGTTTTAAAAAATAATTATACAAATATATGGAATGATTAAAAATAAAATATTAGATATAAATTTATTTAGAAAAATATTAAAAATAGGTTCAAAATATTTTAGGTTCTCAATGTTTTCCAAAACATAAAAAAATAGTTCTCAAAAAGCTGTATTTTAAAACAATTTTTGGGGTTGAATATTTGTTTAAAAAAAAATTATATATTTGAAAAATAATTAAAAAAATTATCTTTAAAAATATTTAATAACACAGAAAATAAATTAAAAATATTCTAAGTTTTTAAATAAATTTTTGTTTATAAAATTTTGAAGAATAATTTAAAAATTATTTTTAAAAATGACATTTCCCAATCAGTGTAGAATTGTTTTAAAAAACCCTAGAGCCTGGAGTTTGATGTGTTTTTTAAAAATTTTGGAGAATCGCATGAACCAAGGTAAATAATTTTTTTTAATCATGTTCTAAGAAAAGGAAAATTATTTTGTGAAAAATAAGAATAAATAATGGGAGTAATAATGAGTGTTAGAAAATTTTAATTAAAAATGTTTTTTTTAAAATTATTTTTCATATTTATCCTATTATTTTTAAAACAATCTTCAAAAAATAATTAAAATATATTTAAAAAAAACACCATATTTTCTAGTTATTAACTAAAACATGTGCCTCCTATTTTTTTGTTTTGAAAAACATGTTTTCTACTTTTGCCATAAAACATTTTCTTAAAGGTTTTCATAATTTAGCAAATTTTTATTTAAATTTTCAAATATATATAGATGAAAATGCATGATTTTTGAAATATTTTGTTAGAATTTTTAAAATGGTAGACATGACATCCCATCTTTCTTCTATTTTTTCATTCACATCTATTTTAAAAATCTTAAAAGGGGAATAAAAATAATTTTTTTTCATAAATATTTTTGTGCTATAAAAATGAAAAATCAAACTATATTTTTATTTTAAAATTATTTTCAAATTATTGTCATCTTATTTTCGCAACCTCAGGCCCTCAAACAACATGCCGGCCACTGCCGGGCCTTAAACCCCACCAGTTACCTGTGAGAAACAAGGAGAAAGTAGAGGAAAAACGCAGAAACAGCAGCAAATTGAAGAAGCTATTGAAAGGTAATCTCTCTTCAAAAGGGTTTGTATGGTTCTTTTTTCTTTTTCTTGGGAGCCAAACAGGAAAAAAAAAAAATGAAAATGTAAAATTTCAGCTAAAAACACTTAGGTACTGAGCCCGATTCATCAGTGGAGTAGGTTTGAAGAAATAGTTTGGTTCTAAAAAATTTGCCTAAATCTTTGCTGAAGAGAAATAGGTAGGGTTTTTCAGTTTTCTTTGTGTTCCTTTGTTTTGGAATTCAAGCTTTTGTTCAAGTGCATTTTATTTTATTCTACTGTATTGGTTTTGAGTGATGTATTTGGCTTCTTCTGAGCTTTTGAAAGGTATAACTACATGTTTAATAGAAAGAACTATTGAGTTTGCTATTGGGTTTTTTATTATGTTTGCCATTGTTATTGTTATCCTGCTTCATTTTCCCATGAAGTTTAAAGACCTAACTTTGATCCCCTCTTGTAAGCATTTGTTCCGTTGTGCTTTGAAGAGTACCTAACCTGATCCTGTGGCACAAATTGATCCTTGAAGCTATCTGTGGTTGTTTTATTGGAATCATTATCGATCGATTCTATTTGGGTTTTGATTTCCCTGAATTTGCTTGGATCCATTTCCTTGTTAGTTACGATGATTCTGTGTGTCTGTCATTGTTTATATAGTGGGAATTCGGTATTGGGCATTGTGGGGCACCCTAGCAGCACGGCCTTTTGATTATGTCAGAGAGCACTGCCCCCTGACTAAGTACACAAATCTTTTAAGACTTTAGAATGCTTTTGTACCTTCTTATTTTTAGAAGTTGGAATTGTAATAGTAGATTTGAAATTTAGGCTTAGGGTTGAAATTTCATAGAACTTGTTTTATAGGAAATAAAATCTTCATATGAATATTTTTGAATCTTGACTGGGTGCATGCGTTTTGGACTTTTCTCTTTTTTCTTTTTATCTATGCAAGTGATTTACAATGTAGACTATCAGTTCTGCAGCATGATTCTTGTTTTTCAGGAAGCTCATGTTTGCTGTTGTTTAGTGCAATAGAACCCACTCTTATTCTTCGCTTTCTTCTTTTAATTTTGTAGGTGAATATTTGTTGTCAAGAGATAATTTTGCAGTGACGATGGTTGAAACATTTTTTGATGATATTTTTGTGGTTGACGGACAAGATCCAGGTGGTAAAAAATTTGATAAAGGTATATCTGTTAATGTTTCCCTTAATTTTTCATTGAATTATTCAGTTTGATCCTGGCTCTTCATTCTTGTTGTTTCATATTGAGTACTTAATATGTTATATCCACCTGAAACAAGGGAACAAGCATTTCGCTGCTATTGAATTGTGGTCCTCTAACTGGGTTTCTGGTCCTCCTGAGTGTTTTCAAATGTTAACTAATATCTTTCTATTGCCAATTGCTTTTGAGTGGTTTGAACCTTCTGGCCTTTTTGTGCATTTGATTTAGTATCTCAACACGTTTTTTTTCTTATGAGATGTTTGGCATGACATGGGAACTGAATTAGACCATTTTCCTTAATACTTACCTGAGATAAATCAATTTTAGCATCTTTATTGATGTTTTATATTTATTTATGAAATGATTGGTCTATCCTTGAGATTTCGATAAAGTCTTGTGCTTATAGGAGCTATAAATTGACTTCATTTTGGATACCAGGAGGAATCAAATTTTGCTCTTTTATGTGGCCAAATAACAATCAATGAATGCAGTTCCCAAGAAGCCAACCCGAATGGGTTGGATAGGTCTTGCTAGTTCTAGTTCTCATATCGTATTTTGGAGAGCATTTCAACAAGTTCTTTTACTTTTCTAATCACTTCTTTGTATTAATGGATTTTATGGGTTAAATAAGTGATCTCTGTTTTATTTTATTAAAGTGACTATAGTGATGTCTCCACAATAAGCTGCCAACTTTTCTATTATATGGTATTTGCGCTGAATATTTGAATATCAATTATTTTATCAATAAGTGATAATATAGAAGTTAGGAAATCGCACTGAATTCATTTAAGAGGCTATTTTTGTTTGTGTTATAAGTTTCTGATGGACCATGTGCTTAGCCTGAAAAATGAAATGAAGGAGTGTATCAAAGCAGTTGATGAAGCCACTCCCTCAGGTCTTGTTTTCATTATTTAGTAGATCCTTTTTAACTTGCAGAGTGCAGCCTATTAAGGATCTATAATAAGGTGTTGCACATGTCAGCCCTTTAGGCCTGGCTTATGTGGTAAAGGGTTGGAATGGGGCTGCAGGAGGTTCCAAGTTCAAATCCCAGTAGGGACAAAAAATAAAAAGAAAGTTACCTATCTTCAGTCTTGCTTCGGAGATTTAACCAGGATACAATTGATTTGAATGCTCTACTAAAAAAAACAGAAAGAAAGCTATAATGGGTTTTAACTTGATCAACAAACCTTGCTGGCTTCTCTGAAACATACTTGAATGTTTCTGTTCTATCAAGCTTACTGTTCCATGAATTTGTTTCTTTAGTTTCTCGTATTGAAGCATCGAGTGAGCAGTATGACATGTTCATGCAACTAGATGTGAACATAGAGGCATATCCTATTCAGGCTGGGGAGAAATTCAGAATGGTGTTAGCTCCCACTCTGCATTTGGATGGAGCAGATGTCACTGACTATTTTACTCAGGTAATCTTATTCCTCCCATGGCATCCATATCTAGATCTCATACAGGACTTGATGGTTTTTCTGATTGCGTGATATCGATGATTTACATGGTGCCAATAACCATGCCAATCTTTTCTTTATAATGAGATTATTTTGCAAGGTGGTAAAGAAGCACCTAGTTCGTGGAAGATAACTAATGATCAAATTGGAAATGAAAATATTTTTAAAGGCCTGTACCTCTTATTTCTGTTGTTTGCAATACAACATTGAGATACTTGCTCATTGAACACTTCCCTTGAGATCACCTGCATCTAGAGGCCATCTACAGCTACTACTACTAAATCAACATGACTCACATGCTTCTTTAATGTTTGTCTTGACTCTTGAACGATTTTCCATATTTTCATTCTGAGATTTAGCAATTTATCAAATTATTATATGCTCTTACACAAATTGTATCCTGAATCCAGGGTGAGCGGAAGTCACTTGCAGACAAATTTGATTATGTCATGTATGGGATAATATATAAAGTCTCAAATGAAGGTTCAGGACCTGATGTTAAAGGGTACATATCCATCCTTTTTAGACATTAGTATGTTGCATTTTGTGATTGCCTGTCTTGGTTTCAGAGTACACACCTGCTTGGGCTTTCTACATTATAGATTAAAATGTAGCTCCTAAACCGCTTAGAGTGGGAATCTTACAATGGTCACCATTCTCATTTTTCAGCATAGACAATTTCCTAGTTACATCTATTGGTAGGCCATGAACCCTGCAAGTATGCAGGTCTGTATGGTCTAGGATCTCACTTCAGGTACGAGGTGATCGTTTCAGAAAACAATAAAAAGATATTTTTTAGGTGTAAAAATGTAATGAGAATCAAGGTGGCCTAAGCTCTGTTTGGTGCAGCTCTTAAGACTTCTTTAGCTCTTGTTGACTCTTAGAAGAGAGTGATATTGGAATAAGATGGTTTTGCTGAAGATTTTATCGTAATGGGTTTTAGAGTTTAAAGTTTTTAGTATACATTAAACAGATACTTCATAGGTTTTGCTCTTGCCATCTAATTATGTTGCTTACTTCATTGTTTCTTGTTCGCTTTTGGGTTTCAGGGTGATATATGCCTCATTTGGTGGCCTTCTGATGATTCTCAAAGGTGACCCCTCCAATTTGAATAAATTAGAAGTCAATAAAAGGTTATTTCTTCTCATGAAGAAGGTATGAATCCTAGTAAATGTCTCATGAAACTTAGGTTGCTCCTTGCTGTATTTACATGTTTCAGCATGGAAAATGTTTGCCATTGAACTTTTGGGTTGATCTTCAGACTTATACAGGGTTGATCTTCTTACCTATATATGGAATAATAGGGTTTATTATCAGCAATATTTTTACTCATTTTTTTTCCTTCTACTTCTCTGTTTGGTTTGATGGAAATTATTTCTGAAATTGTTAGATCTAGCCAACATAGATATGAGAATGTCTTCTAATCGTTAGTACTAAACAACATTTATGAAACTAATTACTGATGAATAATTCTAAAAAAGATATTAACATATTTGAACATTTAAAAATGAAGCTTTCATTCAATCATGTTGTGTTGTTACACAAATCTAAAAATTTCTACCGAAAAAACAACTAATTTATTTTGACCTAAGAATCATCTTGTTGAGGAAGGAGACTGATGTATGTAGTCCATAAAAAAGTTACAAGTAAGAAAAATAAATACATCCTCCAAGGTGTGGTCTTCCATTTGCACCTACTATCATGAATCTCTCTTCCACATTTGTTGCAAAATTTCGTTGTGCGTCTACACCAAAAATCAATTCAAGAATTAAGACGATGTTAATTTTCTTATAAAAAGATTGTATAATATGCGTTGAAGAATTGATTGATTTCTCATACAAGATATTTATTACATAGTATAATTATAAGAATTTATTCTCATTGTCACATTTGCAGCCAATTTTACTCAACCTCACATGCTTTGTTTCAAATCCTTAAACCCTCAGTGCTAAACCCTAAAATAGTAGGGTTTCTAAACCCAAAGGGTATATGTTTGGAATGTCGCTATATGGAATGAGAATGGGAAATTGATTCCATTTCCCACTCGTTGTTACGTTTGGTTATTTTTTAGAAATAACAGTAGGAAAAGAAATAATTTATTGTCATAGAAATTAAAACGCACTCTTGTTAGGATGTTGATTCATCTCCCACATAATATCATTATTATATTCCTAATTTTATTTTATTCCTATTCTAGCCTAACAAACACACCCTAAAGTCTAAACCTCGGTCCAAATCCAATCATATAGTACACAAACTTTGCCACAAAGGATGTTTAAAATTTAATTGCTAAGCCTTGAATAGGAGGGTCTTTAAAACCCTAAACCCTAAAGTCAAAAATTCGATGCAAAATGTAATATGTATAAACCCTCGACACAAGAATTAAAACAATTTGAATTCTTGTAGTTGATTTAATTGTAGAGTATGCAATCAATAATTAATTCTCATTATACAAGATATTATTGTCCTGTGATTCTGAGGGAAAGAAAAGTGGTAGACAAGAAAAGAAAAAAAACCTGATTAGCTCCATTCTAGATGATATGGTAGATGTTTAAGAATTGATCACCATTGCATTGGCATCGATCATTATGAAGCTTTCCTCCACATTCATAGCAGAACTTTGTTGAACATCTACATCCAAAATTAAATGAATTATCAAGAGCAACTCGTATTATGGTTTGGACTATTTTACCCTAAATTCCATTTGAATTAACTCTACTTGGCATGAGTTAATTCAAATGGAATCTTAAACCATGAACCCTAAAGTCAAAAGGAAAGCAGGATTTATAAGCTTAAATCCTAAAACCCTAATCCATAAAGTCAAAATGAATGTAGGTTCTTCTAACCTTAAAACCCAATTAACAAAATTCTAAATTCTAAACCTTAATGCAAATTGTTACCACAAATCTTGTATGGAAAAGATACACAAGATGCAATAGGAGAGTGAAAACTCAAACTTGGCACGAGTTGAGTTTTTAGACCTTGAACTCTAAACCTAAAGTCAAAATAAGGTATGATCTTTTAAACCTTAAACCCGAAACCTAAAGTCAAAATAAAGAATAATTTTTTAAACTTAAAACCATAAATCCTAAAAGAAAAAACAAGAATATGCGATCTTAAATCCTAAAACACTAAATCTTAATGCAAATCGTAAAACACTAAATCTTAATGCAAATCGATTATTGTAAACCCTTCTATCGAAATAGGAAAGAAAAAACTCAAAAAGAGAAAACAAACTTGCAAGAAACATTGGGGCAACCTTCAACAAGCTCAACACAATGACCACAACTAGGACATCTACTCCACTTCTTGGTCTCCACAAGCTCCCCAAACAACATATCATTCACATCTCTCATCTCTTCCCTCTCATCACATCGATAACCCGAATGCCATGGACTCTTACACTGAAAACAAAAGAGCTTCTTACAATTTGGGCACTTTGATCTCCTAACATTCCCCCCACACTCATTCACTATCAACACTGAGCAAGTTTGGTTAGGGCAGTAGCATCTTTCAAACCCTAGAAGGACCACCTTCTCGCAGAGGAGGTCGGACCACTTAGTGAAGAGTTTTGCCGGAAGGATAGGCAGGTAATGGAGAGGGTCTAAGAGATGGCCACAGTCTAAGGCAGGGCATGCTACATCGGGGACGTACTGGTCTTCAACCTTGACTTGAATGTAGCTGGCCATGCAGTCCATGCAGAAAGAGTGAGTACAGTTGTGGTTGTTCTTGAACTTCTTGTTTGATGAAATGGGTTCAATGCATATCTCACAGGCGAGGGTTGAATCATCATCTTCTTCTTCATCTTCCTGGTGTTTCTGTGAATTTTTCTGTAACAAGTTTCCCATGGTGGATGCTTTCTTTGAGCTTGCAGTTAAAGATAAGGGTCCTTTTACTTGTTCTTATTTTATAGAATTTGTTTTGTGTGGATTTTTTTTAGTCTCCTCTTAGGATTAGAATTCCATATCAAAGACTTTTTTAATACCTGAAAGCGTTTTCCTGTAAAGATTAGAATTCTATTTTCATTTGAAAACTGATTTTGAAAACACTTTTTTTAAAAAATAAAAATAAAATTAAAACATATTTTTTCAATTTTGATAGCAAAAATTCAAAAATTAAAAAAAAATAAAAATAAAAGAGTATAAACTTTTTTTTAGTAAACTAGAAAATCTACCTTTACAATTCAATCACATCTTTTTTATTTTTTTAGACAACTGATGAACCTCCCATAACCAAAGGAAAAACAAATATTTTTTAAGAAAAAAAAAAAAACATGTATGAAAACCGAAAACAAAAAATTGTATTTTGTTCTTAAAAATAGAAAGAATATGTTTTAGTTATTTTCAATTGTTTTATTTCAGAGCTATTTTAAAATATAATTATATAAATATAAAAAATAATTAAAAATAAATATTATTAAAACATATTTAAAGAATAGAATATTAGAAATCATTTTTTTTAAAACAGTTATAAGAAATAAAAAATGTTTTCGATTACCAAACAAGGACAGAGTAAAGCAAACTTGCATTGGCCACCACAATGGCCACAAGTAGGACATCTACTCCACTTCTTGGCCACCACAAGCTTCCCAAACAATTCTCCATTCATCTCTCTCATCTCCTCCCTCTCACTGCACCTACACCCTGGAAGCCATGGACTCTTACACTCAAAACAAAAGTCTCTCTTGCAATTGGGGCACCCCCATCTCCTTCCTCCACTTTTACTACTACCACTCCCCCACACTCGTTCACGATCAACGCCGAGCACTCCTGGTTCGGGCAGTAGAACCTTTCAAACCCCACCACCACCTTCTGCTCCACGAGCAGATCGCACCATTTCACGAAGAGGCTCGCCGGAAGGATGGGCCGGCAGGCGAGAGGGTCCAGGAGATGGTCGCAGGTTAGGCCGGGCATTTGACGTCGGTGGCGTTGTCGTCTTCCACCTTGACGTGAATGTAGTTGGCCATACAGGCCATGCAGAAAGGGTGGGTGCAGTTGGGTTAGTTCTTGAATTTCTCGTTTGACGAGAAGGGTTCAATGCATATCTCGCAAGTGAAGGTTGAAGAAACATCCTCTTCTTTGTCTTGTTGAAGCTTCCTCCTTGAATTTCCCATGGTGCATTCTTTTTGGATGTGTTTGGATCATGGGAATACTTTTATTGAACCCTCTTATATATGTCTTTTTTTCTTTCCTATTGGAAAATTTTCATAGAAAGGACGGTAGGAAATTTATTTTGATTTTTTTCTTTATTTATAAATAGATCTAATTTTTATGAAAATTATTATTTAGAGAAAGTTCCATTCATATTTTCCAATCTTACCTTATAAAAAGCTAGGTAGGTAGGAAAATTTTGATAACTAAAAATTTCAAAAGGAAAGTCAACCATTTATTTTTATATTTTCTTTATTTATAATTATATCTAAATTTTATAAATAATATTATTTATGTAAAGTATCCTACAAATATTGATTAGAAACATGAATTCAGAAAGTTTCCCTTTTTTTTTCAAAATTAATACTTATCCTTCTATTTACTTTTACAATCCATTTTACTTGGATATATCTTATGTTTTCTATTTTTTTTAAATAATAATATTTTTTTATATAAAACTTAATAACTTTTGTATAAAAATTATCAACTTACTACATTGTTTAAAATTACTTTTAAAATTTATAAATTTAAGATGTTAAAAAAATTTAGTATCTCAATTTTTTAAGGTAAGTTTCAAATTATTTTATATTTGAATAAAAATTATTATTATTATTATTTTTTTTTTTCCAAATACATAATACTCGCCCAATTGTATAATAATTTCTAAAATTATGGGATGTTTATTAACTATTTTTTTTATAACTAAAAGACATAAAATGGATTGTTTTTAATATCTAATAATTTTCAATTGTTTTTACTCATTTTTTAAGAATTATTTTAAAAAATAATTATACAAATATGAAGAATAATTAAAAATAAAAATTACATATAAAAATTATTTTTAAAACTTATTTAAAAATATAAAATATAGGTTAAAATATTTTGAGTTCTCAAATAGTTATAAATATAATATAACAGTTTTCAAAATTTGATTTTCAGAATTATTGTTAAAGTTTCAACTTTTGTCGCTTGTGGGGAGCAGTCAAGTAATGTTTTGTTTGATTTAAGAAATAATATATATATATATATATATATATATATATATATATATATATATATATATATATATATATATATATATATTAATTTTATTACTTTAATTACATATTTATTATTATTTTTAATGATGCAACATGTTATAAATGATAAATGATACGAAATTTTAATCTAATAAGAAAAAAGAAAATAAGGGTTAGTTTTAGAATTATTTTTTAAAGTAGCTTTCTATTTTTTGAACTAAAAAACATAAGAAATATGTTTGATAATAAAAAACTATTTTTTATTTTTAAGAACAAAAAATAAGTTATTTTTAAAAAACATCTTTTAGTTATTTTATATTAGTTTTACTTGTTTTTTAAGAACTATTTTAAGAAATAATTATACAAACGTATAAAATTATTTAAAAAATAAACATTATATATAAAAATTATTTTTAAAATAAATTTAAAAATATTAAAAATAGGTTAAAAACATTTTAGGTTTCTAAACAAAATTTTCTTTTATAAAAATTAAAAAATAATTTTTAAAAACAGTTTTCAAAAATTATTTTTTGGAATTGTTTTTTTAAACAATTACCAAATAATTCATAAGTCTATCTTTCATTTTACTGTAATTATAATTTTTTTTAAATTATAAAAGACATTTTTTTTTATATATGAATTAAAGTTGGTTGAATCCTTTGCTCAAGTCCGACTTGAATTGGATAGGATAAAAATAATTTGACCCGAGAAGAACACGATCGGGTCGGATCGGATCAACCCACTCGAGTGAACCACCGGTGACAACGGCCCAATAACTGGTCTTACGGTTCAATAGTTTGGACTGAGCCGGTCCAAAACACTGAAAACAAATTATCATTGCCCTTGCTTTGGAAAATTTGAAATTATTTTCTGTGTTTTCTGCAACATCATCTGAGCCGATTCTATCCCGAGAATGCCCCTGAATTCACAGATAATTACCGGGATGCCCTTGGCGTCTGCACCAGCTTCTTCGACCTCTGACAGCGTCTGTGTCGTTGGGCAACCTCTGACGTCGTCGTTTTTCAATGGTGGAGGTGTGTCTCTTTTGTTAATCTTCATATCTGAGTTGCTGGGTGTCCTAGAAAAAAATGGTTTAATACTTAATGTTGCTTCTGCTTTGTTGTGTTTCCATGCATTTTCATGGCTACCAAACCAAACAGAGCATTAGTCCAATTTGGGAATTTTTATCTGGGTAAGTGCTATTTTCCGGAGAAAATTGTATGCTACACGTTGCTGTTGCTTTCTTCACATTTTCATGGCTAACAAACAGCGCAAGTTGGGGAAGCTTAATTTTTGGTATCTGTTATTTCCCCAAGAAGATGGTATAATATTTAATGTTGCTTCTGTTTTCTCGATTCTTTTTCATTTTTCCTTTTATGCATTTTCATGGCCACCAAACAGAGAGCATTAGTCCAATTTGGGAAATTTTATCCTGGGTAATTGTTGTTATCCAGAGGAAATAGTCCAATACCTCTTGTTCCACTTGTTCTGTTGGGATTCTTTTTTCCTTCCATACATTTTCTTGGCTACCAAACAGGGTACTATTCAAAATTGGGAAATTTTACCTTGTTCAAATGCACTTTGATACACACATGAATGAGAATAAACGATGTATAAGAAAGTCAATTTGGGAACTGGGTTTCGGTACTTCAGATTGTTGGAGCTATCTTTGTTTTATATCATTCAATTTGATGTTAATATAAATTTTTGTAATGAATGAAATACCTTGTTATCAGTGGTGCCAGTTCGAAACTAACATTGATATTGATTTGCTTGCAGTGAGAGTTCTAAAAGTTAGGGGAGCACGGGTTGCTAATTCCAATCGATCCCAATGTAGTAGACATGGTGCTCGAATGAGCCTTTTGGATCGATTTGCTAGAGTTGTCAAGGTGAGAGTGACAACTCTTTTAAGTACATTTTTTTTCTTTTGTGATGGTTTTATTGATATACCCTCATTCCACAAATTGTTACCATTGCAATCTTACTTATTACTTGATTTATCTTTCTGTGTTCTGATGTTAGTCATATGCAAATGCAATCATTAGTTCCATGGAAGACCCGGAGAAGATCTTAGAACAAACTGTGCTTGAAATGAATGATGACTTGATAAAAATGCGTCAGGCCACAGCACAAGTAAGCTTGATGATCTCATTTTTGCTTTTGTTGCTTAACGTTAATAATTCTTGCTTCTTCGTTGTTCCGCCTTTTTATTTTCCCTTTATTTCTTCCTTCTCTTCTTCATTTTTGTTCTCTCTCTTTTTCCTTTTCTCTGTCCTATATGATGATAAACTGTCTAGAAACTTAAAGCACAATGCATAGTAAAGATAGCGAAAGGAAGCACCAAGCATTCTCAATGGATTATGGCAGCACTACTTTTATAATTTTAAGTTTATTTCCCTTTCTACTATTGTGTTTATGTAAAATTCATTGCTTCTCTGAAGGTATTGGCATCTCAAAAGCGATTGGAAAATAAATATAAAGCGGCACAACAAGCTTCTGAAGATTGGTAAAATGTGACATGTAGGTGCTAAATTAATGGCCCAAGTATGGTGGTGGATAAATGTTATTTTGTGCTTTATTTTGAATATAGGTACCGTAAGGCTCAATTTGCTCTTGAAAAAGGAGATGAGGATCTTGCACGGGAAGCTTTGAAGAGGCGTAAGTCTTATGCTGTAAGTTGACATTATCTTTGAAGAGTATTGGAAGCAAATTTATTATTTAACTATTTATTTACTTTTTGTTGGACATTGGGGCAGAAGTTTTCTATATGATAATAGAACTGCACTATAGTGATAAATTACCTATTTCTTATTCTTACATCTCTTGGCTTAACAAATAGTTTGCTTTGAAGGGACTTGTGCATTTAGTGATTAAAAAGATAGGCTAGATCTTGCTTGTCCATTGCAAGATTCATCGACAATGAGGAATTCCCCTTCCTAGGAAGAGGAAAATTCTTTTCTCCTTTGTAATTAATTTTATCAAGTTGATCTAGAACCAAAAGAATGAGGGCCTCTTATATTTACAAGACTCAAAGAAAGATCTGAACCCTAAGGCCTTGGGAGACTCTTCAAAAGCTTCCTAAATCTTATATGCTTCCCAGACAACTCCAAAAACTTCTACTGGACTTTGAAGAAGTCTGAACAAAGCTTTTAGAATGTTTCAAACTTGTTTGTCTTATTTTACATCTTCTATATAAAGATTAAATAATTTAAATATGGCTAAGTTTCTAACTAATTTTAGTTATATTTTATTTTCTTTTGTGTTTTCAATTGTAAAACCAAATATAAGAAAATCATTTTTCTTATCATTTTTTCCTTCCCTTTGCACCTTCTTGGAACCAAACATGGCATAAGGGTCTTAAGCTGTTGAGTTTGTAGAATTTTGAGCAGCTAGCTGCTGTCTCTAGAAAGTTCTGCCCACTATGGGGCTCATTTGTGTGGTGTGCAATATATAGGAGTCTTTTTGAGGAAATTTCTACACTTCGTCAAGGGATTATACTAATTAAATTTTAATATATATTTTTTTACCTTAGTATAGGTATCTGTTTCCAAGCAATATAGAGTCAACTGTTATATGCTGCTGGTTTGTTGAGAAGAGATGGTGTAACTGGCATCTTTGTTCCTTTTTTTTACAGGATAATGCTAGTGCTTTGAAAGCTCAATTTGATCAACAGAAGAATGTCATTGAAAATCTCGTCTCCAATACACGGGTATGCTAGTTGTTATCCTGCCTGCATCATTTATGCCCTCCATGATTTGTTTCAATGAAAAACATGTCTAAAAATGCCAATATGTGTAGCAAGCTGTTGTTGTGCCATGTGTTGATGTGAAATATGAATTATTAAATGACATCTGATAAAGCCAAATTGTCTTGCATTTTAAAAGATGAGTAGAATGAAAAGAAAACGTAGAAGTTTTCATAAAGCAAGAAAAATACTTTTTCTAGGACTTCATTGGGTAAAAAGGTATAAACATGCATTGTGTGTCAAATTTAGGATTATCTGGTTTTAGATTTGTCAAGAAGCCTGGGGGGTGGCTATGTTAGCATTGAAGCACATCATAATCATTAAAAAATTGGCCCCTTTAAGTAGATCTGGCATAAGAATAACTATCATGATATGATGATTTGGGTAGCCATGTCCTGACAGATTGCAGCGAGTATTGTGATGATGGTAGTGGTGACAATGCTGGTGGAAAGATGATTGGTGGAGCAGTGATGGTGGAGATGGTGATGGTAGTGGCGACAATGGTGGTGAAAAGATGATTGGTGGAACGGTGATGGTGGAGATGGTGATGGCACATGGTGGGGGTGTGGTGGGGATGGCAGTGATGAAGCTAACCAATTTCTCACAATCTTGAGGATCTTTGAAATGGTACCTTCCTAGTTGGAATTTGAGCTAAAATTTGGGTCCTTAAATTCCCACTCTTAAATATAGCCAACAAAATAATAAAGGATTTCAAACTCGTGAATCACTTGGCACTCCCAAATTTTGTCCCTGAATCTCTCATCCAATGCATCCTTAAAATTGCACTATTTTAGCTTTGTTGACAAGTACATTATGCATTTTAATGACTTGTTATAGTTACATTCCATGAACTCCATTTTGTGTAGCTTTTGGAGAGCAAGATACAGGAAGCAAAATCAAAAAAAGATACCTTGAAAGCACGTGCTCAGTCTGCCAAGTTCGTTTTCTTGCACCATTTTCTTCACTAGCTTTCAAAGTTTCCACACATGATAGCTCCTTACTGTTGATGAAATTGCCCACGTGTGTTCCTTTAGGACTGCAAGCAAAGTGAATGAGATGTTGGGGAATGTCAATACAAGTAATGCACTTGCAGCTTTTGAAAAGATGGAAGAAAAAGGTAAGAAACTTGATATTGGGAATTAATCTGGTTCAAATCATTTGTCTGCATTTGGATGAGTTGTGATGCATCAACTAATGTCTTCCTGAAGAAAACCTTATGCCATCTAGAAGATGCTTTTGGCTCTAGATTCCAATCATCAGGACCTGGACCATCCACCAATGGCTTTAGTATTACATGCCATACTTAAGAGCAAGAGATATTCTGATTGTGAGATTATATCAGCTTATTGTAGCTTATAGAATGTTTTAAATTACCATATTTTGATGTCTCCACTGTAATTAACTTGTTTTACCATCATTTCATGGCACATATAGAAAAATGCAATGATCAGCTGAGGGGAAAGTTGGGAATTTTCTGAAAAGCTAAGTGGAGAACGTGATGTTCCCAAGGAAGTGCAACTGAAAATGGTAAAAGATAAAACTAAAAGCTACACCAGAAAATGCTACATGCACAAGGATTGCCAATTCTGTAAAAGAGGAATGCGTTAAGAATTACTCTCTTACCAAGACTTATCAAAAAAAAAAAAAAAAAGAATTACTCTCTTACCAAGGAGCTACAAAATTGTACTTTTAGACCATCTTTTCCATCCGTCTTTCCTTTGATATGACTCAACAACAAAACACCAAATGCATTGATAAACGTTCATAACAAATTCTTCCTATTCTTGTCTCATTACTTTTCCATCTAAGCATCCTTGTTTTTATGACAATGCTGTTTCTTGATTACCCAACATTCTGTAAATTTAGCATGGTTTGTTTTATAATAAGAGCTGGGAAATAAAATTATAATTGAAATCCCTTTTTACCATAATTTATTTTGTTCTTTTAACAAGTATTAGAATTAAAAGATTGATAATAGAAACCATGTTGTTTTTGGTGTATGGTCATAATTCATGGTACCTTCAATGGTTGTTCTTCCACTCCTGGCTTTTTTGTCACTCAAAAGTAACTGAAACCGCAATACATTGTACAAAAAATTTGTTCCCGTTGTTGGTTGATGTGAATCAAATTGGGTTCACCATACTGAGCTCAAATTCTTAGTGGCAACTGTGATGAGAAGTTTCTTATTTCTTTTCTTTTTCTTGATAGTGTTGACAATGGAGTCCCAAGCAGAGGCACTGGGCCAGTTAACTTCTGATGAACTTGACGGAAAGGTAGCTGTTATCTCTCTTAACTCCTTTTTCTTTTGTCTCAATATTAAGAAATGATCTCCCAAGTATTAAAAAAATAAAATGAAATAAAACAAAAAAGGCAACAGTTAAACTAGTTAAGTACATCGACATTGATGAATGTATTAAGGAATACAATGTTGAAACAAATTAATGAGCTAAACTTGGTATCCTATTAGTACTCTGTTGATTTCTGATGAGAAAAATGCTAGTTTGGAGATTGAATTCTTCATAATTTAGTCCCAATCTCTTCCCCAATCTCTTCCCAAAAGCAAAGTTCAAAGGTTAATTTCTTGGAGTTCAAGTGGTGCCCGATGTGCCAGTTTGGTAGATTTGTCTTCTTCGTCTACATTAAAAAGACTATGACATGTGGACATGCCACACAAGGGTAACTATTGGCATTAGTTGAAAAGCACAAACATGTGTCTGTGTGTTGAAGTGGATTCCCGCATTTTTGGTAACTTGCTGCAAGAATTGACTTTCCTGTTCTATACAATTTGTAAGTTGGTTTTCTATCTTGCAGTTTGCATTGTTAGAAAGCTCTTCAGTTGATGATGATCTTGCAAACTTGAAGAAAGAACTATCTGGTAGCTCAAAGGTATGCCTTTGTACATCATTTCTGTCATGGAAAAATGGAACTTTCTGGTTGGTGGAGCTATGTCTTTAGTCATATTTAGTTTGATCCCACTAGGTTGAGTCCGAAGGATTTATTGTTACCTAGCCTATTGTTGCTTTGGGACTAGTTAATTGTGATAATATTTTCATTCACTCTGTCAGGTTGTCTAGAAAAATGGAAAAAGTAAATAAAATTTTAAAATTTTAAAAGTATTTAGTGTTTGAACAGTTTTCTTTTTCTCCTTTTCTTGGAAACTAAACAGAGGTGGCACTGAAAAATGAAAATTCTAAAAATATTGAATGCCTTTTTACATTATTTTTGCCATCTCTCTATTTGCTGAAAAAGTGGAGCACAAAGAAAGAGATTCCATATTTTATTGCAAAGTTCACAGATTCTGTTTCTTTTGTTGTAGATTCACAATCTTTTTCAGCTTCTCTTCATTTCCATGACAGCCAGGGACTTAGCTCTCTTATTTTTTTGTTCCTGTTTCGGTTTGGTTCCAATAGAAAGGTGAGCTTCCACCTGGAAGAGCATCTGTTAGCAGCACAAGCATGGCATTGCCATTTCAAGACACTGAAGTTGAGAGGGAGCTCAATGAATTGAGGCAAAAGGCAAAGGATTCCTAGATTCCTACACCCCCTTGCACAAGTCCTGGACTCGGTTCAGAAGCCTTTTCATTTCACCAACAGATTGACTTTGTATAGCTAAAGGCCAAAATTGACTTAGAGGCTGTAAATATTTTTGTCGGGATATAATCCATATGGATTTACAGGTTTGAAGTCAGATGGTGCATGCATCAATGCATGATATGAAACATCTTGATGTGTTGTAATGTATGTGCATCTGTTGCATCAATCCTTGTTTTAGTTGATGTATGCACACTGCCTATTAATGTACATTCTGAATGATTTTCCCAATTACCATGTTTTAGATCTTATCAATGTAGTCACTGTGACTGTCGGCCTGCAACTGCAGGATTTTACAACCCTAGAGCCAACTGATGCTGTGGGGCCCTCCAACAGAAGCGTGGTGGCGGGCAACGCAGCAATGATGATTTGGCAAAGTAGTGCTACATGAGCTGCTTCCAATTTGACTAACACGGTATGCCACCTTTTTCCTTTTATCCCTTTTATGTAACACTGTCATGTTGAATATATTAAGTTCTTCAAAATTGAATTTATTTCTGGATTCTTATTGAAGTTCTTGCCTAATGAGATAAAAAGATAAGACCTCAAGTTGAAAACTAAATACTGAATCGTTTGAAGATCCTTTATAGTTTGTTTTTAAAGAAATCCCATGAACATGAGAATTGCAGTTTCTTCTTCAGTTAATATCAGATTGAAGTTATTGATGAATATGCAAGGTGGGTTTGGTGGTAACTCAAGGTTAGCGAACTTTGTCCTTTAAAATTTTGTGTTATTATTTTTCTTTTTTGAATTCAGCAAAGCTTAAGAAAACTTAAGTTTCATTACTTAAATAGGGGTTAGTTTTTTCTATTCAAAGAAGTTAAATTTACGGAAAAATTTAGGATGCTTTGAGTATGATGTCAGATTTGACATTCATGTACAGGTTAAGCTAGAAGGGTTCAAGAGTTAATAATAGAGATCAAGCCACCGACCATCACAAATAAGTGGTTCAAAAATTAAATCATGGTATAAGAATTTTCTTAGTCTTTAACAGGACCAAAATCATAGAAAAGAAGATGGGATGTGTATAAGGGAAAAAAAAATCATGGCAGAATAGTATCAAGATGCGTACTTTGAGATGGCTAAAATGATATGTCAGGAAATACTACTAGTCATAGGAAATCACAGAGAAAAAATAAGTAGGAAATCAACCCAAGTGTGAAGGTTGATGAGACAAAGTCTAATAATGCTGCTGAAAATCATCAGTAATTTTTGGAGAGTCCATTTTTCTGGGTTAGTACTCAGCTAGAAGGGTTCAAGAGTTGATAATAGAGATCAAGCCACCGACCATCACAAGTGGTTCAAAAATTAAATCATGTTATAAGAATTTTCTTAGTCTTTAACAGGACCAAAATCATAGAAAAGAAGATGGGATGTGTATAAGGGAAAAAAAAAATCATGGCAGAATAGTATCAAGATGTGTACTTTGAGATGGCTAAAATGATATGTCAGGAAATACTACTAGTCAGAAGGAATCACAGAGAAAAAATAAGTAGGAAATCAACCCAAGTGTGAAGGTTGATGAGACAAAGTCTAATAATGCTGCTGAAAATCATCAGTAATTTTTGGAGAGTCCATTTTTCTGGGTTAGTACTCAGCTAGAAGGGTTCAAGAGTTAATAATAGAGATCAAGCCACCGACCATCACAAGTGGTTCAAAATTAAATCATGTTATAAGAATTTCCTTAGTCTTTAACAGGACCAAAATCATAGAAAAGAAGACGGGATGTGTATAAGGGAAAAAAAAAAAATCATGGCAGAATAGTATCAAGACGCATACTTTGAGATGGCTAAAATGATGTCAGGAAATACTACCAGTCATAGGGAAATCACAGAGAAAAAATAAGTAGGAAATCAACCCAAGTGTGAAGGTTGATGAGACAAAGTCTAATAATGCTGCTGAAAATCAACAGTAATTTTTAGAGAGTCCATTTTTGTGGGTCGGTACTCATGGTGTCCCCCATTTGATGAATGGGGTTTGGTGCGGGATCAGCCTGAATTGGACTTACATTCAGTTCAACCAATGTGCATTTCCTTGATATTAGACAAATTGAACATCATTATTATAGGGAAAAAATGGATTGAAACCCAAGATTAGCGGGTCAAATTTGGCCAGTTAGTGGTTCAATGTGACTCTGTTGAAAACAGCCCCTTTGAACATTTTTTAGCATGTGGTTTGAACATTTTTCTATTTTTTGTAGAGCATTTTGAGCATGTGGTTTGAACATTATCATTTTTGACTAATCTACTAATGAGAAGCATCATAGAAATGTTGGGGGTCTTTTTTTCATACTGGCTAGGCATTCTGCATAGAGGATATTATTGTATATTAATCCTGTATGAACCATCAAATACTTGTTTCCGTATTTTTATTTATTTATTTTTCTCATTGGGATTTTGTGGGGGAGGGGGTAGGTGGTGGTGCAGAATATGAAAAGTTGTACAAAAAATTGTTCCCATGGCAAATGAGATTCATAGCTTGATCTGGTCTGGTCAAGTAGTGACACAACCTGATTGAGGTTAGGCTGCTGTGTTGGTTCCCTTTGGGCTTCCGAATCTGTAGTCTTACTGTCAAACAGGCTTGGGTCTAAAAGTATTAAGGGTATTATAGTCATTTCACAACCTTAGGCAACCATCTAGGGGTTTCCTCAAATAATATTAATTGTCCTGGGATGAGTCCGTTCAAAGACAACAACTAGAGCAGCCAGTCAATTCAAGGCTCCAAACCTGGACTCATATGGCATGACATCCATATCTAATTCCCCCATGTTCTGATATTATCCCTTCTCAGAGCAAAATGACCAAAAACCAGCCCTCTAGCTGTCCAGAACCCAGGTCACGAATAGGCTCCTTTTGGTCTCATATTTATGGCACTGACCCCTGTGGAATTATTCAAACTTGGGAAACAAATATACGCTACACCCAGAAGAACAAAGCCCCTGATATTATCAGCCTGCATGACTATTTCAACCATCCCTAGTCAACACGTATGCCTTAAGCCCTCCTAAATCCCTTTTTTCGTTCAAACTTTGCCATTGAGTCCAAGGAGACCCATACAGACTCCAGTCTATAAATACTTGAATCACATTCATGTTTCCTCACACACATTCATAAGCTTTCACCCCTCCAAACCCACTGATAGAACCCGAAAAAAGTTCGTTCTAGACCTCTTGTGAAGATGAGTTTCCGGTCTGCAACTGCTCTGCTGATCATTGCTGTTATGTTTGTTGCCATTTTCAGCCAAGCCCAGATTGAGGCAACAAGGGTGCTGGCTGAGGACTTTGCTGGTGCAAACCACCTGGCGACGTACCCGTCTGTCTACAACAAGGCCAAGTACACCATGGCATGTTGGCTCGAGCGGTTGGCGTCAGGGCCGAGCCCCAAGGGCCCTGGTCACTGATCAAATTCTCCATTGGCGCTGTGAAGGGTCCTCAGGCTTCTACCTGGAGGACAAGCCCGTAGCATACTTGTTTGTCATATAGGATACAAAATCAAATATTTTGTATTTGCATTCTTTTGTAACTTTATACTGTATTTTTATACATGTAAGAAGAAGTATACGAATTACATACACATGAATAAATCAAATTCCTTGATACAATTTTTTGAGTTATGAACTTATTATCCCTAATGCCCACAAATCCTGATTGGGAAATTGTACATTTACGTAATGTTTAGTTCCTAAAAAATTTGAAGGAAAATATGAGAGAAAGAAAATAGAGAAAAACTTTAAACTCATTTAATTTATTTTTCTCTATTATATAAAGATTAAATAATTTTAAAATACATAAATTTCTAATTAATTTTAATTATATTTTATTTTCTTTTATATTTTTCATAATAAAACTAAACATAAGAAGACTATTTTCCTTAGTATTTTCTTTTTCCTTCTTGGGTACTTTTCGAAAATCAAACATAGCCTTAATAATCAGATGCCACATAAAAGTAGTAAAATATAATAAAAGTAATAGAGTTTTTTCTTTTCTTTTTAGCTTTGGGGTTAGATATCAGATAACTTGCATTATTTTTCTTATATTTTTTTAAGGATCTCACGGGTAAATGTTCTTGATTTTATAAAATTTATATGATATTTTACTTACAATTTTTTGGAAAAATAATCCAAGAATGAAGAAATAAAGGGCCTATCTAGGAACCATTTTGAAAATAGTTCTCAAAAATTAATTTTTGATTTTGGATAATTGTTTTTTCTTTCTTTTTCTTTTTAGTTTTGTTGTTAGATATTAGATAACTTGCATTATTTTTTGAGCATAACAATGTTATATTTCTTAAGCAACCTCATGAGTAAATGTTCTTGATTTTATTAAATTTATATGATTAATCCAAACAAGAATGGAAAAATAAAAGCTTCACAACTATTTTTAAAAATAATTTTTCATTTTTTAAAATAAAATAAAAAAATAGAAAAAATATTTGATAATTAGAAAATATAAAATAGTTTTTTATTTTTAAAAATGAAAAGTAAAATGTTTTTAGAAACAAAAATAAAATACTTTCAAAGAAAATTTTTGAATTGTTTTTACTTGTTTCTTGAAAAACATTTTAATAAATAATTATATAAATCTGAAGAATGAATGAAAAAAAATCATTATATATAAAATTTATTTATAATATATTAAAAAATATAAGAAAAAAGTAAAAACATTTTATGTTCCAAATAGATTTTTGTTCTATAAAACAGAGGAGGAGAATAATTTTAAAAAATTATTATTAAAAAATATGAGTATGTTTGACAATGTAATTTTAAAATAGTTTTTTATTTTAAAAAATATAAAACTATTTAAAAAAAATTTTAACACTGTTTTGGTCATTGTTCTTCTTTGGAACAATTTTTAACAAATAAATAGAAATTGTTTAAAAAAAAAAAATGAGAATGTTTGACCATATTTTTTTAAAATTGAAAAATAAAAAATAATTTTTAAAAACAAGTTTTAGAAAAGATGAATTAATGGTATTCATAGTTCAAAATAGATTTTTAAAAACACTTCCCATATTGAGTCAAAGTATTATTGCTATTTGTGTTTGAAAGTTCCTTGATTTTACTTTAACAAAGAGTGACACTAGTGTGAAAATTTTGTTTGGTTGCCGAGAAATTGAAAAGTCTCTTTTAAATTTTTTTTTAAAGCCGCATGTGTTTGACTCAACTAATCAACTAGTTGAATTATACTTGGACAGTTTGAATGGGAGTTTTGCTTTTCCAACAAGCAAACTGAGCTTCCTACCCTTTTTCTTTTTCCCTCCAGGCTGTGACTTCGCTGAATATTTTATTTTCATTTTCTTTGGTTGATTTTTTTGTTAAATAACAAATTATAAAAAAAGGTTTTTTGACCTAAAATAAAAACTTAAATTAAATTAATTAAATTATCAATAGGCCTCTATCTTTGGTTCTAATTTATTTATTTATTAATGTTCTCTTAATTTAATTTATCCCTGCTAGCCCTTATGATTATTCATAAATTAATTTATTAATACAATTATTAATTTTAATAACATTTTTAATATCATATATTATTATTATTAATTTATTATATTTGACTCTAATTAAGTAAGCTTGGTAGTTGAATTGTGGAACTTTGAATGGGAGTTTTTGCTTTACAAACAAGCAAATGATATGTTTTTATTTTAAACTAATTTTAGGCATTTACTTGGTCTGGATAATCTTATTTTTCATTTTCTTTTGTTAATTTTAAAATAATAAATTCAGATTTTTACATGGTTTGGAATAAAATGACCAAATTGCCCTCCATAAATGATGAATTTCACGTCATGAGAAGCGGCATTTCAGTCGATTTCAAAAGTTTTGACGACACAAGCCATAGACTCGTTCAACGGTAAGTGCCCACGTATTCAATTTTACTCGTAGGAAATAGGCCAATTTCTCTTTTTGAATGTTCTTGGTCAACACGTAAGGCTCTTAAACCCTACCAAAACCCTAAGATTCATTCAAACCAGTGAATATGGTCCCACCCCAACCACACCAACTTGGTACTCCATACATCTATAAATGCCCAAAGCCTCATTCATTTCCAACATCACAAGAGCAAAAACCCCCTCTAGAGATCCCATTACAACCTACCTCCTTAAACCCTAAATCTTTGTTCTCAACACAAGTTTGTCAGTTTTTTAGTCTATGATGATGAGTTTCACACGATCCAGTACCACCTTTTTAATCATATTAGTCATATTTGTTACTATTATAGGTCAAGTTCATGTCGAGGGAGCAAGGATGTTATCGGAGGAGTTTAAAAGTGCAACTGATCTTACAACATCATCTTACGTTTACGAGAAGACTAAGTTCACGATGGCTTATTGGTTAGAACGGTTGGCATCAGGGCCTAGTCCTAAAGGTCCCGGTCATTAACCAACTACATCTTCAGGAAGATGGTGAAGAACATAATTCATGTAGTATATTTTTTATTTATTTATTTATTTTATGTATTATATAATGTACAATTGAATGAAAATAAATAAATAAAATCATTCTTTTCAATTATTTGCATCTTGATCATTACTAGCTGCTTGCTGCAATTTTTTCAAGTTCTTTTTTTATTTATTTTTGTTTGGTTGCTAAGAAATTGTAAAAATAATAGAAAATTAAATATTCATTTTCCAACAAATTTAATTGTCCATCTGGTAAATCAAATCAGTAGTGGAAGAGAACATGGTATATCTTTTTACCATTTTAGAAATGAGGTAGTGTGAATGAGTTTCAATTTTCCTTATCACCCTGTTTGGTTGCCGGGAAAAAGAGGGCATGTATACCTTTTTTTCCAAAAAGGAAATCAACCAGGCAAGCCAAGCCATTGAATTAGGTGAGTTTCATAATTGTTTTTTTCTTCCCTTTTTCGGAAGCAGCTGGTTTGAATAATCTTATTTATTTATTTTTTTTATTTTGTGGATTTTTAGAAATAAATTTGCAATTTCACATGTTGCTTTGACTAATTTAATTTTAGTATTAACTATTTTCTTATTTTGGAACAAAAAATGACCAAAATTGCCCCTCGATATGTTGACTTCAACTCATGAATAGGGTCATTTCAGTCAATTAAAAAAAATTAGAAATCACAAACCCTGGTCCGATTCAAACAAAGCCACTAATATTTAAGGCTCCATGACTCCTTCAAAGGTCTTGGTCAACCTCTAAGGTTCTAAAACCCTAAAATTCATTCAAATTAGTGGACATGGTTCAAACTCCAACTGCACTAGCACTAAACTTCATAGCTGTATAAATACTCAAAAAGAAATTGATTTTAGACACCAACTCTACCTTCTTAAACTTTAAGGTTATGTTTGGTTCCGGAAAATATTAAGGAAAGAAAAAAAATGTAAAAGAAAATGATTTTTTCATGTTTAGTTGTCCTATAAAAATATAAAAAAAATCAAATATAATTAAAACTAATTAAAAAATTATGTATTTTTAAATTATTTAATCTTTATATTGATGAGTTAAAATAAATAAAATGAGTTTGAAGTAATAAAAATAATAATTTATCGACTTTTAATCTATTTTTTATTTTCCTTCACTTTTTCTTTCCTTCTACTTTTCCTTTATATTTTATTTCCCTTATATTTTCCCTCAAATTTTTTGGGAACCAAACATAGCATAAATCTCCCTTCAAAAAGAAGTTTATCAGACCATTCACAGTTATGAATTACATGTTATCAAATGATATCTTTCCAATTGTTCTAGTTATTTTTGTTTTCGTTTTAAATCGAGTTTGTATTGAGGTGATGAGTATTATTAGAGGATATTGTAAATGAAAGTCACCTTGTGACATTTTCATCTAGTTATAAGAAGGTTAACTTCACTATGGCTTACTGGCTCGAATAATTAACATGGGGCCTAGCCCTAGAGGCCTTGGTCATTAACAAACTCATTTTTTAAAATTATAAAGATTTTTACATTTATATGTTAGGATATATTACGATATGTACTCCTGCTGTATGTTATGTAAAATGAAATTTTGTATATAGTTTTATGTTACATTTTTCTTAAATTCTTTCATGTGGCCCGAAATTTGTTTGATGTCCTCATATTCTAGTAAGAATTATGTTGACTAGACATGATTATAGAGCTTTTTCAATTATGATTGTTTTTTCTTTTCTATTTTATATTTGTTAATATTTTACAATCTTTGTAGTCAACAAGCGACCATCTTCGACTTATAATTTATCTTTTTTTTCCTTTTTCTCGAGAACCAAATTGAATTTGGTTGTTTCTTTTATCCATCTAGTAATCCAATTCTTATTTTTGCTAATTACTAGTGATTTTCTTTCGTATAACATTACTCCTTATGGATTAAAATGACCAAACTTACCCTTAAACATGATGAGTTCACTAATGAACACAAAGATATTTCTTTAAATTTAAAATTTTGAAATTTATTGCCATTGATAGATTCATTTTCATTAATTCCAGTTCATTAAAAATCTATGGCATAATTAATGTTGGTTTATTAAAAAAAATGTTAGATTTAAGGCGTAATAGTTTCTTTTTTGGGACAATTGTGTTTTGGGCCCAGTTGGGCCTAAAATTTAAGTTTTAGTCCATATAAGTTCATCATTTAAGCTCAAAACCTAAAGAAAGTGTGAAAATTGAGAAGAAGGATATGAATTTTTTATTTTTTCAAAATAATTTTTGCTCACTATGAAAAAAAAAGTAGAAAAATATTAATTTAAATTTTATTCATTTTGTAAACTTCAATAAAATATAATATAATTTAGTGATTTGGAAAAAAATACACCATTTTCCAAAAAAATAAAAATAAGTTATTATTATTATTATTTAAAAATCAAACATCTTGGAAAATATATATATTTAAAATTGTGTATATAAAAAATATGTCAAATTTATTTTTTTTAAATGATATATTTTTATAATATATTTTTTTAAAAAAATTAGTTTTCTAAAAATAATAAACTTCAAAATAATTATTAAAAAAAAATTAAGATAAGAAAGTTTGTTAAATATTGTGGTATAAAATAGTTTTGAAAGGTATATTAGTCTTTTCATATTCTATATCCTTCTAATTAATTATACAACTTATATAGATCAAAACTTAATTTTTGGGCTCAATTGGATCCAAAACACAATTATCCATCAATTGTCCCTTTCTTTTTCTTTTTTCTAGTTTTTTTATGTTGAAAAATATATGAAATACCAAAAAAAAAAAAAAAAAAGATACTAGTGAATCTTCAACCCAACTTCAGGCCCATTGGGCTACGGAAACCTCTGGGAGTCTGAGAAGCTGGGACGGAGCTAGTCTCCATCTTTGCCTTCTCTCGCCTGCAACTCCCCCTATCTAGAAAATCATTCTTTCAGTCATCAGGTAAATCTTCTAATCTTTGAATTTCATGATCTGGGTGTTGTTTTCTTCTTAATTTTGCCTCTTTTTCTCTCATCAATTTTCCACCTTTGGCTGTGATTTTTCATACAAATTCCCATATTTCATTATGGTTGTTGAGATTGTTTAGGAGGTTTTATTCTTTGAGTTTTCCTAGGGTTCTGTGATCTGTTTTTTTTGTAGATTCTTGATTATTCATTGTTTCAGAACATGGATCTTCTTGAATCTTGATTTGCTCTCAAGTGTTTTTCTTTCCTCTTTTTTTCGGGTGGGGTGTTTAGTACTTTAATTATTGTTTGCTTCAACATGTGTGTCATTTTTTGCTTGGTGAATTTCCCTTATTATCTTGTTTGGTTGCCTAGAAAATGGGAAGAAAAGAAAGGAAATTCAGTCCCTTCGCAACTATTTGCCTTGGTTGTTATTTTATTTATTCTTGGTTGGATTTGATTGCATTAACAGGCATAAATTCATGATCTTTTATGTTAAATTGAACAATAAGATTCTTTGTATATGAACTCATTCAAATACATCAAGCTGTCATGCATGAAATTCTATTACATTTTTTGGATTTCATGTATTTAAACGAAACTCTAGCAGTACAAATTTACATTTTTGAGGTTTGAGATTATCACTGGCTCTATGAAAACCTTCTATGAAAACCCAAAAGAATTCTTACCTTTTATTAAAGTTCTGGGAAGCCCCTGCATTTATGAGTTGTTTGTAATTAAAATTCATCTGCAGGTTATTATGAGGCTTCGGTTCATGCTTGTCTAAAATACCGGTGAGGCCATTTCTCGTTTTTTTTTAAAGCCCATGAACTTCCCTTGAGTTGGAGAGTGAAATTGCTAGTCATATTGAAAGAGTGTTTATAATTTTATGTAGGAGGATTTGCCAAAATTCAATTTGTATTATCAACTGCTAATAGCAAATATTTAAAACAAATAACCAACATTTGCAGCTATGCCCACTGTCGACTGTGTAAAAATAACAAAGCCAGATAGACAGACTTTTTGAGGCTTCAAAACTGTATTTCATTTTTTCCTTGTGGGGAAAAGAAGACTTTTCAATGCTTTGGTTGTGTTAAAACAGCCGACAGATACTAAAGATTGGGATTCAAAGAAGGATTAACAGATGATCCATGGACTTACTTGGTTTGGTCCCAGTTTATAGGCATTTAAGCAATCTATAACTAGTTGGAAAGGGAAGAAAGCCTGGCTACTTGTGACATCCTAGGACTAATGGGAGCTGGGATAGGAGCTGTAAATCTATAGAAGATTGAAGCTAGAAAGGAAGGGAATCTAGTAATAAGTAGCAGACTACATGAGGGATAAAGATAAAAGAAAGAAGGATAACTACTAGCTACAGAACATTTTCCCAGCCTTATGTATTTTTCCCCTCCTTTTCTTTGTAAATCTGTGCATCTAAACATTGAATACCGGTGGTTGTTTGGTTCTAAGCTTTTAAATGGTTGTTACAGAAATGGTTCTAAATGGAGCTGCTCCCCCAAGAGGAAGTGCAGCTGCTGCTGCTAGCCTGCGTAGGAGGAGGACAACTAGTGTTGGGGCTGCAGGAGGAGCAAGTGGGAATATGCTGCAGTTTTACACTGATGATGCCCCGGGACTCAAGATTTCCCCCAATGTCGTTCTTGTCATGAGTATTGGTTTCATAGCCTTTGTTGCTATTCTCCATGTCATGGGTAAGCTGTACTTTGTGCAAAGAGAGGCTTAAAATGGTGCAGCAATGGAAGTCTCAGTTCAGAGTCAATTTTGAATGAATTATTACTTAATAGGTAATGAAATATGAATTTTGGCTTTAGTTCTCTTCTTCTACCTTACATGTGTGCGAATGTCTCTAACAAAAGCAGAAATTTTTTTATCCTAGTTAATGAAAGGTAGTGGCAAGTTGCAACTGTATGAAATGATTCTTGCTCCAACTCCTAAAAGCTAAAACCAATAAGATTTGAGATTGCTATTGTTTTGATCATAAATATCATCAAGGAGTTTGGTATGAGTAATGTGCCGTTATTGGTGTGGAGATGATGACCCGCTACCTCCCATGAGTTTAAAAGTCATGTACACATGAAGAGGCCCCAATCATATCATGTAGATATTAACCATGACTGTTAGGGCCTCTATCTTGGATTTGGGAAGAGCCCACTCCTACCCTGTAGATATGAGCTGTGACTGTTAGAGCCTCTGTTACATGGGGTTGTCAGGGCCGGTATTCATGTGGAACTTAACTGGCCCCATAATGAGTCAATCAATCCTCGACTTAGTTGATGTTTGAATATAAATTAAAAAAAGTGTTTTTCATAGTGTCTCTTTTAATATATTACATAAAATAATTTAATGAATTAAGAGCACTATTAAAGAAGGGAAACTTGTGTTTTGGGTCGGTCATTGGGGAATAATTTGGTTTTCAAAACCCAAGAATTGAAAATCTGAGATGCAGCCGTTAATGCGTAAAATAATATGGTTTTTGTGCACTTTGTGATGACTATTTTTTTTTGTGCCCAAATTGCCCTCACCCAATCTCCATGTCAGCATTCACGGCCCAAAACACAAGTCTGCCTTCAACTTTCCTCCTCTCTTTTTCTTCACCGTCTTCCACTAACATCTAGCTACTACTCGCCATCATAACTTGTCCACCATCGCACCTTTGCGATTATTTGCAGCCATGAAACACATTGAAGTCAGCAAGGCTTCGTTGCCGTTCACCTTGTTTGCCACAACTCTCCTGGTATCACATCCTTCCAACATGTGAGTCTGTGACTTCCCCTTTTCTATTTGCTAAAATTATTTACTTTTCTTCTTATTGATTTTGTTCCTATTTGGATTGTCTTAGTTTGTTCTTGATTAAACCCTAAAGTTTTTTTGATATGGAAAATTGAAAGTCCTTTGTGAAATTTGCAATTCAGAAATGAAATCCCTAGAATCCCAATTGGTACCTGAAATTTGCACTATGAACCTCTGAAAAACACAAAATGGAAGGTATATTGGTGCTTATAAATCGTATACATGTCTTTCTTTTTAAATAATTGTTATCAGAATGCCTGTTGTTCTTTCTTGTAATTTTTTTATTCTATGTATTGTTTATTTGATATGGTTTTATGGAGGTCATGAGTTTGCAATTTTCTTGTCTTTTCAATTTAATCTCTTTAATGCACTTTATTTCATTAATTAATGAGTTATTTTGTCGTCTTAAAGCTCAACTAAAATCTGTTTTGGGATTCCTCTGTTTGGTTTCCAAGAAAAGAAACACTTGTTGAGTTTTGAATCTTAAGTTCTAAATTGTTTTTGGTTTCCAAAAATTTTAGAAACTTGTCATAACCAAGCCAAATAGTTGTAACATAGTTGAGTGGAAATTTCTTTTTTCCTGGTCCCAACTAGTCAAAATTTTAAAATGTACTTTTAAGGAAAATTTGTTTGAATTGAAAAACCAAGAGCAGCTAAGAAAGGAACCCTTTTTGGTTAAATTATTGCTTGTTATATTCGAGCTATACCAAGTTTTTGACATTATCTGGGAAAATAATCACAGGTTCCCTTCCCATCCACCCCCTCTTTTTCTATTTTTATCAATTTATATGTGCTTGTTTATATTGAAATATTGAAATTTGATGGGTTCTTTGTGACTGTTTATTCAAGGTTGCCCATCTCAGTTAACCACTATGATTTACATAGCAATTGGCACATTCTACCTAATCGATGAGCAACTAAAGAACTCACCTTCCAGGAAAGATGATATAGATGTAGGGATGGCAGTTTTGCGGGCTATCAGAGTAACTTGCCTCACCCCTCCCCTATTGGGACGGGTATGAGCAGGTGATAATCAGGGATGAGATGGGTTTAGGAAAATTTTCAAAACTTGAATAGGTTGGGATGGGTTTTGTACCAACCCGTCCTGCCCCGCCCAGTTACAAATTTAGTCTTTAAATTTTATAACATACCAAACAACTTCCTATAAATAGTTTCTCTATTCATTGCCCTAGATCAACCATTGCTCTCCTTTCATCTCTGCATACTGCCCCTTTCTACTTCAACCTTCAGAAATCCATCTTCAAGGATGAATCCAAGAAAAACATTAAAATTGAGAAATGTTTGTGGAGAAACCCTTTTCTCCCCTTCAAATAGAAGTGGAATCACAACGATGATTGGCTCCATTGTGATAGTGACAACTTCGACATTCATCAAATGCCAAAGCCTTCAGCCTCCATTTCAAGCCCTCTCATCTTTTAAAGGTGTTTTGATTTGGTTTTCAACCCTAGTTATATTTTAGGGTTTTGTCCGGTTGGATTGCGTAAAAATATTTGATTTTTTTTTGGAAATTTTGGATCTTTTTTCCTTTCTAATTTGAGTTTTGGTTTGATAATCAACTTGCATCCCATGTTGCTCCAAGTGTGAATCAATCTGTCTTAGACCCATTCATTTTTTTTTCCAATATTTTCTTTCTGAAAGCCATTGCGATCTCTTTAAATTTTTGTGGTGTTTTTTTTCTTTTTTTAGAAAAGTGTATAGGCATGAAAATTGTTAATTTGTTCATTGGGGATTTTGTGGATTGATGTAATGTTGTTGGTTTTGGGAAAATCATCCTCCCCACCCAAACAAAAATGCATATCTGGGTTGAGACATACAGGGACGGGTTTACCATTTTTTCTGTAAATGGGGATGGGTACTCATTGACATGCCTCGACTCGGTTTGGGATGGGAATGGAGAAAGATTATATAATTGGGACGAGAATGGGATAGGGGTGCCCCGTCCCAAACTCGCCCCATTGCCATCCCTATATAAATGAAGCAACCGAAACAACCCTTAGAATTTATGGTTGCGTTCTCATCCAAGAAAGAGGCATTTTACTGAGACTGTATGTTGTTATATTATTCTTGTTATTTTTTAATAAAAATGTAGTTGGTACATGCAATTCTTTTATCTCCTATTTTTCATTTGTTTACCTTAATCTTATCATGTTAGACCTCAAGCAGTAATGGCCATTAGCCAGGTTTTGTTCCATCACTTCTACTGCAAGAAGTCATTTGCCCATTTCAATGTGAAGGTTTATCCCTCCTCCTAACTACCTTTCATTTTCGAGTTTGCTAAAAATAAATTTTGAATCCTTTATTTTAAGCTGTTATGGTTTCCTAAAAAATTGGGAAACTCACCTCCACTAGACCTGACATTTGGATTTTTAAGAGGTCTTTGCTCTCTTGTATATCAAGTGATGGAATTTCTAAAATTTGAAAGTTTAATTTACATTTTTTAGGGTGTAGCTCAACTGAGAACAATGCTATATCTCTATGCTTTCTCCTCTATTTTTTCTTAATCTGATACTGTTGTGGAACCTAATTCTCTGTTCTTTTTTCCCTTTTTTTTTTGTTAATAGAGAGTTGCTGCCAGTTGTATTTAGCTAGCATCAAAACTGGAGGAAAGCCCTAGAAAAGCAAGGCAAGTCCTCATTGTTTTCAACAGAATGGAATGCAGGAGGGAGAACTTACCCATTGTGCACTTGGACCCATTTTCTAAGGTTATGAATCTATATTGGCTACAAAAGTCTAGGAATGCATGTTGTTTATTAGAAGTCCTGATGTGTTTTCTTCCTAAAGCGTGTGCTTATCTTTGCTTTTTGTTAACAAAAATATGCTGACTTGAAGACTGATTTGAGCAGAACTGAAAGACACATTTTGAAAGAGATGGGTTTTATTTGTCATGTGGAGCATCCTCATAAATACATGTCAAACTACCTTGCCACCCTCAAAACTCCTCCAGAATTGAGGCAAGAAGCTTGGAATCTTGCAAATGATAGGTACATTCACAACAGAGTATAGAAATAACAAATATGTGTTTGGATTCATTCATGTAAATAGTTCATTTGTATGTACTGCTATTTTGTGATTCTGGGATTTGAGTTCCATTTTTAACGAGGCAAATAGAGAATTTTATTAAAACTTAAAAGTGTCCCAACTAGGTATGACAGCAGACAACCCTATGGGTAGTATCTATCATCAATTAAAAGATGGAATATGGTTTCACCTTTTTAGGCTTTATAGGAAGAATGGGGGAAGCAAAGGAAGAAAATGAAGAAGAGTGGGGAACTTCTAATCGAATTAAACTGTAAATTAAAGGAAAGTAGAAAGTTTAGAAGTATAAGAACTTCTTATACTGAGATATTGTTAGCAAGGAAAAACTTCCCGAATTTTATATAAGACTCAAATAACCTCTTAACATTAGCTTTCATTTTAAATGATTTGCAAAATTATCACAGTACTCTTGACTGCCTCAACTTAGAATTTCTTATTCCATTTTCTTTTTTCTGGTGAACAAACCTTAAGGGGTTCATGCCCCGTCTTGGCAGTGTGTTGCCTTGCAGTCAGAATCCTTCAACCCTTGTAGGGGATTTTATGCATGCCTTGGGTTGTGTCCAATTAGTGTCTTCTTTTGTCATTTTTTTCTTTTGGACATGTGTATTCCTTTTGTTAGATGTTGTATTTTCCTTGAAGGATGGCTCATCCTTCTGATACTTAAAAATTTTAAATAAGAAAGATATACAAGATGAATATTTTTTTTGGAATTCAGATTTGAAATGATGGTAAAACAATTTAATTACGCTAACGAATTGGAAGCATCAAATATGGTAATATAAAACATTCTAGAGCCAAAAGCATCTTCTAGATGGCATAAGATTTTCTTCAGAAATAATTGGATGAGAGATTCAGGGACAAAATTTGGGAGTGCAAACTGCAAAGTGATTCGAGAGTTTGAAATCCTTTATTATTTTGTTGGCTATATTTAAGAGTGGGAATTGGAGGACCCAAATTCCAACTAGGAAGGTACCATTTCAAAGATCCTGAAAGTTGTGAGAAATTGGTTGGCTTCATCACCGCCATCCCCACCACACCTGTCAGCACCAGTCACACCACTGCCATCACCATCTCCACCATCACTGTTCCACCAATCATCTTTCCACCACTACCATCATAACAATACTCACTAGTCACTGCCATCTGTTCGGACATGGCTAACAAAATCATCATATCATGATACTTATGCTTATGCCAGATTTATTCCAAGGGGCCAATTTTTTAATGATTATGATGTGCTTAAATGCTAACATAGCCAACCCCCCGACTTCTTGACAAATCTAAAACCAGATAATCCTAAATTTGACACACAATACATGTTTATATTTTTCTTGCTTTATGAAAACTAGTACGTTTTCTTTTCATTCCAGTCAGTACCTAAGAAAGCCTAGATCACAGCCACAGCTCAGACCCAGTATTCGTACGGAAAGCTCCGGCGAGAACACCAACGAGGAGGATTGGTACTGAATTTTGGATTGGAGTCTTTGGCTGCCTTAGATTGTACTAGTACTAGTACTAGTAGCCATTCAGATTGCAGGTGCCACTATGGACCACACAACCTGTGAAATGTTGGACTTTGGTGCATCAATGACGCGTTGTATTTCTTGGATCTCAATCAATATGTGGTCCTCTCAATTATCATACAAAAACATTCGAGTCCATATTTAAAGATTTGTACGAATTAGCAAAAGTGATCTGAAGTGACAGACACAACCATTTTCCATTTAACACTTTGGTGCCCTTAATGGATTGATATTCTTAAGCTATATGTAGCATCTCCATGGCCCAACTTAACCCTAAAGTTGTGAGCAACTTGGGCAGGAATATCATATTTAATAGTTTGTGGTGGCCAGCCACCCTGTGAGTCGGCTTGTGCCACACATTGATTTTTTACATCTACTCACAACATTATCATAAATCTAATAATCTTTTATATATATATATATATATATATATATATATATCCTCGTGTTTTTAATAAAGACTAATTTAGTGAATCAAATTTTGACTATCTCATTTTATAAGAATATGATAGTTATTCATTCATAACATCTCTTTCTTTTATCAATGGTTCCATCAATTGATATCTTCTAATAAATAATTAAAAATTTAATTTCATGATTTGTATTTTCAATTTTTTGAAACTTGTAAAATTCTTTTATTAAGTTCTGATTAATAAACTGGGGAGGGATTTTGATCAGACTTTGGAAATGGAATTTCAAAATTGGGGGGCGGGTGGGTGTATAATTTGAGTAGGTAGCCCCAGCCCAAGAACAACCCTTGACTTTTCTTCTCCTATCTGCTCTGTGGCATTCCATGCTATTTATGGCTTGAATAGTGTGGGATGCTAAAGTAGTCAGGCTTATCTATAAGACAATATGACGTCATGTGACAAAAGTGGACACCGACACGGCAGATGTGGGCCCATCAGTCAACAATAGAGGCATTAAGCTTAGAAAAATCCTTACAACGGAAGGTGGATCATGGGCCGCCGCAATCGAAGAACATAGGGTAGATGGAATTTTGACGGTTAGGTGACAATTGGAATCATTTTTCAATGGTGTCCTAGGAGAAGTTTAATCATATCTTATCCTAACGAGGTTGGTGAGATTCTTTCAATGATCGATCTTTCCCTGGGAGAAGTTTCGGAATGATTGAAATTCCACTATGCTCAAATGTTGAGACTTTGTAATATTTGATTAAATATATAGTACATTTAGTATTTAAGAAATTTATTAGAGAAATGTTTTCAATAAAAATTATTTGTTCCAACATATCTTTCTTGATTTTTCAAATTAATCCCTCATATACATATAATTTAGAAAAATATTTTAATTATTCATTCGTAACATTTTTGTTTTTTTTTTAATCAATGATTCCACCAATTGATATATTTCAATAAATAATTAAAAATTTAATTTCTTGATTTGTGTCTTCAATTTTTTAAAACTTATGAGGTTCTTCTATTAAGTCATGATTAATAAACCTATAAAATTCTTCAAATCGTATTCAATTAAATCGACAAAGAGTTTCAATTAAGAATGTACGAGAGATATTGAAATATCATATTTACTGAAAAATATTACCAATCAAATAATAGCATAGATATTCTTTAGATCTTATTGCTTTGTACTTGAGTTTCATTGCCTTGTGCATCCTATGTAATTTCCTTTCTAAAATAAAATCAAGAAAAAAATAAAAGAATATGCCTTTGTTAAAATTTTATTAGGAAATACTCCCATTTGTTGTAGCAAAGGTATGCGGCACAGCCACAGTCCTGACCCACCACCCCTCTAGGCAGTGCTCCGGCCAAAATTCCGGCAAGGAGGACAGTCAGTGAGAGCTTCCTGAGGGTGAGGGATGCCATTTTGGAAGGATATAGCAAAAATGTGTTTCATTGTGTTTCATTGTGTTTTTAGTTTTAAAAACACGCATTTTTAAAATAAAAAATAGGTGAAAGCACTTTTAAAAATTTAGAAAATACACTTTTAAGTGTTTTTTAGAAAAACACTTGGAAGGTGGTTTTTTTAAAAAATCACTTTAATTTTTTTATATTACTAAAATACCCTTTCCATATCCATTGTTTCTTTTAACTTTCCTTTTCCTTTTTTACTTCCCTTTCATAAAAATAATTTTTAATTTTTTTAATAATATAAATGTTTATATGTTTTTTAAATAAAAGTTTTTATTTATTAAGAAAAGGAATGAATTGGTGCTCTAGATTCATTGTAATAGTCAAAGAAATCGAAGTAATTTGAATGCCAACTATCTAAGAGTTGACCGAATTTGTCTTAGAAAAATTCTTATAACGAAAGGTGGGTCATGGGCCACCGTCCGTAATCGAAGAACATAGGGTAGATGGAGAAAGAACATAATATGATTTTGAAGGTTAGGTGACAATTGGATCTAGAAATATGATTATATGTCACATCAAAAACCTTATACGATTTGTAATATAAAATGAAAAAAAATATATATTAATATGAATAAAACATTATCTCATGTGAAAAATTAATTGGTCATGTTCCCACCTATCAATCAACAATAGAGGCATTAAGCTTAGTTTTTAAGAATAATTTTTGAAAATTGTTATAGCATGTTTTATAAAATAAATTTTTTTTTTGGAAATCTAAAATATTTTTAATATTTTTAAATATATTTTAAAAATAATTTTATTTTTATAATTTTATTTTTAATCATTATATATGTTTATATAATTATTTTTTTTAAAATAACTCTAAAAAAAAACAAGTGAAAACAATTAAGTTTTCTAAAAACATCTTGTTTTTTTTTTTTTTTTTTTTTGTTTTGTTAATGGTGTTTTATAATTTTTTATTTTAAAAAAGGAGAAATTAATTTTGAAAACAGTGGTCAAATGCAACATAAATATCTTGGAGACTAGGGTTGTTGTAGAAATTTCTTGAAGCTGTACAAGTTTGACTTTGTGGGGTTCGATGTAAAAATAAAATAAAATAAAAATTCTTCCGACCCATTTAAAATATGGATCAATTTATTTTATATTTGTCCCTTTTAGGTAGGAGAAAAAATTTTCATTAGATAAGGCAATCCATCATATATATATTCAACCTAAAAACGTCCAAATTTGATGGAGAAAGGTGAAAAAAAAACAAAAAAGGTAAAGTACTAAAAATAGGTAAAGGCTCCCAATGAGAAACCTAAACTTAGAGCTCCAATGGGAAACCTAAACATGTGATTGGGCGAAAACCCACACAACATCCCACCCACCTAACCAAATCTTAGATTCAACAACCTTACCCCATTAGGATCAACTCACTTGTTTTCAAATTAATTTTTAAACCCAAGATCACCATATGAAAACCTGAATCAAGTACAGAAAATGCTCCTTGGTCTTTAGTGGAGTCACAAAAATGACAAAACATATGCAAATAAAAGATTATATCAATACATAGTAAAGATTGAATTTTTCTTATATAAAAGGGTTGAAAGGTATATTTACTTATTTTAAATGAAAAGAAATAACTAAAAATTATATAGATTATATTTGAATTTGGTTTTAAAATATTTTTCTAGTTTTTAGTTTTTATATTTTTTTATTTTTAAAAATAATTTTTATTTTATATATTGTCTTTTTTTGAAAATACGTTTAATTAAAAAATGAAAATTGAAAATCTTATTTAATATTATTTTTTTATGTGAAAAAAAATTTATTTATTCATTTATTGCGTCACTGTATAATTGTATTACACTAACTGTATAAGAAAAATATACTAAGTGTATAAAGGCGTACAAGACTACCATTTGTGAAATATTATAATAAATTATGAGTCATTCCTTTATTTTTCTTATCACTCACGAATTGTACATATATGTCATGCACTTTATTTAATTCCCGTATGGAAATTCCAATACTTTCTCCAATAATTATATTTAGGGAAAAAAAAAATTGACATTAAGTCATCCACCATCTTCTCAACTAAACCATCGGAAATATGGTTAAACACTCCTATGTGGACATGGATACATAACTTAGGAAGGATATGAAATTTGTGCCATTATACAAGGGTATTACACTAACTGTACAAAGGAAATGTACTAATTGTACAAAAGTGTACAAGATTACCCTTTGTGAATTATTTTAATCAATTCTAAACCAAAATTTTATTTTCCTTGTCACCCAAGGATTGTATGCCTATGTCATGCATTTTATCTAACTCTCACATGGAAATTATAATATTTTCCCCAATAATGATATTTGGGGAAAAAAAATTGATCTTAAGTCATCCACCATTTTCTTAACCAAACTATTGAAAATATGATTAATACACCTACATGAATATATAACTTATGAGAAATATGAAATTTGTGTCATTGTACAAAGGTATTAAACTAATTGTACAAGGGAAATGTGTTAAATGTACAAAGGTATACAAGGCTCCTAATAGGTTTTGTACAATTTTTAAACAACTTGAATTTGACATTAAGACGATTATTGATAGTTTTTTTTTTTTTTATATCAAACTATGTCATTAAGACATTCTCTACAAAAATTAACACATAGGAAATAAAATTAAAATCAATCATGTTTGAATTGTTGTAAATTAAATGAAATATATATTTTTACTATTTTGCCTTTATAAACATAATTTCATTGTTATTAATAGAGATTAAAAAAAAATCATATTTAAATGGAATTAAAAATAAACTAAAAATTATTTTTATAACATTTTTATTTTTTAAAATCATTAATTTAAATTATGAAATTAGTTTTAAAATTAAAAATATTTGTTGTAATTATAGTTTTGAAGATTTCATGATTTTTATCTTATTACTTTGAAAAAATTGCTTTAATAAGAAAATATTTATTTTAATGATTTTAAATATCTAAATCTTTATTAAAAAATATTTAGGATTAGTGTGGAGAGCAATTAGGTAATTTTGGAATGGAGAAATTTTGAATATTTTGAAGACTTTAATTCGGCCAATTACCCTATTTACACTTTCAAAATTATTGGAAGGTTGGTAAATTAGTATTAAAAATATTGTCTTCTTGATTAATATTATATATATATATATATATATATATATATATATATATATATATATATATATATATATACACATGTGAGTATTTACATTATTTTCTAAATAATAAACACCATGTATCTAATTTGCAAGTTAGAAAAAAAAAATTAATAATATTTTATGAGATATTTAAAAAGTATTTATTATATATTCTGTAAATTTTAAAAAATATAATATTTGATGATATCTAATTTACAAGTTAAAACAAACAAATAATACTAATATTTTAAAACAAATTTATAATATTTCATATAGCTTGTTACTAAAAGTCTGTTTCATTGTGTTTTTAAAAAGTGTTTTTAGTTCTAAAAAAAACCTAAAAGCATTTTTAAAATAAAAAATAGGTGAAAGCACTTTTAAAAATTTAGAAAATACACTTTAAGTGTTTTTTAGAAAAACACTTGGAAGGTGGTTTTTTTAAAAAATCACTTTAATTTTTTTTTTATTCCTAACCTTTTCCATATCCGTTGTTTCCCTTTAACTCTCCTTTTCCTTTTTTACTTCCCTTTCATAAATATAATTTTTAATTTTTTTAATAATATAAATGTTTATATGTTTTTTTAATAAAAGTTATTTATTTATTATAATATTTTCTTTTGTTAAATGTCAATTTTAGAAATTTATTATTTTTAAAACGTTTTAATACTTATACATTATATTATCAAAAATATTATTCAAATTACTTTTTCAAATTCTCATAAAAGCGTTTCACATAAGTGTTTGAAGAAAAACTTACACTAGAAATAGTGACAACGGCCTCTAAGGCCTTGTTTGATAATTGTTTTTGAAAACAATTCTGAAAAATAGTTTTTAAGAATAATTTTTAAAAATTATTTTATGATGTTTTAAAAAACAAAAGTCTATTTGGGAACGTAAAATATTTTTAATATTTTTAAAATAATTTTTATCTACACAATTTTATTTTTAATTATTATATATGTTTATATAATTATTTTTTAAAATAACTCAAAAAAAGCAAGTGAAAATTGTTTTCCTAAAAACAAGTCAAATGTGTTTTTTAATTTTTTATTTAAAAAAAAAGAAATTATTTTTGAAAATAATTGTCAAATACAACATAAATATCTTGGAGATTAGTGTTGTAAAGATTTCTAGAAGCTGTACAAGTTTGAGGTTGGATGCAAAAAAAATGCGTTGAAAATTCTTCCTGCCCATTTAAAATATGGATCAATTTTTCTTATATTTGTCCCTTCTAGGAGAAATAAATTTCATTAGATAAGGCAATCCATGTCCAAATTTGATGGAGAAAGGTGACCCAAAAAAATCAGGTCAAGTACTAAAATTTGATTGGAGTGAAGTTCACGACTAGACATGACTAAAATAAGCCAATCGAGAACTCAACATTAAACACAAGGGTTTGAAACAGTAATCATTAGTAGATGGACCCAAAAGAACCATCAGCGAATTTCTTGGTAACAACTTTTGGCGGGTTTGGCAATGTTTTCCAGCTGCCTAAAAAGTAATTAAAAACCATAAAGATTGAGACAACATAATAACAAGGGTTTGGAACATTAATCATTGGAATTTAATTCTTGTAATTAACGAAATAAAGATTGAAACAATATAATTGGGAAAAGCTAATTATTAATTACACCCGGAACTAGCAAGTGAGATTATCCCCGGGCAAAACACCAAGTTCATTGCAGTATTCTGTAAAATACTCGACACGGGCATTGACAGCAGCAGGGTTTCCCCCATTGCAATCATCACTCTTAATAACCCGAATCGTCGCACCGAACCCTTGGCCTATGACAGAGTGCACATAGCTCATCCAAAACCACAGGGCAGACTTAAATGATATGCCAGCATCGGTTGCTACTATTTCAGGATTGTTCAAGCCATCAAACCCAATGCTCTCCCCAGCTTCACCGTAGTTGTAGTTCCACGATAGTTGAATCGGCCCACGACCATAATAATCCTTCCCGGACACACATGGATACCGTGCATCGGTCTCATCACAATACTCCTTCGAGGCACCATCAATCTCCTGTGTGTAACAAAAGTCTGCACATATACGCACACACAAAACAAAATTTCAGGTTACATTTATAGGTTGTGTTTGGTTCCGACAAAATTAAGGTAAAATGTAAGAAAAAGAAATAAAAAAAGTAAATTTAAAATTAATACAAGAACCAAACAAAGCCTAAAATTCAATGTGATATATTTTTTAAATAATTGAAATATAAGACTTATATAACGTAAAAAAAAAAAAAAAAAAAATGATAAAATCTTACGTCCAGTCTCATGTGTGACATGTGCAAAGAAGGCTGCTATCTCATAGAGAGCATCATCCACATAAGCTGCCGTGCCAAACCGAGGATACGACTTCAAAGCATCCAGAAACGCCGCCCGGGTGTAGAAGTTCTTTCCGGCACAGCTCGCATCAGCTTGATCAATTATCCCATCAAAGAATCCCTCTGTCACAACATCCGGAACCGAGACATTACTACCAGGCGTCGTAAAACACGGACCGGCTTGGCAGCTGCAGCACCGGCCAGCGTCACAGCCGCAGTTCTGAGCCAGCACGGGCCCCGGAAGGGCTACGGCGAGGACTCCGACGATAAGGATTGCTACCAGCTTTGCAACCATGTCTGGAGGAGGAAAAGAATGAAGAGAAGGATGTGAGCAATGGCACTTTTTCAATGATGTGATATTATCACACGATTCACATCATAAAAAATCGGCTGAGATTCCTTCTATGAGAAGGAGACCAACGTATCATATGTCGAATCAAACCAACCCCAATAGATTTGAGTTGAATCTTTATTTTTTACTTTTTGTAAAATGAAAAAACAAATTATCCTTTCATACAATCAAACAGTAATTCTAAACTTTTTTCCTAAATTACCCACCCGCCTCTCCCACTACGCCAAAATCTGCTGTCACCTCGCCGGCGTAGCTCCCTCCGACCGGCGATTTCGCCCCTCTCTCGCTTCTCCCTATTTCTCTCTATTCCTCTCTTTTTCCTTCTCTTTCTCGACATCACCACTGCCACAACTGTCAGTGCCATCCCCAGTGCATGGCCGCTCACAGTCCCCTCCGCCCGGCAACGTCCCTCCCTCTCCCTTTCTCTTTCCTTCCCTTTCTAGATAACCACCGCCACCACTGCCAATGACCCACTGCTGCTGTCGCCTCTCACCGGCAGCGACTGGCGGCACCAGTAGCCACCGGTGAAAGGCGGCAGCAGCCGTGGGTCGCTGGCAGTGGTGGCGGTGGTGATGTGGAAAAGGAAGGAAGGAAAGAGAAAGAAAGAGGGAAGGGAAAGGAAAAGAGGGGGAGGTTGCCGGACGGAGAGAGCTGTGAGCTGCGGCCGGTGATGACGATGTCAGAAGCAGAGGAATCCAAACGGAGTGAAACAAAAAACAGAGCAAGAACGAACAAAGCAAAATACCCATTCAATACACGCAGGTGAAACAGAGACCAAACGAAGAGAATGGGAGACAGTATTAATACATTCAACCATCAAAACAAAATCCAAATATCAGTGAGAAGAATAGTATGAGTGTAAAAAAAAAAAAATGGTGAACTTAAAGTGTGGGATGGTCATACCTGAGCAATTCCCCTTGAGCGATGTTGCTTGGCTTCCAGCAAGCTGCAATTCCTCTCCTCTGTTCTTCTTCTCTGCCAGAAACTCTGCAGCCCTCTCTCCAAAACCGGCTACCTCACTCTCACGAACTCTGAATCTGCTTCTCGCCCTCTGGCTCTCTCCTCTGCCATATCCCAAATATATACACACACACATATATATATATATATATATATATATATATATTTGGTGCGGCGGATCTGTGTTGGCGCCCACCCCCCCACCACCAACCCAACCCGAAATATTGAGAAATATTGGCTATCTGAAATATGACCCTTTTCAAGCCTGGGACCCATATTGATAAAGACATCATCATTATCGTCTATTTTTAGGTGTTGCATTGGTCTACAAAACCCAGAAAGATCCTTAAACCCTTAAGATGCTCAGGGATCTTTCTACCTCCCAAATCTCAATCTAATGCCCCACAATAGACCTAACCAAATCAAGACCCTACTCATCTCTCCATCGATAAGGCACTTGAAAGCCTCGCAATGCAATTGTTTACAAAGTGTCACATGTCGTGTTGCATTTGTCAATCATCATTTAAAAAATAAGCCTATAAATATTATGATTTCTTAAATGACGGTGTCTTATATTGTGTTTGAAACATATTCTTTTTTTTATAGTAGAAAAAATATATCTAAATGTAAGGATTATTCTTATTAAAACTTGAGGGATGATTTGAATTAGATCTACCCATCATATTTGTCCCAATTAGATTAAGCTTTTATTAATTTGGAAATAATATATGTATTTTGTGTTAAAAAAAAAAGTCAGATTTATACCAGATAATTATCATTGCACTTATTATTATCATTTAAAGTCAAAGCAAATCGGGAAATATATTCAACTATCTTAGGTTTTGCACTCATAATAATAGGTTTTGCACTTATTATTATGGTCTAACAACATCAGAGCAGTCAAAAAAAGGGACGCCATTTGAGTACAAATGGAACCAACCACTAGATCCTTGTGCACCATCCTTAGCCCTTCGAAAGTAGGAGTGTCCTCCCTTTTTGACCGAAGAGATACTACGCTTTATTGATTTTGAAAAATCAAGCCACACCCTCTTAGACAACATCCCCTCCTCATCTCTTCCATGGGCACCGGACCCACCTAAGCCCACTAACACCTATCCATACCATAATGGAATGCTCTAAAACCAACCCCTCAATAGACTAAGCCTAACCTCGCCCAAAAATCCTAGGCTTAATGTAGCCTAGAAACAATCCTATGCTCTCAAACCCACTACCCAAACATCCAAGCTTGTTTTCAACATAGAGCCCATTGTCACCTTCCAAGACTTCATCCTTTAACCTATTAACCATCCTTGTATTTAAATCTCTAGTCGTTTACCCACCATTTCTAACCCTCTTTAAACCAAAGAATGACACATCTCCTACACCTTTCATACCATCCTCATTATTATTGATCACTCTTTCTCCAACACATGAATCGTCCCTATCTTCCTCCCAAATCTCTTAGTCCTTGAAATCCTCCTTAGGGACCACCAGAGACAACCATGGTGGAACTACCCAACACAACTAAATCACGAAACCCCTTGAACCCACCACCACTTGAGGAGACCTAGATTACCTTCCTCCCATCTAACATCACAAGGATTCTTACCCATTGAAGGTTTTGGAACATAGTTATTGTAATACCTAGTAATAATGAATTAAATAAGTAATAATGATTATCTTAGTACTTAACCTTAAACGTGCTTAATTAGAGGCTAAGATTAGTTTAACGCTAATATTGTTTAGTGTGAATTAAACTTTGGTTAATGTTAAGTATGGTTAGTTAACGACATAAGTATGCTTATTAGGTTTTTAGGGGTTAATTAGAATTATGAAAACTTAAGGGACTAATGTGCAGCAATAGGCATAAAAACTTATAACTAGAGGGACTAAACCGCAAATATAGGAAACTTGAGGTTAGTGGCAGCCTTAGGGCCTGCCACCTCATGCATGCCAGCTTCAAGGCCCCTTTATAAGGGCTACCAGACCTGTCTCTGCAACAAGCTGGTGGGTTTAATGAGTCAAGGGGATCATTATCATTGTACTCATTTTCCAACATGAGATCTAATGGAATAGAAAATGAGTCTATGCTTCATATCTTGACTCATGCTTGAATATATTGATTATGGAGATTGAACTCAAGTTTGGTGTCCAAACTAAGAAATTTTTTGTATCAGAAAATATCCAGAGTCAATTTGTACCACCACAGCCTGGCTGGTCCTACCATGACAAATTCTACACCACGGCATCGCAAAGCAGTCCATCATACCGCCGGTAACATTTATTGGCATCCAGTAAGTATATGAGATCATGAACTACATAGCAAACCATAGTCCAACTAACTTCTCTTTATGTACTTAAAGGAGATCGTGATAATGCATAAAGGGTGATTGTAATATATTAGAATTAGGAAAAAAAATCCTAATATTACGTATGTATATGAGCTTCTCTCAATTATATAGATATGTTTTATAGTTGTTGAAACCTTTTTACACTCAAAACATTATTGTTTGTGTGGATCAAGTTGTTGTTAGGGTTGGTTATAGAAAATATTAAGAGTCTGTTTCATAATTGTTTTCGAAAATAATTTTAAAAATAATTTTTGAGAATATTTTTTAAAAACTATTCTCTTATTTTTGTAAAATAAAAATTTATTTGGAAACCCAAGATATTTTTAACTTGTTTTTAATATTTTGAAATATGTTTTAAAAATAATTTTTATATATAACATTTTATTTTTAATAATTCTATATATTTATATAATTATTTATTAAAACAACTCTAAAAAAACAAGTGAAAACATTAAAAACAACTAAAAGATGTTCTCTAAAAATATTATGTTTTATATTCTTAAAAATAAAAAATAGAAAAAAAATTTAGTTATCAAATGTGTTTTTTTTTATATTCTAAAGACCATAAAACTGTTTTAAAAAATAGTTCTCAAACTGACCCTAAATCCCTATTTTCTTCTTAAAAATGTCAAAATTATTCTTTTTTTTAATAAAAATATTTTTAAAATAAGATTTCGGAATATATAAATTTAATTACACATAACTACACCTATTTTGACTTTATTTGTTTTCACTTTTAAATACAAAAGCTAAAAAACTCTTCGTTTCACACATTACAATCATTGATTCAAACTTTTTTATCAATGGCAAAATATTCATAACAAAAATACATGAAATGGGATGAATTTGGGCTAGCCTTAGGGTGACCAAGCCAGGTCAGGCCCAGTCCAATATAAGGAAAACGAGCCACCAGGCTTCTTTTGCTGCCCTTTGTGTGGGATTTCCAAATAGGCCTTGGGTAGACCAATCAGGTTGGCCTTTGATTGGGCCTTGAAAATCAAAGCGGGGTTGAAGCTCGTCATACCTATATTCGGACACTAGCTGGGCCTAAATTTGTCAGTTGGGTATATGCTTATCCATGTAATAGCTGGGCCAATCACCATTGCTAAATGAGTTAGTTGTGGACTATGGATGTGTGGTATTGAAGATACTTTCGAAGTCCATTTATATATACTGGCTCATTCAAGCCTTGATTTCTTAGCTATAATCAACAGAACTAGGGTTTCATAATTCATACTGTATCATCTTTATTGCGTCTATGGTGTTACATACCAAACGAGTTCAAGCATTTAACATAAATGGATTCGTTGCCTTAGCAAGTGAGATTATCCCCGGTCGAAACACCAAGTTCATTGCAGTATTCTACAAAATACTCGACGCAGGCATTGACAGTCATAATTCAAAGTCGCGGTATTGGTCATTGACTCGGAGGGTCACAAGACATATCGGTATTGATGTCTCAGTTCGGTATCGATCATATGTAAAATAAGATAATTAAAATTTTCAAAAAATTATAAAAATATTATATAAATTAAAAATAAAATAGATATAATTAAATAAGCTGAAAATCTTAATAAAACGATTTTTTTTTCACATTTAACTCAAAGTTATTTATGATAATATTAAAAATTGAGGATTTAATTCTCACTTTGCCATATAAATATTTTAATTTATCATTAAACCTCATATATACCTTTCATATCATTTTACTTTAGTAAATCGGGTACTCAATTTTTCTAATTAGTTATTATTAAATTATATTAAAGTGTTTATATGAAAGGTATTTTTCATGTCAATTGGTCTTAACTCTCCATCTGTATAAAAGACACATTTTTTACTTTACTAATTTTAGCCCCCAATCTCCCGTCCTCGCCACCATTGCTATCAAGACCCACAACAAAGCTCCCAATCTCTCACCCTCGCACACCACCATGCTGTCAAGACCCACAACAGACGACACCACCTGCAATCACAAATTTGTAACCGTTCCTAACATGGGAAGAGGAGCAATTTGACTCTGAGGGGTTGTCTTGTCGACGTCGCTGATGAAATATTCAGTCCACTTGACTAGTCACCACTGCTGACACCAAAGCTCCACCCTCCGGTAATGCTCGATTTTGAGGAAAATCGGGTAAGTAAATCCTAAATCATGTCCTCATCCTTCGGTGGTTTCTCCGCTTGTTTCCCAACGGGTCACGGTTAGGGTTTTTTCTTCTTTATCTTCTTTGATATTCTCATTAATGGTTTAAAATTTCAGAATAGGTGTTTGCTTTTGGAAGGTCAATCTTTGATTAATTTAAAAAAAAAAAAATTTATGAAAATCTTGAAAATTCTCCACGGCACAGCCACAGTCCTGACCCACCACCCCTCTAGGCAGTGCTCCGGCCAAAATTCCAGCAAGGAGGACGGTCAGTGAGACGTTCCTCAGGGTGAGGGATGCCATTTTGGAAGGATATAACAAAAATGTGGCACCTGAATACAGAGTATGATTTCTGGTGCAGAGGAGGGTCACGCAGCACTACATATCTTGGAGATTAATGTAGGCCGTAAAGATTCTAGAAGCTGTACAACTTTAACCTCCTTGTAGAATTTTTTGATTAATCAGACTTCTGACTTAGAGATGTCAAGATTGGTTCTACTTGCATGTATGTTACAAAAGCCTGATTAGATTAGATTAGGAAGATTGTTAAAATTATTTTGATATCGATATGATTATCAATTTTTTTCGGATTTAGTTTTTGCTTCATGTGTTTGAAATGACTGTTTGATAAAAGTCATGAATCTCTTAGGCTTTGTCTGAATCCCGGAAAGTACAAGGCAAAGGAAGGAAAAGGAATAACGAGTATTAAATTTTCTTGTTAGGTTTATCATAGAAAATACAAAAAAATATTAAATATAATGAAATATATTAAATATATTAATTCAGCCCCAATTTAATGAAATAAGATGTAAATTATTGAAAATAAAAAAAGGAAAAAATTGGTATTCTAGATTCATTGTAATGGTTAAAAAAGAGTATGTTTGACAGTGTTTTTGAAAAGTGTTTTTAATTTTTTTAATACTTAAATATTTTTATTTTCAAGTATTAAAATACTAAAAATACTTTTCAAAATCATTATCAAATGCATTTGAAACTAAAATGATTTGGATGTCGACTATCTAAGAGTTGACTGAATTCCTCTTTGGGTAGGTGATTCTTCATTTTCATTGCATTGAGTACACTTTGATTCAATCATTTGTGATCCATATAAAAATTATGAAAATAAAGTTCAAAACCCTAGGTTGGATTATCAAAGTTTCCAATCAAGTTTTACTTTTATTTATTTATTTGTTTATTTTAATTATCTAGAAGTCATATATCTTCAATTTTTTTCTATACCATCAATGGTTAGGTAAGAGTATAATTTGGGTTGGTTCGGGGTAAGCTTGCGAGCGAAACAGTTACTAATCGGGCTGGGTCGAGTTAAGTATAAGTGGATTTGGTCTTCAGACTTGCCCCGCATGCTTGGACTAGGTCTTATTGACGTCTTGGAATGGTGACAAAATAATATGGACAGGAATAAGACTAGCTTATTGGGAATTGAAACAACATATTGAAAATAAAGAGAGTACATTTTTAAGTTGTTAATTGAAGTTGCTTTGACATACAAAGACTATTTTGAATCATTCAAGGTTTGAGTGGGCTTAGTCCAATTGTAGGCTTTTGGGCCAGACTAACCCAATTATGGGCTTTTGGGTAGTCCAATCAGGTCGGGCTCCGGATGGGCCTTGAAAATAAAAGGGGGCCTAACCTCGTACCTAAATATGGGCCCAATTCAGGCTTTAGCCTTTTGAGCTTTGGGCACAGCTTGGGCTTAGGCTAGCTCGTTGAGTTTCGGACTTTCGGGTGAAATTTACACCCTTTGGATCAAGTTAATTTTAGCTTGGTCTTGGGAAGGACCAATTTGGGCTTCAATTTTGAGAATTGGGCTGGTCCATGGGCTGTTGTTGAGTTCATGCTTGGGCTAAGTTTAGACATGGATTAGGTTTGTTGGGAAATCCTGAATCGATAAGGCGTATGCAAAACTTTTCCTCGACCTCTCTAGATCTAACAAGCGGAAACATATCGAATATAAAAACTTAGATATAGAGGTGTATGTAAAATTTTTATCACCGACTTGTTTGTTGTTCTCCGGAATCGGTTTTAAAAACAAAGTGAAATAGATAACAATTTTAACGAATAAATAGGAGTTGTTTTTATCGATCTTTTAAAACAAACGAAAAACATAAAACCGTTAACCATGTTATTTAAATAAAAAACGATTTTTTAAAAACAGATTTAAGAAAACATGACCAAAAACACACTCTAACTTTTAGAATAAATTTTGGTTGCCGAGAAATTGAAAAGTCTTTTTTCTGTCTTTTTTCAAAGCCGCATGTGTTTGACTCAACTAATCAAGTAAGCCTTACCAGTTGAATTATATTTGGACAGTTTGAATAGGAGTTTTTGCTTTTCCAACCAGCAAACTGAGCATCCTACCCTTTTTCTTTTTCCCTCCAGGCTGTGACTTCATCAGAATAATTTATTTTCATTTTCTTTGGTTGATTTTTTTTCAATAGCAAATTTATAAAATTTTTTTTTTAACCTAAAATAAAATAAAATAAAATAAAATAAAATAAAATAAAATAAAATAAAATAAATTATCAATAGACCTCTATTCTAATTTATTTTCTCTTAATTTAATTTATTCCTTCCAGCCCTTATGATTATTTATAAATCGATTTATTAACATTATTATTAATTTTAATAATATTTTAATATCATATATTATTATTAATTTATTATATTTGACTCAACTAATTAAGTAAGCTTACTAGTTGAATTGTGGAACTTTGAATGGGAGTTTTTGCTTTACAAACAAGAAAATTTTAATTTTTAAATAATAAAATTTACATGGTTTGGAATAAAATGACCAAATTACCCTCCATCCAATTCTAAAAATTTTGACTACAGAAGCCATAGACTCATTCTAAAGTAAGTGCCCACGTATTCAATTTTACTCACAGGAAATGGGCCCAATTTCTCTTTTTGAACGTTCTTGGTCAACACGTAAGGCTCTTAAACCCTACCAAAACCCTATGATTCATTCAAACCAGTGGATATGGTCCAACCCTAACCACACCAACTTGAAACTCCATACATCTATAAATACCCAAAGCCTCATTCATTTCCCACATCACAAGAGCAAAAACCCCCTCTAGAGATCCCATTACAACCTACCTCCTTAAGCCCTAAATCTTTGTTTTAAAAACAAGCTTATCAGTTTTTTAGTATATGATGATGAGTTTTACACTATCGAATACTACCCTTCTAACCATATTAGTCATATTTGCTATTATCATAGGTCAAGTTCATGTCGAGGGAGCAAGAATGTTATCGGAGGAGTTTAAAAGTGCAACTCATCTTACAACATCATCTTTTGTTTATGAGAAGGCTAAGTTCACGATGACTTATTGGTTAGAACGGTTAGCATCAGGGCCTAGCCCTAGAGGTCCTGGTCACTAACTAACTACATCTTTTAGGAGATAATGAAGAATACATGATTCATGTAGTATATTTTTTATTTTTATATATTATACCATGTGCAATTGAAGTAAATAAATAAATAAAATTATTCTTTTCAATTATTCGTGTCTTGATCATTACTAGCTACTTTGTGATGTCCCATATCGGATAGGGGAGAATGTTCCTGGCGCTATATATGTAGAGACTCCTCTTAACCAAGTAGACGCGTTTTAAAGCCGTGAGAGCCCCCTTGGGCCCAAAGTAGACAATATCTACATGGTTGGGTGCGGGTCGTTACAAATTTACTGCAATTTTTTTCAAATTAATTTTTATGTTTTTCTGTTTGGTTGCTAAGAAATTGTAAAAAATAATAGAAAATTAACTATTCATTTTCCAACAAATTTAATTGCCCATTTGGAAAATGAAATCAATAGTGAAAGAGAACATGGTGTATCTTTTTGCCATTTTAAGAATGAAGTAGTGTGAATGAGTTTCAATTTTCCTTGTTACCCTGTTTGGTTGCCGGGAAAAAGAGGGCATGTTTACCTTTTTTCCAAAAAGGAAATCAACCAGGCAAGCCAAGCCATTGAATTAGGTGAGTTCCATCATTGTTTTTTTCTGCCCTTTTTCACAGGCAACAGGTTTGAATAATATTATTTTTTATTTTATTTTGTGGATTTTTAGAAATAAATTTGCAATTTCACATGTTTTGACAACACTTTTAATAGACTAATTTAATTTATAGTATTAACTATTATCTTATTTTGGAAAAGAAAATGACCAATATTGGCCCTCAACTATGTTGACTTCAAGTCATCAATAGGTCATTTCAGTCCATTACAACAAAGTGACTAATATTTAAGTCTGCATGACTCTTTCAAAGGTCTATGGTCAACATGTAAAATTCTAAAACCCTAATTAAACCCTAGAATCCATTCAAATAAGTGGACACGGTACAAACTCCAACTACACTAGTCCTAAACTTGATCACTCTATAAATACCCAAAGGGCTCTATAAATACTCAAAAGGTCATTTTTTTTAGACGTCGACCCTACCGCCTTAAACCCTAAATCTCCTTTAAAAAAGAAACCGCCTTAAACCCTAAATCTCCTTTAAAAAATAAACCTATCGGTTTTTTATTCACAATGATGAATTTCAAGCGATCAAATGATATATTTTGAATCATTTTAGTTATTTTTGTTTTTATTGTAAGTCAAGTTTGCATCGAGACAATAAGGGTATTATCAAAGGATATTATAATGAAAGTCACCTTACAACATTTTCTTCTACTTAGCTAAGTTCACCATGACTTGTTGGCTCGAGTGATTGGTATTAGGGCCTAGCCCTAGATGCCTTGGTCATTGACAAACTCATTTTTTGAAATTATGAAGATTTTTGCGTCTATATATTAAGATATATTATATGTATTTTTGTTATATGTTGTATAAAATAAAGTTTTATATATAGTTTTATGTTACATTTTTCTTAAATTCTTTCATACGAACCAAATTTTGTTTGATATCCTCATATTCCAATAAGAATTATGTCGACTAAACATGATTATGAAACTTTTTTGATTATGAAATTTTTTATTCTTTGCCATTGATTAATTCATTTTCATTAATTTTAGTTCATTAAAAATCTATGGCATAATTAATGTTGGTTTATTTTAAAAAAAATTCTAGATTTGAGGCATTATAGTTTTTTTTTTTTAATGTTGAAAAATATATGAATACCAAAAATAAAAATAAATGAACAAATAAAAAAGATACAGGCCAATCATCAACCCAAGTTCAGGCCCATTGAGCTACGGAAACCCCTGAAACGCTGGCCCAATAGGAGAGAGCTAGTTTCTCTTTGCGACTGCAACTCTCTCTCTCTCTAGAAAATCTTTCAGTCATCAGTTAGATCTTCAAATCTCTGAATCTCATCATCTGGGTGTTGTTTTCTTCTTAATTTTCCCTCTTTTTCTCTCGCCAAATTTACGCCTTTGGCTCTGATTTTTTCATACAAAATCCCATACATCATTGTGGTTGTTGAGATTATTTCAGAGGTTTCATTCTTTGAGTTTTCGGTTTTGCTTGTGCTTTCTGATCTGTTTTCGTGGAGATTCTTGGTTAATCATTGTTTCAGAACATGGATCTTTCTTAATCTTGATTTGCACTTAAGTGTTTTGCTTTCCTAAGTGTGATTTAGTGTGATTTTACTTAGTGAATTTCATTTATTACCCTGTTTGGTTGCCTAGAAAATGGAAATAAAAGAAAGGAACTTCAGTCCCGTTCCAACTATCTGCCTGGGTTGTTATTTTGTTTGTATATTGGTTGGCTTTGATTGCATGCGACAGGCACAAATTCATGATCTTTGATGTTGAATTAAGCAATAAGATTCTTTGTATAGGAACTCATTCAAGCGGCATCAAGCTGTCAATACATGAAATTCGATTACATTTTTTATGGTTTCATGTATTTAAAAGAAACCCTAGCAGTAGAAACTTACATTTTTGAGGTTTGAGATTATTTTTACACTGGCTCTATCCTCTATGGCAACCTTCTATGAAAACCCAAAAAGAATTCTTACCTTTTATGAAAGTTCTGGGAAGCCCCTGCATGTATGAGTTGTTTGCCATTAAAATTCATCTGCAGGTTATTATGATGCTTCGGTTCATGCTTGGTCATTTCTCAATGTTTTTTTAAAGCCCACGAATGTCCCTGGAGTTGGGGAGTGAAATTGCTAGTCATATTAAAAGAGTGTTTATAATATTATGTAGTCATGTTAAAACACCCAACAGATAACTAATAGAACTGGAATTCAAAGAAGGATTAACAGATGATCCATGGACTTACTTGGCTTGGTCCCAGTTTATAGGCATTAAAGCAATCTATAACTAGTTGGAAAGGGAAGAAAGCCTAGCTACTAGCAACATCCTGGACTAATGGAAACTAGGATAGGAGCTGTAAATCTATAGAAGATAGAAGCTAGAAAGGAAGGGAATCTAGTAATTGGTAGCTAGACTACATGAGGGATAAAGATAAAAGAAAGAAGGATAACTACTAGCATCTGAAATATTGAATACTGGTGGTTGTTTGGTTCTAAGCTTTTAAATGGTTGTTACCTGCTAGTTGTTACAGAAATGGTTCTAAATGGAGCTACTCCCCCAAGAGGAAGTGAAGCTGCTGCTTCTAGCCTGCGTAGGAGGAGGACAACTGGTGGGGCAGCTGCAGGAGGAGCAAGTGGGAATATGCTGCAGTTTTACACTGATGATGCCCCGGGACTCAAGATTTCCCCCAATGTCGTTCTTATCATGAGTATTGGTTTCATAGCCTTTGTTGCTATTCTCCATGTCATGGGTAAGCTGTACTTTGTGTGGAGAGAGGCTTAAAAAGGTACAACAATGGAAATCTCAGTTCAGAGTCAATTTTGAATGAATTGTTACTTAATAGGTAATGAAATATGAATTTTGGATTTAGTTCTCTTCTTCTGGCTTACATGTGTGTGAAAGTCTCTAAGAAAAGCAGTCAATTTTTTATCCTAGTTAATAAAAGGTAGTGGCAAGTTGGAATTGTACGAAATGATTCTTGCTCCAACTCCTAAAACCAATGAGATTTGAGATTTTGCTATTGTTTTGATTATAAATGTTATCAAGGAGTTTGGTATGAGTTATGAGTAATGTGCCATTATTGGTGAGGAGATGATGACCCGCTCCCTCCCATGACTTTAAAAGTCATGTACACATTAAGAGGTCCCAATCATATCATGTAGGTATTAACCATGACTGTTAGGGCCTCTGTCATGGCTATAGGAGGAGTCCATTCCTACTTTGTAGATATGAACTGTGACCGTTAGAGCCTCTGTCACATGGGGTTGTGGGGCCGGGGATTGTAATGAATTGTCCTGCTTGCGTGGGAATGTAATGGTACTCCCTCCTCATGGCTTTAAAAGTTGGCCCCACTCCTATCGTGTAGAGATTAACCATGACCATTAAGATCACTGTCATGGTTAAGAGAAGCTTATCATGTATATGGTGTCAGAAACTTCTTTTCTTGACCAATGTAGGATCTCACAAGGTAAAGTTGGAAGAGCATCTATGCTTTATGGGATATTGCGAATGCACATGGAAGGGAGGATTTGGAGGGGGCTACATCAATTGTACCATTGCTGTTGAAATGAAAGGATCTATGCGTTTATGTTACATGGATTGATCTTTCTTAGGTTCATTACTTCTGTTGAGCTTTTGCATACCCCATCTATGCATGTTATCTTCTATATTTTTGTACTGCATTTGGTAATTGATTTTCAGGTTACACTTGATTGGTTCCAACACTTGAACCAATTCTCATTCACTCATTTAAGAACCAACACAAAAATATAAATCAAAACCCAGCAGTAACCCATTTTGACCAATGCCAGATTAGGTCTTACTTGTAAGAGCTGATGGGTAGATGGACAAACTCCAACTGAAGAACCAAGTGCCTTAAGAAGGAAGGAAAAGTTTGGTTTCAACAGTAGAGGCTGACCGTTGTAACACTCATGCTGACCTTTTAGTATGTTTGTTTATGTCTGAACCAATCTTGTATATATTTGGGTTCTTAGCTTTCATTTATTTACTGATATAATATTTTAATATTTGACTGTTTTCAATACTCTTCTTTTCAACAAAAGTCATTGGTTATGTTCTAGAAAAGCTACAAAAATATGCTAGGAGCTTTTATTATTTGTCTAAACTACAAACACTATAGCATCTGGACAACCCTCGGTAGGGTTCCATACCATTTATTTCCTTTTAGGTGATATCCTAGCAAGTGAGATTATCCCCAGGTGTGACACCTAGTTGATTACAGTATTCCGTGTAGTATTCAACTCGGGCATTGACGGTGGCTTGATTTGCCCCATCACATTCCAGTGCACCATTAATGGCTCGAATGGTTGCCCCAAACCCTTGGCCTATGACTGGTTGGACAAAGTTTACCCAGTACCACAAAGCTGTCTTAAATGACACAACTGGGTCTGATGCCACAGTTTCAGGAGAGTTCAAGCCATCAAATCCTATGTCCTCTCCGGCAGGCCCGTAGTTGAAGTTCCATGATAGCTGAATCGGTCCACGTCCATAGTAACCCTTCCCAGCCACGCATGGATACTGGGTGTTGGTCTCATCACAGTAGTCCCTAGAGCTTCCATTGATCTCCTCTATGTAGCAAAAATCTGCACACACAAAACTTTTAGTCAATATTTGTTGTTTCAACTAGAGAAATTAGGATAGTATGTCTCGAAAAATGGGTTCAAATCTTACGTCCAGTCTCGTGAGTAACATGCGCAAAGAAAGCAGCGATCTCACGCTTAGAATCCTCCTCTGAACCAACCCTGCCAAACTGAGAAAACGAGTTGAGAGCCTCAAGAAACCTCGCCCTTGAGTAGAAGTTCTTCCCTTCACAACTCGCATCAGCCTGATCAATTATCCCATTGAAGAACTCCTGTGTCACGATATCTGCAACCGAGACATTGTTGGTACTTGGGGCCGGATTGCAGGGACCCTCTTGGCACCCGGTGCCACAGTAGTCGTCGCCTGTGCCACAATACCCCCATCTGCTGCAGCAAAGGTCTGCGGCACAGCCACAGTCCTGACCCACCACCCCTCTAGGCAGTGCTCCAGCCAAAATTCCGGCAAGGAGGACAGTCAATGAGAGGTTCCTCAGGGTGAGGGATGCCATTTTGGAAGGATATAACAGAAATATGTGATCTGAATACAGAGTCTGAAACTAGAATGGTTTATTTATAGTGCAGAAGAGGAAAATTGCTGGGTCAAGCAGCACTAAAGTATCGGAGATTAATGTCGGCCATAAAGATTTCTAGAGGGTGTACAACTTTGACCTTGCTGTAGATTTTTGATTAATCAGACTTCTGACTTCAGAAATGTCAGGATTGGTTCTACTTGCATGTATGTTTCAAAAGCCTGATTAGATTAGATTAGGAAGATTGTTAAATGTTTTTGATATCAATATGATTACCAACTTTTTTTTGGGGTTTAGTTTTTGTTTTATGTGTTTGTAACGGTTGTCTGATAAAAGCTAGGCTTTGTTTGAATCCTGAAATATATTAAATATATTAATTCAACGATGTTAATTATTGAAAATAAGAAAAGAAAGAAATTGGTGTTCTAGATTGATAGTGGAAGTCAATGGAATTAAAGTGATTTGGATGCCAACTATCAAAGAATTGACTTTCTCTTTGGGTAGGTGTTGTGATTTTGCACTTTCATTGGATTGAGTAGACTTTTCATTCAATCATTTTTGTGATCCACACAAAATATTGAAAATAAAGTTCAACACCCTAGTTGTTAAGGAAAAAAAAGTGATAATTAGAAATTATTCAAAAAAAAAAAAAAAAAAACAAAGAAAAAAGAAAAGAAAGAAAAATAATTAGTTTGGGTTTATTTCTTTTTTTTTTTTTAACAAAAAGGGATAATTAGAAAAAAAAAAAAACAATTGAAAAATTCAAACGAAATTGAAATGCAGAGGTTCAGTTATCAAAGTTTCATTTGAAAGGGAATCAACTTTTACTTTTATTTATTTATTTTTTCAATTATTTAGAATTCATATATCTCCAAAATTTTCTTATACCATCAATGAATAGGTAGGGCCATAATTTGGGTGGGTTCAGGAGGATAAGCTTGCGAGGGAAATAGTTAATATTTGGGCTGGGCCGAGTTAAACATAAGGGGCGGTTTTGGATTTGGTCTTTGGACTTAGCCCACTTGCTTGGGCTCGGTCCTGGGATTTTGTGGTTAACCTATTTTATTAATTTTTTATTTTTATTTTTAATTTTGTAAATAGTATACAAAATATTCGTGTAAATAAAAAACAATGTGATGTGTTAGGGTTTGAATTCAAAATTCAAGCGAGAAAAACTCTTCTATAAAAGCCTTTACAAGGCAGAAAAACTGAGGGTGAGTAATATTTTTAAAATATTTTTGTAAAACATTTGGTTTAAGAAATGTTTAAGAGATTCCTTTACATTTGGTTATAATGGAAAAAAATGGTAGAAAAGAAGAAAGGAAGGAAATACTAAAAGATTTTTCTCATCATTTCCTTGCAAAAATGGTAGAAAAGTATGAAAAAAAGTGCATTCTTCCTAATTTTCATATTTGAGTTTCCAAAAGTTTTATTCCATCACACCCACAGCTCAGAGCCAGTGCCATCTCCGGCAGAGCTCCGGCGAGGAGGATTGCAGCTGGGGTGGCTGCCATTTTTGTTGGTTTGGATGAAAATGATGATAGAGAGAAAAAAAAGAAAAGAAAAAAGAAACCCTGTTGGCTAGTTGATCATCCCATGAGTGTTAGTTTATTGACTTTGACTTGTCCAAAAGGATTGGAACTTTTTTTTTTTTGGCTTTAAATTATAATAATGAATATATATTTTTTTTAAACTGTCTTGTATCATTTAATATTCTGATGGTGATTTACCATTCAATAAATGATTTATTAAATAGACTCTTGCAGTGATTTAAATTTTAGAAGTACAAAAATTCATTATCTCTTAGGGAATATTTTATTATTTTGTAAATTATTATTGGTGTGTTTGGGTTATTTTTTTCATAAATTATCTCTTGTTACTTATTCATGTAGCAACAATCCGATTATTGCTAAAGACACAACATAATAAACCCGTAAAAGGAAGGTTTCATACGACAAACTCCTTATAGCCTTTTTTTGGTTACACGTTATTAAGCTTAGGTACTTTGATGAAACTCTTCCAAACCCTAGCAATTAACATTGCTACCAGGGGAGACACCAAATTGATTGCAATAGTCCTTGTAATACTTGACACGTGCATTGACAGCGCCACTGTTTCCTCCATTGCATTCCATACCATTGATGGCTCGAATTGTTGCACCGAACCCTTGGTTCATGATGGAGTGCACATTATTCATCCAAAACCAAAAGGCTGTCTTGAATGACACAGCTGCATCATTAGCCACAGTTTCAGGATTATTCATGCCATCGAACCCTATGCTCTTTCCTGCTGGTCCATAGTTGTAGTTCCATGTCATTTGAATCGGGCCACGCCCATAGTAACCCTTTCCACGTACACATGGATATTGTTTGTTGCCTTCATCACAATAATCCTTGGAGGGGCCATTTATTTCCTCAATGTAACAGAAGTCTGCACATACCAAAATTTCATGCTTTAATGTTTAAGGCTTTTCTAGATGTAAAATCTTACGTCCAGTTTCATGCGTGACGTGAGCAAAGAATGCTGCGATCTCACGCTTAGAGTCGTCCTTGGAACCACCCTGCCCAAACTGAGGGTACGACTTGAGAGCATCAAGAAAGGCGCGGCGTGTGTAGAAGTTTTTCCCGGCGCAGCTCGCATCCGCTTGATTACGAATTCCATCGAAGAAATTCGTACTCACAACATCTGCGACCGAAACACCACTCCCACCACCACCTCCACCGCTAGGCGATGAATAGCAAGGACCGGCTTGGCAGCCGGTGCCGCAATAGTCATTGCCGGTGCCGCAGTACCCATATTTGCTGCAGCACAGGCCAGCACGGGCCCCGGAAGGGCTCCGGCGAGGACTCCGACGATAAGGATTGCTACCAGCTTTGCAACCATGTCTGGAGCTGGAAAAGAATGAAGAGAAGGATGTGAGAAATGGGATGATCAGATTGAAACCTTGGTGGGGTTTTTATAGAGTTATATTACTCATGAGTACGTCACGACAAAATTTAAGGAAACTGACGGCCTTTAAATTCACTTTTGAATATGTGATAGGGTGAGGAAATTAATTAAACTCAATCCATACTATGCCCTGTTTGGAAATGGTGCCTGTAAAATATGATTTATAGACTGTTTTAAGGTGATTTTAAGAGGGTTAGAAGTGTTTGAAAATATTTTTATTGGAAAATTTTGCATCTAACGAAGTTAAAAAAAATTAAAATTCATTTGAAGTGATTTTTGGAGAACATTTTTTTACATGAATATATATATATATATATATATATATTCCTTTTTAAGTTTCGTGACATTATGAATTAAAAACATTTTAAAAGAATCACTCTCGGATAGGGCTTTTAGAACTTGTTCAATGAATTTAAGAAACGTTTTTTTTAGTCTTTTTAATACTTGAAAACAGTTTTTTTGATAAAATTTTGTAAAATTTTTTTGTGTCACTACTAAACGGATTTTTAAAGTATATTTGGTAATATTTTTAGAAAACACTTTTAACATGAAAAAATGTTTTTGAAAAATAATATGACCATTTGATAAAATTAGCAAAACACCCTTAAAAAGTTGACAAATTACTTGGAAAGAAAACATTTGATTAATTAATCTTTAAATAAAATAAAAAGATATTTTTTCACAATATTATATTCAGTAAATAAATAAAAATGACCTAATATTTTATCCAACACTATTTCAAGCATTAGAAATTAGTTCTAACCTTGGCATTCTTCTTTCCCAACCCTAAGAGCAAATTGAATTTTGGTGTTAAATGTATGGAATTTTTTGATAATGTGAATGAGGATTTTGGAGTCAACTTCGTACAACACATTTCCACACTCTGATGCGATAAAGCTTGGTCCAGCCATAACAAACCCCACGAGAGGACAGCAGTCCCCACTTGATATAATATTGAATGCATGCATATTTTTGGTACACAAACTTGTTTCTATTGGTGAACAAAGGGAAAGTTCCAATTATCTTTTATCATTTAATATCCAAAGTCATTTACTATTGAATAAATGGTATAGTAAATAGACTTGCAGTGATTTTAATACTAGATGTACAAAGACTTAATTGTTCATCGCAGATTTTTATTTTTTTTCAGTATACTATGCATGTAATACCAATATTTATTTGTAAATATATATATATATATATATATATATAAAGTTTTATAATATGTTATCATTATTTATTCCTGGTAAATGGAAGAGTTGGGATTAGAATACAATCATTTTCTAAACTATTATTTAGGTTACGTTTGCTTATTAGAAAATTTAAGTGAAAATATACGAGAAAGAAAATAATAAGGAAAATAACAAATAGAATTATAGTCGGATAAATTATTTTTATTTAATACTTCAAGCTCAAATTATTTATTTTAATTTATCAATATAAATATTAAATAATTTAAAAATATATAAATTTTTAACTAATTTTAATTATATTTAATTTTCTTTAAAGTTTTTCATAATACAATCAAACATAAAAAAATTATTTTTTTTTAAGAACCACACATAACCTTAATGTTTAGTTTAAAATAATTTTTGGATATATTTTTTTATAAATTATCTTTTATTATTGATTGTGCAGCAATTAAAATTACTAGTACGTCACAACAGAATTCAAGGGAACTGATGGCTTTAAATTCACTTTTGAATCTGCAATGGGACTGGGAATTAAAGTCATATATATAGATTTTACATATAGAATTTTAAGGCTACGGGTTCCGAAAAATATTAAGGAAATAAAATATTTTCATAGTGTCCTTATTAATATATTACATAAAATAATAAATTAAGAGCACAATTAATCAAAGAAAGCCTAGATCACAGCCACAGCCACAGCTCAGACCCAGTATCAGTCCGGCAGAGCTCCGGCGAGAACTCCAGTGAGGAGATTGATACTGAATTTTGGATTGTAGCTGGGGTGGGGTTGCCATTTTTGTTTTTGGTATGGATGAAAATAATTAGAGGAAAAAAAAATGTATGTATGATGGATATTGATCACTCTATTGTCAAGGTATATTGACTTTGACTTCCAAAGGGCTGAGATTTTTTTTTTCTTTTCTTTTTTTAGTAAATTATTATTTTTATTATTTTAATTTTAAAATTTTATTTTAGGCCATGCTTGTTCATGAAAGTTTGAAGGAAAATATGAAGAAAAAAAACAAAAGAAAAGAAAAAATAAAAAAAATAAAAAATGAATTTAAAATTAATAAATCATATTTATATATTATTTCAAACTTTTATTTTATTTTATTTTATGAATTTAACTCTTTCATATATTAAATCATTTAAAAATTTACAATCTTCTTAATAATTTTAATTATATTTGACATTTTTTGTATTTTTTACATTAAAACAAAACATAAAAAAAATAATTTTCTTTTAACATATTTTTTTCTTTTCTTATTGTTTTCGGAACTAAATATAACCTTAGTGAAAAAAGAATGGGAAAACTTGAATTGTGTTTTGTCATTTAATGTCGAAAGTCATTTACTATTCAATAAATGGTTTATTGAATAGACTTTTGTAGTGATTTTAATTCTAGATGTACAAACATTTATTATCCATTAGAGAATGTTTTCTTTTCGATATATCATTCAAAGTAAATGGAAGAATTGTGCTTAGAATATAAATAATTTTCTAAATAATCATTTTTATGTTTGGTTTATTTTAATTTTTGGGTATTTTTTTCATAAATTATTTCTTATTTTTCATTCATGTTGCAACATTAGGATGATACAACCTTGCTAAAAACTACTACATGATTGATAATACAACCCTAAAAAGGAGAGTTTCATACTGAAAACTCTTTATATCCTTTTGGGTCACATGTTATTAAATCTAAGTGCTTCGATGAAACTTTTCCTAGCAAGAAATATTGTCACCAGGGGAAACACCAAATTGATTGCAGTAGTCTCTGAAATACCCGACACGTGCGTTGACGGCACCGCTGTTTCCTCCATTGCATTCCATGCCATTGATGGCTCGGATCGTTGCACCAAACCCTTGGCTTACGACAGAGTGTACATTATTCATCCAAAACCAAAGGGCTGTTTTGAATGAAACAACTGCATCATTAGCCACAGTTTCAGGATTATTCAAGCCGTTGAACCCTATGCTCTCTCCTGCTGGTCCGTAATTATAGTTCCATGATAGCTGAATCGGCCCACGACCATAGTAACCCTTCCCAGGCACACAAGGATATCGAGTGTTGCTCTCATCACAATAGTCCTTGGATGGACCATCTATTTCCTCAATGTAGCAAAAGTCTGCAAATTGATCAAATTTCTCTAAATCATCAAACCAAAAAAAACTTCAAAATAGTTGAAATTCAAGGCTTTACTAGCATAAAATCTTACGTCCAGTCTCGTGGGTGACATGAGCAAAGAAAGCAGCGATCTCGCGCTTAGAGTCGTCAGCAGAGCCACCCTGGCCAAACTGAGGGTACGAATTGAGGGCATCAAGGAAGGCGCGACGCGTGTAGAAGTTCTTCCCGGCGCAGCTCGCGTCAGCTTGGTTAAGAATCCCATTGAAGAACTCCTCCGTCGCAACATCTGGGACCGAAACACCACTCCCACCACCACCTCCACCACTAGGCGGTGAATAGCAAGGACCGGCTTGGCAGCCGGTGCCGCAGTAGTCATTGCCGGTGCCACAGTACCCATATTGGCTGCAGCACAGGCCAGCGTCACAGCCGCAGTTCTGAGACAGCACCGGCCCCGGAAGGGCTCCGGCGAGGACTCCGACGATAAGGATTGCTACCAGCTTTGCAACCATGCCTGCAGAGGAAAAGAACGAAGAAAAGGATGTGAGAAATGGTATGATAAGGTTGAGAGCTTGATGGGGTTTTTATAGGGGTATATTAATAATAAGTACGTCACAACAAAATTTAAGAGGGTTAGAAGCTGTTCAAAGTATTTGACAGTATGAAGAAAAAAATCATTTCTAATGATTTTTGGAGCAACATTGTTACAAAAATAATTTTATTTTTATTTTAATTTTTCGTGTTGTGATTTACATTAGCAACAAAGTTTTGGAAATGCCCAGGTTTATATCCAAATATTAACTATTTTCTAAAAAAAATGTTTTCAATAAAAGTTAAAATAAATATCACAAACTAAAAATATTTTTAAAAGAATCATTCTCGCTTTAGAACTTGTTCAATGAATTTGTGAAATTTTTTTTTCAACTTTTTTTAATACTCGAAAATAACCTTTTTGATAAAATCTTATAAAATTTTTTAGAATTATTGTGAAACGGATTTTTAAAATATGTTTTGTATATAACACATAGAAAACATTTTTAATATATATATATTTTTAAAAAATAATATGATGTTTAACAAAATCAACAAAACACATTTAAAAAGTTGAAACATCACTTGGAAAGAAAATATTTGATTAATTAATGTTTAAATAAAATAAAAAATATATTTTTTGTAATGTATTTTATAATATATTCAGTAAATAAATAAAAATGACTTCTAAAATTTTCTCCTACGCTGTTTCAAGCATTAGAAATTAGTTCTTACCCTGGCATCCCTCTCTCCCAAACCTAAGATTTTTTGATAGTGTGAATGAGGATTTTGGAGTCAACTTTGTACAACATGAATTCTGTTACCACACTGTGATGCAATAAAGCTTGGTCCAGCCATAACAAACCCCACAAGAGGACAGCAGTCCCCCACTAGATGTACATTGACTATTGAGGGGTTTGGGTCCAATCTTGGCTCTGTGTGTGTATATATATATATATATATATATATATATATATATTCTGTTTTATGTAGTTGATATTTGTAGTGAATAATTGATTGAGAGATGTAAAAGCCAATTAATTTTCACTTAATTTTCCTTTTTTGCTTTCATGAAAATAAAATTATCGTATCTTGTATCAAATATCATTTCAATTATTGGACTAGCCAAACAGTACTATTAAAATTGCACCCTTTTCAAAGTGATAGGATTTGAATTTTAAATTTTGAAATAATTTGGTGAAGAAAATTGGGTATGAATTCTACTCATTTGATTAGTTCATAAAAAGCCTATTAATTTGTGGATGATTATTAAGAGTTATAATTCAAAAGAAAAGCTAAATTGATGTCTTTTCGATTTTAAAGTCAAATTATCGAGGTCAATGATGCAATGTCGCATATGTGAGAAGCTAATTAATTAATACCATTTTTGTCTTTACGACTTTTAAGTCAAATAATTGACATTAATAATGCAACATCACATATGTGAAAATCATTAGACAAAAAAAAAAAAATATATATGTGATGTATATTGATTACTTGATTGTTAAGCTATATTGACTATGACTTCGAAAGGGTTGAGAACCTTTTATTTTTTAAGTAAATTATTACCATTATTTTCAATTTTGAAAATTTGTTTAGTAAAAAGGTAAGGGAAAATTTGAATTGTCTTTTATCATTTAATATCCAAAGTCATTTACTATTCAATAAATGGTTTAGTAAATACACTTTTACAGTGATTTTAATACTAGATGTACAAAGACTTAATTGTGCATTGGAGAGTTTTTTTTTTTTTTCAGTATACTATGCATATAATACCGATATTTATTTGTAAATATATATATAAAGTTTTATAATATGTTATTATTATTATTTATTCCTGGTAAATGGAATAGTTGTGATTAGAATACAAATCATTTTCTAAACTATTATGTAGGCTATGTTTGGTTTTTGGAAAATTTAAGTGAAAATGTAAGGGAAAAAAATAGAAAGAAAAATAAAAAATAGAGTTAAAGTTGATAAATTATTTTTATTTGCTATTTCAAACTCAAATTATTTATTTTAATTTATCAATATAAAGATTAAATAATTTGAAAATACATAAGTTTTTTAACTAATTTTAATTATATTTAATTTTTTTATAGAAAATTTTCATAAGACAATCAAACATAAGAAAATTATTTCCTTTAATTTTTTTTTCTTAATATTTTTCGAGAACCAAATATAACCATAATGTTTAATTTAGTATATAAAATTTTGGAGATATTATTTTTTTATAAATTATCTTTTATTATTGATTCGTCGCAATAATCCGATGGTACAACCTAGATTATTGCTAAAAACTATGACATAATAAAACCCTAGAAAGGAGAGTTTCATACTATAAACTCTAAATCCTTTTGGGTCACATATTATTAAACTGAAGTACTTAGATGAAACTTTTCCAAGCCCTAGCAAGAAAGATCATCACCAGGGAAAACACCAAGTTGATTGCAGTAGTCCTTGTAATACTCGACACGTGCGTTGACAGCATCTCTGTTTCCTCCATTGCATTCTGCGCCATTGATGGCATGGATCGTTGCACTAAACCCTCTGTTTACGATATCATGCACATTTTTCATCCAAAACCAAAAGGCTGTTTTGAATGAAATAACTGGATCATTAGCCACAATTTCAGGATTGTTTAAGCCATTGAACCCTATGCTCTCTCCAGCTGGTCCATAATTAAAGTTCCATGTTATCTGAAGGGGACCGCGACCATAATAACCCTTCCCAGGTACACAAGGATATCGTGCAACCTCAGCACAGTAGTTCTTAGAGGGACCATCAATTTCCTCGATGTAACAAAAGCCTACACGCATATTATTTAGTTTAGGAAGCTTGAATGGTTGAAATTTAAGGCTTTATTTGTATAGAAGTTCATATAGTTGAAATGTAAGGCTTCAGCTGTGTAAGATCTTACATCCAGTCTCGTGGGTGGCATGAGCAAAGAAAGCAGCGATCTCACGCTTAGAGTCGTTAGCATAACCACCCTGGCCAAACTCAGGGTACGAGTTGAGAGCATCAAGGAAGGCGCGGCGAGTGTAGAAGTTCTTCCCGGCGCAGCTCGCATCTACTTGGTTAATAATCCCATCGAAGAAATCCTCCGTCACAACATCTGCGACCGAAATACAACCCCCATCACCTCCACCACTAGGCGGTGAATAGCAAGGACCGGCTTGGCAGCCGTCGCCACAGTATCTAACGCCGGTGCCGCAGAACCCAAATTGGCTGCAACACAGGCCAGCGTTGCAGCTGTAGTTCTGAGCCAGCACCGGCCACGGGAGGGCTCCGGCGAGGACTCCGACAATGAGGATTGCTACCAGCTTTGCAACCATGTCTGGAGTGGAAAAGAATGAAGAGAAGGATGTGAGAAATGGGATGATCAGGTTGAAACCTTGGTGGGGTTTTTGTAGAGTTATATTACCAGTGCGTCAGAAAAAAATTGAAGGAAACCGATGGCTTTAAATTCACTTTTGAATCTGTAATGGGATGCAGGAATTAAACTCATTCTATATATGTTATGACCCATTTGGAAATGAAGCTTGTAGATAGGGTTTCACAGTCGGTTTTAAAGTCACTTCTTTTAACATTTAGAGGTATGTTTGGTAACTACTTTCAAAAATTTGAATAGATTTTCAAAATAATATTATTAGGGTGCTCCACTAAGATAATTTTTCTATCAGCAAAAATATTTTCAAATTCTTAAGTTTATATTCAAACACTAATTAACTTTTCATAAAAATGTTGTTGATAGAACTTAAAGACGCTTTTAGAAGAGTCACTTTCAATCTTTGCATGAGTTTGAGCAATATAGAAAACCTCTAATTTCTTCCAAATCTGGAAAAAAAAAAGAGTCAAACATCCAACCATTCTTGTCAAAAGTTCTTTGGACATCGATAAAAGTAGTCATGAAATCAACAATTGGTCCTTTTGCTCCCAATCAAAGTGATCCTGATTACTTTTACACCCGCTTCATCCAAATTTAGAAAGAAGAGAATCAATTCCATTAATGAACTTTGAAAGCTTGTAACCCTTAATTGCAGCCTCAACTTGTTGACGCTAAATTAGAAAGTTTTTGTGAACAAGTTCTGCAGAAATTGAGTGATTAAAAATAGGAATAAATCAAGAAGAGGACGAAGATGAGGATGTTACTATGTTAGAGGTCAATAGTCGATCGGCCATGAGTGATAATGAAAGCTCTCAAACCATGTAAAGGAAGTAATGAGAGAGAGTTTCATAGAAGAAAGAAATTCTTTACTTTACGTTTATTTGTCTTATTATTTTAATTATGCGATTGTAGAGATATATAGCATGTGAATCTAATAAACACTCTAAAACCTTTTGAGCTTGTAATATTTTTTCATAAGCTCTCTTTTCTTATTCATGTAAGAACAACACACAACAACATACAACGACCAAGATCATTGTCAAAGACCAAGAACAACACACAACAAAACCCTATAAACGAGAGTTTCATACTATAAACTCTTTATTTTTAAGGGTCACATATATCAAATCCAAATATTTAGATGAAACTCTTTCATGCCTTAGCAAGAAAGATTGTCACCGGTTGAAACACTAAATTGATTGCAATAATCTGTATAATATCCGATACGTGCGTTGACAGCAGCGGTATTTCCTCCACCACATTCCATACTATTGATGGCTCGAATTGTGGCTTCAAATCCTTGTCCTATGATAGAGTGCACATTATTCATCCAGAACCAAAATGCTGTTTTAAAGGACACTACTGGATCATTAGCCACCGTTTCAGGATTGTTCAAGCCATCAAACCCTATGCTCTGTCCAGCCGGCCCATAATTGTAGTTCCATGATATTTGAAGCGGTCCACGACCATAGTAACCCTTTCCAGCTACACATGGGTACTGTGTGTTGCTCTCATCGCAATAGTCCTTAGAGGCACCATCTATTTCTTCTATGTAACAAAAGTCTACACACAAAAAATATCTTCATTAGACAAAGCATATGTAAAAACATTATGTGATAAAAAATTAAAATTAATTTCAAATAATTGAAATATAAGGTTTTTTCAATTAACGGGATCGCGATCTTACGTCCAGTCTCATGCGTGACATGAGCAAAGAAAGCAGCGATTTCCCGCTTGGAGTCATCTGCGGAACCATCCTGGCCAAACTGAGGATACGTGTCACGCCCCAAGACCCACTCCAAGGGCGTGACGGTCATTTCACACCTCAAACCCGAAGGCTTAAAGTATAATCTGACCCAAACAATCATATTGTAACTGGATGTTACCAATTACCAAATACCTGTTCAGAGTAGCAGAACAAAATCTAAAATCCTCAAATTCAATTTCCAAATAACTTCCAAATATCAAATGATCCAAATGAACATAACTAACAGTTAAAACAAAATCCAACATAAAATCCTAAGTCAAATTCTAATGATGACTATTCCTCAGCCTAGCCATCACTCCTCACCCGAACTAAGAGTACCTGAAAATTTTTCAACAATTGGGAATGAGCTCACAGCCCAATAAGGAATATTAATGCAATTCATGGATCAAATATTTTCATTTCAAATAGGAGATATCATTTTTTTTTTTTTCTCATCAAATATCAGAGTTTCAAAAATACTAATATATTCAAAATTCAACCAACCATTTTCATATCAAATTCAAACACTTTCACATAAGATTCAATCAAATCCATTCAATTTTCATTACTCTGGTTATCAAATATCAAATGCCCAGTTAGGTGGGACTTTTCAAATGGGTGGCTAGCCTCAAATTGTTCCTGGTGGACGGAACCAAACACTACTAGTACTAGTAACCTCTAACCAAACCCCTAGAGGCTGGGGTCCAAATCAATTACATTCCCACCATGAAATGTAAAGGTCAACTATTATATCCCGTTGACAGGGCCGAATAGTCAACTATTATATCCCGTTGATAAGGGCCAAATAAACCAGAGTGATGTTTTTGTTCAAGTATTCAAATTTACACAACATAATATCTCCATATTTGTGTCATAAATAAAACAAAATATTCCAACATAATATTTAGTGCAAAACAGTTTGATCCATGCATGGTAACAAAATATCATTTTCTTTTCCACAATTCAAAATAACATATAAAATAATTTAATTTTATAAATATTGCATTAACTTCCCTTACCTCAAAATATGCGAAGACCTTGAAGGAAAAATAACCCTGAAAAGTCTACTCCTCACCTAACACAATAAAAAGACCACTATTACTATTTACCTCAAAATATAAATTTGATAATTCTAAAATTTCTAAATGTTAAGATTAATATTTCTGATTAACAAAGTAATAATTTAATTACCCTATTCCTTATTTAATTAAAAATAAATAAAATCTCAATTTGTTTCTAATAACACATTACTAATTTAATTTAATTACAATTTTATTTCATTATAAAATTCTATATATATAATATATATATTTTGCCAAATCTCTCATTCTATTTATTACAAAAAAAAAGATCATTATTACTATTATCTTATTTATTAATCTAAAACTAAATGTTATTATTATTATTATTATTATTTAATTAAACAATTCAAAAGCCATTCATGTCTTTCGGTACACCAAACCAAGAAAAGCAAGTTTTTTTTTTTTTTTTTTTTGCCATCATCATGATTCATTATATATATATATATATATATATATATATATTATATCAAAGGCTTCCTTCGAGGCACACGCCCCCTTTTTCTTTTCCTTTTTTTTTTTTTTCTTGCTTCCAGTAGCACAGCACGCGTACGCCCCCTTCTTTTTTTTTTTTTTTCCTTCCTTCTTTCCTTCCGGTGCTGTGCACACGCGTTCTTCCCCCTTTTTTTTTTTTTTTTTTAATAAAATTAACCCTAACCTAAAATCGAAACTTTCCAAGGAATTTTTTTTTTCATCTAATAAAATTTAAGATCTCCCAATTTCCAATAATAAAATCAAAATCTTAAATTTTTATTATTTTGGTATTAAAACGAATTAAAAATAAAATAATCTAACCCTAATCTAGATTTGGGGTTTTCAAAAAAAAAAATATATCTAATGTGTTTGAAATTAATCAATGAATCTAAAATATTAAACTAGGGGTTAGATTCTTACCTATAGAGATCTGTTCTTCAACCCTGAAATCTGACTCCAATCTACGTTCTCTGAAATTCTGCGAACAGGAACTCTATTTAGAAAAGAATGGAAAGAATAAAATTTCTAATTTATACCTATGGTATTTATTCGTAAAATTACCCTTTTACCCCTCTTCATTTTTATTAAATTAATTAATTAACTAAATTAATTATTATTTGTAATTTCCTAAATTACCCTTAAAAGAAAATGCTTGGACGTTACAATACGAACTGGCAGCCTCAAGGAAGGCATTACGCGAGTAGAAGTTCTTCCCGGCGCAACTCCCAGCAGCTTGACTAATAATCCCATTGAAGAAACCCTCCGTCACAACATCAGAGACAGAACTACCTCCGGACGAATAGCAAGGGCCTGCCTGGCACCCAGTCCCACAGTAGTCATCCCCGGTCCCGCAATACCCATATTGGCTGCAACACAGACCCGCGGCGCAGCCGCAGTTCTGGGCCAGCACGAAGGCAGGGAGGGCTCCGGCGAGGACCCCAACAAGAAGGATTGCCACCAGCTTGATAGCCATATCAAGAGAAGAATGTGAGAAATGGGATGATAAGGTTGAGACCTTGGTGGGGTATTTATAAACTTACATTACAGCTACAGTATCAATAGAATTCAAAGAACCTGATCAGTTCAACTTCAGTTTTTAATATGCCGTCGCGTGTAGTGTTAGAAAAACTGATCAGTCTCTGCTTGACCATGGCTAGAGAGTGAATGTGTGTTTGTGAAGATAAGACTGAGTTTTGGTGTCTATAAATAAATGTATGGAATTTTGATAATGGAATGATTTGATTAAGAAGATTACGGGTCCTTAAAATCTAGGGTTTTAGAGTCAACTTTGTATCAAGACTGCCTTGATCCAACCATATATAATAGTCTCCGCACAAAACGACATTCACGTAAGGTTAGAAACTACAGAAAAGGACATTGACATAATATTTCAATATTGAGGGGTTTGCCATCAATCTCAAATCCAATAACTTTTTTGGATTTGAGACATAAAATTTCAGATCAAAGTTAAGTATTTGTTTGTTTATATTATTTTCTGTTTTTATTTCTAAACAAAACAAAATTCATGTCTAGAAATATGGTTGGGTATAGCTTTTTTCTTTTTCTTTTTTTTGAAATTTTATTTTTTGAGAATTTGAGTTCTAAACATGGGAAAAAAAAAAACATTGATGGGGTGCTTTCAAAAACTTTTTTAAAAAATAGATGAAAATGGTTTTTAAAATCAAGGAAATTTTAATTATATTTTTTTCACCATTTTTTAATACTAGTAAAAACTCAAAATCACACAAGATTTCGAAGTTTTCATTTTTTTTTAAAAATAATTTAATTAAATATGTAAAAAACTATTTTCACAAAATGAAATTTTTTTAAAAAAATTCCATATCAAATGAAAAGTAAGAAAAATGAAAACCATTTCCCAAAAAGTTAAAAATGAAAAATGAAATAAAAACTATATATATATATATATATATATATATATATATATATATATATATATATATATATATATATATATATATATATATATATATATATATATATATATAAAAGAAAACAAAAAAAATAGGAAATATAAACTATTTTTATAATATAAAATAAAAATTAAATAACATTCTCCAAATTAAAAGCAAATAATACTAAAAACATTTTAAACCAAGAGAGAATGTATCTTCAAAGGTTTCAAGTAAAATATGGTGTAACGTCACATGTGATAAATCAATAAATTATGTTCCTATCTATCCATCAACGATAGAGGCATCAAGCTTAGAAAAATCCTTACAACGAATGTGGATCATCCTTGGCAAGTATTTATATGGGCCGCCCATGGTTGAAGAACAGAAGGTAGAGTCAAGTCAAAACATTTGCAACCATTAATTCAGGCACTTTTTAAGGTTAGAAGAAGTATTTAATATAACTTTGAAGGTTGGGTGAAAATTGGAATATTTTTCCGGATGGCATGATATCGTATTTTAACGAGGTTAGTTTAGATCGAGTCTTTCAATGATCTTTGATTTGAGAAGTTTTGGAGAAGGGAGACCTACATATACGAGTTCATATCCTTGCTTTTTTATTATTATGATTATTTTTATTATTATTATTATCAATCTCTCTATCGAAAAACATCACAAATCAAATAATATCGTGGATATTTTTTAGATTTTATTACTTTATATTTGAGTTTCATTGGTTTGTTCATATGTGTGGAATTTGGTGGTCCAAAATTGATTGGCCACATAAGCAAAGTTAGTTGATTAACTAACTTGTTTGCTTAGCTTTTTCCATGTACTTGTATAAAAGTGTGACAAAAAAAAAAAGAGAAGTGTGTGAGTTTTCTGAATTACAAAACAAAAAGTGAGGATTTCAGAGTGTGAGTCTTCTTCATTGTACTGTAAAGAGAGCTTGATTATTCTCAGAATTCTTGAGGGTGTAAAATGGTTCAATCTTAGTGGATTTTTGGAGGTGATCTTGATTCGTGGATGTAGGATTCCAGTCTTGGATCCGAACCACGTAAATTCTGCTTGTTTTGTTTTGTTTTTCTTATTTCTAGTATTGTTTTTCTTTGTCTTCTTAAATTGGTGTTCGATCTCAATTTATTGAGGAACTTGGATAAAACCTTAACATTTGGTATGAGAGCCAAATCAAGAATAGAGAAAGAAGAATGTCGACTATAAAGTATGATATTGAGAAGTTTAATGGCAGAAATGACTTCGGGTTGTGGAAGATGAAAATGAAGGCCATCTTGATTCAATAGGGCGTTGAAAAGGCTTTATTGCCTGATAAAGATCTTCCAAAAAGCGTGACTGAAAAAGAAAGGCAAGAATTTCAAATAAAGTCTTACAACTCGATCATATTAAGTTTTTTGATCAGGTTTTGAGAAAAGTATCTCATAAGAAAACTATTGCTAGGGTTTGGAAAAAACTGGAAGAACTGTACAGAACCTGAGCTTTGCCAAATCACATTTATCTGAAGGAACATTTATATGGTTTCAAGATTGAAGAATCCAAGCCAATTGATGATGCCTTAGATGAGTTTAATCAATTGGTATTGGATTTAGAGAGTTTAGATATCAAGGTGGAGGATAAAGATAAGGCATTCATTCTCTTAAATTCTCTCCCTAAATCTTTGAAGCATTTTAAAGAAACCTTGAAATATGGCAGAGATGCCATTACATTTGATGATGTTCAGAATGCCTTGAATGCTAAGGTGTTCGATATGAGGTCCTCTGACAAAACAAACAGTGGTGAGAGTTTAAATGCCAAAGGAAGACCTCAAAATAAAAATAGCAATGGAAAATGAGGAAAATCTCATTCAAGATCAAAGTCCAAAGGCAAGAAAGATTATAGGAATGTCAAGTGCTATCATTGCAACAAAATGGGACATATAAGAAGAATCTGTCCAGATAGACAAGAAAAAGAAAAAACTCAAGCACTAGGAAGTGCTGCCATTATAGATGATGGTTATGACAATGCAAAGGTACTCATTGTTACATTGAATCAAAATCATGAAGAATGGGTCTTGGACTCAGGTTGCACCTATCATATGTGTTCAAGAAGAGATTGGTTTTCATCCTATCAAAAAGTTAATGGTGGAAAGGTGTTGCTGGGAAACAACATGAGTTGCAGTGTGGTTGGAATTGGCATGGTGGCTATTAACATGTTTGATGGAATGACAAGAACTCTAAAAAAAGTCAAGCACATACTAGACCTGAAGAGAAATCTAATATCTCTTGGAACTTTGGACGAATAAGATTATAACTTCAAAAAAAAAAAGGGAAATTAACAATTTCAAAAGATGCCATGGTTGTCATGAAGGGTCAGAAGAGAAATGACTTGTATATCCTAGAAGGTCACACATTGAAAGGTTTAGTGGGATCAGTGTTAAGAACTACACTGATAAAACAATTCTTTGGCATAGAAGAATTGGTCACTTAAGTGATCGAGGTTTAAAAGAATTGCACAAACAAGACCTATTGTGTGGGGATAACATCAACAATATTGATTTTTATCGGTATTGTATTCTTGGCAAGCAGCACAGGTTGGCATTCAAATATGTAATACACAAGTCAAAGGATGTATTGGAATATGTGCATTCAAATTTATTGGGGCCTACAAGAGTTTCTACTCGCAGTGGAAACAAGTACTTTCTATCCTTTATTGATGAATACTCTAGAAAAGTTTGGCTATACTTGTTAAAAACTAAAGATGAACATACTATCTTAACAAAGGTTAAGGAGTGGAAGACTTTAGTTGAAAATCAAACTAATAAAAGAGTAAAGATGTTAAGGACGAAGAATGGGCTAGAGTTTTGCAATGAGGAATTTGAATTGTTTTGTAAAAATCAAGGTATTTTAAGACACAAAACGGTAAGGAATACACCTCAACAAAATAGCTTAGCAAAGAGGATGAATAGGACATTGTTAGATAGAGTAAGGTGTATGTTGTATAGTTCTAGATTATCTAAACATTTTTGGGGTGAAGTTGTAATGACAACTTGCTATTTAGTAAATAGAACTCCATCTAGTGCAATAGACTTAAAAACTCCAGAAGAGCTTTGGTCTGGAAAGCCTTTTAACTATGATCACCTTAGAATCTTCGGGGGCACAACTTATGTTCACCAAAGTGAAGGAAAATTAGAACCAAGGTCAATAAAATGTATCTTCTTAGGTTATCCAAAGGGTATTAAAGGTTACAGGCTATGGAATAAGGAATCTTCGAGAGTTAAAATAATAATAAGCCATGATGTTGTGTTTAATGAAATGAAATGCTTTCTATGAGGATTAACGCTGCAAGTATAGAGGAAGATTTTGAAAACAGGAGCTTGACACTTGACAAAGACCATTTTGAGTTTGAGGTGGAGTTATCATCTTAAGATGGTCATGATCAACAAAATGATTTAGCACATGGTGGCTTAGAGACAGAAGATACTAAGGTGACATGTTCAAATGTTGAAGGTGGTGCATGAACCAACTCACAAGAAGCTGGTCTTGATTATCTCTTGTCAAGGGATAGGGCTAAGAGGAACATAAAACCCCCAGATAGGTTTGGTTTTGTAGATTTGATTGCCTATGCCCTATTGAATGCTATAGAGTATGAAGAGAGTGAGCCACTCTTTTACCAAGAAGCTATAAACAACAATGAATCAATGAAATGGCTCATAGCAATGACTGAAGAATTTGAATCCTTACAGAAAAATCAAACCTGGGTGCCTGTAGAAAGAAAGCCAAATAAAAAAGTGGTAAGTTGTAAATGGATATTCATGTAGAAACAAGGTGCCACTGAGAATGAACCCAGAAGGTTCAAAGCTAGATTAGTGGCTCGAGGGTATACTCAGAGAGAGGGCATTGACTACATCGAAGTATTCTCTCCAGTGGTGAAACATACCTCAATTATAGTATTGATGTCCATTGTAGCTCAGTTTGATTGGGAATTGGAGCAATTAGATGTTAAAATTGTCTTTTTACATGGAGACTTAGAAGAAAAAATTCTAATGACTCAGCCTGAAGGTTTTAAAAAGCCAGAAAAGGAACATCTAGTGTGTTTACTTAAAAAATCCTTATATGGATTTAAACAATCCCTAAGACAGTGGTATTAAAGGATTGATACCTTTATACTAAAGATTGATTTCAAAATGAGCAGTTATGATGGTTGTTTCTATTACAAGAAGTTACAAGGAAGTCTGATGATGTTTCTTCTAATATATGTCGATGATATGTTATTGGATTGCATAGATAAGTCACAAATTCAAGAGGTGAAGAGGGTTCTAAAGTCAGAATTTGATATGATAGATCTTGGGAATGCAAGAAGAATACTGGGCATGGAAATTGTAAGAAATAGAGAGGATCATACTTTATTCTTGTCACAAAAGGGCTACTTAGAAAAGATTTTGAAGAGGTTTTCCATGGAGAATTCAAAACCTGTAAGTATACCATTAGCAAGACATTTCACATTGTCAATGACACAATGCCCTCAATCTGAAGCTGAAAGGAAAGAGATGAATTTTGTTCCATATGCTAGTGTTATAGGGTCACTCATGTATGCAATGGTGTGCTCACAACCAGATATTGCTCATTTAGTAAGTGTTTTGACCAGGTTTATGGCTAACCCAGGTATAGAACATTGGAATAGAGTTAAGGGGTTGCTAAGATATGTAAGAGGATCTCTTGGTATAGGATTGAAGTTTGGATCTTCTAAAGAGGGTATTGGTATCAAAGGTTATGTGAATTCAGATTATACAAGGGATCTTGATAAGAAAAGGTCAACTACAGGTTATATTTTCTCCTTATTTAGAGGACCTGTTAGCTGGAAGTCACAACTACAATCGATAGTGGCAGTTTCAACCATTGAAGTTGAATATATAGCAGCTACTGAAGCCATGAAAGAAGCTCTTTGGTTGCAAGGACTTGTTAAGGAGCTTGGAGTGCTGAATAGTGTAGTGGAAATATTTTCAGCCAGTCAAAGTGCAAAATATTTGCCGATATATCCATAAAATCCAAGTACTGATACATCCGTGATTATTAATATTTTCATCCTTGGTTATCTTTTACTAATCCTCTTAATTTTTGAAATATAAGTATCATTATCTTCATGTAACTTGGTAGCATTTTCTTTGATCAAAAGTGATCCACATGATTTTCGAATATGTTGGATCATTGACTTTAGTTATACACATTCACGACTTGCTTCATCAATTGAGAGTATCTTTGAATGATTTGAAGAAGTGACTATTATTATTTGTTTAATTGATCTCCACGATATTGTTACACTACATTAAGTAAATATATATACCCCTTTTGGTAGTGGCCCTCCCTTGTCCCCCCCTTATGTCCATCTTTGTGTCTAGGTATGATAAATATTTAGCTTTTAGGGCTATAACCACAATAGCATTAATGAAAATCATCATGGTCACATGGCTAATAGTCATTCTTTCTTATTTAATTAAAGTAATATATAGCATGGTGGTAATTAATGTTCTTAAACATTACTACCACATATTGATTTTAATAAGAAGATCTTATACCTTAGGAACTAAGATTGTTACGGATGGAAATACCAAATTGATGACAATATTTGTGTAAAACTCATTAGGATGGGCAACACATTGAGCAGAGTGCTAATAATATGATGAAATGTCACTAAAAATCCTTTTTTATTTTTTTATTTTTTCCATGTTTGGATATTGAGGGTTGGTAGTATTGTAGTAATTCCTACATGTAATATCTTTAGAATCCATATTACATAAGTTTTGTAAGGGAGGTAAGAAATAAATAAATAAATAATATGATTGTTAGATTTAATGTTTTTAGAATCGGATTAGATATTGAATTGAAAAAGTTATCCGTTCACGGTTTACTGGTTAGATCGATAGTTAAACCGTGATCAAACCAATAATATATGACCCTTTGCTTATTTTGATAACCACGGGTCCCAAGTTTAAATCTCCACAATGTAAAGTTCCTTTTTAATATAACTAAAACCTATCCCACATCGGAAACTAATAGACCCCGTGCATGGTATAAATACCTAACACATCTTTAAGAGGTTGCAAATGACATTTTGGATCGAATTGGAGAGGCTGTAGATCGACGATTAAACCGGCCAATCTGATTTTCAATAATTGGTTAGGTTTATTTATTGACTTTGACTTGTCATTTTATTTATAATTTTTGAGAAAATGTTTTATAAATCCAACGGTTTTACCTAATAGGTTACCAATGCCTCAATCTCATAAAGTAATTTTCCTAAAAAGTTATAGCCATGCTAATAGTTGAGATAGAGATATATAATTGTTCATTCAAAATTTATCCTTATAATGTATTTTATAAAGATTGATACATAAGTATACTTGATTTTATATTAATTTTTATAATATAATATTTCTTTTTATCAAATAACATGAGGAGTGTAACATATATACATCATTTTCTAAATTATTATTTGTATCCTTATTGCATTTTAATTAAAACCTTTTGAGTTTCCGAATTTTTTTTTTTATAAGCCATCTTTATCATTCATGTAACAACAATTTGATTATACAACCAAGATCCTTGTCAAATACTACAATACAACAAAACCCCATAAAGGAGATTTTATGGGTCACATATCAAATCCTTATAAAGGAGAGTTACAAACTATGGACTCTTTATTTTAAGGGTCACACATATCAAGGATAAGTATTTAGATGAAACTCTTTCATATATACCCTAGCAAGAAAGATTGTCACCAGTTGAAACACCAAATTGATTGCAATAATCTGTATAATATCCGATACGTGCATTGACAGCAGCGCTATTTCCTCCGCACATTCCCCACCATTGATGGCTCGAATTGTGGCTCCAAATCCTTGTCCTATGATAGAGTGCACATTATTCATCCAAAACCAAAATGCTGTTTTAAAAGACACAGCTGGATCATTAGCCACTGTTTCAGGATTGTTCAAGCCATCAAACCCTATGCTCTCTCCAGCCGGCCCATAATTGTAGTTCCATGATATTTGAATCGGTCCGCGACCATAGTAACCCTTTCCGGATACACATGGATACTGTGTGTTGCTCTCATCGCAGTAGTCCTTGGAGGGACCATCTATTTCTTCTATGTAACAGAAGTCTATACACAAAAAATATCTTCATTAGATAAAGCATATGTAATTATACTATGTGATAAAATTAAAATAAACTGCAAATAATTATACACAAAATAAGGCTTGTTCCAAAACAGGATCTTACGTCCAGTCTCATGCGTGACATGAGCAAAGAAAGCGGCGATTTCCCGCTTGGAGTCATCCGCGGAACCATCCTGGCCAAACTGAGAATACGAGCTAACAGCATCAAGGAAGGCATTACGCGAGTAGAAGTTCCTCCCGGCGCAACTCCCATCAGCTTGACTGATAATCCCATTGAAGAAATCCTCCGTCACAACATCAGAGACAGAAACACTACCACTACCACCACCCCCGCCCCCGCCGGACGAAGAGCAAGGCCCTGCCTGGCACCCAGTCCCACAGTAGTCATCCCCGGTGCCACAGTACCCCCATTGGCTGCAACACAGACCGCGTCGCAGCCGCAGTTCTGGGCCAGAACAGCGACCGGGAGGGCTCCGGCGGAGGACCCCAACAAGAAGGATTGCTACCAGCTTTGAAACCATGGCAGGAAGGGAAAGGAATGAAGAGAAGAATGTGAGAAATGGGATGATCTAAGGTTGAAACCTTGGTGGGGTATTTATAAACTTCCATTATAGCTAGCCAGAGTCTGATCAATAGAATTAATTGAAGTAATCTGACCAGTTCAACTTCAGTTTTAGATATGCTGTGGCGTGTAGTTTGGAACAGCTTGACCTTGACTAGTGAATAAATGTTTGTTTTTGAAGATTAGACTGCAGTTTTGGTGTCTAAATATAATTCAGTCTTCATTATAACTGAATTAATGATTTGATTAAGAAGATTATTGATTCTTGAAAGCTAGGGTTTTGGAGTCAACTTTGTAATGAAGACTGAGGCGGTCAGACCATATATGATAAACTCCACAAACGACATCCACATAAGGTTAGAAACTAGAGAAAAGGACATTGAAACAATATTTCAATATTGTGAGCTTTTCCATTAGTAGGGATGGTAATGGGGTGGAATGGATTTTTCCGGGTATCTGCCTTGTTCTGTCCCTAATGAGAAAGGTTCGTGTTAAAGATAAATGAGTTAAAAAGTTTTTCAAAACCCAATATGGGTTTGGGGCGGATTCACATATGACTCTGGCCACCCAAAATGTATAGAATTTTGATAGTGGAATGATTTGATTAAGAAGATTATTGGTTCTTAAAAGCTAGGGTTTTGGAGTCAACTTTGTATCAAAACTTCCTAGGCCCAACCATATACAATGAACTCCACACAAAACGACCTCCACATAAGGTTAGAAACTACAGAAAAGCACATTGACATAATATTTCAATATAGAGGTTTTCCATTAGTCTTAAATCCAAACAACTTCATTTTTTTTTTTTTTGAAGTTTGATAATTATGAATGGGTGATGCCACTAGTGAGACATAAAAAGGGCTTGTTTAGCAAATGTTTTCAATAATAGTTTTCTCTTCTTTAGAATAAAAAATTGGGAAAATATATTTGACAATAAAAAAAACTGTTATTTATTTATTATTATTCATAATACAAAATAGGGTGTTTTCAGATAATGTCTTTTAGTTATTTTTTGTAATTTTCACTTATTATGTGAGGGTTATTTTAAAAAACAATTATACAAAAATATAGAATGATTAAAAATAAAGAATTGGGTATAAAAATTATTTTAAAAATGTATTTAAAAATAATAAAAACAAATTAAAACATTTCAAGTTTTCAAACAAAATTTTGTTTTACAAACATTAAAAATAGTTTTAAAAATTGTTCTTAAAAGTTGTTTTTGATAACTATTTTCGAAAATAGTTAGCAAACAAACCTGAAATTTCAAATAAAATTTAAGCAATTGTTTGTTTATACTCTATTATGTTTAAAGAAAAGAAAAATGAAAAATCATGTCTAGAAAAATGCTTGGATAGTGGTTTTATTTTTAGTTTTATTTTCTTGAAATTTGAGTTTAAAAAATAGAAAAAGGAAAACAAAGAAGGGAATAAAATCATGCAAGTCATACATGTCATAATATAAAATATATTAACATGAATAAAATATAATCTCATATATATATAATATATATATATATATTTAAAATAAATATTATTTTAAAAGTATGATATATATTTTGTTTAGTTATTAGAACATAGATCAATCAACTAAAATCAATTAGTTTCTAATATGAAAATAGAAAATGAAAATTAAAAATATTTTCCAAATCAAAGGAAAACCCACAATATAAAATTAATACCAATATTACATATATGAAATTAATATGAATAAAACATTATACATAAATAATTTAATTAATTAATTATAATTATATTAGACTATTTTATATAATATAATACTCAGGTTTCATTGTGATATTTCATATCAAATATAAGAAAAATTGTAATGGATAGATTCTTCTTTACCTATGTAAATGCACTGTATAAATGGGTTGTGTTTTAAAGTCGCAAAGTTGTTTTCCATACCACCTTAGAAAATTCCTTACAATGTAACGCGTTGTGTTTTAAAGTCTTAAAGGTCTTTTTCAAACTACACCTTAGAAAAATCCTTAGAATGAATGTGAATCCTCCTTTATATGGACATCTCATAATTGAAGAAGACCAAGTAGAGTCAAGTCAAACATTTACAACCATTAATTTCGGCACTTTTTTATGAATAAAAGAAGTATATAATATAACTTTGAAAGTTAGGTAAACATTCGGTATTTTTCCACATGGTATGGTATCATATTTTAGTGTCTTTCCATGATGTTTGACTTGAAAAGTTTTGGAGAAGAGAGACCATAAAAAGAGTTTCCATCAATTTGATTCCTATTAAAAATAAATAAATAAATAAAAACCACAATCAATCAAATAATATCATTCTATATTTTTTTTGGATCAGACTATTTGTTTTGGAGTCTCTTAGCTTTGAACCTTATATGGAACCTCATTTTTTCATTTTTTTAATTATCTTATCCCATATGTTTACCTAGGTTTCATTGCACATTTTCAATGACTTAAATTTCAGTAGTTACAAATTTGATGTTATAGATTTTTTCCAATACTATTAATAAAGGAAAAATTATAATCAAGTGCATCAATTTAATTTTATCAACCTCTTTTAAAAAAAAAATTAAAATGAATGTAAAGAATATATATATATATATATATATATATATATATATATATATATATATATATATATATTTAAATACCCTCATCTTTCTTAAACCCACCCCATCTAAACCTAATCCTTTCCCTCCACTCCTCTCATTCTTTTCTTTTCCTTCTCGTTCTTTTCTTCCTTTTTAGCAATAATTTTATTTTCCAAAAAGATTTAGGTTATGTTTTCCAAAGGAGCCACAAATGTGTTGAAGTTGTGGCCCAAAGAACAAACCAACTTTGGCTGCTAAAAAAATTTAAAGGTATATTTAGTTCCTATAAATTTTGAGGATTACAACGCCCTAATCCTATTTTCAAATGTGATAATGAACAAATATGAAAAATTAAAGTACAAGAACATATAAGATTTATAATGGTTCATTCTCAATGTGAGTGTTGGAATTTTTAAGTATGGACTTACATAATCAATGTGATAATGCCATAAATCAATGTTGCTTTAATTTTTGCATTGTGGTCCATAATTGGGTTGAACACATTATTGCTTGATTTTTATGGATTCACCCTAATTCACTTGACTGGTCCATTAAGTCAAATAACCCAAATTGTGTATGTGTGATATGTGGTATATATATGAATTATATATACATACATACATATATATATATATATATATATATATATATATATATATATATATATATATATATATATATATATAAGGGAAAAAGGCAGACTATTGTTATATTTTGTTATGTTTTCTCTTGGAGCTAAGAAGGGCACGTACTGCACGAACGAACTCTTTAGAGCACACACAAAGATTGTTTTGGGTGTTGAAAGGGAAGAGTCAATTTAACTCGGGTTTTCACTCCATCACGAACTGATCGTAGTCTTGGACATCAGTGCACCACAAAATGGCTTTCCATGGGATTAATCAAGGTCAGTTTTTCATCAATTCCCAATTTTAGTGCTTGCTTTAATGTCTACATGAGATCCTGTGTCGTTTAATTTTTTCAGCAATTGGTATAAGAGCTACCATGGATGACATTTAAGCTGCATTTTTTGGATTATTTAGGGTTTCCATTTTTTGATGTGGAAGCCATTTTGGGGGCTTTTTTTCGTTTGGTGTTGATTCTCTAATTTGAAGCCCAATTGATGTTGGAGACTTGTAGAAAACACTGTTTAGAGCAAAAGCCATCATTTTTTTTTTTTTTTTTTTTGGTTTTTGGAGATCATTTGATGGGATTTCGAAAATTAGGGTTTGTTGTGGTTCTTCATTTTATGCGTTTTTGTGCTTTTTTTGGGCTTAGATTGAAAGATTAATGTTTGAGGATGGAAAATTAATTGTTTTTCGTCGAAAATACACAATTTTTTGGCCAGAATTTTTTTTTTCTTCTCCAAGAAGAACCAGGACTGTTCAGCCCGGACCAGGTCTGTTTATCCCGTGGAGAAGACGATGACGTCATTAATTTTTTTTTTTTTTTGGTTGTCTTGGTATTATTGGAATGATAATGCATATGTTGGAATTATTATGCATTTGTTAAGTTTGGCTTTATTGGGACAATTATTATTATTATTATTGTTCTTTTGGGTATATTTTTTTTTATACACCAATAATGTTGTCCTAAGCTATTTTGTTAAATATTTCAATTTATTGTGACATTAAAGAACACTTGTGTGATTGTTTATCGCAATTCCAAGTGTGTCAAGCTGTACAAATTGAGATATTTTGAATTTATCATGACAATAGTGAACATATATGTGGTTGCCTATTGTAATCCTATATGTGTCAAATTGTCTTTGTTGAGAAATTTTATCTCCTACGTACACTTTTGGTTATTTTATTATTGTGATAACTAAGGTTCATACAGGTATTGTAATTGTCCTATTGATGATTATAATACTTGGTAGAATGCTTATATTGGTGAAGGAAATTAATTATATATTATGAACCGTACTAATTTTCTTTACCCTTTCGGTAATAAAATTAGTGCATCTTGGTTATGATATTTAATTAGTTGTCCTTACCGTTATGGAATTTTCAAAATTCCAGGCTATTGGTAAATTGAGTAATTCTAGAAACTAGAAAATGACATGATTTTGTGGTAACATGCATATTGTTTAATTTTGTTATTTTCCAGTTACTAGCAATCTTGGAATTACTTTGCAATTGTCTGCCATCAAGCCTCTCACTGGAAATAATTTTGAGGAATGGTATGAGTCCTTTAATGTGCATATAACTCTGCACAATTTGGACTTGGCTTTGAGAGTTGATGAACCAAGTAAGCCCATTGATATGAGCTTTGCAATTGAAAGATCCTTTTATGAGAAATGAGAGCACTCCAATAAGAGTTGTTTGACGATGATGAAATACACTATGGATAAATCTATCAAAGAATGTGTGCCAAAGACGAAAAGGGCCAAAGACTTTTTGGAACATGTGAAGGCCAATTATACCAAGATTGATAAGGCAAAAATGACAACTTACTTGAAGCTTCTCACAACCAGCATGTATGATGGAGTAGGTGGGGTTAGAGATCACATCATCAAGCTAAAACACTACTTCAACAAGGCAAATGAGATGAAAGTGGAGTTGAGTGAGAGATTTCTGAAATGGTTGATACTTGAGTCTCTTCTTACTTCCTTTGATGTAGTGAAGTTGACTTATAATGACTTGAAGGAAGAATGGACTTTGGAGGAGTTGATGTCCATTGTGGTGCAACATGAAGTCTCGCTAAAGAAAAATGAGACTCACTCCTTTGCTCTTGTTATTGACCAAGGGAGCAATATGGAGAAAAAACCTCCACATAAGAATTCTGGAGGCTCTAAGCAATTCAAGAGGAAAGAGAATTCGAGTCAAAGAGCCTCTAGTGCATCTGCTTCATCTGATGCTACAAAGAATGAGAAATTTAAGGGGAAGTGCAACTTTTGCCACAAAATTGGGTACAAGCAGGTTGATTGCTTCAAGTTTAAAAATTGGCTAGAGAATAAGAAGAAAGGTAAAATTGTGGTTGTGGTTGATTTGAATGCAAACATGATTGAGACTAATATTGTTAATGTTCATGCCAATTCTTGGTGGTTAGATACTAGTGCCACTATTCATGTTACTAATTATTTGCAGGAGATGAAAAATAAAAGGAGGTCGTCAAAGCATGAAGAATTTGTGTATATAGGTGATGGAAGCAAAGTGAAAGTAGATTTTTTTGGCATGATAAAGCTAAGATTGGCCACTGAAAGCTTTTTATTGTTACACGATGTTGCTTACATACCCTCACTTAGGAGGAATTTGATTTTTGTATCTGTTTTGTATAGACAAGGTTACTTTTTCCACTTTGGAGAAGGAAAAGTGAATATTTTTAGCAACTCAGTTTTAATTGGTAATGGTGTTTTGTTTGGAAATCTTTATAGTCTTAGTTTGCATCATGGTCCTTTGTGTGATTCATCTTCTGTTAATTCTGTTATTGGTTACAAGCGTGCTAGAATGAATTTGAGTTCTTCCGTTGTGGCACAAACGCCTAGGTCATATTTCTAAGCAAATATTAAAGAGATTGGTTAGAAATGGTGTGCTTTCCAATCTTGATTTCTCAGACTTCGAAACTTATGTTGTTTGCTTAAAGGGGAATCTGACAGCTAAGACTAGAAAGGAGAAGATTGATAGGTGTGGAATACTTTAGACTTGATCCACACAGATATATGTGGTCCTTTGACACCAACCGCTTTAGAGGGTTATAAATATCATCACTTTTATTGATGATTTCTCTAGATATGGTCATGTTAAACTAATCCATGAGAAATCTGACTCCTTAAATGTGTTTAAGGCCTTTAAGGCTAAGGTGGAGTTGCAGTTGGGAAAGCCCATTAAAGCTGTGAAGTAGGATAGATGTGGTGAGTATTATGAGAGATATGATGAGACTGGATGGAATCCTGGATCATTCGCTAAGTTTTTGTTGGAATGCGGCATTGATGCTAGATATACAACGCCAAACACTCATCAACAGAATGGGATTACAGAAATGAGGAACACACATTGTTGGTTATGGTGAGGTGCATGTTATCTAATTCCTCCTTACCATAATTTATGTGGGGTAAAGCCTTAAGGACTATGACATATATTTTGAATCAAGTGCCCAGTAAGTCTGTGCCTAAGACACCTTATGAGCTATGGTAAGGGAAGATACCGAGTCTTCATCATTTCCATGTTTGGGGATGTAAGGTTGAGGTTAGGCCATATAACCCACAGTCAAAGAAACTTGATCCTAAAACTATCAGTGGTTTCTTCATTGATTATTGCATTGGATCAAGGGGTTCTATATTTTATTGTCCATCTCATACTACCAGGATCATTGAGTTAGACAGGGCTGTATACTTTGAAGATGACGTTAACGACACAACTTACCGGGATTGGGTCAGCGTTCCGCTCAGCTACTTATATCTATTTATTTTCTTTTAAATTCCCTCTAATAACTCCCTAGGGTGGTGAATTGGAGGGAGGGAAGCCCTCGGGGGGAAGTAGTGCTATTGTACAATCAATAGTCGTCTACTAAACTAGAAGAAAGCCTCTTAAAGAAAGGAACTCATAAAACAACGTTGCCAAATACTAAACAATTTTGTGCCTCGTGAGATACTTTTTGGAGAAAAGCATGTTGTAATTCCTTTTCCTACATCTCATGTTCCAAATGTGGATGTTCCTATTGTCCAACAGCCAGCCACTAATCAAGGAGAGCATGGTGATCAAGTGGAACCTGACATTCCTGTTGATGATACTGTTGTTGATGGGATTCCTTTGAGAAGATCACAAAGGGTTTGTAGGCCGACTATTTCAAATGACTACATGATTTATTTGCAGGAGCATGAGTATGATGGTTATGATGCTTCTGATCCAGTCACTTATCAAGAAGCAATTCATTGTCCTCAATTCACTTCTTGGAAAGAAGTCAGGGATGATGAAATGAATTCTATGTATATGAATGGTGTTTGGGATTTGGTCAAATTGCCACATGGTTGTAAACCAACTGGGTGCAAGTGGGTCTTTAAGACCAAACGTGATTCTAGCGGGCAAATAGAGAGATATAAAGCTAGGCTTGTGGTTAAAGGTTATAGTCAAAGAGAAAGGATTGATTTTAAAGAAGCCTTCTCACCTATGTCGACAAAGGACTCTTTTAGAGTGATTATGGCCATAGTAGCTCATTTTGATTTGGAGCTACATCAGATGGATGTCAAGACAACCTTCTTGAATAGTGATCTAGATGAGGACATGTATATGGAGCAGCCTATTGGTTTTATAGAAGTTGGAAATGAAGACTTAGTTTGCGAGCTCAATAAGTAAATTTATGGTCTTAAATAGGCTTTCGAGGCAGTGGTATATGAAGTTTGATAAAATTATCACCCAAAATGGTTTTAAAGAGAATACAGTTGATAGATGTATATATTTGAGGGTCAATGGGAGTAGTTACATATTTCTTGTTTTATATGTTGATGATATACTACTCGCATCAAATGATTCTGACTTGTTGATTGAGACAAAGCACATGTTGTCAACCCATTTTGACATGAAGGATCTTGGTAAGACTTCTTATGTTTTGGGCATAAAGATTCTTTGTGATAAGGCTAATGAGGAGCTTAAATTGTCTCAAAGAACCTATATTGAGAAGATATTGAAGAGGTTCAATATGCACAACTGTAGTTCTACTAGAGCACCAATTGTGAAGGGTGATAAGTTTTCAAAGGCTCAATGTCCTCAAAATGATGATGAGAGAGAGGAAATGAGAACCATTCCTTATTCATCTTTGGTTGGCTGCCTTATGTATGCTCAAGTATGTACACGCCCTGATATTGTTTTTGTTGTGGGCATGTTGGGAAGATACTTGAGCAATCCTGGGAGTCAACATTGGAAAGCTGCTAAGAAGGTCCTTAGGTATTTGCAAGGAATTAAGGACTTAATGTTGACATATTGGCGCACCAACATACTTGATGTAGTTAGGTTTTGTGATGCTGATTTTGTTGGTTGCATAGCTGATAAGAAATCTACTATGGGCTATATTTTTATGATGGAAGAAGGAGCTGTATCTTAGAAAAGTGTCAAGCACACACTTACAACATCCTCAACTATGGAGGCAGAGTATGTGGCATGTTATGAGGCTTGTTGTCATGATATATGGATGCGGAATTTTATTTTAGCTTTGGGAGTTGTTGACTCCATTTCTAGACCGCTGAAATTATTTTGTGATAATTCTGCAGTTGTTGCTTTCTCTAAGAACACTAGGAGTATTTCTCGCTCCAAACATATTGATGTAAAGTTCTATTTTGTTAAGGAGAAAGTGGCGGAGTCTCTTATTGATATTGATCACATGTCCACAAAAGGTATGTTGGTGGATCCACTAACAAAAGGCTTACCCATAGTTGTGTTTCAAGAACATGTATCTCAAATAGGGTTGTTGGAAGCCTAGGTTGCATTAAGTTAATGGGAACCACTTTTGGTATTGTAATATTATGCTATTGTTGGAAGGATTGTTATTATTGTATATTTCCCTGTGAATCAAGCAATGAAGCATGTATGATTGCTTTTTTGATTATTTGTTTTTGATGAGATAATATGGGACATTGATTTATAATTATGTATATGTTGTGATGTTTGATTATGTAGTCCAAGTGGGAGAATTGTTGGAATTTTTATGTGTGGACTTACATAATCAATGTGATAATGCCATAAATCAATGTTGCTTTAATTTTTGCATTGTGATCCATAATGGGGTTGGACACATTATTGCTTGATTTTTATGGGCTCACCCTAATTCACTTGATTGACCCATTAAGTCAAGTGGTCCAAATTGTGTATGTGTGATATGTGGTATATATATATAAGGGAAAGAGGCAGACTGTTGTTCTATTATGTTCTGTTTTCTCTTGGAGCTGAGAAGAGCACATACTGCACGAACGAACTCTTCTGATCACACACAGATTGTTTTGGGTGTTGAAAGGGAAGAACCAATTAAACCCGGGTTTTCACTCCATCACGAACTGATTGTAGTCTTGGACATCAGTGCAACACAAAATGGCTTTCCATGGGATTAATCAAAGTCAGTTTTTCATGAATTCCCAATTTTACTGCATACTTTAATGTCTACATGAGATTCTGTGTGGTTTAATTTTTTCAATAGTGAGAACTATGTCCATTTGGAATTGTTATAGATTTTCCTTAGCTATGATGAAATGGAGATTACAAGAGAATCACAAAACCCCTCACATTCTCTAGATTTTAGTCATGTGTTCATCTATCTCTCTCAATACACTTATCTAACCAAGTCGGTTGTCTTAAATGTAATATAATTAGAATAACCAAAAGTATACATGTAAATTCCCTAAAATACCCCAACTTAAAATACTCTTAGATACAAAATTTTGTCAAGGGGCTTCAACCCCAAGAAAGGGGATGGTCCACGCAGCCTTATCTGAAGGTTAACCTGCATGTTGTCTTTATGTATGGTCAATCTGTTAGGGCTATTACCGTCAAGATAATAATTAGGTTTTACACATCTTAACAAAAGAAAAGTACAAAGGAAAGAAAATATAAAAAATTAAAAAAAGTAAAAAAATAAAAAGATTTATAGTCAAGTTAAATTATTTTTAATTCTATTAAACTTATTTCACTTATTTAGCTCATTTATGTAAAGATTAAGTAATGTTAAAATACACAAGTTTCTTATTAATTTTAATTATGTATAACTTTCTTCTATATTTTTTTATGGTAAAATCAAACTTAGAAAATCATTTTTTAGCAATTTTTCATTCCTTATTTAGTACTTTTCAAGAAACAATCCTAGCCTAACTAGTCATTAAGAAAGGAACCCTCATGATATAGGGTACTGGACTTCACCCAATACTAGTTCTTATACATATTTGACTTTAATCATAATCATTCTAATCAAATTACTAATAATCATTTTTTTGCTTATTTAACTTGATATATGTACCACAATATATCCATAGATCTTATAATGTTCGAATTTTGTTTCTGCTTAAGCTATTAGCTTAAGTACTAGTCAACTTGATATATGTTTAGTACATGCTTTTACTACCTTTTGTTTACATATTGAAAACAAGTACTTATTACTAAGCTTGAGTGTCTTGCCAAGTGAGATCATTACTAGAGAACATCAAATTGATGACAATATCCTTGTAAAACCCAATGACATTGGCAATATATTGAGTTCTAGAGCTAGTAATGCATTGAATGGTTTACTAAAAAAACCTTAACTTACAATATTAGGGACATTATTAATGAAAAATGTACGGTTTTCCTTCACTCTCTTAGCAATTAACCAAATATTTCATGAAATTCAAATAAAATGGTTGAAATTATAAAACTTTATCACATGCACTTTTTTTTTCTTTTTTTTTTCTTTTTGTGAAAAAAATGCCTTGTGGGGGATTTGAACCCCTTCTAATAGATAAAAGATGAATTTCTTTTTACAGTCCCTGAAATAAAGAGTTACATGTTGCCCCCTCAAGCCATTTGTTGGCTTTGTCATTGCCCTCAAATCATGCTAATTAAGGACAAAAAAGAATAATTAAGCTATGAAAGAAAATTAAATTAAATTCTTAAAAGAAATACAAACAATTTTTTTACTACAAGATTATTCATATGATAGAACTTGGAAACACCTAACCTTTGCTCTCCTTCAACACATCTTTGAAGCCTCACCACCAAAAGGAAGAAGAATAAGAGAAGAATAGGAGAAATTATGAATTTTCTTGCATTTAGTTACATATTTATGAATTTACTCCTTTGATTTCCTTCTTTTCATGGAGTATAACAAATACTCCTATACGATACAAGAATAACAGATGGACCTTAAAATCTTTTATANAAACCCACGATCGAACCATGGTCAAACTGGTGACGTCATAAATATATATTTTATTATTTTATATATTATTAAAAAATTTTAAATTAATAAATTCTATCTAAATTTTGACAATATCTACTTCGTTTATTGAGTTTTTTCACAAAATGTTTTACCCGTAGAAGTCATCAATCATCACATATGATATCTATAACACAATATAAGATGTTATACATTCATAATATCAATAAACCCAATATTTATCAAATAATCAAACCATTGTTATCCTATAATAACCAAATTATCAAAGAGTTGTTAACTTAACACATTGTCCATAATAGATAATACAAATGTCAACCACAACACTTAAATAGTTACTCAAAATATAACATGTCAATGTTTGAAAATTCATGAAGATTTTTGCATACTAATAAATATGAAATTCATGTCTTCATTCATTTTGGAAATTGGAATATGGAGATTGAAAATGAGCATTTGTAAAACCAAAGTTCTCCACATCAAGCCCTTCTATAGCTACGCCACCACCATTCTTAGCATCTACAAAAATATTGAACATATATCAACAAGAAATCATTTTTGAAGAAAAAAAATATAATTATTGAACTTTTATAAGTTTAAATATTCTACTAACCAATGTGAGAACTTTAACCTTCCACTTCATTTATTGGAATTGACCATTCTTCATATAGAAGATTTTCCAATTCTTCAACATCTAGCTCTACTGATTGATCCTTATCAACTATCCAAAAATCGGTCTCGTCAATGCATGCATAGTCAATGGGATCATAGATTCTTTTCTTGTTATAGAACCTTAAAAAGAAAAGTATATAATTATTCACAATTGTAAATAAAAGAATTTAAATTCAAAACAACTAAGAAAGCATTTATACCGATTTTTTAGCCACAAATTGTAATGAACATATACAAGATCATTAAGCCTTTGATGTTCCAATCTATTCCTTCTTTTGGTATGTATACGTTCAAAGACACTCCAATTCCTCTCACATCCAGAAGACGATGCAGTTTGGCTCAATATTTGAATGGCCAACTTTTGAAAATGTGGTGCACTGTATCCATGTAGTCTCCACCATTCACCTAGTTACCATTTTCACATTTAAAAAAAAAAACATTAGCAAGTTTAAAATATTAAATAGTAAGTAGGTAACTAATGAAAAGGAACAAACACACTAATAAATGAAAATTATCTTTTACTAGGTTGAAGTACTTCACGTGAAGAATAAGCAAGGTCTCTTCTAAAACTTTCCAATCAATCATGAAACAATTACTTCATTTCATTCATTGTATCAAGCTTACCTTTTAGAACTTTTTTATCAATAACATCCATGACACCTCCAATAATAGTTGACTTATTACAAAAGTTTTCCTGATCATATTGAAAACATGGATTCAACCAATAAGCTGCTAAATGAATATTTTTCTTTAGTTGTTGATCCCAACGTTGCTTTATGATCTCTGTATAAGGCTTGTATAGTCTTTTGTTGTAGTTAAACAATTTCTTAATGCCCAAACAAACCTTATACATGTCTTCATACACATATCCCATTGAATGCCTCTCATCACAATCGACAATACGCAATAAGCGCATTAGTGGACACATAAGATTCACAACAATCAAACAATCATTCCAAAATCTATTATCCAAGATGATGGAAACTGCAACTTTGCTTTTATTGTCCCTTGAATATTTAGAGTCCACAAAGAGCTTACTAGTCACCAAAGCTTGCAAGTCATGTTTATGATCATGAAGACTCTTGAGTGCAATGAATGTAGTAACAAAGCAAGTTGCACCAGGTTGGAGAATCTCTGTCCATCCACCTTTTTTCTCAACCAACTTAACAAAGCAATATGATTATACACAAAAATTGTCACATTTGATGCACATCTTACAAGTTCAATAGTAAGGTCCATATTACCAATATCCTTAAAGATCAAATGAAGACAATGAGTTGCACAAGGTGACCAATTGATGTGTTTATGCTTTTGAGAAATCAATCTCCCCACGGCCACATAATTTGTTGCATTATCAGTCACTATAAGAACTACATTGAGTGGACCCACTCATTCAATCACCTCATCAAATAACAAAAACAAATTAGTTTCATCCTTGACAATGTTTGAAACATCAATAGATTTCACAAACGATATTCCTTCAGGATAATACAAAGGAAATTGATGAGTGTTCTTTGTCTATTATCTGTCCAACCATCACCCATTATTGTATGCCCAACTTTTGCCCAAATTGCACGATAAGAGTCCACAAGTGACTGAACTTCCTTCTTGGCATTCAATTCTTTAAAATATTAACCCGCAGTTGATGGTAATTTGGACTCTTATATCTAGGACCAATTGCAGATATAGCATCCAACATTGGCTTGAAATAGAAGGAATTCACAACATTAGTAGGAATACATGCATCATAAAAGAATCTTCCAACCACCATATCTGCTCTGCAAATAGCTTCTTTCCCAGCTAATACACTCATCATGGAAAGTTAAGCTCCTTGAGTATTTCTTGGTACAAAATACTTATCCACTGTTGATTTTTTTCTTTTTACACTACTAGCTGTCATAAGACTTTACATTTCTTGAACCTCTTCTTCACCTTCTACCATATCCCTTTCAAATTATGACACATTAGGACCATAAGAATTTCTATATTCATATGCTTCTTGGATTGCTTTCTTGGAATTTACAAACTTTTGCAAAGAATTTTCCATTCAAAATCTAACTTCAAGAGGAACCAATTTGCATGGACCAATATCTCATTTCACTCTAGCAAGATGTTGTTTCATTCTATGAATACCCCCACCTTTTGTAATCTTTTTACAATACAAACAAATAAGAGCTTTCCTTCCATTTATATATATTTCTTCAGAAACATGCTCCCATGCAGGGTTGGTCTTACTTCTAGTTGTTTGTGAATTGGTAGTTGAATCTTGACTAGAGAATGGGATCAAGTTTGATTCCATTTTTTATTTCTCTATCAAATTAGAAACAAAAATCTCACATTAATATAGAGAATCAAAGTCATCAACAATTTAATTTTAAAAAAAAAATCAAGTCATTAACAATTTATAGAAATCCCACATTAATCTAAAGAATCAAAGTCATCAATAATTTAATGATTTATAATCAAGTTATCAACATTTTAATTTTAAAAAAAAAATCAAGTCATCAACAATTTATAAAAATCCCACATCAATCTAGAGAATCAAAGTCATCAATAATTTAATGATCTATAATCAAGTCATCAACAATTTAATTTTAAAAAATCATCAAGTCATCAACATTTTATAAAAATCCCACATTAATCTAGAGAATGAAAGTCATCAACTATTTATAAAAATCCCATATTAATCTAGAGAATAAAAGTCATCGACAATTTAAAATTTTGAAATTTATTAAAGAATTTTTTTTTTCAAAATGAGAAATTTACTTTCAAACCAAACATTTATCTAAAATTTATAAATTGTTGCCACCACAGTCGAGGTGAGGGGGAAATGGAGACTTTGTGAACATTTGAAAATTGAAAATTCAGATCTTGCCACCATAGCCCACATGCTCAATCAAATCTCACACTCTCTTTACTTCATCTCGAAAATAGTCTATGAAATAGGGGTTTGCATACATCATGAGTTTAAAACTTCACCAGATATCACTCTTAATTTGAATCAAAATGACAGACCAATCCCAGACTTTCTCATGCTCATTCTATGTCACAATATTTAAAATTTTTATCCAACTCCTTAACAATGGACACCAATGAAACCTAACATCTGAGTCAAAATGAAGGCAGGGGTTACATCTTACTTAGGATGGATCAATGGGTAAATTTATCTAGAATTTATAAATTAAAATGTGTAATGGGTGGGGGCTTTCCAGCGAGAAGGGGGTGGGGGGGACAAGGTTTACAGCGGCAGGGGGTGCTTGCAACTATAGGGGGGAAGAGGAGGTGCTATAATTGCTGGTGGAGAAGAGGTTTTGCAAGGCTTCCAGGCCGCCAATGGGAGCTATCCCGACGTGGGTGTCGCGGCGCATTGGAGGGCGGTAGCTGCTACGGTTTGGACAGCAAGAGGAAGGGTTTGGAATGTGCTTTTATATCCTCCAAAGCGGCGTTGTTTTGATACTGTAAAATATATATATATATATATTAATTGAACCGTCTAATTCTCCGGTCGAACCGCTGGTTCAACCTATTTTCGGGTCAATTGACCGAACCAAATCGGAACGGTAATTGGCTGATCTGGTCCGATTTTTAAAACCATAGTTATGATGATGGTGGTAGTGGTGATGGTGATTATGATGGGTTGGTGATGATAGGAGTAGTATGTAGGTAGTGATTAAGGCGGCTCTCAGTTGTAGCATTCATGGTGGGTGGTTGACGCAGTGGTGGCAACCACAGCGCTTGTGTTGTGTTAGTATAAGGGAATGTCCATCTTCTTACTAAAATAATCATCGAAGTCAACACGATATATAATTACTTTAAGATCTCACTCATATATCACAAATATATTAATTATTAATCTAGACACTAGTTTGATGAATTCTTAAGATTGAGAATGTGTGACATAATAGCTTGGAGATGGTGCATAACTACTTGTTTTATTCAATGTAGTTAACTTTAGTTATAGTAATTAAATACAAGAAAAAAATAGAAAGTTAAATAAAATATTAACATTTTAAAATAAAAAAATACTTTTATATATAAACATTTCTTTTATATTCTTTAATATATCAGAACTAAATACATTATATCCTTTTATCTATATCAATCTTTTGTTAAAATAACTTTAATGTATGTATGTATTATTTTTTCTATCATTTTTTTTTTTTTTTATGTTTTTCTAATATTTTATGAGTTTTTTTTTTTTTGTCAATTTTCACTTGTCGATATTTTGTGTTAAAATATTCACCTATCTGATATATCCTGATATATCTGTAAAATCAAATTATTGATAAATCCATTAAAACTGATATTTTTATCCTTGACCCATACCATGTATAATGTTCTAGATTAGGCTAAATACTTATAAAGACAATGTTGAATTGAATCATATATACATAAAATGTACACTAAATAAATTGAATAATCAATTTTATTTATTTGTCTCAAAATTAAGTAAATTTCGTCAAAAACTTCTCTTATCTTTGTTAATAGTTAACTTCATTCATCTTCCCTTTGACTCAAAGTAAGAGAGATTTTTGACAAAATTTCAAACTAATAGAGGTTAGGTGTATATAGCCTAAACCTTAGGAGAGATGAATGAAATTAACCCAATAATCATTCTTTCTTATTTAACTTAACGTATATCATAACCACCTAATATAGATCTATAATATGCTAATTTTGTTTTTTGTTTAAGCTATTAGCTTAAGTATTAGTAGTCTTGATATATGTTTAGTACACGTTCTACTTCCTTATACTTACATGTTGAAAACAAGTAATTAAATAATGAGCTTGAGTTGCCAAACAAGTGAGATCATTACAAGTACAAACACCAAGTTGATGACAATATACTTGGAAACCCAATGAGGTGGGCAATATATTGAGCTCTAAAGCTAGTGATTCATTGAATAGTTGCTAAAAAGTCTTGACCAACAATATCGTGGACATTTTTCTTCTAAAATCCATAGTATGGTCTTAAATAATACAATTAGGTCGTCAACCATAGTTTTAGAATTGTTTAAGCATTCAAACCTAATGCCTTCTATGACAGGGCGTAATTGTAGTTCCAAGGTAGCTAAATCAAGTTGCAACTTTTGTGATTTTTTTCTAGCCATACATGATATTGATGATAGATTGGTGGCATTGTAATAATTCTAGGTCTAATGAGTTTTCACAATTTTAAAACACATTTATATAGTTAAGAGGAGCTCCCCACTCAAATAGACAAACACTCTTCGTAGAGTTAAACAAATAAAGTCTCATACTAGACTGAAGATTGACTTTGATACCATCAATAACCACTCAATCTATGCTATATAAGTACTATCCACTCTTAATTGATAGTTGTACTTTTCAATTTAAGTTTGTATATTATTTTAATTAAATGTTTTAGCTAGATTTTGTTTGTTTATAGAAATTAGAGAGTAACTTGAAAAAGATTTATGGAATTGTGTTCTTAATATTAATGTATATGTAATAGTTTTTTTCCTTAAATAGTAATTTATTTAAATTATTTTAGGGACTTGATTGTGATTATTATAATTAAAAATATACCAAATTTAATTTCGAGATAGGTTTCATATGGTATATAACATGTTCATTTTCCATTAAAAACTAAAAATTTAATAAAATAATATTAAAATTTTCATAAGTAATATTGACATATGGCTCATGCTCAATATTGACATGTGCATTAGCAACTATGACAAATGTGATACCAAACATTGACATATATAAAGCAATTATGATTTGTATAAAATCTAACCCTGACATATATATATATTAGAAATCTTAATATATGTGGGATTAATTATATGATGTTTGACCTTGACACTTGTTGGAGTAACCTTAACAAAAGAGTAAGTTAACCTTGACATAAGATCAAGTAATCTTGTCATATGTTAAATTCAAACATTAAAAGAAGTAAAAGAAACATTGATAGATATCATACTAATAAGATTTCATCATTAGTAGAAATAGAGAAATATTGACATATGTATATGTCAAGCTAGCTTTAGACTTTTCTTAACACAAGCATAAAAGACATATATGAATAGTAACCTATCTTGATAGATATACCTTATCTTAATGGTGAAAAACTGTCAACAAAGACCTTTTTCCTTATAGTGTAGGGACATTATTTATAAAAAATGTGCACTTTTCCTTCACTCTCTTAGCAACCAAATATTTCATAAAATAAAATAAAATGGTTAGAATTATAGAACTTCATCAGATGCACCTTTTTTTTTTTTTTTTTTTTTGAAAAAAATGTCTTCAAGGGGATTTGAGCCCCTTCTAATAGCTAAAAAAGGAATGTCTCTGTTACCGTCCCCTCGAACCCCCCCCCTCGCCTGTCATTTTCTGGCTTCGCCACTGCCTCAAATCATGCTAAGGACAAAAAGAATAATTAAGCTATGAAAGAAAAGTAAATTAAATTCTTAAAAGAAATATAAACGATTTTTTTACTACAAGATTATTCATATGATAGAACTTGGAAACACCTAACCTTTGCTCTCCTTCAATGCATATTTGAAGCCTCACCACCAAAAGGAAGAAGAATAGGAGAAATGATGAATTTTCTTGCATTTAGTTTATATATTTCTGAATGATTTATGAATTTACTCCTTTACTTTCCTTCTCTTCATGGAGTATAACAAATACTCCTAAACAATACAAGAATAACAAGATGGACCTTAAAATTTTTATACACTCCAGGGTGTCAAGTGTCCTCTAAATTATTCGCTTTAAGTTAATTAACCATATACCTGATTTTCTAGTTACATTTAAGTACTTAAATTAAGGTTGAAATTTTAATATTTTAAAGTTATGAAATTTATGATTTAAAGGGAATTAAACAACTAAAAGAATTAAGAAAATTTAGTCTAATTATATTTTGAAAATATCGTTGGTTATTATACTTCACTATAATGCTCGAATCCTCTACATTAACCTTCCTTTAAAAAATAATTTTTTTGTCTTTACTGAAATGATCTAATAATTAGGCTTGTTTAGTTTCATAACAAAGTTCATTTTCTTTGAAAAACTAGGCATTAGTGAATAACATAATTTTTTTTTCTATTCAATTTTAACATCAATAACAGGATGCACTTTGTATAATTTGTTTACATATAAAATAATTACATAAATAAATATTTTGCTTTCGTCCACTAATAAAATAACATGCCCAAATAATGAAACTTATAGTAGGTGACTAGCATCAATTATTTCTCTTATTTAGTCGGAAAGATTTCTTATCAATAGAATATTAAAGGCTAATAACTTCTTTATTAACTAGGGTTGCACTGCATTATTACCTCTACCAAGGATCATGAAAGTCCACAACTTATTCCTTGTTGACCAAGACTAATAACCATAGTTTTAAGCTTAAGGTTAACACGACAAGCATAAGAATGCTATGAAAGACATCCTATATTAAGGGTCCCTCCTCAAATTTCCAAAAAGAAAAAAGAAAAAAAATACTGCTATAGTAAGGGCCCTGGGGCATATGCCCTTTCTCAAATTTCCCAAAAAAAAAAAAAAATCATGATCTTATGAATAATGTCCACATCAAATTTACAATAAAAAATAAAATAAAATCATACATATAATTAGAGATTTTTAAAAAATTAAAATTAACCTAAAAACATAAATTTAATTTTGAACTCAATGACAAGAATTAATATAATTATTAATGAGGATCAAAATTAGGCTTATTTAGTTCCATAACAAAGTTCATTTTTTTTTATTTGAAAAACTACACATTGATAAATAACATAATTTTTTTTCAATTCAATTTTAAAATAAAATGACATGACATAATTTGCATAATCTATTTATATCCAAAACAAATACATAAATAAACATTTTACTGTAATCGAGTAATAATAATATTGTGCTTAAATAATGGGACTTACACCGGATGGTTAGCTTAAATAATAACCACAGTTTCAAAATAATTATAATCGCTCACGTAACAATCAAATAAATAATATAACACTTCTAATTTATTTTATAAATTGAGGAACAAATCAAAATATAATTTTGAAAATATTACTTGACCCATTCTTTGATCTACTTTAAGGAATTAAACCGTTTTAATACTTCTTTTAAGAATGAAAGATGAAAAACATATATGAAGTTAATTATAAAATAACTTATTACACTATTAAGACCATTCATATTTTTTAAAATCATAATCCAAACCTACTAAAAGTAAAATAATGATAATAATAATAATAATTACTTCTTGGTATTTATCTAAAATTTTAATTTGGCATTCTTGGTATTCATCTAAATTTTAATTTGACATTCTTGATAATATTTAAGCTATATTTGGTTGCCAAAAAATTTGAGGAAAAATGCAAAGGAAATAAAATAGAGAGAAAAAAAAGTGAAAGGAAAAAAATTTAAGTTAATAAATTATTTTTATTTGTTACTTTAAGCTCGTTTACTTATTTTAACCAATTGATATGAAGATTAAATAATTTAAAACTGCATAAGTTTTTACTAGTTTTGATTATATTTGATCTTTTTTTTTTTTTTTCATAGAACAACCAAACATGATAAAATTATTTTCCTTGATATTTTTTCTTTCATTGGTACTTTCTAATAACCAAATATAACCTTTTATTTTACATTCCAATATTATGTGATGACATTATTATATTCTTAATATTTTTCCAACCAAATTACTTCAATTACCCAATTTCAAATTTCTATGCAACCCTTATTCTCAAGTATGTTTTCAATCATATATTGTGGACCCCGTATTTCGGCTCATGCGTTTCCCACTCGATGGTGAACTCGATTTTTATTTGAAAAATGATTTTATTGATTAGGAAAAATGACTTGGAGTCGCCACTTATTTTTGTTTTATTTTTAAAGGGTAAACAAAATAAGAAAGAAAAACCCTAAGTGTGACTCCTTATTTTGGAAAAGGTGGTCTGTAAAAAACTGGATCAGGTTCGAGAGTCAGGTTACTTATCGGGAAGGTACAGTAAAGACCATAGCACCTCTCTAAGTCCCTAAAGTTGGGTCTCTACTAATAAAATGAAGCAATGGTGACAATTAACTAATTAATCATAGGTACCAAAATTAATAATCAAGCAAATGAGCATGCACAAGTCATAGTGAAAAGCAACATACACAAATAATGATGAAATCTAATTACGAAAATACACAAAATAAATATAAGAGAATTATGCAGAATGATTTATTGAATTAAATAAATAAAAGATATTAAAAAAAGTTTTAAAGAAATCTCAAAGGATTTTATTAAAAATGATTTTGAATTAATGATTTCAATTTATTTACTTACAAAAAAGAATCAATTTATTTTCTCAACTTCGTTTGTATTCAATTTTCAAAAAAAAGTTATTTACACTTAATATCAAAAGAATTTATTACAAAATTTGAATTTGGGTATAAAAATTATTTTTACTTCCTTTTACTAGAAAATAATGGATTTTTACAATTTTATTTACAAAAGTATTTAGATTCATTTTCATTTAAAAGAGTCATTTTTACAAATTATTTAAAATGACATAACTTTATTTGCAAAAGAAATTTTAATTAAAAAGAAAAAAAATTAAATCCTTAATTTCTAAAAAATACTTTTAATCTCATTTTAATTAAGGGAAAAGATTTCTTTTTTTGGACAATTTTATTAAAAATTAAATTTTGGGGCAATTTTATTAAAAACAAATTTTGGACAATTTTTATTAAACATTGGACAATGTCATTAAAAAATTTTTTTGAATTCTATTAAAAACAATTCTTTTGGATTTTTCTAAATGCATTGTTCTGAATTTTTATAAATAATAAAAAAAAACTTTTTTTATTAAAAATAATATTTTAAAATCATTGTTTCATCAAAACACATTTACTGAATTCTTCCTCTCATTTAAACAAAATTTCTAGTTTGTTCGATGTTCAATTCTGTACATACAAATAAATATACACAAATAAATATTTACATAAATCAATAGAAATAAAACTAAATATAAATGAGAAATCAAATATGTACCCCAGTAGGCTTACAACAAGTTCAATGCTCTATTTGCAGCTTTTCGAGTCTCACTTTGTTCAATGAAATTCCGTCATCCACGTGTCATAAATTTATGTTCAACCAACAGGTTCGCAAAACGAGCCCATGCAAAAACAAAAATAGTCCAAGTTTCATATTAATTTATCACCAACAAATTAACTCAAATTTCATATTAATTCAACAATTCAAATATTACAAACAATAATTATTATTATAATCAAATTGAGCAAAATGAACAATAATAATAATAATAATAATAATAATAATAGTAATAGGAAACGGATGAGATGGGAAGGGGGTCGCCGACCGGTAGTGGCTCGCCGGCGGCAACTGGTCGGTGTCCCGGCGGAGGTGAGGGGTTGAGTTTTTGAAAATAATAATAATAATAATAATAATAAAGAAAATAAGGAAAAAAAATGGAGAAGGAAAGGAAAAAGATGGGAAGGAAATGAGGGGGTGTTTGGCCGATAGTGTCTTAGGTGCAGTGGATGAAGGGTTGTTAGGAGAAAGAAAAATGGAGAGGAAGAAAGGGAAAAACAAGAGGAGAAAATGAAGGGGGTCGATTGCTGTTAGGGAATAAAGAGGGAAAGATGAGAGAAAATGAAGGGGAGTTGGGGAGCTTCGGTCGTTAGTGGAGTGTGGAGCAAAAAAACCAAAGAAGAAAAAATCAGGCCAAAAATGGGGGAGCCGGCCATCAGTGGGTCTCCTGCGAGTAGCAGAAAAAGAGCCAAGGAAGAGGGGAATGGGGGGCCGACCATTTTTGCCTTGGGAATGGGGGAGATGTTAAAAAAAATTCAAAAAGAAAGAGCCCATGAATGGAGGGCCGGCCAAAAAGAAAAAGAAAGGGGAAAAAAATAATAAAAAAATGAAATAGAGGGAATAGGGGTATGACTTCGACGTGGGGTGATGGGGGTAGGTATGGAGGGCCGGCCAAAAAGAAAAAGAAAGGGAAAAAAAATAATAAAAAAATGAAATAGAGGGAATAGGGGTATGACTTCGACGTGGGGTGATGGGGGTAGGTAAGGGTAGGTAGGGGAGTGAGAGGAGAGAGGAGAGAGGAGAGAGAAATGAAGGAAATAAGAGAAAAAATAAAAAAATAAAAAATAAAAATAAAAATAAAATAATAATAATAATAATAATAAATAACATAAAAGAAAAAGTAAAATAACATAATAATAATAATAAAATAAAACAATATACAAAATAATAAAAACTAAAAAATAAATGGTGAGTGGATAAAAAAAAACACATGTAATCGAGATTTAAAATATATGAACAAAATTGATGTAAAATAAAAATGAAACAAATTTTGGGGTTTACATATATCTTTGTTGCTTATTTGTTTAAACTAATGTAGTATTTGTTTTTTGATTGAATAGAAAAAATTAAATATTTTATCTTTTTTTATTCAATTAAAAGGAACTTATTTATATCAATTAATATAATTAAAGTAAATTTATTATTAATAGTTTTAATTTAGTTATATTTGTTAATATTAATAGGATACTTTTAACTAAATAAAAAAAGTCAAATATTTTAATATTTTCTATTAAGTCAAATATTTAATTTTTTTTATTAAACCAAAAAACAAACACCACCTAAATATCTCAAAAATGTATAAAGCCTTTTATCATCATCATCATTTATTTTTCAATTCACTCAAGTCTTAATACCTAAGTCCAATAGTTGAATTGAAGGGCCTAAACTACTTTTAAAGGCAAAGACAATTTAGACGAATGCCGAAACCAATTTTAAAACTCTACTGTATTCAAATGGCCCACTGTATTATTTCGTTACATTAAATTATGAAATTACCTAAGTTTTAAATCGAGATATCACAACTAAAAAATATGAACTTTGCTATAGTAGTAACCGGTTGAAACACCAAGTTGGTTGCAATACTCTTGATAAAAGTTAAGACGTGCTTTGGCCATCTTGTTTTCTCCATGACAAGCCTCAGGATTGAGGGCATTGATCGTTGCACCAAACCCCTGGCCTATTGCAGGGTGCACATAGTTCATCCAAAACCATAAAGCCGTTTTAAATGACACAACTGAGTCGTTAGCCACGAGTTCGGGATTGTTCAAACCATCGAACCCTATACTCTCTCCGGCTGCTCCATAGTTGTAGTTCCATGTTATTTGAATTGGTCCTCGCCCATAATAACTCTTCCCAGGCGCACAATCATACTTTGTGGAGCTCGTGTCACAAAAATTCTCCGAGGAATTCCTATTTGTTGCCTCAACGCTACAAAAGTCTACACATAAAAAATATTTTCATTAATGTTTCTCAGAACAAAAGTCTATAACAACCGAAAATATTCATAAATTATCCACCATTTTTTTCTTCCTTCTACATATGATATGTTAATCTCATACTATAATATGAATATACATATCCCATATATCAAAAATTAATTTTTTTTATTCATTTTATAAAATAAATATAACCATAATACAAAAAAAAACATATCTATCCATATCCAATAGGATACATGGATATGATATGATATACATATTCGTATCATGCCAATCGAAAGGAGTTTAAGTAAAAACAAGTCAAAATAACTAAAAATTTAAAAACATCGTATTTTTTCCCCGGAAAAACTATTTTTTGATTGTGAAATGTATTGTAAAATAAAAAAACAGTTACCAAAGTAACCAAACCGAGCCTTATGAAAATTCTTACGGTCAGTCAAACTCGTGACATGAGCGAAGAAAGCGGCGATCTCCCGCTTCGAGTCATCCGCAGAACCACCCTGGCCGAACCCCGGATACGAATTGACGGCACGAAGGAAGGCGCTGCGCGTGTAGAAGCTCCTCCCGGGGCATTTCTGACCTGCTTGATCAAGAATTCCATTGAAGAAATCCTCGGTCACAATATCAGACACAGAAACACCCCCACCAGATGAAGACGAATAGCAGGGGCCCGCCAGGCAGCCAGCGCCACAGTAATCCTTGGTCGTCCCACAGTACCCATATTGGCTGCAACACACAGATGCACTGCAACCGCAGTTTTGAGCCAGCGCCGGGCCCGGGAGGGCTCCAGCGAGGACCCCAACAAGAAGGATTGCTACCAGCTTGATACCCATCTCAAGAGACCGAGAGAGGGTATTTGGAGGATGTGGTGGTAAGGCTGAGAAGAAGTTGGTGGGGTCTTATAAGAAAATTCATGGAAGTTCATCATTGTAAATCCACTTTTTTAATATTTCACGCGGTTTGGTTTTGAAGAACTGAGCCCTTGCTTGACCTTGACTTGTGAGCGAACGTGTATTTGTGAAGATTACACTGAATTTTGGGCGTATGAAAAAGTGAGCAGGCATTGAGCTCAAAAGGGAAATTCTTACAATCAATGTATATGTTTGGTGCATAAACTTTGTTTGTCCAAGAACATGCATGCAGTATAGTTAAATACAAAAATAAAAAATAAAAAATAAAAAAGGAGAAGAAAATAAAATAAAGAATACATTAGGGTAAGGATTAGAGTAAAATGAAGACTTTACCATTAATAAGTCGAAATAGTCACGGATCATAATTTCCCAATTGCTCAATAAGTTACTTGGATAGGGATCATTAGGACTCATGGAATGACCGATTCCCAAAAATTAATTTTAAATAATTTTATAATTAAACTTTACTTTATTAAATAACAATTAATATGGATATATTGGTATTTCGATTCTATGGATATATAAAAAATATCGGTAAAATATCTATGGATAACGAAAATTATTCAAAATTCATGAAAATATTTAGAAAAAACTAAAAAAATGATAAAAGAAGTAATAATACACATGTTAAAACTATTTTGTAAGTATAATTGACATAAGTATAGTTAAATTATTCAAAATTCATAAAAATGTTTAGAAAAACTATAAAAAAATGATAAAATAAGTAATAATACACATGTTAAAGCTATTTTGTAAGTATAATTGATATAAGTATAATTAAAGGGAAAAATATTGGTAAGTAGGGATATATTAGTTCTAATAATTCTTATCAAATTTAATTTAATTTATAAAATATTATAACTTCCTTATTATTTTTTATATTTTAATATATATTTTTTTAAATAAATATATATTTTTAATAATTTAAAATAAAAACATTCAAAATTAAATAAAATTAAAAGGATAAATATAAAAAAATATTAAAAGTGAAGTGATAATAATTTTTTAAAATAAGATTAATGAGATAAATGATGATGCATTTAATATTAAAATTATAATTTATTTAATTCAAATGCATTCAATAATGTAAAATAAATTATGATGCATATATGATTTTTTTAATATTTATATTTTTTATATTTATTATCATATAAATAATATAAAAAAAGACTTGTTAAGAAAATTATGATAATAGTTTCTATATTGTTATTAATCAATTAAATAAAATTTAAAATAAAATAATTAGAATTAATTTATTGATTATTTTAATAACGAACTTTAAAATATTTATTGTGAACATATATATTAACAAACATAAACTTGGCTAAGTGGTAGTCCGGGTTCAGCCCAAGCCGGCCATAATGAATACCCTAAGTCAACGAAGACTTTTCGGCAAAATATCGTTGATATTTCGTGACATTTCAAACCAAACCATGACTACACTCCGACATTTTATGAAAATCAAATTTAAACAATTAAATATTGCACAATATTCTCAATGAATTTTGTCACAATGTTCTCAATACTCTATAATCCAATTCGAATTTTGTCATTTATCAATTTAATTATATTTTAATTCCTTTAAGTCACAAATTCTTTTAAATTAATGAAATTACCATGATCATAGATTAAACTTAACATTAGAAGTACCTAAGAAGAAACAATTCTCTTATAAGAGATATCATGATGTTTCTATTCTTAACTGTCAAAATCCACTACAAGAAAAAATGTCATTCATGACATATATTTGTAGACCCCGGGTATATTATGTGTCATTTTGTTTTGCCAGGTGTCCAAATATCAGAAAGCCACGTGTCGCTTGAAGATTGGTCATCAGGTAATGCATTTTGCCTATCAAGGGCTGGAGGGGGGTGTATTCTGTTAGGAGATATTTTTTTGTCTTGGGAAGCTTAGAGAGAAAACCAGAGAGGGAGAGGGGAGATTTTTTTTTTTCTGGGAGATTCGGTAGCTTAGAGGGCAAGACACAGAGAGTGAAGCTTTCTGGCGAGGAGAGATATTTTTCAACCGGTTACAGAGAGATTTTGAGATGATAGCTTGAGAAAAAAAAAACAGAGAGTGAAGTTTTCCGGTGATGAGAGATATTTTTTCTGGGTTGTGACAAAGAGGAGAAGCTGACTTGGGAGGCAAGACAAAGAGGGAGGGTGATTTTTGGCAGCTGGTTATAGAAAGGCATGGGTGGGAGCTTGAGAAAAGGAAGTTGGTTTGGAGCCAAGAAAATTCTTGCTGGAAATAAGCATTGTTTGGTAAGATTGTTTGGGTTCATCATTCATTATATCATCATCCTTCTCCCATCTCTTCTTCATGTGATCATTTTACATTGTTTGTGAGTTTGCTTTGATTTGGTTATTGTAGTTTCATCCCATGTTTTTCTGTTTTTTTTTATTCAAAGATAATCTAACTGTGCTTTGATTGGTTATTTCATATTTGAAAACCTTCTCGTATCTTGGTTCTTTTTAGACATTTTCTGGGTTAATCCACATGCATTTGAGCCCACTGATTAAGACATGAAGTGTGGTTTTTGATGGTTCATCTCATTTTCTTCGTTTGTTTATGCTCCGTTTTCACAATTTTCTCTCTACTCCTAGCATTTGCACATTTTTGGATATGAGACCACACCTTGGGATGCGAGACCATGGGATGGTGGTATTGACAGGAAAGAGCAGTGAGCTAGCAGCTCAGCCTATTTTGCTGGAGAGGAGCCTATTTTCAGCTGACAGTGAAATTGACGACCTAGAGTTAGGTTTGTCATTGCTCAAATGGGTTTGGCCCTGTGTCACAAGATTCACAAGTTTGGCTCAATGACGGCGGCCAAAAGTTTCAGAAATAATGGAAGGTGGACTGGAATGTGTGGAATCAAGGGCTTAAAGTGTCATTTTTTTTAATCGAAAGTCTTTGGGTTTTATTAAAATGAGTGAAGGACAAAGTGAGGCTAAAAGCCAAGTTTGTGAGGCGGCGAGGAAGGGCGACACTACCAAACTAAGAGCTTTGAGAGACTCCGGAGCAAAGGTTTTGTTCTTCGATGGTAAAGGCCTTACCCCACTCATGCATGCTGCCAGGCTCGGCCATGTTGATGCTGTCAAGATTCTGCTAAAAATCGGTGTTCCCTGGAACACACTCTCTCCTTCCAATCTCTCTGCCGGCGATTTCGCCATGGATTCTGACCGCCAAGAAGCATTCGAAGCCCTCCTCAACGCCGGGATTCAAGCTGAATTGATCCAAGAAACAATCACAAGGAAAGCAAATAAAAATGGTGATTCTGACGAGGATTACTTGGGAGATAGAATTACTTTTAGTGAGGATAAACTAATGGATTCCAATAGCAAGGCTATCATGATGGCCTAGGAGAAACCATTGATGGAGGCTCATGCAAAAGCTGTTTGCTCAGGTGGTGATCACATATTGAACATTGGATTTGAAATGGGTCATGAGAAGTGAGTGGCTGCCGAAGATGGTGATATTGTCAAAACTGCTATGGGCGCTATAGAAGAAGCAATTGCTTCCATAAGAATGAAAAATTCAGAGAAAGATGATAAAAAAAAAAAAAAAAAAACGAAGGTGAAATGACGCGTAGTGACTGCTCTGAAACATATCTGATTGCTGTTTTCAATGTTTCATATTCGGCAAGCTTCTATGCTGGCAAGTATCTAACTGTGCTTTGATTAGTTGTTTCATATTTGAAAACCTTCTCGTATCTTGGTTCTTCTTAGACATTTTCTAGGTTAATCCACATGCATTTGAGCCCACTGATTAAGACATGAAGTGTGGTTTTTGATGGTTCATCTCATTTTCTTCATTTATGCTCTGTTTTCGTAATTTTCTCTCTACTCCTGGCGTTTGCACATTTTTGGATATGAGACCGCACCTTGGGATGCGAGACCATGAGATGGTGGTGTTGACAAGAAAAAGCAGTGAGCTAGCAGCTCAGCCTATTTTGCTGGATAGGAGCCTATTTTCAGCTGACAGTAAAACCGACGACCCAGAGTTGGGTTTGTCATTGCTCAAATGGGTTCGGCCCTATGTCACAAGATTCACAAGTTTGGCGCAATGATGGCGGCCAAAAATTTTAGAAATAATAGAAGGTGGATTGGAATGTGTGGAATCAAGGGCTTAAAGCATCCTTTTTTTAACCGAAAGTCTTTAGGTTTTACTCAAATGAGTGAAGGACAAGGTGAGGCTAAAAGCCAAGTTTGTGAGGCAGCGAGGAAGGGTGACACTGCCAAACTGAGAGCTTTGATAGACTCCGGAGCAGACGTTTCGTTCTTCGATGGTTAAGGCCTTAACCCACTCATGCACGCTGCCAGGTTCGGCCACGCTGATGATGTCAAGATTCTGCTCGAAACCGATGTTCCTTGGAACGCACTCTTTCCTTCCAATCTCTCTGCCGGCGATTTCACCATGGATTCCGGCCGCCAAGAAGCATTCGAAGTCCTATATAAGTTTTTTTTTAGGCCATTTTTTTCCCCTCTGTATTTTTATCACGGTCTTCTTTCTCTCCCACCCTTTTTTTTTTTTGGTTTCCTTCTACTTTCTCTTCATCCAAACACTTTTTTTCTTCCTTCTTCTTCATCTTCTTTTCCTTGCTCCCTTTCTTTCCCATTTTCTTACTTCTTCCTTACTTGAGGTTGTTCTATTGTCACAACTCCTCTAATGCCACCATGGGCTAGTAACGTCCACATCGTGTTGCCTTGATGTCGAAGCTTCTCACCACAACAACTCCTCATCGACATCAAAGTCACTCCTCTCAATGTATTGCTCTTTCATCCTTAATCTTACCATGGGCCCTCATTACGCTCCTTTGTCGTCAACAACCATCTTCTCTGTAGGGGACGCCACTATTTCTCTGGCCACTGCCACGAGAACCATGTCATAGTGATTTATGATTATAGATCTCAAATCTCCTCGATCTATTTTGGTATTTTTCATGTTTTATGATTTTGGCATGTTTAATAGGTGAGAAAATTTGTTTTGTAATTATTTTGGGTTTTTTTTTTTTGTTTTGTTCAAAATCCCTTAGTGATAGTGAGCAAAAAAGGTAAAATTCCTCAAAGTCACTTGGATCATTCACATTCTTTAAGCCTAAGTAGTTACTAGTGTTTGCTTGTTCAAGATAATGAGTTTCACATTGTAATTTGAGATTCTTTACTCTTAGTTTGTTTGTACATCGAATGCATGGAAATGGGTTTTGATCGAGAATGAAAAAAATGAAACATTTCATGGGTAATAATATGTAAGGTAACTAGATAGTTTATAATATTCTAATATATTCTCAAATAACATGTTCCAAATTTTGCTATTGTTCTTTCTTTACTATTTTTAATTTTTAATGATTTGTGAATGTAATTACATGAAAGTTGTATATTCTACAAATGACAAGAATCGAGACAATGTTCTGTATATGCTATTTCTAATTCACACGGGAGGTATTTTAAACATTGCATTTCATTTAATTTGTTGGATTTTATTCCCTACAATCATTTATGTCTTTTATGAAACTATAGGATAAACAATTCAATTAATTAATGTCTCATTTTCTCAAGCAGAGTGTGTGTGCTCTTGATTTAGTCTCTTGCCAAAAGTTTAGTTTAGTTGGGGAATTCTTAAAAATGATATCTTGAATATAGATATTTTAATTTAAGAACGAAAGCAAAAAGTAGTGAGGAGTCAACTTGAATGAAACTGCTCTTGATAAAAACATGGGAGAATGAGTCCATTCATCATAAAGTGGACCTTGTTTACAATGTTGTAAATTCTGATCAAATTTCTATTTAAGATGTCTCTGGGACATCATGATCTTTGTCATCCTACATCAACGAACATGGAGCAAGTCTTGCTTGAAATTACGTTTCATGTTAGTTTGTTTTGTTTTGTCTTGCTCCATGCAAGTTCTACTTGAAATTGGAGAAGCTTCTAATTTATCTCTCCAATCACTTTTACCCACCAATTAGGACACTATCAAGTTTTTCCTTAATTTTATATTAAATCCTCCAAATGAAAATGGTTAACTGTTCTTTTGATGACTGCAAATTATTTAGTTTTACTGTTTTAAGAAATGTAGTTCTTTGTTATATCATTCTTCTAACTTTGCAGCAAATTTGGGTGGTTGGTTCCACCTTTTATTTTGTTGTAGTTTGAATTTAGGATGGTTCCATATGTTGAATATTCTGGACAATAGAATCTCCATTAAAGCAATTGTAAAGCATATATTTGAAAATCTTTATATAATGGATGTGAATTGTCTATGCTTTATCATGATTACTAACTGATATTCTAATCTTCTATCATTATCTTTTTTTTTTTTTTTTTTCAGGTCATCAACAATTTTCTTGATCTTGACAAGGTAGAACTTAAGAACATGAGAGCATGGTCTGGTGCTTATTTTGATTGGGGAAAGTTAATATCAAGATTGTCAATTCAATGCTTCTATTTTTATTTTTATTTTTATCACTTTTAATGAATAACATGATCTATGTTTTTAGGGAACCCAAATTTATGTCAAATCTGCTTATGTAAACATATTAACTATCAAAAAGATGTATTTATACGCAATGATTCTATTAGGATATAAGAATTATAAAAAATAAAAAATAGAAAAGGATTAAGAAAATTAACAAGCTATCAAGAGGGTTGCATTTTAATATTTTTAACTATTTCTCATAAATTTCATGTCTATAATATTATTAAAATTAGATAGTTAATTATGTAGTAATGAAGTTCTTCAATCAATATAAACTAAGAGTGGAAATACCTATAAAATAAATAAATAAACTAAGAGTGGAAATAGGTAAGACAATGAAGAAAAATATGGATTTTTGAAACCAAAAACAATTTTTGAAATAAATTATAATCTACTTATGGAAACAAAAAATGATCTACCATGAAAACAATTAACATAACATTAAAAGTTAGTTTAAACTTTAAAGAGTTAGCATTAAAAGCATAGGTCTTTAACACTATAGTTTTTTTTTCATGTGTCATATGCAATGTTTTCAGAACCGGACCGGTCATTAAACTAGAAAAGTTACTAGTTCACGATTCACTGGTCGAACCGGTGGTTGAACTGCGGTCGAACTGGTGACGTCATAAATATATAATTTATAAATTATTAAAATTAAAAAATAATTATAAATATAAAAATAAAAATTTATATATTATTTAAAAATTAAATTTTTATTTAAAAATCAGAAATTTATTTAAAATTATAATGTTTTTATTAATTTAAATTAAAATCATAAGTTTTAAATCTGAAATAAAATAATAATAAATAAAAATAAATAAATAATAGTGAGATCACTAAGATGTGGTAAAAAATAATTAACATATATATATATATATATATGGAAGAAAGAGAGAAAATGGGGGTTGCAGTGGGGTCGCTAGGAGGAAGGGTTTCAACAACACGGCGTGAGAGAAGTGGGGTTGGCTTTTCCAGCACTGGGGTGGGTTCCGGCAAGCAAATCTTCCTTCCCACCTCTTTGAAACGCCGACGTATCTGCCAGAATCATTGGTTGAGCCCCAACTTCTTTACATTCTTCCTCGCGATGGTGAGCTCCGCGACTTTCGTGGGAGAAATGCTCTGCAACTCAGTTGGGTTCGACTGGTTGGCGTGTCCGGCGGCTACGGAGCTCGAAATGGGTTATGGCAAGCAAAAAGAGAAGGTTTTCCAATGCGGGGGTTGATTCGTTCCCAATTGGTGTCTCAGCTGATTCATGTCCAGTTGGTGCTCTTTGATTGAGAGAGTAATCAACAAAATTTATAACCTATATCACCATGCATTAGGATAGCTTTAGCTAATATAGCATAGTGGCTCTAGGATTGTTCATTGGAAAGGGTTTTCAATTCACGACTAATACCAATTCAAAGTAAATTGGTGTTTTTTCATTTCAAGGTTAGCTTTAAAAGAAAACATAATCTTTGGTGGAAAAGGTTTGGTTTTAAGCTAACTAAAAAGCAAGTAATGGAAATTACTTATGAAGAAAAACATTCCTTGGAGGTTTGGGTTCACAGGGGAGGTTCCTTATGCAAAAACAGAGCTCCGGTCATTTGGTTCATTTCCTCGCATTAGAGAATTAACATATAGTCAATTCTCTAACTGGTGCTGTACAGATGTATCCCTTTAATAGATTTCAGCTCTAATTCCCTCTCACTGATGCAACTTGCAATGGCTCATGCCTCTCACCTAGCATTTGCCATTCAAGATGATCTTTAACTTTGGACTTTCCTTCTCAAGCTCGCAAGAGATAACTAATGGATGTCTCCTTAGAGTCCAAAAGCTTACCAAGTGCTGGCAATTCTAGAAACTCCTACCTTCAAGTCACTTCCCAAAAGCTCGCAAGAGATAAACAAGTACATCTCAATAGATGGAGATTACCTGCCTTACCAAGTGTTGGCTCAAGTGACTTGAAGGTGTTTTAAGTTAACTAAAAACATAGAAATCATTAAAGGATCACACTTTCTCTTCATTAATGGCTGAAACCACAAAGCTATAAATTCTTGCACTTGGAACCTTTCCCTGCAACCTTAGCTCCAAGGAACTAAAAGTCTAGCCACTCATTCTCTGAGGAAACTTCCTCAGAGTTTGTTTGGCTAGAAAATAAAAAGAACGAGAAAACAAAAATATATATATGAAAAGCAGAGCAAGTGCTCTGTAGATATATTGCTTATGCAAAAGGTTGTCTCTAAGAACAAGCTCCAGAATATCTCTAAAGAAGATTACAAACTATATATATATGGGTTTATTTACCCCTTGTTCTTACTTACGGACTAAGGAATCCTATGATAGGTGGATTACAAGGAGAGTTTGGGGATTTAGACCTCAAATATCTAAAGCAAAATATCCCAAAATATCTCAAAATGTTGGTCGGAAATATCAGGAAGCTTCAGGAGTACACCGCGGCACTGTGCAAAATGGCTGCAAAACTCTCCGAGTGAGCGCTATCAGAAGATCCGGACATGTCTGCCCGGGGAAGTTGAAACGCCTCCTCTCCCATCCGGCGTCAGGGGATCCGGATGTGAAATATATGATCAAAGGATCCGGACATGTCTGACCGGACATAATTCTGGATGAGATATCCGGACCTCGCAGGGGGAATCGTCTACGTGTGCAAGGTGTAGGGACCCCTCCCCCTGATGACACGGAGTGAACATCTCTATCCGGATCACTCCATTCGGATTCCCAAAGAGGACAAATGGCGGCGCTCCCCCTATCCGGAACAACTCCATCCGGATTCCCCAAGAGGACATGTGCCGCCATGCTATCCGGCACTCGTGAACATCACACTCCGGATGATAGCATATCCTATCCGGATATTTTGTCCTAATCATTGACTACAGTGAGCAAGCCTTGCTACAGCCCACGTTCTGCTGCTCTCCAATGGTGTGTCCGGACACCCTGTCCGGACATCTTTGCCATGGATTCCAAAGAACTCTCCTCAATCTCGGATTGCTTTGGTGATCAAAAAGCTATCAAAACACCAAAAGTTAACACAATTTGATTAGAATTGGTTGCAAGGGTCCTTAATATGTTAATTGGGTTAAAAGGTGATAACTACTACTCAACAATGTTTATAAGAGTTAATTACAAGCTATCAAATAGCACTTTTTGAGTAGTAATCAGGGGTTCTAGCAGGGAGAGGAGAACACGGGGGCTGGGGGGTTCCAGCAGGGTCACGAGGTCTTGCCGGCGAGGACAACGACAATGGGAGGAATAAAAAATAAAAGAAGTTGAACCGGACGATTAAGAGAGAACCGTTCGGTTCGCTGGTCGGACCACCGATTTAGCCGGTCCAATTCTGACCCATCCACTTTTCGGTCCAATTGGGCAGACCGAACAGGAATTGTGGTCGGGCGGCGGTTGGACCAATAGGACTGGCTAGTCCGGTCCGGTTTTTAAAACCATGGTCATATGTGTGAATTCTTTACTATGTTGCTCTTACTTCCTCTTTTGATAAACTTAATAATTGTAAACTAGGATGTCTTCCATGGAGTTTAAATATTCATTGTTTTTTACATTGAATTTAGAGTTACAAAGTCAATTCAATTACAATTGGTGATATGGAAGGTTAATAGGTGTATTCATTGTATTTATCTTTTATGATATTAAAGATAAATAGGTGTATTCTCCTACAATTTTTTTTTAAAATTTTTTTTTTGGTATTTGTTGCTTATGTTTCTATTAATGTTGTGTTTATCCTACTAGGTGTCCAAGAAATATACCAAGAAGAAGACAATGGTGAAGAAATAAAGACCACATCTTACAAAGATAATGTTGTACTTTTCAATTGAAGTTCGTATATTATCTTAATTGAATGTTTTTAACTAGGTTTTGTTTGTATATAAAATTAAATAGAGAGTAACTTGGAAAAGATTTACGAAATTGTCTTTTTAATATTCAAATGTATATGTAATAATTTATTTATTTTTATTTTTATTTTGCCTTGAATAGTAGTTTCTTAACATTATTCTAGGACTTGATTGTAATGATCATAATTAAAAGGTACCAACTTTAATTTGGAGATATGTTTCATATGGTAATAGGTTCATTTTCCATTAAAAAACTAAAATTATAATAAAATAATATTAAAATTTTCATAATCAACCTTGGCTAATGGGTCATGCCCAATATTGCCATGTGTAGTAGCAATTATAAGATGTGATATCAAACATTGACATATATAAGTCAATTATGATATGTATAAAATCTAACATTGACATATGTATCTATAAACCTTGATATATGTGGGGTTAAGCATGACATATATGATACCTAACCTTGACATTTGTTAGACTAATCTTAACATAAGAGTGAGTTAACCTTGACATAAGATTAAGTAATCTTGACATAATTGAATCCAATCTTAACAGATATGAAAGAAACATTAACATATCACATACTAATAAGATTTCATCATTTGTAAAAATAGAGAAAATTTTAACATACGTATATGTCAAAGTTACCTTTAAACTTTTCTTGACATTGGCATAGATGACATATATAAACAGTAACCTACCTTGACAGATATACCTTATATTGACAATGAAAAACTATCAATGAAGGCTTCTTTTCTTTTGTAGTGGTCTTATCTAAACACTAACCGCTATTTGTGATTAATTTTAGTAGTAAGGAATTGACTAAATTTTATGATTCCCATAACTGTATTAATAAAAGCTCATCTCGTCCACTAGATGCCTTCATGGTTAGGATGTTAATCTATGGTTTGAACTTTTGGAAGGAACATTTGATAGAAGTAGTTTAGCTCATAACCTAACACTATCAGCTTTTCCATCTAGACTTGTCCCAACACAACAAAATGGTGTATGTGTGTGTAAAAGAGAGAGAGAGAGAGAGAGACCATAGAACTTTTGGAAGGAACATTTGATTGAAGTAGTTTAGCTCATAACCTAACACTATCAACTTTTCCATCTAGACTTATCCCAACACAACAAAATGGTGTATGTGTGTGTAAAAGAGAGAGAGAGAGACACAGACAGAGATGGACATAGGACATTATCGTAAACCCATATAGAAATGTGTGTGAATTACGTTAACAAAAAAGGGGCCAAAAAGAAAAAGGAAACACGCTGAAGGGGAAAAAAATCTGTGTATTACATTAACAACAAACCTTTCCATCCCTCCCAAAAAAGGAAACATGCATAGACAGAGAGAGAGAATCAAAACAAAAAAATAAAGTACAGAGTGCAGTAAGAAAAACAATATAAAAATGGGTTATAATTTGTTAGAGAAATGGATAGTAAAGATGTCATTTGTTATACCTCCGACACAGGTCATTCTCTAAGCTATGTTTGGTTCCCAGAAAATTTGAAGGAAAATGCAAGGGAAAGAAAATACAAAGGAAAAGTAGAGGGAAAGAAAAAGTGAAGGAAAATAAAAAAATAAATTAAAAGTTGATAAATTATTTTTTTTGTTACTTCAAACTCATTTTATTTATTTTAACTCATCAATATAAAGATTAAATAATTTAAAATATATAAGTTTTTAATTAGTTTTAATCATATTTGATTTTCTTTGATATTTTTTATAGAACAACCAAACAAAAAAAAAATCATTTTCCTGTGTATTTTTTTTCTTTCCTTAGTATTTTCCGGGAACCAAACATAACCTAATTAAATCATAGACTATCTAGTGAACATAGTTTCAGATATTTAAGTCAAATGAAACAATTTAGTGGTATCTCAATTTCTTAAAATCATTATGGGAGGTGGTGATGATGGTGGTGGTGGAGGTGATGGTAATGGTGAATATGATGGGTTGGTGATGATAGGAGCAGTATGTAGGCAGTGATCGAGGCGGCTTCCAGTTGTAGCATTCATGGTGGGTGGGTGGTGCAGTGGTGACAACCACAGCGCTTGTGTTGTGTTAGTCTAAGGGAATGTCCATTTTCTTACTAAAATAATTACCCAAGATCTCACTCGTATATCACTCACATATTAATTATTAATCTAGACACTAGTTTGATCGCTTCTTAAGATTGAGAACGTGTGTGACATAATAGCTTGGAGATAGTGTATATCTACTTGTTATATTCAATGTAGTTAACCTTAGTTATAGTAATTAAATACAAAAATAAATAAATTTAAAAAAATATATTAATATTTTAAAATAAAAAATACTGTTATATATAAACATGTATTTTATATTCTTTAACATATCGGAACTAAATATATTATATCCTTTGATCTATATCAATATTTTGTTAAAATAACTTTATTAATGTATGTATTATTGTTTTTTCTATCATTTTTTAAGTTTTTTCTAATATTTCTATGAGTTTTTTTATTAATTTTCACCCGTTGATATTTTGTATTAAAATATTCACCTATATTTCCCGATATATTATATTTATAAAATCAAGTTACTAATATATCTATCAAAACTGTTATTTTCATCATTGATCCAAACCATGTATAATGTTCGTGATTAGGCTAAATACTCATAAAGACAATGTTGAATTGAATCATACATACATAAAATGTACACTAAATAAATTGAATAATCAATTTTATTTATTTGTCTCAAAATTAAATAAATTTCATCCAAACTTCTCTTATCCTTTTTAATAGTTAACTTCATTCATCTCCTTTTTGACTCAAAGTAAGGAAGGTTTTTGACAAAATTTCAAACTAATGGAGGTTAGATGTGTATAACCAAACCTTAGAAGAGGTTAATGAAATTAACCCACTAATCATTCTTTCTTATTTGACTTAATGTATATCATAACCATCTAATATAGATCTACAATATGCTAGTTTTTTTTGTTTAAGCTATTAGCTTAAGTATTAGTGGCCTTGATATATATTAACTAGTACATGTTTTACTTCCTTACACTTACATGTTGAAAACAAGTACTTAAATAAAGAGCTTGAGTTGCCTAACAAGTGAGATCATTACAAGTACAAACACCAAGTTGATGACAATATACTTGGAAACCCAATGAGGTGGGCAATATATTGAGTTCTAGAGCTAGTGATTTATTGAATAATTGCTAAAAAACCTTAACCAACAATATCATGGACATTTTTCTTCTAAAATCCTTTGTATGGTCTTAAACAATACAATTAGGTCCTCAAACATAGTTTTAGAATAGTTTAAGCATTCAAACCTGATGTCTTCTATGATAGGGCATAATTGTAGTTCTAAGATAGCTAAATCAAGTTGCAACTGTTGTGATTTTTTCTAGCCATACATAATATTGATGATAGGTTGGTAGCATTGAAATAATTTTAGGTTTAATAAGTTTTCACAATTTTAAAACACATTTGTGTAGTTAAGAGGCACTCACCACTCAAATAGACAAGCATCATTTGTAGAGCTAGACAGATAGAGTCTCGTACTAAATTGAGGATTGACTTTGATATTATCTGTAACCACTTAATCCATGCTATATAAGTATTATTCACTCTTGATTGACATTTTTTTCCTTCATTTTTTCTTCCTTTTTATTTTTCATTTCTATTTTTTTCCCCCTCAAAATTTTCAAGAACTAAATGTAAAAAGTATTTCAAATAGAAACACTACCAAATATATTCTTAATAGTTGTAACTTAGAATAATTCGTTTTTAAAAAAAAAAAAAAAATCCGGCCTCCATTCCTAACTTAAAAAGCAAAATGGTTGGTATCTAAATATCCTTAAATCTCTCTCTCTCTCCTAAATTCATGGCCACCAAAACTTTTAAGAAATAAAAAATAGAAGAACATGAATTTTATGAGGACTTTGATATTATATCTTAATTAAAAACACAAATTTGTGTCTTTATTATCACATAGATCCAAACCTTTTGATAGTATTAAACAATATAACTTTTATTCATTAACGGAAGGACATTATAACAATATGATTTTACAATAAAAATCATTTGTCATGTTGTCAAAAGTACTTCAAAGACTACACGCAGCATAATATGGCAAAAGCCCTACTAAGGGTCTCATACCACGTAACTCTTTATTCTTCTCATGGTTTACCTATACCCTCCATATATATAACTCAGTTGGAGTTTGTATACATAAAACTTATTAGCAAGTGAGGTTGTCACCAGGTGAAACCCCGAGCTACAGTAGTCCTTGTAATACCCGACGCGTGCATTAACAGCAGGCGTGTTTCCACCATTACATTCGACAGCACCATTGATGGCTCGAATCGTGGCTCCAAAACCTTGGTCTAAGACAGAGTGAACATTGTTCATCCAAAACCACAATGCAGTCTTGAATGAAATAAGCACGTCAGTTGCAACAATTCCGGGGTTGCCCAAACCATCAAATCCAATGCTGTTTCCAGCAGCACCATAGTTGTAGTTCCATGTTAGTTGGAGTGGTCCACGGCCATAGTACTTCTGCCCGGCCACACATGGATATTGGGTATTGTTTGAATCACAATAGTCATGAGAGGCACCATCGATTTCTTCAATATAACAAAAGTCTGCATGCATGCACAAATTATTAACATTTAAGTTGACATGTATGTGAAATATTTTACTAACAAATGTACCATAATTCTTATAAAATTAGCTGAAATGTAGCATTTGTTTTCAAATTTAACCTAAGAATAACTTGCAAGCTTATTATACATGGACATGCAGAGTCAAATTAATGACTAAGAGCAATGGATTCCGAACTATTTAAAATTCAATTAAAAATTTGATTGAAAACTAATCTTAAAATAGGTTTTGCTCTAAATAACATTAAATAAAAGTTTGTCCATTTTAAAAACAATACTAGACTGAAAACATTTTTTGAGAATTTGTTCTAAAAAAAAAATTAGGGTATTTTCGGATTTTTTTTATGGAGTAATTTTACAAATAATTAAAAATATAAAAATATTTTATATTGTACATAAGACTAGAAAGAGGGTATGCACATATATCCATGGATAATAAAAAATATTAAATAGTTGGAATTTAAGGCTTTATAAAGCAAGTGTTAGACAAAGAAAATCTTACGTCCAGTCTCTTGTGTGACATGGGCGAAGAAAGCTGCAATCTCGCGCTTAGTACCATTGGCAGAACCATCGTTGCCGAACTGAGAATACGAATTCGAGGCATTAAGAAACGCTGCACGGGTGTAGAAATTCTTCCCAGCACAACTCGAAGCAGCTTGATTAATTATCCCATCGAAAAATGCCTGTGTCACAATATCAGCAACCGAGCTGCCACCACCGGAAGAACCATTGCCGCCACTTGAATAACAAGGACCCGATTGGCAAGTGTTACCACAGTAGTCATTGCCGGTGCCACAGTACCCGAACTTACTGCAACATTGGTCTGAGGCACACCCACAGTTCTGAGCCACTGCAGCTCCGCAAAGGGCCCCAACAAGAAGGATTGTTAGTAGCTTGGCTGCCATTTTTGGGAGATGTTTTGTGGAAGAAAGAAGGGAGAATATGTGAGGTGAAGATGAAAACTACGCTTGTCTTGGAGAGGTATTTATAGGGCAGGTAGGAGAGTTCTAGTACAAGATGTTAGTGTTTTTTTCAAATTCAATTGCAACATGCAATTGACTGAATGGAGGAGTGTGGAAAAACGGAAGGCTTCAAATTCATAGATATAATGTACATTGTATCAATGTCCTGATTTTTTGGGTTATCTAATAGAGACATATGCATGTTTCTCCACATACATAACAAATGATATTGCCTAACTTTGAATTTAGAAACCCTAGTAATTAAAGAAGTTGGATGAAGAAATGTTTGTTAGACATGGGAAAAAATTGCAATCAAATGACGTGTGAGGAAACTTGTTTTAATTTTGGCCTTCACTGATATCTTCCTTGGCTCAATTGGGATGTGGGGTTGGATGCAAAACGATCATATGCAGGGTTTGAAAATTTTGCCACTCCCATCCAACACAAGGATCAACTCATCATTTCCTTGCTATGATTGCATACCATTCTACACAAAAATGTGGGCAAACTTGGATTGAAATCAGCCAAAATTGATGGAAAAAAAAGTGACTAGATAAAATCAAGTCAAGACTCGTTGCTAATTCAGTTAGAGTCGTTAAATTTGAATTTAACAGGTAATGACAAGAATAAGCCGTTAAATTTGAATTTAACATTAAATTAGAATAATAATAAAATTTATTTTCGAACATGCCGTATGGAAGACGAGTCTTAATTTGCTTGATATGTTTACTTTTGAAGATGAATGTATTCTTTGTGGAGATTGAACTGAAGTTTGGTACGGAATTTTTGGAGTCATAAAAATAAAATTTAATATTCATCTAATCATTTGATTAAGAAGGTTAGTTCTTGAACTTCTTTTAGGAGTCAATTTATGGCACCACATCCTCCACAACACGGCATCACAAGCAGCCCCACGACGCCGGGTCGCGGCAAGGGCTTTCAATTCATGGCCCCATGAGAACTAAGATTTCAAAATAGAGTTGTTAATTTAGTATATTAACTTGATTTGAGATCATAAAATCTTATTATTTAAGCAAAATTATTAATTTATCAAACATTTATTAATTGAGATTGTTTGAGTTTGATAACCCGAATTCTATTTGATCTAACTCGAAAAGCTCGCGATGAGACATATATAGTGAAAGTAAAATTTTGAGATTTTTTTTAGGGTTTATGGTGGTAGCGGAAGGATCAAGCCTATGTAGTAACCACTCAAATCTCTCCTTATATCAATTTTTTGATATAGTGGATTTTCTTTTTTTCTACTCCTGATTTTTTCCGTTTAGGGTTTTCCACATAAATCTATTTGTTTTTTATTTTTTCCTTATTACCTATTCTCGTTTTTTCTCAAGATTTTATTATAAAAGTATACTCTATGCCAACCTCCTCTACTATATATTTGTGGATCTTAATCCTAGATGATCCTCAACTCTACAAAATTGAAAATACCCATGGGTCATCTACCTCTCAAATCCCAATCTCCCAACTTAGCTCTCCATTGATGAGGACTTGATACCATAAAGTGTTGCATGCAATATTGTACCTGTCAATCGTCATTTAGAAAGTATGCCTACAGATACCATGATTGTATTATATATGTTTTCTTACTATGAAAAATATAACTAAGATATTAAGGTATAAACTGTCACAAGTTATAAAAAATATGACTAAGACACAAAATATACAACTTATTTAAGTACAAAAATGTGATTAAGATGTTAATGTAGAATAGATATAACTTAAGTATAAAGAATGTGATCAAGGTATTAAGGTATTAAGGGTACAAAAAAATATCACATAGGTATAGAGTAATTATGTGAGGTATTAAAATGAAAATAAAAAATATATATATGATTGAGTATAAAATATGTGCTAAAGTATTAAGATATGAAAAATATAACCTAAGTACAAATAATTAATCAGGTACAAAAATATGATCAAGGTGCAAAGAACATGATTAAGATAGACTAAGATATTAAGATTAAAAGAAAAATGGGAGATAGGGTACTAATTAAGATATATAAAATCTTACTAAGGTAGGTATTAAAAATGTGATCAAAGTATAAATAAATAAATAAATAAATATATTATTAAGGCACAAAAGGTTGTAATTAAGATACAAAAAATATAACAATGATACTTAGATATGAAATTTATGTTTTAAGTACGAAAAATATACATGATCAGGTATAAAAAATGTAAGCGAAATTTAAATATATGAAAAATATGTATAAAATAAATACATAAGTTTATTATTATTTAACAATTAACATAATAGTTTTCTTGGTATAAAATAAATTAAAAAGAATATTATCTTAAATCAATGAGACTTTCAACTCGTCACAAAAATAAAATTCATCTTCAACGTTATTAAGGTACAAAAAATTTTCTATTCTCCTTCTTACCAATATAATTCAATAATAAAGATAATTGAGTTTTGTGTTTTCTAAAAAATTTATTAAATTTTGATAAATATTATATATAGTATATTCAATTTATTTTTATCTTAATTTATTGAATTTTTATAAGTAACAAAATTATATAAAATTCTCTTAAAATAATAATTGATCAATTAAAAAAGAGTCCTAAACTTTTTATATTCTTATATTCTGATGCAATCACATCATATAACAGAGTGTGGTTAGTACCTAAGTGTAACCCTTAATTTAATGTCATTTTAAATCATTAAATATTAAATATTATTAAATTTTACCGACCACCAATTCCATATCCACAACCCAACCCACACCCACTACTCACATTATTCTCCCTACCTTACATGTCATCAAACACACTACTCCTACCTTATTCATTAACCGACAAGGCAATTTCCTATATGCAATAATTACCCATAAATGAGTGGGTAGCATTAGAGCACTAATTTCAATAGAAAATTACTAGCCACCCTACCATTTTTTTCTTTTTATCTTTTTGTTGTGTTATTCTTGTGGTGGTAGATTTCTCCGTAATATTAGTGTTAGAGTTTGGTACCTAAATTTTATATTTGTTCTAACTCAAAAAGTTTGCGGGTCTGATCCCATGGCCTACCATTGATCTAAGGGTTCCACCCGCATGGTATGGATCTACTTTGTTATTAACTTTCATGAATTTCCTTCTCCTCTATTCGTGATTTTCTTGTCTAAGATTTTATACATTAATCTAAGAACATTACAACTGATTTTAGGACAAAAAATCATGTTCATGTTCTCAAAGTTACTGCAGAGACTCCATGGGAAAACCCTAAATAGGATTTGATACGCATTTTTCTTATTTTCCTCGTAGCTCACATATACTCCTCATATAACTTGGCTAGGGTTGTTATATTATTGTCTGCCTTAGCAAGCGAGGTTCTCACCGGGCGAAATGCCGAATTGACTGCAGCAATCCTTATAATACTTGAGTCGTGCATTAACTGCACCCGTACGTGTTTCCACCATTACATTCAATTGCACCATTGATGACTCGAATTGTAGCACCAAAACTTTGGCCTATGACTGAGTGAACATTGGTCATCCAATACCATAACGCAGTCTTGAATGAAGCAACTACGTCAGTTGCAACAATATCAGGGTTTCTCAAGCCATCAAACCCATTGTTTTTTCCGGCAAGGCCATAGTTATAGTTCCATGTTAATTGAAGTGGTCCACGGCCATAGTATTTCTGCCCAGCCACACATGGATATTGGGTATTGCTATTATCACAATAGTTCTTAGAGGCACCACCTATTTCATTTATGTAACAAAAGTCTGCATGTACAAATTAATAATATTAATTCCATGCAACATATGTGTGAATTCATCATAAAATTAACTCAAATGTAGCATTACCCATCAAATTCAAGTTAAGATGTTACCTATATAATATACCATAGCATATGATTTGGCCTTCAACTTACTATATATGATGGCCATGTATAGTTAAATTGCTAAGAGGAGGAATGTATTTGTAAAATTCAAATAATTGAATCTTATATAAATATTTGCTTAGAAACTATTCTCAAAAGCAGCAATCTAGCGTTTAGATTCAAGGGCGGAACCATCCTTGCCAAACCCAGTATACGAATTCAAGGCACTGCGCGGGTGTAGAAATGCTTCCCTTCGCAATTCCCGGCAGCTTGATTAATAATCCCATCGAAAAACGCCTGTGTCACTGTATCAGCAACGGAGACACCCCGGAAGAACCACCACTTGAGTAACAAGGACCTGCTTGGCAACCGTCACCGCAGTAGGCATTGCCAGTTCCACAGTAGCCTTACTTGCTGCAACATAGGCCTGAGGCGCACCCACAGCTCCGAGCCACTGTGGAGCCCTGCATGGCTCCCAAAAGGACTCCAAGAAGAAGGATTGTTGGCAGCTTGGCTGCCATTTTTGGGAGAGGTTATTGTGGAAGGAAGAATGGAGAATGTGTGATGTGAAGATGAAGAACTTGGTGTTAAGGATACTTAGCCTTTCCATTACAATTTACCATATGTATCATATTTGACCCTTGATTACATGCTATTCCTTTGTAATCAGTTTGATATTATTTCCTACTTTCCATTTCTTTTGTAATCAGTTTGATATTATTTGATTTGTAATAATTTCTTATATTTTGTAGATGATTATAAATAGAAAACTCTCACCACCTTTCATGTGTGGTGGTTTTGGCAAATATTCTTATGGTATCAGAGCCAGTCTGGTTTAGCAACCCCAATCCATTTTTCTCCATGGCTTCCGAATCCTCTCATCTTCTTCCTTTCAACACTCTAATCCACATGATCACCATCAAGCTTTCTTCCTCCAATTATCTTCTCTGGAAAAGCCAACTTCTTCCTCTCCTTGAGAGTCAAGACCTGTTGGGGTACGTTGATGGAACTCTTGTTCCACCACCCCGTTTTGAACCAGCAACTTCTACCACACTCAGCACCAAATATCTGGCATGGAAAGCAGCTGATCAACGGCTTCTCTGTCTCTTGCTCTCCTCTCTCACCGAGGAAGCCATTGGTGCAGTTGTTGGTCTCTCCACTGCCCGTGAAGTTTGGCTCGCATTGGAGAATACATTCAGCCATCATTCGAAAGCCCGTGAACTACGACTCAAGGATGACTTGCAGCTGATGAAACGCGGCACCAAACCCGTTGCTGAGTATGCTCGTACCTTCAAAACACTTTGTGACCAGCTTCATGCCATTGGAAGACCTGTCGAGGACACTGACAAAGTGCACTGGTTCCTTCATGGACTCGGCACCGATTTTTCCAATTTTTCTACAACTCAGATGGCTCTCACGCCTCTCCCCTATTTTGCAGATCTAGTTTCTAAAGCTGAAAGTTTTGAGTTGTTCCAACGATCCCTTGAGTCTTTTGAACCCACCACTGCGGCATTCACAGCCACTAATCGCAGTCGCACCACTTCCCATGGAACTCCATTTGCTTTCCGTAGCAACCAGCGAGGTCGTTCTCATTCCCACAACAACAACTCTTCCAACCGAGGACGAACCTACTCTAGTCATGGTCGTCGACCACCTCGCTGCCAAATTTGTCACATAGAGGGCCATTATGCTGACCGTTGCAACCAACGGTATGCTCGGACTGATTCCTCTGCTCATCTTGCTAAGACCTTCAACACATCTTGTTCTCTTTCTGGACCCGAGGCTACTGACTGGTTTTTGGACACCGGAGCTTCGACTCATATGACCACCGATCCATCTATTTTGGATCAGTCCAAAAATTACATGGGTAAGGACTCTGTGATCGTAGGAAACGGTGCCTCTCTACCCATTACCCACACTGGTACTCTTTCTCCTGTTCCAAATATTCACTTATTAGATGTATTGGTTGTCCCTCATCTCACTAAAAATCCTCTTTCCATTAGTAAATTAACGTCTGATTTTCCTCTCTCTGTTACATTTACTAATAATTTTTTTACTATCCAGAATCGTAAAACAGGAAGGGTGGTGGCAACCGGTAAAAGAGATGGAGGGTTATATGTGTTGGAGCGCGGCAACTTTGCCTTTATTTCTGTCCTAAAAAATAAATCTCTACGTGCTTCATATGATTTATGGCATGCTCGCCTAGGTCATGTGAATTATTCTGTAATTTCTTTTTTAAATAAAAAATGACATCTTTCTCTTACGTCTTTATTGCCTTCTCCCTCACTATGTAGTACTTGTCAACTTGCGAAAAATCATCGATTACCTTATTCCCGAAATGAACATAGGTCATCTCATGTGTTAGATCTTATTCATTGTGACCTTTGGGGTCCTTCCCCCATCAAATCAAATTCAGGTTTTCTTTACTATGTTATTTTTATTGATGATTATTCCCGATTCACTTGGCTTTATCCTTTGAAATTTAAATCTGATTTCTTTGATATTTTTCTTCAATTTCAAAAATTTGTGGAAAACCAACATTCCGCTCGTATCAAGGTTTTTCAAAGCGATGGAGGTGCTGAATTTACTAATACTTGCTTCAAAGCTCACTTACGTGCTTCTGGCATCCATCATCAACTCTCTTATCCATATACACCTGTTCAAAATGATCGTGCTAAGAGAAAACATCGTCATGTGACTGAGACTGGCTTGGCCCTTCTCTTCCACTCCCACCTTTCTCCTCGTTTCTGGGTTGACGCTTTCAGCACTGCAACTTATATCATCAATCGGTTGCCCACTCCACTTCTTGGTGATAAGTCACCCTTTGAACTTTTATATGGCTACTCTCCGCATTATGAGAATTTTCATCCTTTTGGTTGTCGTGTTTATCCTTGCTTGCGTGATTATATGCCTAACAAACTTTCTCCCCGCAGCATTCCTTGCATTTTCTTGGGTTACAGTTCCTCTCATAAAGGGTTTCGTTGTCTTGATCCCACCACCTCTAGGCTATACATCACCCGCCACGCTCAATTTGATGAAACTCACTTTCCTACGGTCCCAAGCTCCCATGCCCAACCTCTTTTCTCTCTTCATATTTCAAATTTCTTGGAACCACGTCTTCACCATATTGATCCATCTCCCTCTTCCCCTACCTCTCCTTCCCCGCACATTCCTCGATCCAACTCCTCTCCATGTAATATTTGTTCTGATCTTGTGGATGAGTCTGTGCAGGTTGATACTTCTCTTGCAGGTTCCTCTTTGCCACCCTTGGCTTCCAGTCCACATTCTATTGAGCTTGCTACTGATTCCTCTTCTTCTTTGGGCTCTCATCCTATGATCACACGAGCCAAAGCTGGTATTTTCAAGACTCGTCATCCAGCGAATCTTGGTGTCTTGGGCTCCTCTGGACTTCTTTCTGCTCTTCTTGCATCCACTGAGCCAAAAGGATTCAAATCTACTGCTAAGAATCCTGCTTAGCTTGCTGCCATGGATGAAGAAGTTCAAGCTTTACAACAAAATGGTACTTGGATTTTGGTCCCTCGGCCTGTCAACACCAACATCGTGGGCTCTAAATGGGTGTTTCACACTAAATATTTTTCGGATGGATCCGTCGAGCGTCTCAAGGCTAGCCTTGTTGCTAAAGGTTATACCCAGGTACCTGGTCTCGACTACACTGACACTTTCAATCCGGTTGTCAAAGCTACTGCTGTCCGTGTTGTGCTTTCTCTTGCTGTCACAAATAAATGGCCTCTTCGGCAACTTGATGTCAAGAATGCTTTCCTCGATGGCACCCTTACTGAACATGTTTATATGGAACAACCTCCTGGGTATATTGATTCTCGTTTTCCCACTCATGTCTGCCTGTTAAAGAAAGCCCTCTATGGTTTAAAGCAAGCTCCTCGTGCCTGGTTTCAACGTTTCAGCTCATTTCTTCTTACACTTGGTTTTTCTTCTAGCCGCGCTGACACCTCTCTTTTTGTCTTTCATCAGTAGTCTAGCCTTATTTATTTGCTTCTTTATGTTGATGACATTATTGTTACTGGCAACAACCCATCACTTCTTAACAGTTTTACTCGCAAGCTTCATTCTGAGTTTGCTACCAAGGATTTGGGCTCCCTCAGTTACTTTCTTGGTCTTGAAGCTTCGCCCACTCCTGATGGTCTCTTTATTAGTCAGTTAAAATATGCTCGAGATATTCTTACTCGTGCTCAGTTGCTCGACAACAAACCTGTTCACATCCCCATGATTGTTTCCCAACACCTGACTGTTGATGGTTCTCCTTTCTCTAATCCTACTCTCTATCGATCCCTTGTTGGTGCCCTTTAGTACTTGACCATTACACGTCCAGATATTGCCCATGCTATCAATTCTGTCAGCCAATTTTTGCACGCCCCTACTATAGATCATTTTCTTGTTGTCAAGCGTATTCTTCGCTATGTTAAGGGCACACTCCACTTTGGCCTTACCTTTCGTCCATCCACTATTCCTAGTGCGCTAGTAGCTTATTCGGATGCTGATTGGGCTGGCTGTCCCGATACTCGTCGTTCTACATCCGGCTACTCTATTTATCTTGGTAACAATCTAGTATCTTGGAGTGCAAAGAAGCAACCTATTGTCTCACGCTCTAGCTGTGAATCTGAGTATCGTGCCCTTGCTATGACTGCTGCTGAACTTCTTTGGCTTACGCATCTTTTGCATGACCTCAAGGTCTCCATTCCACAGCAGCCCCTACTCTTATGTGACAAGAAAAGTGCTATCTTTTTTAGTTCCAATCTCATTTCTCACAAGCGGGCCAAGCATGTTGAATTAGATTACCACTTCCTTCGGGAACTCGTTGTCACTGGCAAACTTCGCACCCAGTATGTGCCCTCCCACCTCCAGGTTGCTGACATCTTCACCAAAAGTGTTTCTCAACCTCTCTTTGAATTTTTCCGATCCAAGCTTCACATTCGTTCCAATCCGACACTCAGCTTGCGGGGGGGGTGTTAAGGATACTTAGTCTTTCCATTACAATTTACCATATGTATCATATTTGACCCTTGATTACATGTTATTCCTTTGTAATCAGTTTGATATTATTTCCTACTTTCCATTTCTTTTGTAATCAGTTTGATATTATTTTATTTGTAATAATTTCTTATATTATGTAGATGATTATAAATAGAAAACTCTCACCACCTTTCATGTGTGGTGGTTTTGGCAAATATTCTTACTTGGGAGAGGTATTTACAGGGCAGAAAGGACAGCCCAAGAAGAAGATATTATGGTTTTTACAAACTTTCTTTGGCCATTCTTAGTCTTGGTGGCATGGTTTTGAATTTGTCTTCTAGTGATAGTATGATATATGATCATTTGATTTTAAAAAATTATTATTAATTCATAAACATTTTAAAGCCCTCAAGGGAAAATGACTACCTTTTTTTGGGTCAAGCATAAATGTAATTCATCGCTCTTTATTATAATATTTAGGTGAAGCATGCATCCAATCAATGTTCTCAAAGTATACTTAAAACTTAAAATTTGCTTGTAGATGAAATTCCATTTTTATTTTTTTAACTTCCATGCTCTCTTAAAAATAACTCATTTTTCTATCAAGTATGTATATAATTCTCGGGTTATTTATCATATTATTTAAGTATGAAGTAATAGTTGTGGAGACATAACCCAAAACTTAAAAATAATTATTTGATGCAATTTAGGTAAATAATTGTTTGAGGCATGCTTAAAACCCAAAAATTATTTTGTGATGAATTTGGATTGAACACGAATGTAGTCATATATCATATTTATTTAGATGAACCTAAAAATAACTTTTTTTGGATTGAGGATACATGCAAATAATATTGTGCAGATATAATTTCATCCTCATTTCCTATACTATTGGATGTAGTGTATACTTATAACTTTTAAGTCGATACTTTATAAGTATAAATTATTTTAATAAACCCTAAATGAATAATGACATCAACATCTTGAATCAAGCATATATGCATGTTTCTCTAGTGACATGACAAATAACATTGCATAACCTAGAACTTAGTAACCCTACCAAGGATTTTTGACAAAGAAATGTCTCTTATATATTTCAAAGCACACGTGTATCATATTTATCTTATCTGACAACACTGATCGATACTTATCTACTTTGACTTATTTGGATCGCATGTGGGGTTAGACATAAAATAAATCGGATGCTTTGAAAAAATTTTCTCATCCATTTAAAGCATGGACCAATTTATTTTCTATTTGTCCCTTTTAGATGGGACAAAGATAATTAATTTCCATCGGATAAGACAATGCATCATACTATTCAACCTAAAAAATTAAGTTAGACAAACTTTATAAAAGATTGCCAAACTTGATGGAGAAAGGTGACCAGATAAAATTAGGTTAAGACTCTTTGCTAAGCTCTTGATGACTAAAATTTGATTGGAGCCGAAGTTAACAGAACTCTTTGCTTGATATATTATATATATCATGACTTAGGAATCAATTCATACCACCGCAGCCTGGCTGGTCCTAACCAACACGGCATCGCAAGCAGCCCCACGGCACCGCGTCCCGCCAGGTGTTGTCAGTTCATGGTCCCCATGATAAAATGTTTGAATGGGTATGGATTATGTATGTTATTATATATCAAGATAGGAACATCTAGGTTGGATTTTATAAAAATATAAAAATTTAAGACAAAAATTCTAAAAAATATATTTTTGTGAAGGTAAAATTTTATTTAAATAAATTTTAATATTTTTAAATACATTAAATGTATAAAATTGATTCCTCTAAGAAGTTCACATGAATCCGTTAGAGTGAAGTGTTATACTGCAGACATAAATCAAGATATAGGTGTTGGAGAGTAAGTCTTTAAGGTAAAGCCATCAAGTAAATCTGTATACTTTGAACTTATATGGTGAATTGTAAATTAGAACTCTTAGACATACCATCGTGGTTTTTTGTCTCCATAATTAGTGTGAGGGTTTTCTACATAAAATTTCCTATGACCCTGACTTGATCTTTGATTACTTTGAATATCCCTAATATTTTCAAGTTTTAATTTGAACCAATTTATTTAGGTCGTTCTCCCAAAAATACTTTTAGAGAAAACATTTTCACCAAAGCTATGTTTGAATCCCGAAAAGTCCTAAGAAAAGAAGAAAAAAATTACTAAGGAAAATAAATTTCTTATGTACTTTGGCTTCACCATGGAAAATATGAAAAAAAAATTAAAATTAATTAGAAACGTATGCATTTTAAAATTATTTAAACCTTAAATAATAGAGAGAAAAAAAGTAAAATGAGTTTGAAATAGTATATAAAAATAATTTATTAATTTTAAATTTTTTTTCCTTAACTTTTTTTTTTTCTTCTTTATTTTCTTTTCCTCAAATTTTTCAAGAACCAAATATAGCTTAAAAGTATTTCAAATAAAAACACTACAAAATGTATTCTTAATGGTTGTAACTTAGAATAATTTGTTTTTTTATTTTTTTATTTTTTAAAGATAGATTTATCCGAAAAAAATAAAATAAAAATCTCAATCCTACTAACCCTTTTTTTACAAAAATATTCAACTCCTAACTTAAAAACAAAATGCTTCGTATCTAAATATGGTTAAATCTCTCTCTCCCCAAAATTCCTTGCCACCCAAAATTTTTAAGAAATAAAAAATAGAAGAACATGAATTTTATGAGGACTTTAAGGTATTATACCTTAATTAAAATCACAAATTTGTCTTTATTATCACATAGATCCGAACCTTTTGATAGTAGTAAACAATATAACTTTTATTCATCAACGGAAGGACATTACAACAATATGATCTTACAACAAAAATCATTTGTCATGGTGTCAAATTTACTTCAAAGACTGCATGCAGAGCATTATATGGCAAAAGCCCTACTAAGGGTTTCATACCACATAACTCTTTATGCTTCCCATAGTTTACGTATACCCTTCATATGTATAATTCAATTGGAGTTTGTATACGTATGACTTTTCAGCAAGTGAGGTTGTCACCAGGTGAAACCCCGAGCTGACTGCAGTAGTCCTTGTAATACTGAACGCGGGCGTTAACGGCAGCTGTGTTTCCACCATTACATTCGACGGCACCATTGATGGCTTTAATTGTGGCACCAAAACCTTGGCTTAGGACAGAGTGAACATTATTCATCCAAAACCATAATGCGGTCTTGAATGAAGTAACCACGTCAGTTGCAACAATTCCAGGGTTGCTCAAGCCATTGAATCCAATGCTGTTTCCAGCAGCGCCATAGTTGTAGTTCCATGTTAGTTGAAGCGGTCCACGGCCGTAGTAATTTTGACCGGACACACATGGATATTGGGTATTGCTTGAATCACAGTAGTTATGAGAGGCACCATTGATTTCTTCAATATAACAAAAGTCTGCAAGCATGTACAAATTACTAATATTTGAGTTTACACGTATATGAAATATTTTGCTCACAAATCATAGTCAAATTAACGACTAAGAGCAATAGTAAAATATTTTTAGAGTATTTTTAAAAATATGAAAAATATTTTAATAACTTTTGTATTATACGACAAATGTGAAAAATATTTTTTCATATTTAAATTTATAAATAAAATTGTTTAAAAATAATTATAAATTATTTTTTGAAAAAGTTGTCAAAGAAACCTAAAGTTTCATAACTAAAAATAAAAAGAAAAAAAGAGTATGTGGGTATATAAAAATAAATAAATAAAATAAGATAGTTGGAATTTAAGACTTTACAAAATATTAAAAAGGGAAAATCTTACGTCCAGTCTCGTGTGTGACATGAGCGAAGAAAGCTGCAATCTCGCGCTTATTAGCATCGGTAGAACCATCGTTGCCGAACCCAGAATACGAATTCAAGGCACTGAGAAACGCTGCACGGGTGTAGAAATTCTTCCCAGCACAACTCGAAGCAGCTTGATTAATTATCCCATCGAAAAATGACTGTGTCACAATATCAGAAACCGAGCTACCACTGCCGCTACTTGAATCACAAGGACCCGATTGGCAACCGTCACCGCAGTAGTCACTGCCGGTGCCACAGTACCCGTACTTACTGCAACATAGGCCTGAGGCACACCCACAGTTCTGAGCCACTGCAGCTCCGAAAAGGGCCACAACAAGAAGGACTGTTAGTAGCTTGGCTGCCATTTTTGGGAGATGTTTTGTGGAAGAAAGAAGGGGAACGTGCGAGGTGAAGATGAAAAATATACTTGTTTGGGGAGGTATTTATAGGGCAGGTAGGAGAGTTTAGTGGTGTTTTCAAATTCAATTGGAACATGCAATTGACTCAAATGGATGAGTGTGGAAAAATTCCACACTTGCACTTTGGCCATATATGGTATTGGTGGCATCGTTTAATTTTCAAATTTATCAATTTTATCAACATTTCTCATGTACATTGAATCTATGTCCTGAATTTTCGGGTCATATAATACAAACATATGCATGTTACTCCACATGATACCGCCTAACTTTGAATTTTGGAAATCCTAGTAATATTTGAGGAAGTTCAATAATGAAATGTTTGTTATTGCAGGCCATTGTAATGACGTGTGAGGAAATTTATCTTTGACTGAGTTGGGTCGTGGGCTTGGATGCAAAAATATCATATGCAAGGTTTGAAAATTCTTTCCATTCCCATCCAAACCAAGGATCAATTCACCATTTTATTTTTTATTTTTTTGAGGACACGACCAAACTTGATGCTAAATAAAATTACATCAAGACTAGTTCCTTACTTCTAGAGAGCTAGAATTTAATTTGACAGGTAATGACAAGAATAGGGATCATCATATCGAGAAATTAACATTAAATTAGAATAATAATAAATTTTATTTTCAGGCATGAGGATGGAAGGCGATCGAGTCTTAATTTACTTGATATCTTGACTTATGAATATGAATGTATTTTTTGTGGAGATTGAACTGAAGTTTGGTATGGAATTTTTGGAGTCATAAAAATAAAGATTAGGAGTCAATTTATAGCACCACAGCGTCCACAACACGGCATCACAAGCAGCCCCACGACGCCAGGTCGCGGCAAAGCGCCGGGTCGTGGCAAGGCGCCGGGTCGCGGCAAGAGATTTCAGGCATGGTCCCCAATCCCCATGAGAAATAAGTGTTCCAAATAGAGTTGTTAATTCATGGTCCACATGAGAAAATGTTCGAAGTCTTGGTCGTGCGAGTCTAGAAGTTCTACTAAGCTGCAGTTTTAAAATTAGGTTTCAAATTTATATTAAAATTGTACCGCCTGTTTAGTCAATTTTTAAAAAATTATTTTTAAGTTAAAAAAATAAAAAATAATTTTTTAGTGTTTTATAAAGATAAGGGTGTTTGATAAGTTGTTTTTACAAATAAATAATAAAAAAATTTCTTAGATAAGTTGTTTAAAAAAAAATTCTTTTTTGGTTTTATAAAAATATTGCAAATTTAATTTATATAATATAAATTTAATTTAATTCAGTTCTTATTAAAATATATATATATATATATATATATATAGTTTTTAATTACAAATATATCAATAAATAATTTTGAGTAAAATATGAAAAATAATATTATAATAAATATAAGTTTATTATCATTTAATAATTGACATAATGATTTTCTTGACATATTTTTATTTGTATGAAATAAACAGAAGATTGTTTTCACCACAAAAATAAAATTCATCTTCACTAATATTAAGGTACAAGAAATCTTAAATTTTCCATTCTCCTTCCTATCAAAATGATTAATAAAGATAAATAAATGTGTTTTGTACTCTCTAAAATCTATTAAATTAAATTGTGATAAATATTATATATAATATATTTAATTCATTTTTATCTTAATTAATTGATTTTTTTCATTAGATAGTAAAACTATATAAAAATTCTCTTTAATATAATAATGTATTAATTTAAAAGAATTGTGAAATTTTTATATTTCTAAAAATATATAGAATCTAATCTCACTGATACTTCTTTTTTTTTTTTCTTTTTCTTTTTTTCTTTTGCAACTATCATATATTACATCTTGTAGCCAAGTTTGACCCTTAAGTTTACCAAACACCACCTTCCACATCCACTACCCAACCCACTCTCACCTCTCACATTTTCCTCCCAACTTCCCTTACAAATCATTAAAGACCCACTCCTACCCTTTTTATTAACCCACTAGGCAATGCCCCATCTGCAATGACACCCACATGAGTGAGTGGATGGCATGTAAGAATGGGAATGGATCGGGTTTTTTTTCGGGTACTAACCCCCACCCCTAATGGGACGGGGTTCAATTTTAATAAACGAGTTTTAAATGGATTTGAAAATTTTTTTTAAAACCCGGGGCGGATTCGGGTATTACCCTGCCCCGCCCCGCCCTGCGCTCGATTATATATAAAATTAATTTAATTTAATTTTTATTTTACTATTTTTAATATATAGATAATAATAAAATATTTTTAATAAAATAAGTTATAAAAAATATAATAATTTAATTATTTATAAATTATATTTATATTAATGTAATTAAAAAATTTAAAAGTAATTTTAAAAAAAATAAATTAAAAAAAAAAAAGTTAAACGGGACAGAACGAGTATAGGAATTTATCATACCTGTCCCGTTTAATTTTTTAAATAAGACGGGGATGAAAATTATTTTGAATAAACGGAGCAGGGTTGGGATGGGGGTGACCGGTCCCGATCCCGCCCCATTGCCATCCCTAATGGCATGAGAGCACTTATGTCAATTGTACATTACTAGCCATACCACCATGTCTTTTCTTATCTTTTTATTGTCTTGTTCTTGTGGTGGTAGAGCTCTCCTTTTTTCTTTTTTTTCTTTTTTTAATTTAATTTGTTAGTATTTATCATAGAAATCCCAAGCTTTTTATACTAATAAACTATACAAATGAATAATCTAAAGCTTTCAATACTAACAAACGACATAGCTTTTATTCATTGATAGAAGAACATTACAACCATATGATTTCAGGACATAAATCATGGTCATGTTCTTAAAGCTACTTCAAAGACTACATGCATACCACATATCTCTCATTTTTCTCATAGCTCACTTATTGTCTTCGATACATAACTTAGCTAGGGTTTGTACATTGTTGTCTACCCTAGCAAGTGAGGTTATCACCAGGTGAAACACCAAATTGACTGCAGTAGTTTTTGTAATACTGGACACGTGCATTAACCAAGGACGGGCTACCACCATTACATTCAATAGCACCATTGATGGCTCGAATTGTAGCACCAAAGCCTTGGTTTACAACAGAGTGAACATTGTTCATCCAAAACCATAACGCGGTCTTGAACGAAATATCTACGTTGGTTGCAACAATTCCAGGATTGCTCAAGCCGTTGAACCCAATACTTCTTCCAGCAGGACCATAATTGTAGTTCCATGATATCTGAAGTGGTCCACGGCCATAGTACTTCTGCCCGGCCACGCATGGATTTTGGGTATTACTACCATCACAATAGTTCTGAGAGGCACCATTTTTTTCATTTATGTAACAAAAGTCTGCATGTACAAATTAATAATATTAATTTCAAGCAACATAATAGTTCTGAGAGGCACCATTTATTTCATTTATGTAACAAAAGTCTACATGTACAAATTAATAATATTAATTTCAAGCAACATATATGTGAATAGAGTCAAATTCAAGTTAAGATGTGACCGATATGAGATATGATAGCATATGATTTGACCTTCAACGTAGTCATGTCTAGCTAAATTGCTAAGAGGAGGAATGTACTTATAAAATTCGAACAATCGGATCTTAAATACTTGATTGGAAACTATTCCCAAAAACAGTTTTATATCGGGTTTTAACTTTAAAAACACATGAACAAATATTAAACTATTGAAAATAGGGTTTTGAGAATTTGTTAAAAAAAAAAAAAAACTAACTTCTTATAATACTTTTTTAAAAAAAAAAAAAAAAAAAAAAAGCAGTATATTTCAGATAGTTGGAATTTAAGGTTTTATAAACATTAAAAAAGAGTGAAGATCTCACTTCCGGTCTCATGTGTGACATGGGCGAAGAAAGCAGCAATCTCGCGCTTAGACTGATCAGCGGAACCATCCTTGCCAAACCCAGGATACGAATTCAAGGCACTAAGAAACGCTGCACGGGTGTAGAAATGCTTCCCTTCGCAATTCCCGGCAGCTTGATTAATAATCCCATCGAAAAACGGCTGTGTCACAACATCAGCAACGGAGACACTACCGGAAGAACCACCACTTGAGTAACAAGGACCTGCTTGGCAACCGTCGCCGCAGTAGGCATTGCCGGTTCCACAGTAGCCGAACTTACTGCAGCATAGGCCTGAGGCACACCCACAGTTCTGAGCCACTGTGGAGCCCTGCAGGGCTGCCAAAAGGACTCCAACAAGAAGGATTGTTAGCAGCTTGGCTGCCATTTTTGGGAGAGGTTATTGTGGAAGGAAGAATGGAGAATGAGTGGTGTGAAGATGGACTTGGGAGTGGGGTATTTATAGGCAGAAAGGAGAGCTCAAGAAGAAGATACTATTTTTTACAAACTGGCTCTTTGGCCATTATTGTTAGTGGCATGGTTTTGGATTTATAATCTAGTGATCATCATTTGATTTGAAGATTAATTAATTAATTAATTCTAAACATTTTTTAGCCCCCATGGGAAAATAATTACATGTTTTTTAGGTACGTAATCCATCATTGTTTATCATAGTATTTAGGTGAAGCATGCAATTAACATTTGCCAAGCGAGGCATACTTAAAATTCAAAAATTAAATCATTGTCTTTGGATCGACCATTGATGCAATTTCATTTTCATCCTTCTTACTACCATGCTTAAAACCTAAAAATAACTCCTTTTAAATCAAGCATGTGTATATATAATGCTCTGGTTATTTATCATGTTGTTTAGGCATGAAATAATAGTTCCCGAGACAAACTTAAAACCTAAAAATAATTATTTGATACAACTTAGGAAAAGTTTAAAACCCGAAAATAATTCAGTTGATGAATTTGGATTAAATATGAATGTAGTTATTTATCATATTTATTTAGGTGAGCCTAAAAACGACTCTTCTTGAATGGAGGATACATGCGATGAACATATGCAATTTCATCGTCATTTCATGTATTATTAGGCATAGCACATATGTAAAACTTTTAAGCCGACACTTTGTAAATATGAATTAGTTTAACAAACCCTAAATAAACAAAGATGTCAATTTGATTCAAACATATATGTTTCTCTGGTTACATGAAAAATAATATTGCATAACTTAGAACTTAGAAACCCTACCAAGGAATATTGGCAAAGAAATCTTTGTTATATATGGAAAAGTTTTTTCTATCTATGACATTGTCAATCAAAGAACATGTGTATTATATTTATCTTGTCTTATTACTTATGTTTATCTTCTTTGGCTCAATTGGATTGCATGTGGGGTTGGATGTAAAAAGATCGAAAGCTTTGAAAATTCTTCATATAAAACATGGACCAATTCATTGTTATGTCGTTATATTTGTCCCTTTTAGGTGGGACAGAGATAATTAATTTGCATGGGATAAGACAATGCATCATGCTATCCAATCGGACAAATTTTATGGAAGATGAAATTAGGTCAAGATTCCTTACTAAGCACTCGATGACTAAAATTTGATTGCAGCGAAGTTAACAGATGATAGTATGACTAAAATCATGCATGGAGATCGAGAAATTAACATTAAACTAGGATAACAATAATAAAATTCATTTTCAAACAGGGGTTTAAAGGATGAATCTAATTTGCTTGATATTCAATATATATATCAAGAAATAGGAGTCAATTTGTACCACCACAGCCTGGCTGGTCCTAACCAACACGGCATCGCCAGCAGCCCCACGAAACCGCGTCGCGGCTGGTGTTGTCAGTTCATGGTCCCCATAAGAAAATGGTCACAGGGTTCAACATGCATGCATGCATGAATAGCTATGAATTTTACATATATGAAAATATCATGAACTGAAGGAATCTCGGTTGGAATATCCGAGGTTGGGGGTTTTTTAAAAATATAAAAAATTCCAAAAAAATATATTTTTGTGAAGATAAAAATTTATTCAAATAAATTTTAATATTTTAAAATACATTAAATTATGTTTAATTTCTAAATTGTTATCTTTTTATCGTTTTTTCTTCTTTTTTTTCATCTCTTGGTTCAAAAAAAAAAAATTGCAATTATGATTACAAGTTTATACCTTCTGGTGATTTTTATATTTGCAATAGGTAATTTGATGAAATTTGAATATAATTAAAGATCGTATAAATGGAAATCTACTACCCAATAAGAAGTCGAAGTGCAATGATTTGCTCTCGATCATATAAATATTATCCATTTTGGGGTTTTCACCTACATAAGAATAATTGTGATATATGGACGTGTTTTAAAGTCAATTTCTCCATGGACCAACTAACTTCTCTTTATGTACTTAAGGAGATCATGAGAATGCATAAAGGGTGATTGTGATATATTAGAATTTAGGGAAAAAAAATCATAATATTACATATGTAAGTATATGGGTTTCTCTCAATTATATAGATATGTTTTAAAGTCGTTGGGTCTTTTTGGACTCAAAACATTATTCTTTCTTTGGATCAAGTTGTTGTTAGGGTTGGATGCAGAAAATATTAAGAGTCTGTTTGATAATTGTTTTCGTAAACAATTTTGAAAAATAATTTTTGAGAATATTTGTTAAAACCTATTCTCTTATTTTTTATAAAATAAAAGTTTGTTTGGAAACCAAAAATATTTTTAACCCCTTTTTAATATTTTGAAATATGTTTTAAAAATAATTTTTATATCTAGTATTTTATTTTTAATAATTCTATATATTTGTATAATAATTTCTTAAAACAACCATCAGAAAACAAGTAAAAACATTAAAACAATTAAAAGATGTTCTCTAAAAACACTATATTTTATGTTCTTAAGAATAAAAAATAGAAAACTGTTTTTGGTTATCAAATGTGCTTTTTTTTTATATTTTGGAAAACAAAAAACTGTTATAAAAAATAGTTCTCAAACATACCCTAAATCCCTATTTTCTTATTAAAAATGTCAAAATTATGCTTTATTTTTAATAAAAATATTTTTAAAATAAGATTTCTGGAATATATAAATTTAATTACACATAACTACACCTATTTTGACTTTATTTGTTTTCACTTTTAAATACAAAAGCTAAAAAAACCTCTTCGTTTCACACATTACAATCACTGATTCAAACTTTTTTATCAATTGCAAAATATTCATAACAAAACTACATGAAATAGGATGAATTTGGGCTAGCCTTAGGGTGACCAAGCCAGGTCAGGCCCAGTCCAAGATAAGGAAAACGGGCTACCAGGCTCCTTTTGCTGCCCTTTGTGTGGGCTTTCCAAATAGGCCTTGGGTAGACCAATCTGGGCCTAAGTTTGTGAGTTGGGTATATGCTTATCCATCTAATAGCTGGGCCAAGTAGTTGTGGACACTGGATGTGTGGTATTGAAGATACTTTCAAAGTCCATTTATATATACTGGCTCATACAAGCCTTGATTTCACAGCTATAATCAAATGATATAAGAAAACCCCAGAACAAGGGTTTCATAATTCATACTGTATCATCTTTATTGCGTCTATGGTGTTACATATCAAAAGAGTTCAAGCATTTAACATAAATGGATTCGTTGCCCTAGCAAGTCAGATTATCCCCCGTCGAAACACCAAGCTCATTGCAGTATTCAGTATAATACTCGACACGAGCATTGACAGCAGCAGTGTTGCCACCATCGCATTCGATACTGTTAATAGCCCGAATGGTCGCACCGAACCCTTGGTCTATGACAGAGTGCACATTGGTCATCCAATACCACAAGGCAGTCTTAAATGCTATGTCAACATCGGTTGCTACTGTTTCAGGATTGTTCAAGCCATCAAACCCAATGCTATCCCCAGCTGCACCGTAGTTGTAGTTCCATGATAGTTGAATCGGTCCACGGCCATAGTAATCCTTCCCGGACACACATGGATATTGTGTATTGTCCTCATCACAATAGTCATTCGACGTACCATTTATCTCCTCTATGTAACAAAAGTCTGCACATACACAAAATTCCACGTTACATTTATACGTAATTGGTTCTCGAAAAATTTAAGTGAAAATGTAAGAAGAAAATTAAAAATAAATAAATGAATAAATAAATTTAAAATCAATAAAGCTTATATTTTAATTTATCAAGATTAAAAAATTTTAAAATATATAAATTTCTAACTATTTTTAATTATCATTGATTTTTTTCCCTATTTTCCCCCATGAAACCAACCAAGAGAATCATTTTTCTTAATATTTTTTTTTTTAGTCCGGGGACAATGCGTAGAATTTAATGTGATATTTTTTAAAAATAATTGAAATATAAGACTTTTATAACGTAAAAAGAAAAAAAAATAGATGATAAAATCTTACGTCCAGTCTCATGCGTGACATGTCCAAAGAAGGCTGCGATCTCACGGAGAGAATCATCCGTGGAACCTTCCGTGCCAAACCGAGGATACGAATTCAAAGCATCGAGAAACGCCGCCCGGGTGTAGAAGTTCTTCCCGGCGCAGCTCGAGTCAGCTTGATCAATAATCCCATCAAAGAATTCCTGTGTCACAACATCCGAGACCGAGACATTGTTACTAGTCGAAGTGCAAGGACCGGACTGGCAGCCGGTGCCGCAGTAGTCGTCGCCGGTGCCACAGTACCCCCACTGGCTGCAACACTGGTCAGAGGAGCAGCCGCAGTCCTGAGCCACCGTAGACCCCGGCAGGGCTCCTGCGAGGATTCCGGCGAGAAGGATTAGAGCTAGAGCTTTGGATTCCATGGCAGAATGAGAGAAAGATGTGAAATGTGATTAGGGTTTGAGACTCGGGAGAAGTCTACTTATAATCGAAGATGGAGAATTGAAAAGAGACGAATGCATGTATGAAATCAGTTTGGACATGCAAAGCTTGTGGCGGGCGTGTACGAAACGTGTAGTGGGAGCATGGCTTTGACCCGCCCATTTGAAGAGAATCGGCTGCTTTCTTCCATCCAAAAGTCAAAACCGAGTAGGTTTTGAAACCCGGAATCATTCCCGGAAAGAAATAAGAATGGAAATAGGATGAAAATTTATTAAAATCATGATAAATGTGGAAGAAAGGAGTAATATATTGATAAAATAAGACTTCATTTTCATAATAATAAATTTTTAATCTATACTTTTTTATTCTAAAATATAATGCATAGATGAAAATAAAAATCAATTTCTTATTATTATTCTAAAACATATAATTCATTTATTTCATGCTTAATTTTGAAGCAAGTAACATTTACATTTTTTGATTTTATTCTAAAAAATCATCCAAAAATAATTTTATGAAATATTTTTAGTTCTTTTAACACTGAAAAAAAAAAAAAATTCAAAGTGTTAAAAATATTAAAAACGCTACCAATTCTAAATCAATTTTATATTAATAACTTAACATGATAATTGAGTTTTCATAAACATAAATAAGAATCAAGTTTAAGCTCTCGGCCTAAATTGATAACATAACAAAACAACTTTTTTTAATTTGATCATCTAGAATGTTATGTGAAATAAATTTCCTTATTGTCTATGCCATTACAGAGTTGACTATATTATCCATTGTCCATGCATGCGCATTAAGAGAACATTCCATTTGACTGAAACATTATAGAAAAAGTCATAGTTGTGGGCAGCATGGTGGTGTGTTGATCTTATCTAGAAGTAGAGTTTTATACTTGGCATCACAATGCTTAATTTTGACTTTTAAGAAAAAGTCTTATTTCTTATGCTAATTGTTATATCATAATGTGAAATTTTGACCGAAACAAGTCTTATTTCTCCAACGTTGTCTTTTGGGACTTTTTCTTTGGATGACCAAAGCCTAACATACATACTTTGAATCTATTCATAACAACTTCTCACGCTATCGATTTATTTATAAATTATATGAATTAATCAAAATTATATTTGTTTACTTCAATTTCATCTTTAAAAAAAATATTAAAATATTGAATATACATTAAAAATTCAATATCCTTATTGGATAATAAGTCAATATTTACTCGAAAAAAAAAAAAAAGATTTTCTCATATTTGATTTTCCTCTATAAAATATAAAAGAAACTAAAATATAATAAATATATGTATATTTTAAATTATTTAATTTTATATTAAATAAATAAATTTAAAATAAAATATAAAAATAATTTATTGACTTTTAATTATTTTTTTTTTTTCCTTTTTTTTCTATCCACCTTTCAATTATATTTTTTTGGCTCTATTTTCCCTCCAACTTTCTAGAAGCCATCTATATTTTCTTTGACTCTATTTTCCCTCCAACTTTCCATAAGCCAATTATAACAGAAATATATATATATATATATATATATATATATATATATATATATATATATATATTCTCCACTTCTTGTTCGATACAAAAGTGATCGAAGTATTCTTCATATTGCTAAAAAGACCTCTAAAAAAACAACTTAAAACATTTAAAATTTATTTTCAAAAACAATCCGTTTTCAAAACAAATTTTCCAAAAAACTGTTTTATATCAAAATTTGTTAAATATGTCCTCCGTGTTAGAAAATTGTTTTTTATTTTTAAAAACATAAAATGGTTTTCAAAAACAATCCCCAAACAGGACCATAAAATTTTCACTGGAGTCTCCCCCCAACCTCTCTTTAGTGATGATTCAATCCTTGGGTAGAATAATCAGCATTGGAGTACTCCAAGTTCATTCATTCTGATATTCAATAGCATTTTATCTAGGCAGCAGTTCTGGCTTCCTTGGAGTGCCCCAAAAACACCCTAAATTAAGGTAACTAACACACTCCAGCAATGAGTAAATCAAACTTGGAAAGCTAATGCATTCCATAATTACCGTCTAGAAATTGAACAGTAATGGAATCCGAGACAAACCTCTTGAGGCGATCAACTTGAAGATACACTGCAGTGGCCAAACTTCCTTGCCCAGAAATGCTGGTATCCTGAACTTTGGAAAGATCTTGATCAAAAATTCTCTTTGCCTTTCTCATCCTCATACCCTGATGCCTTTCCAGCTCTCCCAATCAAATATGGTTCAGGCGAGGAGTCGTTGCTATGCATCTCAAGGCCATGGTAAGATCGGGCTGCAAAGAACTCGGCTCCAGATTTAGCTGTTCCCTTGATTAGGGAATTAGGGTGCTTGTCCCGCACTTGTAGGGCTTTCTCTGTAGCATATGCTAAAGCAAGAGCACCGTCTTCATCTTCTTTAGCATCCTCTGTCTCTGCAACAAATACAAATATTTATCAAGACTAGGAAACACTGGCCACATGTAAGATATTGATGATTGGGAGCGTCAAAAGCCCTGAAAGACCGAATCCCAGTAGGGCTCAACCTAAGTAGATCCTGCAGATTATAAAACCACAGGGATGGACATGACTAAAAATAGATCAATAAGAACAAAAAGGTTAACTTGATGCTAGTCAATATTGATCAATTATAATCATTTATATAGAAATGAGTGCTAATTCAATCCACTTCAATTTCGATATCAACCTTTGCTTTAAATATGAGGGGGAAAAAATGAAAATTTAAGTACCGACAAACACATAATTCCTAGGCTTGAATTTCCAATAGTGAATAAATCACAGATTTTGCTGTTCATGAGATACAGCTTACAATTGATTGTGAAAGAGTAAATCACATCCAACATTTTCAACGATGAGTGATCTTGGTTGACAAACCCATATATGCCAGCCAAGATAAGTAGTTTTCCCCACCAATAGTCTTATAGCTCCCAGTTCTCTTTGCAGGATACGTATTAAAGGGTAAGTTTATTCTTCTAACATTTATAAAAGGACAGTTGGAATCTCAATGTTTTACATAAAAGGTCTCTTTGTTCCATAAGGAACAAAACCCGATACCAAATTCTCATGAAACTTTCCACACTACCAAACAAGACTAACTATTTACTTGTATTAGTCCTTCTCAAAGCACCAAGCAACCATGCAAAGAGGGAAGAAAGGATAGGCTTCACTGGTTTCAATAGAAGTCATTTCCCAACCCAAGGGAAAAAAGAATGTTTCAGTTGGTTACTCGTTAATTAAACGGATTCTTCAAATTATGCCATGTTACATCCTATAGCCTAAAAGAAAATTTTACTTAAATAGAAGAGAAAGTGAGGAGGTGTGTTTACCATGATGAAATAAAAGAACAAAACTAGAAGTTGTTTCCTGCTCTGTTCTCAGGATTGAAGAGAAACACAACCAAACGGTATAGTCTATAGTCATTATTAACTAAACCTCTTTTTTCACCAAGGAAGGCAGTCCCATTCTGAAAGAAGTAGATTGGAGAGAAAACTACCTTTCAAGTCAAAGTCTTCAACATATCCCCCTTGAAGGAAGGAAAATCGTGCTTCTTCTGATTGGTTTCTTACTTCCACTGGAGATGATGAAATCAAATCACGGAATTCCATAACATATGCTCCTGTCCATTGACTTCCTCTGAGGAATAAAAAGCAAAAACAAACTTTTTTAGGTAATCTAAAATCAACAAACAACAGAAATTCTGGTAGTAATAAACTGGACCTATATGAATCCTTGGAAACATTATCCCTTTCTGTACCCTTCACCTCAGCTTTTGCGTTTCATATCCTGACCCCACAATTTTTACTTCATTTTCATTTTTCTATTTGCATTTCATATTCTGCAGATTAGAGAAGGTGTCCGTCGTGCTACCATGGCCTAACATGTGAATTGGAAAAGTAGAAGTTTGGTTTACAGAGAGCAGAGAAGTTCATGCATTTGACACCCTAAAGCAACTGGAGTCAAAATTCAGAACATTTCAAATATCCAATGAATATGGAAACAAAACAAAGATTTTCACCAGCTACATGCTAGAATACAGACATTTCTTCAAAGCACGATCCCAACTGACTCAACAACCTTATTGTTTGCAAAGGTGCCCATCCAGAGAAGTGGCTAAATTGCTTTCAATATTTTGATATTTGTATTAATTACTAAATTTAGCATTAATGATGACTCCCCAAGTTTAAATTCTTTAATATTCACAAGCTTGAATAAAGGAAAGGTTCCATAGCATCCAAATGATGAATCCCCAATAGATCAGCTAAAATATGACTCCCAAATGATGATAACTGCTAATTGACTTTTACCAAAGCATCTAATTATCATAAACCTAATGCTCTACAAATATCGATTTCTTATTCCAGTCAAGAAGGAAGAGGGGCAGGCACTTATTGAGAATTCTCTTCCAGTTGATAGAGACACAAGCAGAAATGAAGAAACACTCCTACGATATTTTGTGTGAAATTTTATTTATAGCAGAATCATCGAGTGATATCTTATGTGAAGCATGAGGAGCATCAGGACATTAGGAGAGTTATTGGTTAACCCCAAAAACTGGTGTTGGGATGCCCCAAGGAAACTGTGGGAAAAGCAGCACTGATCATTTAAAATAGTAAAGATTAAAATCAGTTCGAAGTACAAATATGAAGTGTATTCAAAGCAGTACCTGTTGAAAGCAAGCATCGCTTCGAAAGGAGTAATTACTGGAGCTAGGAATTCTTTACTATCCAAGAGAGCAGTTTGGGCACAAGAGACATATATGAAAACATCACACTGCCCAAAATGTAGATGTCATTAGAACTCAAATGTATTCTTATCACCCCTAGCAGAAACCAGACAATTATCCATTTACATGGTTCAGAAGATTACCTCAGGAAAGTTGGCAAGTTTTGCAGGGTTTGGTCTTCCCATAACAAGAGTGTATGCCTTCTTCCCCGCTGCTGTAATTAGCTCTTTCATCTGACGGATCATATGAAGATAACCAGCTGCATCAATAGTTGAAAATTAAATAAATGACCTTCTAGGATCACAAAGGAGACATACATGATCACAAACACAAGCAAACTTCCAAACATTTGCATGATAGATTTTAAGGAGTTAATGTATTGGAGGTTCGGGGAAAAGCTAAATTCAGAATCTGAATCAATCATGACATACAAGTGTCTTGATCTCAATAAACCGACCAGATAGGATGGACAGATCTCACCAACTTTTTTTCATGTTTGAATTTCTCAAAATTAAATAGAAAACCAAGAGGCCAAAGAGTGAAGCTAACAACCAAACCCAGACCTCAGTGGTACCCATAAGATCTGAAACTATGTGCAGGATCATTGTCCACGTGATTTCCAAATAATGCATGTTTATCAGAACTAATCATTTGTGAGTAGGAAACCAAGCTACATAGGTAAAAGAGAATTTTGACACCAAAGCATCATCAAACTTCAAAAGAAATGGCTATAGAAAAATTAAAATTAAAATTAACACACAAAAAGCAGCAACAAGAAGGAACATATCCATCAACAACAACAGCAGTCCACCAATGTTTATAAAACCTTAGGCATGGAATATCTGCTAAGCCATGAAGACTAGAAGAAAGCATCAAAATAAATAAAAATGCATTGCTGTTACTTTTTCTCTTGATAGGCAACAGTGTTGTCACATTCTGTTCATATTCATTTTAATCTTAAGCAATGGGAGCATAGACATAAAACATGCTCAGTGAAACTATGGAATACAGGTTCACAAAAAACTGATTTTCAATTCCAAAACAACATAACACTAAGACTTTGTTCAGAAAAAAAAACCTAGGGGATCTTCAAGAACAGTAAATTACAACTAGAACTCACAGGGGAACATACCTACACCAAGAGTTCCCACCAAAAGCCCAACAATATTAGAATCCTTTGCCTTCTCCACTAAGTAATATCTGTCAACATATTCCTCAGAAAATCATGCAACAAAACTAGTGAACAACTGATTATAAAGGAACATGAGAGAGAATTACATCATCATATAAGGACATAGACATTAAATGCATCGTAAGTTTAGCAGAAGCACAAGTACTACCTCCGCTTGAGAATCCTTCTCTGTTGGGATAAGTCTGTCACCAAACGATTATCCACTGCATCATATCTGACTGAACAAGCATCGAGACAATTAAATAAAGGTTGAACTGAAAAGAGAAAACTGGAACACTGGGTAATTTAAGTGGTATGCTTTATCTATTCTGTAACTAATCTCCAGGAAAATAACAGAACTGACAAACTTGCAGAATTATTTCAAGAACGTTTGGTTAAAATTCAGGGTCCTCGTTAAGGACTAGAAGGAATAACACACAAGTGCCCACTATTCCAAGGTCCCTACTAACGTACCAGGACAAACTAGGGAATAAAAGTATACAATTGTGTAGCTTTGTCCAGGAATGTCCATGGCAAAGAGATCCAGTCCAAAAATCAAAACTATCAAGTCAGAGGAAATTTTCGTCATATCAAATTAGCAATCTAACAGCTATTGACTGGATTGAGAGGAGGATACGGATGTTTGCAGTGTATATATAAATCCACAGAAACAATCTCATCCTTTCCAAAAAGCAAATAGATTCACCATAAAATAAAAAGATAAAAACAGAAAGGTCAACGCAAACATCTTCAGCTATACAGTTTTTTCGGCCAAATAGACCTTTTTTTTTTTTTTTTGGGATAGGCATTTTCAGCCAAATGGACGTAGGCACACACCAAAATGATATGTACAGTGCAAATGCTATACACATGTATAAATAAGGAAATATGGCCATAATGTTTATAAGAAAAGAGCATTTCTACCTATGTCACAGCCATTGAATGTCAGTACAACATTTGCAAATGCTGAATTATCAGCACCAATCCAAACCAACAAGTAGTCCTCCATTCTGTGCCCCTCAGGTAGATTCCAAACCAATCCTCCAATGCTATATCTAGTACCAGTTGCCTTTCCAAAACCTTCATTGGCAGTAAAGCTGCCAACTGATCCAAGGTGCCCATTGGAGGTTGTACAATCTTTTGATGGATTCATAACTGAGCACATAACTTCAGCAAAGTGGAATTCCAAGTTGGATGTGGATCCACTTAGCTTTGATAATTCAAGCATCAATGCTTCCTTGATCATTTCTATGGCATGTGAATATTCCAGCCCAAAAAGAACCTACGCTTTAGAAACAAACAGTAACCAATTAAAAAAGATTAGACTAACAGCCACTGCAGAAAAACATGTAGCCCCTATAACAATAATCTAATCAGAAAGGTAAATACAAAAGCAATCTTTAGGATAAGGTTGGGATGCAAGAGGAGAAAACAACTCAAGGAAAAGCACAATCATCAAATCTTATGCAACCTCACAATCACTACGGGGCATTTGGGCATCCCTTGAATCAATCCTTGTGCTCTGACATGACTTACAAAAGTAATTAGTTTGATAAGAAATTTAACTTGTATACATCACCAAAAAACAACATAAAAAATCATATGTAAAGTCATTTATTGGAAACCAAAATGCCCTTAATTTTCCACAAGTGCTATCCATTTATTGGCCTCCTTAATGAAGTTAAGAATATTATAGAAATATATGTGCAGCAATGACAAAGAATTCACTCTTCTGGCCAATCTGAAGCCTTCTGGCCTTAAAGGGAGAAAGAATAACAAACAAAATATTCTTCTAGCCAGCCCCAGTTAGTTGGGGTTTGAGGATTTGTTGAGTTCTGTTCAGTTGTTGAATATGAAAAAAAATTATCATGGTTTACAATGTTAAATTAGTATAAAAAAGCATGTAATAGGTCACTGATCATACCATAATATGCTTGCCTTGAGTCAATGCGTAGGTGGATAAATTCTCAGCGCAATTAGATATACTGATGGGTGCCTTCCCAAAAACAAAGAATGCTGGAAGATTTGATGTCCTGCAAATACAAAACTAGGTAGCCAATAAAAAATAGCATCTAATTCGACCATCTGAGCAGCATCGAGGGCTAAACAACCAAGATCAATTATTGCACCATAAAATTCTTACCTCAAAACCTTGCAGAAAAAACCACAAGGGAAGAAAAAAACAAAAATATAAAACAAGAAAACACTTGTTCAAATCCTCAAACCAACTAAAACCTGAAGTCAGAACATAAAGCCAGTAGAGTTAACTTCTAAACCTGAACACCTTCATGTCTAAGTTATAGCCCAATCTTTCTGCACCTAGCACACTTCCATGGACAATTCCCCAACAAAACCAAAACATTCAGGTCTAATAAGGAGTGACTCAACATATTTATACCTTATTTGTTGCTTAGGGGGAGGAATTATAGGCCCTTACTCAGTTTGATTAGTCTATATTTAAGTCAAGAGAAAGCTGGAACATTGCAGCAGATTCTTAAGAAAGGATTCAGCTTCTTTTCTTTTTTTTGAAAAAAGATCAAGGTTTTAAGCTTGTTAAGTACTATGGTTTCAAACATAGGTTCATCTTTTCCCTCCTTCACATGATGCTTGTTAGAGGTACTCGTCTTCTTCTTCTTCTTCTCTCTCTCTTTCTTCTTATCATTCTAATCTCTTCTTCTATCATCTCCTCCCTTCCTACTTAAACTACATTGTTTTTGCATTACTAGTAATTATAAAAAAGAAATCAAACAACAAGTGTGCTGCCGTTATCTCTTTGAAGCCCAATTCATTCTTTATATTAATCAAATAAAGTTCCTTCAACCTACCAATGCCCATTCACCCCTTATGCTCTCCTTAGTCCTTAGTTTGAGCCTAGGCTTACTATTGAGGAATTTTACTTGAGGAAGTAAGACTTTCATTAGATTTCAAACCAGCAACACATACACACAGTGCTGCTCACTTTTAACTATTCTTATTTATTTGGTTTGTCCTAAGCTTTTGCATCTTACATACTCTTCATGCTAATAAGAGATTTATTAGAAATAGTAAGCATTTATCAAAAATTGTTTATACTGCTTCTCTGGAATCCAATCTGCCTTTAAGGCTTGCTTCATTTCCTTTTTGTTCTTTTTTTGGCATTTTTTAAACACACGCACAGAGCTGCTTTTTTTAAAAACTATTTTTATTTTATTTAACACACACACACACAGCTGCTTTCTTTTAACCTTTTTTTTTATTTGGTTTGTCCAAGCCTTTGCACCTCATATGTTGGATGAAACAGATATTCGAAGAAGAAATTATTCCACAAACACTGTATTTTTTATCAATATCTTTTAGGTCTCTTGATGCCAATAAGAGATTTATTACAAATGGTAAGAAATTATTAAAAATTACTTATATGGCATCTTTGGAATCAAATAGTCTTGATTAATTCTTTTCTGTTTTTAATTTTTTTTTTTCTTTTGGCATTCTTTTATTTAACCCACATTGTAGTCCTCCCACCCGACAAAACAATGAATAAAAATGATAATGGTAAAAGAGCCCTTGAGAACTAGCTCAAGTGGTAAAGGGTTGGGGAGGACTTATGGGAGGTTCCAAGTTCAAGTCACAATAAGGACAGAAAAACAATGGCAAAAAGAAATCCTGTAGATAAGTTTCTCAACTAAATGGAGATTAACAAAAGAATATATAGATTAAGTTAACATTTCACGAGCCCTTGAACCCACAGTTATCATCATAGTGATGACAGAATTTATATCCAGGTTCTGAGTTTATGTGGTTTTTCAGTATTTCATCGTGTCTGGATGATTTTTGCACATACAATTTGGAAAAACACATACACACACACACATACAACCCTGAAGCATTTTCTGCTGCTCACATTTTCATAGCACAATACATAATGCATAAGTTGAGCAAAATAAAACTTGAAAACCCCCAACCAAAAAGTTTCTAAAGCTTGATATAAAAATTTAAGTGTGAAGAACAATACTCACGGACTCAAACATGTGTGTCCATAATGAACAACGCAGTCAGCATTAATATGCGATGCTCCAACCTCGTCAACACAACAACTACCATATGTTGTATCTGCCATTACAAACAGCCCAACTTCTTTGCCATCTCCACTTCCTACACTTCCTGATTCACTGGGTGACTCTAATCTGTTCCTCAAAGCTTTTACTACTTGTGTAGCATCCTTCAAGAGCTCATCCGGAAACTGAAATTCAAACCACAGTAACTTGTAATTCAGGCTAGTAAGAATAAGAAAGAAAATCTAATGCTATATTAGGTTGCTGAGAAAATTTAGAAATAGAAGAATAAGAATCCTGATCTGATTTCTTCTATTGTTTATAAACTCAAGAAGAAAATATAGATTAAAAGGATTTCACCAAACCAACTCAAATAGAAATGAGATTCAAAGTTTGGTAGCATGAATGGTTCTGTTCTCTAAAATATTTTTTCCAAGTATGTACTCAAAAAAATAAACAAGAAAACAAAGGCAAAACAAAACAGAAGCAACATCAGTTTAATATTCTTTGTGTGTTTCTGCATGTTCTCCTTGTATTCTAGATATAGTTGTAGAAAACAGAGAATGTCAATTTACAATTCCCTAACAATACCCTATTTCTAGCCAGGTTTTTGTGTTCACTGGAACAAAAACAGAACTAAAACATGGCCTGGGTCTATTCTCTTCAATCAGTTAGTAATGTATTTGGCGATGCTCAGAAAAAGTATGGTAAGAAAATAAGTCAAATTTTCAGAATCTTTGGTATTTTGATATTTGGGACCCAAGAAAAAAGAAGCAAAAAATAACCTCTGACTCAACTGAAAATAAGAAATTGGATCAATATAGTTGATTTTTTTAAGGCAAAACAACATAAAATATGGCATTCAAAATTCAAGCCACAAGAACTTTGATTCAGGTCATAATCAATGGAAAGAAACCATGATCTCCATTTGGTTACCGAGAAAATGTAGGAAAATAAAGGAGATTCAAAACTTCTTGAATCTTAAAATGTGAATTGTTCATGAATTAGCAACAACTTTCTGCTGAACTCAGAATTTCAATTAGTAGAATCATTTGGATCAGTTGAAATATACAACTGCTTCGCAATTATTATGAGATTTTCATTCTCTAGAAACAAAACATTGCACATAAGAGTGCTGAAGACAAGTGTAGCAGAAAGCCAAAAACCTCCACTCAACTGTTTCACGTTATTCATGATGCAAGTGTTTCATGTTCAGTAAAGCAAAAACAACATTAAATGCAAAGATCAAAGCTTTTCTTCTTCTCCCCAAGTTTCTCAGAAACCAAACGAAGGATAGAGAAGTGGAGGTTTATCTAGGGCGTTGGCTCAGTCGAGTTGAGTTTTCCTCAATTTCAACAACAATAATAACAATACTCCAAACTTTTTCTTTTCGTCTCCTCCGTGTTCTCCGCTCTGTTTGGATGCAGAGAAAAACAACAACCAAAACACAAGAAAGAAGAACAGAAGAACCGTAACAATCAAAAAACAAAAAAAAATCTATTGTTTGCGTCTAGTCCCCTGGACTTTTTCTTGGCGGCCAAACGTACCTGCAAAGCGACTCTGGTGAAGTTCCGGCTGCGTATGAAGTCGGCGGTGAGGCCAATTTCGTAATTTGATTCCAATTCCATGGCCGAAGGTGAAGAAGCAGCTGCTCTCTCTCGAGCCTCCGCCGTGAAAAAATATATAAAAAGAAATAAGTGAGAGAAGAAAGCAGAAGAAGGAAACGGGTCGGATTGGATCCGTATTTGCATCTAACGCAACTTGTACCAAATAATTTATATATTTGGAAAAATATAAATGATTTATAATTTTTAGTGTTCTATAATAAATAAAAATAAAAATAAAAATTTTGGAACTTTTAGAGGTTGATTCTCCTTTAAGTCCTGACAAATTTTGACTTATGTCATGTTTGGTTCGAAAAGTATGACAGAAAGAAAAGAAAAAAAAATTAAAAAAAAATATGTTTTCATATTTAATTTACATAGAAAACATATATATAAGTCAATTATCATTAAAATTATTAAAATTTTATATTTTAAAAGTATTAAATATTTATATAAAAAATTAAATAAATAAAATTTTTAAAATAATATATAAAAATAACTTATTAATTTTAAATCTATTTTTTTTTTCCCTTCTACTTTTCCCTTTTTTTTTTCTTCATAATTTCCTTCAAATACTCCAATATCCAAACATAGCCTTAATCATTTGAAATTGAAAACAGTTTGATTTTGGGTTTTTAAACAGAAACTTATAAAGTATTTTCAAAAAATTTTATAAATCAATTAAAAAACATATTGAGAAACACATTGAATAATTCTTCCTTTACCAACCTCCTTAAAAAGGTTGACTAAGTAAATTGAGAGCATATCCATACTAGTTGTAAGACACATTGTTTAAAAATCACCCATAAGGTATAGGGTTTCTCCAACAATGTAATTGTAGATTCTTAACCCTTCATCCCTTACAACAACTACAAAATATTTTGGTGAATTATGTAGTACTTGGTATGATGTAATTGACTGTGATAGTGAAAAAGTTGACAAATAAGTCACCTGTGCATCACAGAACGGTACACGAGATTTTCACATGATTCGACACACCAAAAAACCATCTTCTTTACCATCAGTTCAACTTGAAGTGAAGGATACAACTCAAAACACTTGATCTGGATCCTGTGTTCTAGCTTGTTTCTGCTTGGTCCCTCCTGCAATCAGCAACATGTACAGGTTACCATTCATCCTGCCAAGAATAATCATGTATACACGAGGTGAAAAAAAACAATAAACTCGAAAAAAAGAGAAAAAAAAGAGTATTAGGGTTACTGAAATTCAACTTGCAAGAAGTTTCAAGTTAAATCAATACTGTTGTATAAGAAGTTGTACATCCTTCCTAAGGGAGGAAGATGGCTCTGTTTTTCTCTGTGAACTTTCATTTTTCCGGCCAATTTATTAGCAGAATAAATTACAGAACTTCATCTTCTTGCTGCTTTAATACCATCATATTCAGTAGATATGGATTGGAGCCTTGAGGATGCAAAAGTCCGTCTTTTTTCCACAGACCAAAGGCAAAACCAGAAATAGTTATATGCCACGGGAAGCAATCCAGAACGACTTACATTTGTTATGGAAATATGGTTCATACTTCATGAACAAAGATTTTAACCTAACAGCATCAACTAAATGGGCATGAAGGAAGGAATGCAGATCCTGCCAGTTCTAGCCTATACCATTTAAAGGGAACAGGAAGAAGAGTGGGTGAATAAGGTAATATGATCGGGAAAGCTCATTCTTTAAGATGGTGAGCACTCGGGCGGTTTCTAATAATTCACTCTTTTATCAGATGGCATCATGAGAACAGATGAAAAAAACACGGATTCTCATTGGAGTGTAGGGAAGAGAATTACAAGGGATGCTCAATGCTAATCTAAGAGTTGAAGATCAAATGCACTAAATCAGGGCCTAGTAAATCACTATCAACTCACCATGTAGTTGCATTAACACTATCGGTTTCAGTTGATACACATCAGAGCCTTTCAAATAAAACCATGAGATCCTTCCTAATCAAATCCTTCTTCACATACGGATGAATATACAAACGATGGAGAAACAACAAAACGATATGATAATCCCTTGTATTATTCCCAGGCACCAAAAGTAAAACCAAAGTTCCCTTGCAAAATCAACATCACATCTATCTCAATCAAGAACTTATATCTGTCCATGAACTTAGCTATATGGTTTGTGGGGCTTGGGTTACTTGAAGGAAATAAACTCTCAATGTATGTGTATTTCCAGTTTAGGAAGAGAAAGTATAATTCCATTACAAAAACCGAACTTCACACCCCAAAACGTTAACTAGTCAGCGTCAACTAAATGGGCATTGAACTAATGCCAGTTATTGGAAGGGAGAGACATACACCCATTCAACCCTGAACCTGAAAAAGAACTAGATACTGAGTTGGTGAATTGTATACCGTGTCATCAGGAATGCCCAATTTTTAGCGTCATGAGCGCTTGAGCAGTTCCTATTGATTCACTCTTTAGCAGTGAATTCACCGGAATAGATGGAAAGAACACCCGGTTTCATTGAAAAGTAGGGAAGGGAAGGGAATCATAATGCATGTTCAATACTTATCCTAGACTTCAAGATTAAATTTAGATCCCAACCAAAAGATTCAATAGTTTGGTCACTTTCTTAAATGAACTGCCATGACCAGATATGTCAGTGGAGCCCATCAAATGGTGTAACCAAGTGCATCAAATTCAATTCAGAATATTTTTCTCTATTTGAAAATAAACCGAACAAGTAGACGAATAATACTCACTCAAATATTTTATTTACTGAAGCTGACATCAGCCCTTGGTAGTCAACCATTCACCCTTTGTGTGCATAAGTCACCCGAATATTTCTACCATCCAGTGACTGAAAGGGAGCATAAAACACAACATTAATAGGTAAGGTAATAACATTTTTGTGTTATAGTGAAGACAGAGAAGCCCATGACACTCAAGATTTACCTGACCATCCATCTCTTTCAAAGCTATGTGAGCGTCATTGTCAGAAGTGAACTGCACAAACCCATAGCCTTTTGATTTCCCACTCACATGATCACATATAACCTTAACTGCTAAACGTGATAACACAATTGCCTTAAAAACTTCATGGTTATAGACAATGACAAAGATAGCAAATATAGCTAATGTCCCACCATATTACCATCAATTATTTCACCGTACTGTCCAAAAGCATCTTTTAGAATGGTTTCATTGGTATCATAAGAAAGACCTGCATCTTGAATTATATATATTCATTAGCATCTTGATCTGAAGTGACTAAATAAGAATAGGAAGCTGAAGAACCAAGTACTGGGCCCCTTGTGATTGATACTTTGTAGACAAACAATTGCTCATATTTACTAGTCTTTACAGCTATGTGCAATTTAAGGGTAAAAATTTACGTACTTTTTGAATAAAAAATTTAAGGGTAAAAATGTCTAAATGAGCCTATATGTGCAATTTTCAATACATTGAAGTTGTTTTTCCAAATATGGGTATTATCTCGTCCCTTTAATCAAATAGTTCTCACTTTTTCTACAAAAAAACAAAAATATACCAAGACAGGAGAAGGTAAGGGAAGAAAAAAACTCCTGCTAACAGAGTAACAGAAAAGAGGTGATGAACCAAACTAATGCTTGCAACAAGATTGCAAGCAAGCCAATGAACATACCAAGTTGGCTTATAAAATGGGCATGGTGTTTTTGCCATCTTAGGAGTTTTTTGTCTTTATTTTTCACACATTAAAGATACACTAAAAAGAATAACACCATATCCATTGTATGAGAAAATTTTCTTAGAATACATATATATATATATATAAAGAGCCCACAATCTCCATCTGAAGTTTAGGTTTAGCTCTCAATACTGAATAGAAGATTCTAGGTACAAAGATTGATATGATCTAAATGGTTAAAGATCTACCATACATGGTTTACGCTTCTCAAATCCTTCCCTTTCCAAAAGAGATGGGCAATGTCAAAAGCAAGGCATTCACCACAAAATTGCTCAACAACTTATATAGAGCCAATACTATGGTCCTATGTTGCATGGGTCTGAATACAGGTGTCAGGTATGGTATGTGTCTAGGTGTATAATCCCTTGCACTAACAAATTTTAGAACATGGGATTAGGCAAAAAGGATCTTAATAACAATCACTGACACTTGGGTATGAGATAGTAAAAGAAATATATATATATCAATAACAAAAACAAAGATAGCTTTGATAAAAACTCTCATTCTTCTCTTTTATCACAATTTTTTCTTTCTGGCCCCTAAATATTTCTAGGAAAGTTCACTTCCAACAAGGATCTCATACCCACCACCCACACCCATGTTGTGTCGATACTTGGGGTGCGGTTGGAAGATCCGAGCATTGTAGCTATGGTCATGACCCTTCCCCCCTACAAGGTGAAAGCTCAGTACATCCACACTCCACAGAGCCAAACAAGGCATCTAGATTCTCAATGACTACTCCACATCATCTAAGAAGCATTTTGACAAACATTACTCCTGCATCTGAAAGCAAAGAATAAGGACATTCCCAAAATCACAGAATTCTACAACTGTTTGACCTTGAATTCAAACAACCCATTTCCTATTAACACTAACGTACAATTTAGAGGCTATTATTAATTACATTTTCCATAGTAATATGATTTTGATGCCAAACTAGAAAGAATATCTTAAACAAGAAAAGGTAATATCACAATTGATTGATTCACAAGCATACAGAACAAGAGGGATACCTCCAATGAACAATTTTCTGCAAGAACCACGCGATGCCAGCCATCTGAAACAAGGGGACGCAGGGGAGAGACAACGAAAACGATTCAAAGACTGCATTTTCTTTCTTCAGATTTCACCTGGGGGCAAACAGAGAAAGAAAATCCCTCTGAGATGAAACCCATTATCAGGAAAACAACAATTCGTATCAACAATACAATAATCTGATTTTTTTCAACCACAATTATAGATTCAAAAATATGGGAACCAAGATCTACAACTACAGAAAGTGAGATTGACACTGAGCTGGTTGCTAATAACCAAGCAACATGATAAAAAATTTGAAAGCATATTTAAATTAAAAAAAAAAAAAATTATATGTAGAGGATAACAAAAAAATAATGGGTTTAAATTGAATTGAAGCTTACCAGTAAGATTGGAAAAATGATGGGATTGAAGATTGAGAACATGTTTCTAGTTCCAACATCTATTTTCCGACTTTTCTTAATACAGATAAATCATATTAAAAAAATATGAATTTTATTCGAAAATAGAAAGTATAATGCAAAAATTAATTTTTATTTTATTAAAATTATTTAATTAAACATAATTTTTTAGAGTGTTTTCATCATTTGAAAATATATTTTAATTTAATTAAATTTTAAAAATATATCATAATTATCCACATTTTTTAAATATATTTCCATATCATAAAATTTAATCAAAATTTTAGCATAATCCCCTTGGCTAGTAGTGGGTGATCGACTTAAAAAACGAATGCATCATTCAAGTGGCATTTAAATAGATTTCTTATTTTCTATCTTTTAAAAACAAAGAATATTAATAATTTTATTTAAATTATTTCGTCCATCCATGAGCCCTCAAAAATACTTTTTAGACTAAAAATGATTTTTAAAAACATTGTAAAATAGACTCTTAAATAAAAAATATAACATTTTTTTAAATTGATTAAAAATATTCACTATCTTAATTTATAATAAAAATATTTTTTACAAAATTTTTAAAAAGTATTTTTAACATTTTTAACACTTGAAATTTTTTATAAAAAAATGTTTTTAAATACTAAAAAAATTAAAAATGTTTCCTAAATTACTACTAAACAAACTCTAATTCTAAAATAATTTTTAAAATCAAATGGTTAATTCATAGTTGTTTTTTTTAGTTTCTACATTTTATATAAAATTATTACTAATTGAAAAAATTTAAAATATATTCAACCAACAATTTAATTTTTATAATATTTTTATTTTTATCAACATGTCAATTTTAAGTAAGTTGGCAAGCACGTGTTATTAATGTATAAATTAAAAAAATTTATAAAAATATTGGAATTAGTTGGAATATATTAATAAGATTAATGTTTTAAAGTGCATATATAAACCCTAATATGAAAATAATTTTCTATCTCATAAACCCCAAGCCCTAATCTAAGGCACGTGTATAGCGCATGACCAATTCATATTTTAATGACAAATTTACCCTCTTAAAACCATCAACATGACCATTTTGCCCTCCTTCCCTCATCTTCTTGGAAAAACCCTTTCAAAAACAACCAAGTTGCAGAGAGTCGGAGACAGAGGAAAAGCGTTCCTCTATGGCCACGGCAAGATAAGCAAAGGAAAGGGACCACATGGCTTCCTTCATGGTCATCTCATCTGTTGCAGTTTCAGACCCTTGTCCAGCTCTCATGGCTGTACCATTCACAAAGGCCTCTCCTTCGCCTTCTGGGATGATGCGCATATGTCAAACACCCAGAATTGTTTTCAGGGCAACTGGGTTGAGACTCAAGAGTAGCAGTATTGCTGCTGTGAATGCGTCAAGGACATACAAGCAGTGCATGCCTGTTTGCTTGTTTGGTGGGAAAGGACAGTCTGAGGGTGACAGTGAGGTATGTGATGATTCATTGAATGGATGATTAATGCTTCAATTTGGTCTGTGAGGAACAGTTTAGATGATTGAGTGCTGCCCTTATAATTAACCCCTTTTGTGATTTCTTTCTAGAAACCTAATCAGATGATGCGATGATCAAATTTTGTGAGAAATTTGATTGACCCATCAAACCCATGTGTGTGTGAGTGGTTTTCTGGAAAGCAATTTTGATCAACCCCATTTGTGATTTGTTTTTAAAATCCTAGTCTAATTTCAAATTTGAGAACCCCATCAGGCCCATATGCATGTATAGTTGATCAATGTGTATAATGGTCGATTCATTGAGTGTGTGGTTGAATATAGCAGAGACCAATGTGGGCAGTTAACTATATTGTATAAAATGGGAAATGGGAGTGAGTTCCCTAAGTTGACCTGTTTCCATGAGTCCCAGTTGTGGATGGTGGTCTCTTTTGAGTTTTGAGATACAATTATGCAGTTTGAAGGTATGGTTTTTCTTTTAGCAGCTATGACTTGAGTATTTATCTTGATTTTTATCCATTATAATCTGCACTACATTTGCAAATGGCGTTAAGAAAACGATAATCTCTTTGAATGGATTTTTTGAATTGCTTCTCCAAGAGACACAAAACATACCCTGTGATTTCCCTTTGTAAATTAAGGGCATTTCTGCATATTTTTGCATTGTGTCTTGTTGGAGAAGCAATTTGGAGAATCCATTCGGAGGGAGTATCATCACTCTTATGTTAGTAGTTCCTTTAAATCATTCAAATGTTTTGTGTTTCAAAGATTTATTGGAGGATATGGCTTCTGATAAAGCTAACTGGCAAAAAAGGATTCAATGTATCAATTTCAAACATGTTGGATTAAGGCTTGGTTGAGTAAGCTGATCATAGTGGTTGCATAATTTTAAATGCCTTCCTATCTTCAGCATTGTCCTAGAGTCTTGAACCAGAAGAGCAGACCAACCCAATTCTCTAGTGTCACCTCAACAACGCCTTACATTCAACCACTTAAAGTTGAGTATATGAGTCCTTTTTTGCCATATAGCTCCATCTAGGAACCTCGGGGATTTAAGTATTTATTTTTTTATAGGTTTTGTGCTGGCTGGCTGTCTGCATAATGCAACCCCCTTTCTCCAGGCTTGACTAGCTGTGGAGAAAATAAAACTTTAAGCATGACCCCTGTTTATTCTTTTATTGCAATCTCATTTACCATGTATTTACCTATTCCAAGTGCTCCAAACTCACTGGATTTAATGCAGAAAACTATGCTTATTTTGTTTTGAGGTTGTTGGTTGTGTTTGGTTTGGTTATTCTAATTGCTAATTTCTTTGTGAATACACTTTCAGAGTAATCTTATTGACTTATAACAGCTGTTGGTTACAAATCAGTTTTGATATCATAAATGGTTCCAACTCCTCTTTTTCCTTTCACCTCGATTATTTGTATTTCCAGCCATTCAAAGTGGATTTTTTTTTCTACCTCCAATTTTTGCTAAGAAAAAGATGATTTGAGCTGCTTTTGGTTGTGGAAATATAAGGCATGGACTCTCTTAGGGGACATGTATTGGACTAACCTGATTGAATGAGAAGTTCATAAATTACTTTGACTTATAAATTATTTTCATTTGATTCGACTTCTAACTTTCTTCAGGCTTCTCCATGGAAAGCTCTTGAGAAAGCCATGGGAAATTTTAAGAAGGAATCATCAGTGGAGGATGTGTTACGGAAACAAATTGAGAAACAAGAATACTTTGATGATGGAGGCAGTGGTGGAAATCCTCCAAGTGGTGGTGGAGGCGATTCTGGTGGATCAGAGGATGAAGGCCTTTCTGGGATTATGGATGAAGCAGTGCAAGTGTTCTTAGCAACTGTTGCCTTTATATTGCTGGTAATAATATCTCTCGTTTTCTGTCTCACAATTAGAAATTCTAAAGCACATTGTTTTCCATTAAGAGTCAGAAGCAAGGGAAGATTCTAGTGTAATGGAAGTATCCCTTTACACATACCACAATATTATCTCCAATTCATTGGAAATTTCATATGTTAGTAACGTTCTTCTTGCTTGTCACTTGAATTGGAAGTAATATTGAGGTTGGAAAATGATCCAGTATATCTAATGTGTTGGCACAACTGTAGAAATGGAGCAAAGATAGTCTTATCCTACCATGACCAATCTCTTTATTTTTGCAAAGAACCAAAATAAACGACCCCTGTAATAAAAACGAAACCTTGTGGCATGATAGTAGGTGCAAGTATTTCATCAATTACATTGAGATGCTTTTAATGAGATGGGTATAGGGAATTTCACCAATGTTCATCATCACACAGTTGCAAGCACTTGAAACGGATGATTCCTAGCGATACATCTTTCCTGGTATTCTTCCTATCAGTAAAGGAAAAAAGAAAAGGTTTCCTGGTGGTATGTTCGTGGTGTGCCCCAAACCCATATGTATTAACTCTCGCTCATTGGTTAAATTGCAGTATATATACCTCCTTGATGGTGAGGAGATGGTTCGGCTGGCAAGGGACTACATCAAATATCTTTTTGGAGGACAGAAGAGTATTCGGTTACAGCGTGCAATGTCTAACTGGAGACGATTCTTAAAGAGGTTCTCTACAAAGAAGGAGGTGCAGAAGGATTGGCTGGAACAGGCAATCATCAGTACCCCAACTTGGTGGGATGACCCTGCAAAATACAGGCGCCTTAGAAGGTCTTATCTTGCATCATCATCCTCATCATCATCCTATGATGCATCATCGCCCTATGATGCATCATCGCCCTATGATGATGATGATGATGATGCATCATCACCCTATGATGCATAATCATCCTATGACTAATCCTGAAATCCTTGTAGCAATTTTGCCTTCCCTGCCTACATTTTTCTTTTTTCCCTTTCAATTATGCAACATTGTCTTCATTCTAGGTCAAGAACTATGTTATTACAATTTTAACTTTGCCAAATATTTGAAAGCCTTGAAGAATTTTATTATCCAATCATACATTAAAAACAAACACAATGCTTGGGCACTGCAAAAAGGGTTTGATGGCTGAATAACAATTGAATCATGATCTTAGGTTTAACATCTGACATATTCTTAGCTACAAGGTGTTGGACATGGCTGTATGTTCTAAAACATCACTCTTGTAGTAAGGAGGTTCTCGCTTCTCACTAAAACTACCCTTGAACAGAAGTTTATGGTTGACTACCCTGATTTGAATGAACTATAGTTTGCTTCCATTGATACAATAGAGCTTATGTTAAAATGTTGATTTCCTTTTGAATATCAGAAGTTTATAGCTACTCCTGGATTGCATGATGAGAAAATTTTGGGGTGGATTGCATTTGCATATTAGTTGGTTCATGTACAGTCTCAACATATGTTTTCGGGGGTTGAACTCATTTTTTGAACCCACAATGTAATTCCTCCCCACGTGTGGAGGACTTAAGTCTTCGGTATGCAGTCCGATACCCACTGGGGGAGTTGGGGGACTTAAAAGTCTGCTGGTTGGGTCTCTTCACATGCAGTTCCATACCTTCCATGGGAAATAGGGAGGATTTGAACTCGAGATTTCTAGTTAATCAGGACTACCAATTTTCAAGAAGTAAAAGTGGTGGAATTTGGATTCATGATATATATCAAACTCTAAAAGTAGAGCTTTTCAGCTCTCTTACAGGGCTCTAAGTGGCACTGTTCAGTGCAGTTCCGAGCCCCTCCCTCTACAAGCATGCAAAGGATCTGAACTTTCATGCAGAAGTTAGGCATCCATGGTTTATGAGCATAATGTATGGTAACTGCAACTTGGTTGATACTCTCCACCTACAATTCTGAAACAGAAGTAAAATGTGAGCTGGTTTTGAGGCCAACGGGGCAAGAGAGGACAAGGGTTTCACCATCTGACACTGGAAACAGTTAACGAGGAAGAACTATAACACAATTTCTGGGGAGCTAAAGAGCACTACTCTTCAAACAATGCTTAAAACCTTGTTGAATATATTTTTCTCATTACAGGGTTTTTCTGCAGATTCCCCAGATGGAGATTCAGACAGAAGAGATCCTACCTCATCATACATTACTGTGAGAAACTAAACCCGAAAAAAGATATAATCATCTGGTTCATCCAAATCCAAGCCTCAATATCATAGAGAGATATTTATGATATGGGCTTGTCTGATGTCATTGTCAACTAGCCTCAATATTGAAAGAGAAGTCCCAACCTTGACACATTTTGTTCACTCCCATTTTTTTTTTCTTTTTGTTATTCTATCAAACTGCTTAAACCCCAGACAAATTCATACATTTCCTTAAATTATTGGTAAGGATGGTTTTTATACTAGAGCTAGTCAAAATGTTGATACGTAACACCAAATCTAGAAAGTACCAGCCAGGAGGCATATCCATTACAAAGAGTGTTCAAAAAGTTGTAGAAAAAAAAAACAAAATTAGCAGAACATAGAATAATATGTAATCTAATGTGCATAACAAAAGAAGATAATAGCATAATTAAATTATTTGAAATTGTAAATCACAAAGGTAGGTGAGTGATGGGGGAAAGCCTTTTAAAGTATATTTAGACCTTAAGTAGGATTAACATTAGTTGGAATTAAATTAGATTAGTATTAGTTGGAATTAAAGTAGGATTAGTATTTGCAGTCAAATTAGGATTAGCTAACTAGGTTATAGGACAATTAGAATTAGAATCATAATAGAATATTAAAATCCTAATAGACTTTGGATTTCTTAGAGAAACCTATAAATAAGGTAATCGATGTAAATTAAAGTAATTTGATTGATGTTAATAATATTACTTTGTTTTTGCAAGTGTTGCAATTCTCAATGGTGAGATTTCATTGATTTTCTTCTAGGTGAGACTCCTAGAAGGCCTTAGTGAGACTCCAATGTTTCTATCTCTTCTCTTCCTATCTTCTTTCTCTCTATTTTTGTTTATTTTATTTTCTCTCCATAATCCTTGTTCCTCTCATTAAACCCTAAAAAGTGAAAACCCTAGTCCACCTATTTGATTGTAGGTAACCATCCTAGGGTTGTCCTACATCGGTTTTGGTATCAAAGCAAAAGTGCTTGGCTTGAAGGCATATGTAATCGAGGAGTGGAGCAACTTATGCAAGCATGAGTTCCAAAAATACTTCTAACAATCAAGATGTTGCTACAATATGCTTAGAGGAAATTTCAGTCACACAACAATCTCATCAAGATGCTATAATACAACTAAATAGCAAACTTGATGAGGTCATGAAGTTATTAGATAATAGTAAAGAAAAATGACCAATTGAAGGTGAGACTGCAAGCCATCAATTTAGACAATTGACTAATCGTTCACGCGAAAAACAAGACAATTTTATGGTAGGGAATCAAAGAATGGGCAAACTCTTTGAGCAAGATGATGATGTCACAAAAAATGTATGCCTTAAAGTTGTTGAATTTTATGGAAAATTAAATCTAACTTTGCCTTTTCAACTTTTATAGGTGGTTGTCAAGTTCTATGAAGTTAATTCTCAATATTATGCCACCATAGACATGTTGCTTTTTTCAACTTTGCCTTCACAAAACGAACTTTTCTATTTTCGAGCACTGAATACCAATTAAAGTAATCTTCCATGAAAAGCTATTGGATTTAATTTTTCATAAAATTCAGCAACTTTAAGGTGTACCTTTTTTGTCACATCATCATCTTGCTTGAAGAGTTTACCCTTTTTTTGATTTCTCATCATAAAATTGTCTTGTTCTTCACATGATCTACTTAACGATTGTCTAAATTGATGGCTTGCAATCTCATCTTCAATTGGTTGTTTTTCTTTACTCTTTTCTAATATCTTCATGATCTCATCTAGTTTGTTATTTAGTTGTATTATAACATCTTGATGGGATTGATGTGTAGCTGAAATTTCCTCTAAGCGTATTGTAGCAACATCTTTATTGTTAGAAGTATTTTTGAAACTCATGCTTGCATAAGTTGCTCTGCTCCTTAATTGCATATGTCTTCAAGTCAAGAACTTTCGCTCTAATACTAAAATTGATGTAGGACAACCCTAGGATGATTGCCTATACTCAAATAGGTGGGTTATGGTTTTTATTTTTAGGGTGTAAGGAGACAAACAAGAAATAAAGTTTATGGTAAAGAAAAATAAAAGAAAAAAATAATAGAGAGAAAAAAGATACGGCAAAGAAGATATAGAAATCTTAAAATCTCACTAAGGTCTTCTAGAAGTCTCACCTAGAAGAATATTAATGAAGTCTCACCACTGAGGATTGCAATACTTGTAATAAAAAAAAACATAATATCATTAACATCAATTAATTCATTACCTTGATTCACATCCATTAGTTTTATTTATAAGTTTCTCTAAGAAATTCAAAGTCTACTAGGATTCTAATAACCTATTACAACCCTAATTCTAATTATCTTATAACCTAATTAGGTAATCATAATTTGACTCCAAATACTAATCCTACTTTAGTTGCAACTAATATTAATTCTAATTTAATTCCAACTAATATTAATCCTACTTAAAGTTTATTTATGTTTTTTCTTTCTTTCTTGAATTTGCTTTAAAAGGCTTTCCCCCATCAATCTAACAAGTGAAAGCCGAGTTTTTTCAAGCCGAGGGAAATTGATGGGGGGACAACTTTTAAAGTATATTAAAAAAAGAAAAGGTAATACATAAATAAACTTTAAGTAGGATTAATATTAGTCAAAATTAAATTAGAATTAGTATTAGTTTGAATTAAGTAGGATTAGTTTTTGGAGTCTAATTAGTTAATTAGGTTATAAAACAATTAAAATTAGAGTCATAATGGGTTATTAGAATCCTAGTAGACTTTGGATTTCTTAGAAAAACCTATAAATATAGCTAATCGATTTAAATCAAAGTAATTTTGATTGATGTTAATAATATTACATTTTTTTGTACGTATTGCAATCCTCAATGGTGAGACTCCATTGATTTTCTTCTAGGTGAGACTCCTAAAAGACTTTAGTGAGACTCTAAGGTTTCTATCTCTTCTCTTCTTATCTTCTTTATCCCTTTTTATTTTTTATTTTTTTTTCTACCATAAATTTCATACTTGTTCCTCTTCTTAAACCCTAAAAAGTTAAAACCCTAACCCACCTATTTGATTGTAGGCAACCATCATAGGGTTGCCCTACATCAAAGAGTTACATCTAATAATAGATCAACCAATTATCTATAGACTATATCTACAAAAGCCTTTTAATTTCTTCCTAATGTCATTAGGACTTGGAATGATCAGTTGGCACCTTAGGAACAGACCTTTCATTTGATCTAAACTGCAGGAAAAGGCTTCTTAGATCTTGTTCCACAAAAGTGTGGTTCTATATTTCCCAACACAAGTATGACCTAACCAGTTTTTAACCACTGTTCTATCATGATGGTTGCCAACCCTTCCCCCCTTCTTTTCCCATTTTGAGATGATGTGGCTCCCTCACCCCAACTTTTAGGACACCTCAGAAGGGAGTAAAGAAGGGTAGACGTCATGGGTTTGGGAAGGCCATGGATTTATAAAAGCTTATGTTAATCAAACCTGATCTTGGAATTGTTAATGATCCTTCAAAGGTGTGGGCTAAAGTATGAAATCCTTGGGTCCGTAAAATGTAGTAATGCTCAAGAACAAAACTTCAATTCCAACCCGTTATTAAATTTTAGAAGTACACCCATTTGGCTTATCAAAAAAGGTTGACGTAAAACAAATACCAACAAAATTTCTTTTCTTTTCTTTGCTTTTCTCAGCAACCAAACAGAGAAATCAAATACCCAAAATCCACAATTTATTTAAGAAGGCAAGAAAAAATATTTTTCTTTTAATTGAACTAGAAGTAATTTTTTCTCCATATATTGAATAGAAACCCATTAATTTAAACATTGCTTTTTGAAATAAAAAGTCTAATTAGTCCTTTTAATTTTTAATTTCATTATGTTTTACACCATATTTAAAAAATATTCATTGGCTTGTTGGGCCTACTCATATGAGACCACTAAGTAATTATATGATATCGGTACTAATTAGGATGAATTTCTATGTCAAGTAAAATCTTTATTTCCTAAAATTATGATAGAAAAAAGAGACATTATTAATATTTATTTTTCAAAAATAAAATCTAAAATATTTGAAAATTTCACCACTAAGAAGAAAGTGTGAAGAAATGTTGGGCAAAACCAAAAGAAAGGAACTCTTTCTCCCTGAACCCTAAATCATTAACCCCTTTAAGTTAATCATACTTTAGCATGAATTTCCCTGCTCGATTAGAGTCTCGAAAGGAATCCCTAAACCCCAAATCATTAACCCCTTTAAGTTAGTCATACTTTAGTATGAATTTCCCTGCTCGATTAGAGTCTCGGAAGGAATCCCTAAACCCTAAATCATAAACCCTGTTAGATTAATCATATTCCAGTGTGAATTCTGACACCCTTAATCAATTTATGCAAATCCTGTTCAAAGTTGGTCTGCATCAATAAACTTCATAAGGGTTATCCAATGGCCAATAGATTCAACATAGAAGGGAAAATATGAGGCTGGTTTCTGGGTTTAAGCTGAAAATGTGAAACTAGTAAGAGCCTTCACCACGACTCACACAACTACCTGTAAGATCAACAGCTAAATTGAAACAGAGGAAACAAAGAGACTGATAGCAAACACAATTCAAACGCAGCAGAATGTGAAAACAATCGCTGACTTTGAGAAAAAACCATAGATATGATGTATGAATTATCGGCCTAATAATGTTTAACGAAAGAAACAAACACATTCTACCATCTCTTCCAATAAGATATCAGAGGAATCAGGGACTAGCTGCAATTTACCTCACTTGCAAAAAGCCAAAAAAAGGATTCCTTAGAATTCTTTCGGTCGATTCAACCCTGAGTTAAGAGAAATTAAATTTCCAAAAAGGTAGCTAGTCAACCAAAAACCATGTCTTTGATTCCATTAATTGCTCAAAGTTGGAAGATCTTGTGAGGTTTCAAGGGGGGAAAAAAGAAAAGACATTCATTTAGGAGAAAAATAAAAAGGGGAAACCGGGTGATCCAGTTTATACAGAGGTCTTTATCTTCAGTTTATACAGAGGTCTTTATCTTCTTTGGATCATCTGGTTTCTTAACTCCCTCTGCAGCCTTCTTCTTGTCCTTCCTCCCCCTCTTCTTTAGGGCAGTCATGTGGGCTTTCAGAATGGTTGCATAAGAAGCTTGAAACCGTTGGTGATCCTTAGGCCCCACCTAAAAGTTTACAATCAAAACCAGGTGAGAATGTTAGCCCGTGGATGACAATGGCACGCATAGCTTTGACAAACAAAAATTGTTGAAGAGAGGTAAGAAAATGCCTACTTGCCCAAAAGTATTAAGAAAATAAAATTTTGAATCTATTTATGTTAAAATTTCATTCTCTTCCTTTCTTAACAATCAATTGAAACAGCAGAGTAACACAATCAAGAGGCTCAATTCATACGATTTGCACTTGAACCTCACAGCATTTGGTAGCAAACTTACAATTTGTAACAGCCTGCCAAAGTTATACGGTACATATGGGAGAATATGGAACCATGAAATTTGATTATGTGACTACAATGCAAACAAGGTGGGGCTGACTACAGGATTACAATATAAAGTCCATCCAGCGCAAAAATCTACCACTTCACAACTGTAGGAGTCCAATACATCCCTCTCACAGACAAATTGTTTATCAGTAGCAATAAATTGAACTGGTAACTACAGTAAGAAACCACCAACAAGAAATCTGTTGACCATGATTCGAAGATTTCACAACTGGTGAAGTCATTGCTGAGTTGCCTTAACCCACCCCCTCCTCCCTTTGGTTGACTCCATTTTTCCTTTTGTTTTCTTATCTAATTGTTTAAAAATCACAAAAGACTTATACATAACTTCCCAGCTGCTCTGCCAAAAGACAAGATAAAAGTATGATAAACTTTATGTTAGAAAGCCCGACAACAAAAAGGTTCTCCTGAGTCCTGACTCTTTGATGGTTGTTCTTTGGGGAACACCTAGACAAATGGTCGTAGGCGTTTTCTCCAAAGGCGGCATGGCTTGTTCACAGACAAAATGGTCTGTTACAAGACTAGAGCATTATTGTTAAGAGGTTCTTTCCAAAGCCTTTTTGTTTTGGCTTGAGGATTGAGGTGATGACCACAGGCTAAAGGAAAGTCTTTAAAGAGGAGTCCTCAATGAGAGTAAGTTTATGGTGGGAAACTTGCATGGCTGTCCTTTTCTGGGGCTCTAAGCCCACAAAAATGTCTTGGAGATATGTCTTAAGGTTCCAATAAATTGTTGACCTTCATAGAAGCCTGATGTGCTTTGTCTCAAGTCTAGGTTGAACAATTAGTCGGACATTTCATCCTTCCCAACCGCACCCATTTCTTCCCCCACAACCACACCAAATTGAGTTTTGAAGTTTCCTTTATTGGGTTTGCTTATTGCATGAATTAGGAGCTGCATTCTGACACTTCATTATGTTTCCTTTCCACAAATTCCTAGGACATCTCGTCCTTCCTTGTATATCTTTATATTATGGAAAAAATGGCCTTAAACAAGATTTCAGATCCTACCAAATGACCTAATGAAAATTAAAATAGAGAAGAGGAAAGATAAGGTAAATGAGGAACAATATGTTAAATGAGGAAGGTTCAACCATATCTCATCTAATGGCAATACATCCACTCCTCCATAATAAAAGGTTCCAATCAACTATAGGTAATACTTAAGTAACTCAAATATGTATGTTGAGTTTTTTTCTCACTGATACCCATATTGAATGACATTTAAAATCATATTCAGCATAGTGTGTTTACTAAAGTTTCCAAAAACCGATAAATAAGTTTTTTTTCTCCTGATAGGCAAACAAAAAATAAAAAATCCAAAGTAAAGTTTGTGTATGGTTAAATTAAGAAAACTTTTACACCAGATAAGAAGACAACCAGCTATAAGTGGGAAAAAATTACCGAAGCAGAAATGGTCTTTTTGCCATCAGTTGCACGGATGAGGCATCTATAGTCAATTGCTTCACCAGCAGTCGTAATTTTATTCCTTTGCACCTTTGACTTTAGGGATGCTAAAGATACAAAATGTACAAGCAACTAATAAAATACTAAAAATAGAAGGTTATGATTACCCAGAAAGGAAAAAAAGCAAAAATAGAAACAAAATCAAAAGAAAGAAACAAAAAGAAGGCTGAGGATGAACTTATACTTACAGCGTTTCAGAGTAACCCAAACAGAGCGCTTCGTTGTACTGTGCTCAAACATGCTGGTGAGTTCATTGAGAAACGGATCTAATTGTAGAAGAACCTGACAAAATAAAAATAAAACACAAATCCACTTGGTTTCAGATATCAGGCATAATCTCGAGGCAAAAGCGAAGAAAGAAATTTTCTGACAAGAAGACAAAACATCCATTAATAAATGGCATGAACAAAAGAGACTGATACCCAAAGATAAACAAGAGTATAAGAACTCTTAGTCAAAAAAGGAAAACCAATAGTATAAATATTGTTCACATTCCTACAAGTAAATACACATTGGTACCATATACGACTATGTAAGTATGAGCATGCATGTCGACTTCACCCACATGCCCTTTTAAATAAAATTAAACCTAAATTCCCAATATCCGAACCCATATTCTTAAAAAAGCTACATTAGCCTATTCATTTACACACACACCCAAGCGGTGAAAATTGAAGCTGTTGCGGTATTATATTCATTAAGGACATGTTTAGGTATCCCACAGAAGGCACATTGCCACATTCTATTTATTTATAATTCTATGTAAGATCCATAGGTATAAACAGTGCAAATATGTGAATCAATAAGTGCATCATAGTTTTATAAGGCACCAGGCGTGCTAAAGGCGAAAAGTCTCCAAAGGCTTAGGCGCAACAACAAACAAGTGCCGGAGCAAAGTGAAACCCAACTTAGGATGCGTATCGATTTTATAAGATATGATCCAAAATCCAATCCAAACAAGATTCCAAACATTTAAAAGAAGCATTCATTAAAAGTAATTAAATTGTATAAATTTCAATATATAGTTAAAAAAATTTAAGAGTAAAAAGTGTTAAAAAGGGAAAAATAAAGTAGACGAAGCGTGCCTCTCCAACAAGGCACTAGAACTAGGGAGTGGTTGAAACTTGGATCCAGGGCCGGTGCAAGCACACCTTTAACAACAATGATGTGCATATAAAATGTACACACGAGCACTTGAATGCATGGACCCCTATGTGTGCATACTCACACAAACAAACAATAGTGAAAATCTGAGATGCCGTGTTTCATGAAATCCTAAATTTAATCCCAAAACATCATCTCGAGATGTGGCATCACAACAAAACCCATGTAGCTTTCGTAAAAGAACAAAAGGAACTACATGACTTATAGTTCCCAAATTGATGGGTAAATTTTATTTTGTTTTATACCGCCTAAACCAAACCTTGTGACAACACAAAGTTTTCATTATTTCCAGTGTTTTAATGAATTTCAACTCAATTCATGAATGACTACCATGAATTTTCATCCAAACCAATGAAAAATACCATCCAGATATCTCACACTAAACTGCAGATATTTCAAACTAAATTGCAGATTTTGAAAGTAAATTTATTCAATTCATATTCATGGGGAAAAAAAGAATACATTCTATATCTACCAACAACAAATGATCAAAGGCAAAAAAACTACAATTTTAAAATGAAAAAATGAAGAATCAGAATTTACTACTGGAGCAATGCTTCATTTGATTGCTAAAATGTACCAAAAAAATAAAATTAAGCCTCTGGTTTTTCAGGGGCACCATTTTTCATTTTCTCCAGAAATTAAAACAGCACAAAGCATAAGATGCTATTTGCTCAGCGACTTAGGCTTCATGTAGAACACAGATATCCAAAATTTTATTTTCTTTCCTTTTCTTTTCCTTTCCCTAGTTTGTTTTCCCAACCAAACACACCCAAAAACTAAAACCCAAAATGACAAGACTTCACAACACCCCTTTATTGACAACCACTTTTTTTTTTCTTTTTTATCAGAATTATTGTCAACCAAATTTTACCAAACCCTAAAATCAAAATACCCTTCTTTTGAACTGCACAAAAACACTTCTAACAGCTTCCAGCCTATCAATTACATGCTAAAATTCTTTAAAATAAAAAGCAATTTCCCATTCCACTGAATTCCCAACCTGAAAGCTTTTCTATACAGCAATCACAAGTCATAAAGACAACCAATTTCTCTTTCCGTTCACATACATTTCAAAAACCCAAACCAAATGCAGAGTCTCCGACCGCTTAAATACGTACATACAAGTCTACATATGTATATATAATCGATCTGATCGTCGAAAATGGGAAATTGAATGACGATGAGATCAACACTCGATCAAACGAGAAACTCAATTCGGAACTTCAAGAATTGAACCCTATATTTGCAGTGAAACCCTAGATATAGAGAAAGAGAGGCCTACCATGATGAGTATTGAGTTGTGAACTGGAACTGAAAATGAAAGGAAGAAAAAGTATACAAAAGAAAAACCCTAATATTTATAGTGTGGACTGGGGACAGGCTCCACAGCCTTTTAAAGTATTTCTTAATTTCAATTTTTTTTTACTTGATTATTTATTTTTAAATTTTAATTTAATTTTAATTTTAATTTTTTTAGTTTTTAAAATTACTTAGCTCAACAAATTACAACATATTTTAAAAAAACTATGTCCGTGGAAAGGTTTGGTCCGTTTGACCGTATTTTCTAAAACTCGTTTTATTTTTTAACTTAAAAACAATTTTTAAAAACAACTTTGAAAAAATATGACCATTTGTTTTTAAAAATTAATGAAAACAACTTTTATTTGTTTTTTAAAAATTGTTCTTTATTTCACATTATTTTTTAAAATTATTTTTAAAAAAATAATAGTCAAATAGTGTTAAAAAAAATTAAATAATTTTTTATTTTTAAAAATAGAAAACTGTTTTTAAATCACATGACCTAAGAAGGCTCAAAATCTATAATAAATGTTGGATTCAGGACAATTGATGTATTTATGCCGACATGCAAAATAATGTTGAAAATATTAGTATCAATAGAAATATTAATAATTTAATTTTATGAAAATATAGAAGAAAACATTGATATTAATGAAATTTTTTATCCAAAAGAAATTCGAAAATAAATTAAAATATATAAAATTTGAAAAAAAATGATAAATAATTACTAATATATACATTAAATTAGGTTTCAAAAAAAATAATAATATAAATATTATATGATAATATTGATTCAGTGGTAAACATCTAACCCCAAGTAAGGCTAGAGGGGGCATAAATCCCCCTACAAGTTAAAATTTGTTGGGAAAATAAAAATCCAAATGGGAAATCTACCCCCTCTAAAAAAAGGTATAAATTTAATTTAAAATTTAAAAAAATAAAAAATAATGGTGATTAAATATTATTATAAAAAATAATATTTACTATTAATTATTAATAATATATTAAGATTGAACTAAAATTAAAAAAATAAATAAAATCTTATTTAATATTCATACTTATTTTTTCTTGTTTATTTAATTTTTTCCCTTTTATACTTTTTTTTTTATTTTGTCTTTTTGGGTTTAACTAAATTATAAAAAACAATACTTGTTGTCTCCATATATTTAAGTTTTAACTAAAAGACTTTTAACTATCTCATATTTAGTTATTTGAAAAAGGAAAAAAAAATTAAAGTATTAGTTTTGTATCTATTGAAATCTTAAAATCTATTTGGTAATTGTTTTCAAAAACAGTATTCTATTTCTCTAAAATTTCAAAAAAAAAAAAGGAAAACATGTTTAGAAACCAAAAAATTGTCTTTTGTTTTATGGTCTTAAAGACAAAAATTAGAGTGTTTCAAATAATATATTTTAATTATTTTAAGTTATTTTAAATTGTTTTTAAAAATAATTATATGAAAATATAGAAGGATTAAAAATAAAACATTAGATATAAAATTATATTTAAAACATATTAAAAATATGTTAAAATAAAAAAATTATTTTTTAAGACAATTTTCGAAAATAGTTATCAAATAGAGTCTTAATCTCTATTTTTAAAAGTATATAGAAAAATCTAAACCTTTAAATATAAATATAAAGATTGAGTTTAAGGTATAAATAAAGGAAATCAAGTTAAAAGACACTGAGACTTAAATGCCCAAACCTCTTCTATTTGAAAAATATCAAAATTTATAATAAAAAATTTTGAATTCTTTAAAATAATTTAAAAAGTTTTTCATACAAAATAATTAAAATTATTGAAAAATTCTAGTGATTTTTCTTTATATTTTTTAATTCTTTTGTATATATATATATTTTAAATGTGCTTAGTATTATGGTTGTTCAATTTGATACATTGTGATAATTAATATTTAAAATTATTTAATTATTTAATAATAACAATAAATACCATTAACGACTATAATATAATATTTTTCTCCTTTGCCTCCTAACAAAAGTCCCCGGCTTTGGCACTATTGATACATGTACTCAAAATTAGAATCGAGTAAGTTTTTACCCTTTTGTTCCAACTCAAACTTCTATTCTCGTAAAATTCATTTTAGTATCAAATATTAAAATCAAACAAGCTTTTACTCTCACGTGAATGAGATTTTTGTTTTTATTGAGCTCGTCTTAAAACACCTGCGTTATGCATTATTTATACATATGAAATATATGCATTCTATTCAATAGATTGACCCAAGAAGAAATGAATCCCCAACTCTCAATTAAAACACGGGATCAGATGGCACACAAGCTTCTTCTATGTAATGTAACCTTAAAAACTACAAAACTTTCAATGGAGAATCAAAGTTCATAGTTCATTCAATCCATTTCTTGAAGCTGAACAACTGCATTGAATCTGAATTCTTTGCCCAGTTTCAAACGCCTCCTCAAGATCTTTGAAGCTCTGTTCAACCCTCAGGTCTTTGCTTAATAAAATTAATCCTGCCAAACAAGTTACCATTGTTTCATTTTCCCTTGAAATTCCCAACCTTCCATTGCTTAAATAAGCATATGCAAGTCTATACATGTATGTATGGTCGATCAGATCGTTGAAAGATGAGAAATGTGAATAACGATGAGATCAACACATGATCAAATGAGAAATTCAATTTGGAATTTCACAAATTGAACACTAAAATTCAATTTGGAGCTTCAGAAATTGAAACCTAGATATAGAGAAAGAAAGGCTTACAATGATGATTATTGAGCTATGAACCGAAAGGCAAAGACAGTTAAGAAAACAAAAACCCCTAATATTTATACTTTTTTAAAAGATAACCGATAAAAAAAAAAGGATAAAATTCCCTTTAAATTGCAAATATAACCTTCCACTTTTAATAGCCCAGAAGATCACTCATTCCAAACAAAAATATCCCTCCAACACTAATTTTCTTTGTGTCTCTTCCTTATCCTTCAAACTCATTTGTTCCATTCGTTACCCTATAAGAAATAAATTACCGATGATGTTTTCATTCATTTCAAGAGAACAAAAAGCCAACATGAGAGCGAGAAGGCAACACGAGGGAAAATACAAAGTTTTATGATTTCCTTCTTCGATTTCAGTTCTCTAAACTCTGAATATGAACTTTTATGTATAAAGTGAGAAGAGACTGTAAGTGCCCTATTTCAGTTCCTTTTATTTTTTAAAATCAGACCCTATTTTTCATCTTACTGATATTGTGGGTTGATTTAGTTTATGAAATGATAGAAAAAAGAAAATTCATTGATGAAGAATACAAAACTGAAGAGGTATAAAATCCTACCAAAAAAGGGAAGTGAGAGAAACCGAAGCTTTGAAACCTCGTGATCATCATCAGAAAATGAGAAAAAATCAATTGAATCAATAAGCATTAATTTTCTTGTTGCAATTTTTTTTTTTTAATTTATCTTTATGAAAAATGGCAGCTTGTAGAATATTAGCATCTAGCCTAACATCCTTGAATAATAGGAAATAATGGATTTAACATAGTTGGATAATTTTGTTAATATATTTTTACACAATTTATATTGATATTGTTACAATTTGTCATTATGTTGCAGATTGACATTCCTCCTCCCTCATATTTTATAATTAAAATACCTAAAGATGAGTACTTTGTTGGAAAAATTACATATTTATCTCATTTGGTAGCCATTGAAAATATTAAGAAGAAATCGACTGAGCCACAATTGGAGATGTTTAGAAAATCATGTTTTGGTCAGTTTTTACTCTTTTTTGAAACTTAGATTTTTAGTCCAAATTGCCCATCAATTGTTGTTATTATGTCAATGTGAAACCAAAAAGAACAATAAAATTTGGATTTTATTAGAATCAAAGGGCATAAGATTTAGTAAAGATGAGCTTTTATTGATTACAAGCTTGAGTTTTGGTCCTATTCCAGAATGTGACAAAAAATCATTACGAATGAGAGACACATACTTTAAGGGAGAAAACAAGGTGTGTAATGATGAGTTGGGGAAAGTTTTTCTCTCTTTAGGAGATGTGAAAAAAAAGAATAAAAATAAAAAGAAAAAAAATGAAAGATTATGAAGATATGGTAAAGTTGACACTTTTGTATTTTTTTTTTGGAGCATGTTTTATTTGGGAAAGAAGTGAAAAAATTTAATAGATATGCAATAGGTTACTCCGATTGATAATTTGGAAGCTTTTAACAAATACCCATGGGGGATCTATTATGAGAGGACACTACTTGGCTTGCCAAGAGTTTTGAAAAACCAGGTATCCAAATACCAAGATAAGAAAAAAAACCAAGGGAGAAGTTGTAGTCGAAGCATATAGTGTTGTTTGATTTGCATATGCCTTCCAGGTTTGGGCATAAGAGACTATTTCACTTATGCGTTAATTGCAGCTTCTTCCTTTGTTTTCTTCTTATTTTGGTATTTGGATACTTGGTTCTCCAAAACTCTTTGCAAACCAAATAGTATTCTCTCATTATAGATCTCTCTTATGGATATTTGTTAAAAGCCTCCAAATTGTCAACCAGAGTAACCCATTCCATATCTATTAAAATTTTTCCTTCTTTACCAAATAAAACATGCTCCTTCAAATATAAAAGTGTCAACTTTACCACATCTTTATCTTCAAATTCTTTCATTTTTTTTCTTCTTATTCTTCTTTTCTTATTTCATCTCTTATAGAGAAAGGAAAACTTTCTCTAATTCATCATTACACACGTTGTTTTCTCCCTTAAAGTATGTGTCCCTTATTCGTGATGATTTTTTGTCATATTCTAGAATAAGACCAAAACTCAAGCTTATAATCAATACAGGTACATCTTTACTAAATCTTAAGCCTTTTGACTTTAATAAAATTCATATTTCAATGTCCTTTTTTTGTTTCATATTGATGTAACAACAATTGATGGACAATTTGGATTGAAAATCTAAGTTCAGAAATGAGTAAAAAGTGACCAAAACATGACTTTCTAAACATCCCCAATTGTGATTCAGTCAATTTCTTCTTAATATTTTCAATGGCTACCAAGTGACATAAACATGCAATTCTTTTAGGAAAGTACTCCTCTTTAGGTATTTTAGTTATAAAAGATGGGAGAGAATGAGGAATGATAATCTGCTAGATAATAACAAATTGTAAAAATATTAATATAAATTGTATAAAAATATATTAACAAACTGAATCCATCATTTCATACCACTTCCTAATATGGAGTTTCTTTTTGTATTATTCAAGGATGTTATATCAAATGCTAATATTCTACAAGGTGTCATATTTTATAAGGATATTGTTGACGATATTAATGTAATTGAGGCTATTATATTTTAATAAGTTGCAGCTATAAATAAAATACAAAGAATATTCTAATATCCATTGAAACAAAACCAAAGCATTTTAAAACCGAAACCTATTGACAGTGAACTTAATAGCAGTTAAGTTAAGTTTTTTCTTATCATTGAGATTTTACTTCAAGACTTGACTATGATCTTACCGAGAAAAATTGTAACTTCAATTTCATTTTTTAAGTTTTGTTGACCAAAATATCAAGAACTATCATGAAAGATTGAGAAATATATATAATAGAGACATCAATAAAAATATTAAGTATTTAACATATTTAGATCAAATAATTCCATAAAAATTTTATTCAATTACATTATCAATTCATAATAAATATATTCTTTACAAAAAAATTCAAACAAAATTAAAGCAAGTTAAAACCTATTGATAGGAAACTTGATAGTAGTTAAGTTCAGTTTTTTTAGATCATTTAGATATTTCTTCATACCTTGGATTATGACCTAGAGAAAAATTACAACTTCAATTCAGTAAAATTTTTGTTAAATTACATTATCAATTTATGACATAAATTAATAAAATAAAAAATAAAAACCCAAAATTTCAAGTAGAAAATTAATGTTTAATAATTCGATTGATTTGTTCTCATTTTCTAATGATGATGATGAGGTTTCATAGCATGGTTTTCTCTCACTTCTTTTTTTTGGTAGGATTTTATGCCTCTTCGGTTTAGTATTCTTCATCAACCAATTTTCTTCTTCCATTTTTTTTCATAAACTGAATCAACCCACAATATTAGTAAGATGAAAAATAGGGTTCAATTTTAAAAAATAAAGGAAACTAAAATAGGACCCTTAGTATTTCTTCTCACTTCATGCATGAAAGTTAATATTCGGAAAAACTGAAATCGAAGAAGGAAACAATGAAGCTTACTCTGTGTTTTCCCTTGTGTTGGCTTTCTGCTCTTGTGTTGGCTTTCTGTTATCTTGGAATGAATGGAAACATCCTCTGCAACTTTCTTACAGGGTAAACGAATGGAGCAGATGAGTTTGAAGGGTAAGGAAACGATACAAAGAGAAAATTAGAATTTGAGGGAAAATGGGCTGAAGTGGTTGAAGGGGCAAAGGTATTCTTATCTGGAATGGGTGGTTTTCAAGGCTATTAAAAGTATTGATTGATTAAATCTTGTAATAAATTAATAAATTATTTATTTACTTCCTATATTTATTTTTATTAATATTTTTTTAATTAGCAAATTCAAATATAAACTCAAATATATAATTGATTGATTAAAACTATTGAAATTATTTTTTTATCATTGGAAAATAGATAATTAATTTTTTAAAAATATTGAAATGATTTATTATTTATTATTATTTATTTTGTAGTTCAATTATTAAAATAAAATTTATGAATAAATTAATGTTGAATATATAAAGTGTCATTTCTATCTCATAATATTTCTCTTTATTCTTTAGACTTGAAATTAAGTCTTATGATAAATTTGACTGACTCAAGAAGAAATGAACCCCTACTCTTAATTGAAACACAGAATCAGATAGCATACAAGCTTCTTCTATATAATGTAGCCTGAAAAACTACAAAACTTTCAATGCAGAATCAAAGTTCATAGTTCATTCAATCCATTTCTTGAAGCTGAACAACTGCATCAAATCTGAATTCTTCGTCCGGTTCAAATGCGTCCTCAAGATCTTCGAAGCTCTGCTCAACCCTCAGGTCTTTGCTTACCTTTATACCTTCCTGCAACATTTCAACAAAGAACACACAATCAGGGTTGAAATCGATCTGGGTTTCCATTTGGTTACCCTGAAAAAGGAGTGATTATGCTGTTGGATCAATATGATATGATAAATATGAATCAAAGATGGAACAATGAGCCATCAATCCCTCAGAAGCTCCACTAAACAGAGAGATAGGAACGGCAGTTTGATGGCATTGTGGGCTTTCTAGATCGGTTTTACAGAACTAGCTTTCATGAAAAAGAAAGGGAAATTCATGCAAGGATACTGCAGATATTGAAATGTGGCTAATGTATTTGGGATTCAAAGGTTTTATTGAAGTTGAAAGCTTTCTTGTATGTAGATATCCATCCAATGCATGGATTTCAAACCAATAGGAAGAAGCTGCTCTAGGACTGCAGAACAACAAGAACACCCAAAATTGGAGGAAAGCATTTTCTCAAAGCAACAAGGGCAGGTCTATTGCATTTTGAAACAAATTGTTAAAGTTCTTAACATCTCCTACCCATTGATAAACCGTGAATTGACTGTAATGCTCAATATAAGGACAGAGCCTAAATGGTTGACTCATGGGTGTCCATGCCAGTCATCGAATCGATACTCCTACATTGTGGGGTTTTGAATATGGACCCATGTTGCACAAATTTAAAACCTTTTGAAAATTCATTAATGCTAGTGGTTGCAAGAACATTTCAAAATGCCAAAATGTAGTTCGATGCCGTTTACCTTTTCTACATATTCAGCAACAGTGGAGTTGATTACTTTTTTGATAACCTGCATATAAACTTTAGAGGGACCAAGGACTTCTAAAAGGATGTCTCTGGGTATCTGCCAGACAAAAAAAGACAAGAGTATAAGTTGCAATCACTTTCACAGCTACGAGATGAAGAACAAACACACTCACACAAATAAATAATGTATGTATCCGTTCATTGGAAATAGATACAATGTTGACATTGTCTTTGCTTTAAGTGGGATGGGGATGATTTGGCTCTTCCCAATTGTATTCAGAAATAAATTTATGAGTTTCCCAGCAATCTGCCTAGAATAAAAATATTTAAGAAAGAAACAAAGAAAGTATCACCATAATGAAGTTTATTATCTGGTTTATGACTCTATATCTACAAGGATTAAGTAGAATAAGGATTAAAAGATGTGAGGACTCGGTCATTGCTCAGTGGTCCCCATGCATTCCACATTAGGCCCAAAATTATATTGATCAATTGATGTACTTTTCACCCATCAACACAATCATAATTTGCTTGCACAAATTCTCTTACTTTCCAAGTTTTTTGACCTGGATGTTACCATGATGCGTATGATAACAAGCGATGACAATAATGCTGGCACAATCTCTTCACTTGAATTACACTTATACTACAAATTATAAATTTACTGCATTAGAACAATAAGAGACGGAGGCTTACATCGGGTGTTTTTCCTGATAGTCCCCAGCCGTTTGTCAGAGACAAAGATGCCAATGGAAGAAAGCAGGTGAAAAATGTTAGAAACTTAACAGTTGAGGAGAAGAAAACGTGAAGAAGAAATGCTGTAGTTGAATAATCATAATAAGTAGACCAAATAAAAAAACTTGTTTAATAAATGCTTCAGTCTAACATAAAAAATTTGTACTTCGTCTTCTTTTTCTTGTCTAGATGGAAATTTCCAACATCGAGTCTCAAAATTAATACTATCAAAGCTTAGAAGTGATTGTAGTTCCAACTCTTCAGTTTCTAGTTTCAACCCAGAAAAATTACAACATATGAGTAGCTGCAGTTATATTATTAGACTACGATTTAACTGTCTACCAATTATGAAAACTCGCTTATACGAAAGCCAAAAGGCTAACTTTTTGTTCAAGCTCCTTATCACCATAATTCTCCTGCTCTCCATCTCGTTTTAGGCTCTTTATTTACTATATTATCCTCTTTTTTGTATAGTTATAAGTAAAGGGTTCTTCAACACGACATCTGATGGTAGCTTTTCCATTTTAAATATGCTAAGAGTGCTATTTATTTGAATTCTTAGGCATAAAATTCTATGATTTTGTTAGCTTCAACAATGCTGTGATATTCAAGTTTGGGCATTCACCATACATGTGCCACATGTGCCGGTAATATTTTAAAATATTAGATATTTGTGCATAAATAGAAATGCAAATGTGCAAAAATAGTAGTTCCTCCTAAGTATTATTCTCTAGTGAGCAATAAAATTATTTGTTCTACACATCTCAACTACTTCTCACTATAGCACCTTCTGCATTCAAACCCTACTGACCTAGCCAGACTAAAAAATTAACCAAAATGTGATAAATCAACCACAAAGTAGATGCCCATTGAAGATGCCACAAAAAGAAATGGTAATACGATGATAAGAGGAATCATGATGTCAGGAATCACCTTCTCCTGTTGGAGTTGCGACATGTGAGCACAGTACTATATGCATCTATGCTTAACTAGTTAGTGGCAATCATAACAAGAACCCGTTTTGAGAAAGCCACTGTTGAATTTAAAAGGCTTACCTCCTTTTACTCTTCGAAAACCTGGAATGGGCTGAGCATCAGCTACCATTTTAGAAAACACATTGTCAAAAATTGTTCGAGTCTTGACACCAGATAACTCCACGCTAATCTGTTAATAAGATATAAATATAATTTATGGACAAAATTAACAGCTGCATTGACCATCTATAAACATTATATTGACCAAGTATTCTTTCCCAAGTCCAGGATATCAATTGTCCCCACATCATTTTTACTTTTTTGTTGAACTTCCACCTCATTGTATTTACATGCTCAATCAAAAGACTAATGATTGTTTGCAGATAGAATTATCTATACCTTCAGTTCTTTAGCATTGCCAGTACTAGTAGCAGTAACTGAAAAGTCTTCAAATTGAGAAGAAGAAACTCCAGGATCTTTGACACCTAAATTTAGATGGAAGAATTAAATAATAGTAAACCCAACAATAGCACAAGATAGCAAGATGAGAGCATACTTGGAAGTTGGAAGAGAAAAGTGATTGGTTTTTGCACCTGATGACACGGCACAAACAGCAGGACAATATTTATGGATTGCTCTGTAAGAAAGGGAAGCACTAAAATCAAATAAGGAACATGCTTAAATCTCAGTAAATACTCAGAAAACCCTGCAAGTAGACTTGATTATAAGAAAATTTGAGGAAATAATGAAACAGCTCCAGATAAGAGTCATAAAACAAGTCAAGCAAAAAGAATAAGTAAACCAACACCCAGAAAAAGTTAATCAAACTGTTAATGAGTTCGCATGTGAAGTGAAAATTTTACAAGCTAATTGCCAGAAAGAAAGCTTTTTTTTTTTTTTAAAAAAAAAAAGGAAAAAAAAGGGAAAGCAATTAAGAATCAACTCGGCTGTTGTTTTCCAGATTCTCTGAGTGTGACTAGAGTCTTGCAAAAAAATTACTATATCTCAAGCTGGTTAACTCAAAACTCATATGGCTGACTTTATGAATTAGTATTACTTTGCACAAAATTATTAAGCATTGAATTTCATTTAAAAAGGCTTCTTTTGGAAGAAATGTCTAGAATGAAGTGGTTAAATATATAAATTAGCTCAAAACACAGGTGTTTAATTTCATAACTAGTAATACCTTACACGAAAGGCTTGGGTATTGTATTTCATCTGGAGTGAACAACATGGTCTGATAGAAAAAAAAATTGGAAGAACTGTTTGCTTGTGGTGAATCATCTGCACAAGAACCAAACAATTCCGTAAAATCATCATATACAATTCCATGCAGCATCCCATTAAAGGAACTGACAAAAGCTTAACTTCTGCTATGAGAGAGTTAGAATTAATCAATTCAAGAAAAATGACTAAATGTTAAAGAAACTTTTCTAAACATCTGTAGTCAGAAACAAATATCACAGACCCCATTACTTGAAATCCACCAAAAAAAAAGCAATAGGTAAGTATTAGAAAAAAAAATCTAGAAACTGAAGAACAAATAATCAACAAACAAGTTCCCATTTCTGAGGGCAGAAAATAACATATGTTTTTGGCATACTAAATTCAAAAATCCAATCAAAATACTCTATACACAGCTTAAACTAAACAGAGAGAGAGAGAGAGATTTAGGTTATGTTTGGTTCCTAGAAAGAAAAAAAATGTTGAGAAAAATATTTTTCCGCTATCCTATAGAAAATAACAAAGAAAATCAAATATAATTAAAATTAGTTAGAAACTTATATATTTTTAAATTATTTAATATTTCTATGGATGAGTTAAAATAAGTTTGAAGTATAGAACTAGCAAATAAAAATAGAATTAAAATCAATAAATTATTTTTATTTTCCTTTACTTTAAGTCTATTTTTATTTTCCTTTTATTTTTTCTTTCCTTCTACTTTCCCTCTCAAATTTTCTTTACCTTGTATTTTCCCTCAAATTTTCCAAGGAACCAAACATTGTCTTAAGGAAATTGATATAAACCCATTAATAACAGGGTCTGTGTCAAGACGATGATTCTCAGTGATTTCCTTGCCATGAACTTCTAGAACAAGAAAAAAATGGAAAACCCAGATTCAAAAATGACTATCCAAACAGGAAACAACACCAATACCACAGGCCCCATGACTTGAAATCCACCAAAAGGGAGATTGCAACACATAATTATGAGAAAACCAATGCAAATATAAAAAAACAAAAAAAATCAATAAACAAGACTAAATTTTCAAATGGGTACCAGAAATAATCACACATACGCAGAGACCGGAAAGGATGGAGCATTCAAAGGGCTGTGCATACCTTAGGATTCAACCCCCATGAGAGGGGGTTAACCGCTATTTCCATATCTGGGTCTCTCTCTCAGTGACTCTATCAGAAACCAGACTCACTATGGTGGTATTTCTGGGTGAGTTCCGCAGTCATGCTCTCATGCCTCATCGGTTTTATTTTACCAAAATACCCCTAATATTTTTTGAACATATTTAACAACACCAAGGACATTTATGTCAAGTGTCCACATATCAATAAGCTCGGATTAATCGAGTCATATAATGGTTTGTCATGTCTAATTGGGTGAGGTAAAATTGTAGTGAGTTAAAACGCTAGGCAAGATTGTATTTTAACTTTATTATTTATACATTTTATTTAAAAATGTAAATTATATTAAAAATAATTGTAATTAATAAATAAGTAAGTATTGTAAGTGTAAATTTATTTTTTATTTTATATGCTTAAAAAGGAAAAAAATTATTTGATTTAATTGTATACATAATTTATGAGGACGGGGGAGATGTAAGAAGAATTTCAAATCAATCTTTAATCACGGGGTGTTATTTGGGATTTAATCTAATATGACATTGTAATGAGATTGGATAATTATTTTTAATACTTATGCTAGAGTTAGATTAAATTTTTTTAATTTGAATTAAATTTCAATTGAGTACAAACCAAAATTTCAATAATTTAAGTCAATTCAATTCAAGTTATAACCCCATTCTAACCATATATTCCAAACTCGCAGATGGTAGTATATATTCCAAATTCATATACTACCATTTGTATATAAATAAATCAAATAATTTTTTTCCCTTTTAAGCATATAAAATTTTAAAAAAATCACATTTATAATACTTACTTATTTATTAATTAAAATTATTTTTAATATAATTATTTTTAAATAATGTTTTAAAATACATGATAGGATAGGCATAAGAAATTTCCATATATACCCTTCAACAATAACCCATCCTATTCGCATTTCTACTCTCAAAGGTGTTATTTTGTCCAAAAACAAATATATAAATATACAATCACACATGATTTTATAAATTAGAAAAGTAATAAGAAATATAAAAAAATTAATAAAAAAATGTATTCACTAATAAAAATAATATTATATATATGATAATATATGAATTATAAATATTACAAAAATATTAAATTGAGTTATTATTAAATTTGGGTTATTAAAGGATAAATCCACTGCAATCCAATTTAAATAACAGAAAAAAAAAAAACCAACCAGAACTTGACCCATCGCGTATAAATAAAAGAAGGAAAAATAATTGTAGGCCCCACAAAAACTAGCCGTTACAGTACCGTTTTTTCCCATGATTCAAGACTACTTTTTCAAAAGGAAGCAAAGGCTAGTGTGAATCTCTTCCTCACGGAAAGGAGAAGAAGAGGAGAAGAAGAAGAAAAGAGTGGTCCACTTCTTCATCATCATCCTATTCCCTTGATTACGTTCTTCATTTTTGCCAATCTCTTCATCGCCCTCTTCGCTATTCATGCTCTTTCACATTCAGGGTTTGTAGTGATTTCTTTTCTTTTTCTTTTTTCCGAGTTTTTTTTCGGGGATTGATTGCAATTTTTTTTTGGTTGGAAGTCGTTAAAACTCGCAGATCTGAATGTTTTTTTTTTCTTTTTAATTTTTCTTTCTTTCTGGTGTTTGTGTTTTTAATGAAATTGGGCCCGAACCCATATGGGTAATCTCATTTTTTTCTTTGCTGAAGGTTTTTGTTGTTCAAGTTCGATTGGGATTAGGCTAGAATCCATATGGGTAAATTTAATTTATGATTTCAATTTATTTGTTGTTCAAGTTTGAATTTGGGTCAGAGTAGATATGGGTAAATTTCATTTCTGGTTTCAATATTTTGCTGTTCTAAGTTTGTTTGAAGTTGGATCAGAACCCATATGGGTTTTTTCATTTTCTGATCTTTTCTTTTTGATGTTCAAGCTTGTTTCGAATTGGGTTAGAATCCATATGGGTAAATTTCATTTCCCCTTTTGTTTCATAAACTTTGATTCAGTTTTTTATATTCATGGAGGAATCCAAATCCAGTAACATTATTTGATCGATTAGGGTTTTGGGAAAACCATTTTCTTGGTTTTTGATCTTTTTCTTCATAAATTTGATAAAAGTTCTCTTAATTTTCTAGGGAAACAATGAGTGAGACAATGGTAGAAGTGAATGCACCAGTGCATCAAGGTGGACCCACCAACAGCTCCACTGGGGCGGTTCCTCTGCCCCCACGCCGCCCTAGGGTTAGGGAAGTAAGCTCTAGGTTCATGTCTCCGGTGGTTTCTTCTTCATCCTCCGGTGATCTTCATCTCCTCAATGGCAAGTCTCCAATTTCAAAGCCTACAGAATTTCACTCCAGGCAGCAACAGCAGCAGCGCTCCACCTCTGCGCAGAGGCGGCGGCAGAACCAGGAATTAGAACCTTTATCTTGTGCAGATGAGAATAGGCCTGAGACGGCTCGGAGCTTGGAAACCCCATTTGTATCACAGTGTAAAGCTCCCTTGATGTCTTCACAGAGGAAGCAACGGGTGGTGAAGCTTTTCAAGGAGAATGGAGGAAGAGGGGAGCAGCAGCTTCCAGATGGCCTGCGCTCGAAAGTATGCGATGGTGGAAAGCCGATAGGAAGAAGTACTAATGGTGTTGCTTCTTTGAGGCCTGATACACCAATTGTCAGTAGTAGTATGGATAGGATTGTTTCATCAAGATTCAGGCTTATGACACCAAATTCTCACCGGTCCAGCAATGCCAGTGCCATGCCTGCAGCCAGTGCTGCTACAAAGCTGTTGCAATCAAGTGGGATGTCATTATCAACTCAAACCTCTAGTGTAGGCGGTAAGGTTGACGGGGTCTCATCCCAGCAAGAAACTTGTGCAAACCCTTCTTCATTGGTTGATGACAATGATGATAAAATTGACCAAAAAATTGCCCAAACCCGTGCTAATGAACCGGCGTTGAGTGATTCAGAATCATGCAGCAGTATCATTCAAGGGATTAAACCTATTAGTTCTTCAAGTCCTGTTCAAAACTGCAAGACACGGTCTCATAATGAATTGCGCTCTTCCATGCCTGAGGCTGATATGTTGCCAACCATGTCCACTAGATTGCTTGCTGAGAGAAATTGTGGCAGGGGTAATGTCAATGGAGCTGAGTCTTCGAAATTCTCTGCTTCCCCTTTCTCCCGTTCTCTTAATTTGACGCCATCAAGTTCTGATCAGTCCTTGTTCCATTCTATCAAAACCAGTGAAAAACTAGCATCTGTTTTGTCCAAGCCTCATACAAACTCCATGAAGAATGGGAGCATTTATCTGCCTCCACTTCCTCCATGCACAAAGCCCGGGACAGATGCAAGAAAGGGAAGGAAAGTTTCCGGTCATCAAGAAGATGTACATTCTCTAAAGCTGCTTCACAACCATTATCTGCAGTGGAGATTTGCCAATGCAAAAGCAGAGGCCACCATGCAAGCTCAGAGAAGAGAAACCGAGGTTAGTCACTTTATCTTCCACATCTTGAATTATGGATTAGCATTCAAGAGCCTTAATACCTATATTTATTATTATTTTAGTCTGTTTGTTTGTAATCTGATGAGATTTTTATTGCAAAAAGGATGAGAGGACTGACTACCTTGGATTCTAGTCATTAAACAAACAAGATTACTGAATGACTAATAGATGAAAATCATCAAGACATGGAATAGGGTTGTATGAAAAGAAGTAATAAGGGATCATATAGTTTGTTGGGATAAGGATTCCAGCTTCATCCCCTGCATGCTTAATGCACAGCAAGCATAGCAGGATTTGAAGCACAGGATTTTGAGGATAGACACTCGGAGAATGATTCTACCCCCTTTTCCCTGAAGATGGATAATATAATATAACCTCATAAAATTTTGCTGCAATCTTACTTAGCTGCCAAATGTAACCACCATTAAAGGTAGATTTTGACAAGACATTGGCAACTTCAATTAAGAATTACAAAATTGTCAGTTTCAAGCCTCAGCTGCTGCATACTTACTGCATAACAAGGACAGGAGGAGGTGGCAAGAAGGGCCAAGTAAACATGATCATTGGAGACCAACATCAAGAATATAATTTACCAACGACTATGATTTATCATGTTATCAGAATATTTCCTTGATGTTTAAGCTAAGTTTGTCATTTGACTAGTCTAGCTTTTGAGAGATCTTTTAATTCGTTTGCCCTTGTATGTAGTCATTCTTATATCTGTTTTCAATTAGTCATCTGCCGTTTCCTTAATTTCAAGGCTCAAGCCCTCCAATGAAAAGGTTCCTTTTAAGACAAGGATGTACTTGACATTGTTACCATACCATAACATTTTCATTTAATTTCTGCCACCTGTAAATAGTTCAAACTTTCATCAGAATCCTGTGAAAACATCATGTAACTAGAGCAGAACATTTTACGTTGTCGTAACTATAATGGAATAACACCCGCTCTCCCTTTTCTTTGGAATGCTTTACTAGTGAAACTCTTCATTCTTTTTGAGAACACATTTGTCATCATTTTTCCCCATATTCTTAATCACTTTGTCATTTCCTTGTAGAAAGCACTCTATTCTCTTGGGGTCAAGATATCGGATCTATATGAATTGGTGAAAGGGAAACGCATTGAACTTGGCTTGTTGCAAAGAACAAATATTTTGGTCACAATTCTTGAAGCTCAAGTAAGGCTGCTAGATTGATGATTTCTTTCTTTTAATGTTTTTGCATTGATGAAATATGGTTTGCCATATTTTCAGTGCTTGAGTAACTAGTTGAATGGCATCAATAGGATGTATCTAACCTCACATCATGCATATAATCCTTACCTCAGATAACAATATCCACATCTCTCAATAGAATTATGGGAACAAAACTCGTATTTAGGGGTATGATCCCCAAACCCCATGTTGATTTCAATGCCTGGTTTCTATCAAATATTAATTGATTTTTTTTTTATTTTGACTGGGAAGGATATAGCTGCATATATTTGAACAAGAAATGTAATTTCAATTTTTATTCGGCAAATATCCATGGTAAACTCATATAAGTGAAGACTCCATACTATGCATGCAATATATAATGTGATGATGTATGAATTTGGTCCATTCATGGGCAGCATAAGTTATAAATGCTAAAGAGATTTATGATATCGCTTGAAGGGTCTAAGAAACCATTGACCTAGGGACGAATTTATGACACATGTTCATTGTATATTAGATTCAGATGAATGCAAGTTAATTAGCTAGCTCTTCCAAGGATGCTGCTTTGATGTGATGATAATTCAAGAAACAGACATGAGTACCCTGATTTAGAACGAACTTTTCATTCTTCGAGGATAGATAGAGAAATAGACCAAAGCCTCAACAGTGCTTGTCAAATCTGCAACACAAAAGTGCTCATGAGATCAAAAAATATAGCCAGGAACCATTATAGTTTCATAAATGCCAAGTAACTAAGCAGTCCACACAATTCAGATGGGAACCGTCTTCTGCACTGAGGTAGTGGGTGGGGGGACTGTGATGAAGGTGGTTAGCCACAGTACTGAGGATTACAAGCTGTGTTTCATCAATGATGGAAACCCATCTGAATTGAGCAGGAATTCCCCAAGGAGGTTTTAGCAGGAAAATTAATTTAGTTTTAAAGGGATCTGCTGGTTGGAGATTTTCTAGAGTTAAGACTCAGTAGGAAATTACCACACTATTGTCATTATATTTTGGACATGTCAAAATAAAAAATAAAAATTTATTTTTCATGAATAATAATTTTGAGGCCCCTATTAGGTTTCTTCATCTTAATTCCTATTTATGTATTAAATCCCGTGCAAGTAAGTCCATGTATAAAATCATTTTTCCTTGTTTGCCATTGATCAGTCAGACATCTAATACATATAAATGTATACACTAGGGAATGTTTTAGTCAGTTTCCTTCAACCCCGTGTTTGGTGTTTGTCTCTCAATTCCCACTCATATGTTAGTTCTAAGCTCAATGCACATACACACACACTGTTGACTTTTTTATTTTTTATTTTTTTTCCCTTCACATCCTTTTTTCAAGATACTTATGCCATCTTGCAACTTCGGTAATGATATTTTAGATGCCATTTTTGGATGAATGGTCGATTTTGGAAGGGGATTACTCTGTTTCTTTATCAGAAGCAATTCAAGCCTTGGTGAATGCCTCACTTCAACTTCCAATCAGTGGAAACATACGGGTATGATATTTCCTCCTTTATTCATCACATATAGTTGAACCAGTGTTTCTACTACCCTTCGGCATATGTTGTGCCATTTACATTCACAATTCACTGACCATTAGGTAATCATTCTGCAGGCTGATATAAGAGAAGTCAACGAGGCACTGTACTCAGCAACGAAGATGATGGAAATAATAATTTCCAATGTACAAATGTTTATGCCAAAGGTGCGGTAGATGGGTTTCTTTCTCTTCTCTCTCTCTCTCTCACTCTCTTTGCGTGTGTTTGTAGACTGCCATAACATGTTATTATAGCAGTAATCTGTACAAAGAAGGATAGGCTATGGTTTGGAACATAGAACAAAGAGAAGGCTAAATCCAACAGTCCATGTACAATGAGAAACCAGAAGAAAATATAACTTAGGGTGGAAGAAATCCTCAACAAAACACCATGCACATTAAGGCTTCTTGCTTGGCCAGTCCAAGTGAAGGAAAAAATCAAACTTCTTGGATCCGTCAATAGTCTTGTGAATCCAAATAAATTCCCAAGGCTTTCTTTTACCCTAGAAACCACAGCTGACCAAATCCCTTCCAAAAAGGCCCATTAAAATCGCCAAGAATGAAAAAAATAAAGTCTCTCTAGAAGTTATTTACACATCTGGCCATAACCTGTTGAGTTGGAGACCCTTTGAAGGGCTTTCAAAAGAAGCCTCCATTTGCTATCTTCAGTTTGAGCATAATCTTGTATACCCCAAAATCCTTACTGAAGTTTCTCAGCCAATTAGACATATAGGGCCTTTTGTATTGTAGTCCTCTTATCAGTTTCACAGTATACAGTCAATAATGGAATAGGGTAGAAGTGTGAACAGTGGAGTACATCAATTGGACATGAAAGAAAAAAGTGATATTCAAGTTACCTGTTTGTTGTATGGTGATGATATTGGGCACATACGAATGCATCCTAGTATCTGATACGGACCCAGTTGACAAAGAATAATAAACTTAAGTGGGCTTGGTTAGGTAGTTTCAGTATGCTATTTTTATTCCCCAAACATCTATTTATTTGGGCCTTTTTTATTGATAAAAGCTTCTTCAATGCAGGCTGAAGAAATGGACAATTTGGTTTCGGAACTAGCAAGGGTGACTGGTGGAGAAAGAACTCTATCTGAAGAATGTGGATATCTGCTGTCTAGAACTCATGCATTGCAGGTCTGCCCCACCTAGCCATCTTCTACTATTAATCTATTAATCATTTCCATTTGTCATATTCTGCCTAGCTATGAAAGTGCCTTATAAGGATTATGCCACCCTCACACTGATACTGATCTTTCAACAAGTTTTCCTCATGTCAAGCACAGTGCATGCTTTTACATTCCATGAAAGTACCTTTAAAAAAATCATGCCATGCTCACATTGATACCGATCTTTTCAACCTTAAAGTTGTTCTCATGTCAATTACAGCACACATTCTGCCTAGTTATGAATAAAAACCATGTCATGCCCTCACCGAAACCGATCTTTTCAACCTCAAAAGTTGTCCCCACGTCAACCGCAGTCCATGTATGCAGACTTAGTTTGTTTTTTGGGTTTATGAATCCTCTGCTTTTCAGGTCGAAGAATGCAGTCTAAGAAGCCAGTTGATTCAACAACAACGCAGCAGCAGCAGCAGCTGCAGTGAAACCCAGGAACAATGAGCATTCTTTCATCACTACAGAAGGTTAACAGCCAAGAAATTGACCTAAAAATTCGACATTCTTTTCATGCCTGTTTTCTTCAGTTCCATGTATAAATAAGCATTCATTTTGATGTGAATGAAAACGAGAGAGTTTGACAAAAAAAAAGCACAGAAGTGAAGTGAGAGAGAGATGCAAGGTATATAGGAAAAATTCATCTCTGTTTGAAAGAGAGAGTTGTTGCTTGTATTTTCAAAATTACAGAGAAAATGGTCTCTGATTGAGAGAGATCAAGGAAAAATGAAAATGGGATATTCAATTCTTTTTCTCTTCTTTCTGTGTAAAATGATCTTGTTGGTTTGATACCCATTTTTGGGAAGATGCCTTGATGCTTGATTTAGAAAACTCTGAGGTTGTGCCAACCAGCTAACCCGATCATCTTTTGCATTGCATGCAAGTACACAACACTTGGATAAAAAATAGGTTGATGAAACCATTTTTCTTGTTTGAGTTCATAAATATTTATTTTGAAAATAATTAAACATTATTTTTTAAAAACCATTGTAGCATTCAGAAATAATATAAATCAACATTTTTATCATATTTATAAAAATATACTTTTTTTTTTACCTATTAAAAAACACGAGCAATTAAATGATATCACATATATATATATTCTCAAGTCTTTTTATTTTGATTATAAATCCATTTTATTTACATCCTTAAACTTTGTTTGTATCATTATCCGGTACATACCATATTTTATCACACGTATTCGAACATTACAATATCTTGGGGTTTTTTTAACAATTGTTTTCAAGAATAGTTATCAGTTTTCTAAAACAAAAAAACTAGAAAACAGATAACTACAAACTATTTTCTGTTTTTATTTTAAAAAATAAGAAATAAAGAATTTTCAAAAAACATTTTAAAATTGTTTTTCACTTGTTTTCTTTAGAGTTATTTTAAAAAATAATTATATAAATATACATAATGATTAAAAATAAAATTGTAGAGATAAAAATGATTTTTAAAATATATCTTAAAATATTAAAAATAGGTTAAAAACATTTTAGGTTTTTAGATTTTTGTTTTATAAAACATTATAAAACAACTTTTAAAAACTATTTTTTAAAACTATTTTTAAAATTAACTATCAATGCTTAACATTTTCTTTTTATATTTTATACTTTTAGATAATTTTACTCACCTCCTTTATTTGAATTTAACGGGAGGTGAGTGAACATATCAAATGAGAAGAAGAGGGGAGATGTACGATGAAATTTCAAAACTTGTGAAAATAGTTTTAATTAAAGTTGTACAGAATTAACAAAATATTCAAATGTTAGGTTATAAAAAAAAGGAAAAAAATTCATTGGCTGGCCTGCAACTCTTACTGACAAAAGAAAAACTTCAAAAATTTAAAGGAAAAAGAAAGAAAATCTTTAAGGAGGAGGGAATGGCGTGCATGACGATGGCAATTTCTTCACAGTCTCTCAATTTCAACGTAAGAAATCCTAACCCTAACTTCACACAACTCTTAATAAATTATGCAAAAAATAAAAAATAAAATGAAAATTTACTTTCAAGTTCGGGGCTTTTTATGCATGGGTTCTAATTGGGTGTGTTTGGTCGCTGGGAAAACTGAGGAAGTTAAAAAAAGAAAGATGGAATTTTTGTTGAGGAAGCTGATTAATTTTCATTTTCCTTTCTTTTATTTCCATTTCCTGCTTTAGTTCGGCTTCCAATCAAGCAGAGGGTTGGCAGTACTGACGAATGTTGGTTAACTGCAACGCGTTTCGTGAACTTTGTTAATACTCTTGATATTATTTGAATTTCAACGTCAAAGAGAAAAACGGAGATTGAGGAAATGGAATTGAGTTTGAGAAGTTACTGCTCTTAGGAGTCTTTGAATTTGCGCCAGTGTGGCTCTGAGAATCATGGAAACTGCAATATATTTTCTTCCAAGCTTTATTTGTTGTATTCATGGTCTTTAATATCTTTGAATATGCTGACATTTGCATCAATATCTCCAATTTGACGAGTTTTGGTGTATTGGAAGCTATTGTATTATTCTACTGATAAACACACATTCATCTTATTGAATATGCTTCAATTTGGAAACCTAATATATGAACAGAACCACAATCAGCTCAGCTTGTTTCATTTTTAAATTGCTCATAACATTCTGTTGTCTGCCCTAATCCTATGAATATTGAGTGCTTTGAGGACTATGGAGGCTGCTACTTCATTTGCAGTTTTTTTCATGGTCTAGACCTTTTTTGCAGCGGTTTTTTGTTAGGTGTTGCCATGATCATGTTATCAGCTGTCAGAATACCACAAGCATCAGTTTCCCTCATAGGCAACAGGATCTATGTGGGAGGTAATCTTCCTGATACTTGAAGAATTATCCTGTGTTCCTGTAAAACAATCTGTCTTTTTTTCATTCTATAACTGCTTTCAAGAGAGGGAATTAATATCAACGTTAATCTTTATTTAGCTAAAATGAAGCTTACGTACCTTCATATCTCATGCTGGTTACTTCCTGGAACTTATCTGAATCTATGATGTGTGTACCATTTGCTATTATAGATATAGTTTTTTTTTATTTTTTATCTTTAGATGGGGTGGGGGGTCAGGGTTATTGTTGTGAAAGGCGTGCCTAGGCCCAAGGCACAACCACTCTGTAGTTATAGTGCTCCACTTGCCAAGGCATGTGCCTTGTTGGACATGCACATTTCATCTACTTTCTTTGTCCTTTCTTAACACTTCTATTATTAAACTTTCTAGGCGTATGTTGAAATTTTATATAATTTCAATTTTTTTTTTTTGTTGAATACTTCTTTTAAATGTTTAGAACCTTAAATTTTTTTGTTTCTTGGTTTGGATTTTGGATCACATTTTATGAAATTGATATGCATCCAATATTGTGTTTCACTTTGCTCAAGCACGTGCCTTTTGTTGTTTTGCACCTAAGCCTTAGGGGACTTTTGTGCTTTTGGTGCGCCTTGAGCCTTTTGAAACTATGGTTAGGAGGTGGTTCACACTTTGGAAGATGTTTTTCATAACATGTACTCTAGAATATTAATGATGCATTGGTTTTGGATCCTTGTTACTTCCATACTTACCATGCCTTGTGTATATATAGTTTATTATTGTTAGAGTGCATGATATACAGTGTGGGCCTAAATCCTACTAGCTTAAGGTTTTAGGAAGATTGGTGGTTCAACATGGTATCAAAATCTTGTTTGGTGGGAGTTCATGTGTTCAAACCTCACTATCGTATATTGATATCCCCCATTTATTAAGAAAGCCCAAAAGAGGGCGATTCTGGTTATTTGCTTATGCGCCTATATGTCTCTCCACATAGGTATGGGGCTGCACATGAAGGAGGGTGTTAGAGTGCATGATATACATTGTGGGTCCAAATCCTACTAGCTTAAACATTTAGGAAAATTAGTAGTTCAACAGTCATAATACTTAAAGTTATTTGATGGTATGGAGTTAATCGGAAAAACAATAACAGATTCTGAGAAATGAATTTAACAGAAACAATGTACTTTATCCAAACTGAACTCCTTAAGGAGCCAAGTGGTAGCCTGGTAAACATGTGATTTGCTCTCTATTTGGAGTTGTTTATCCACACTACCAGAACTGATGACTCTCACAATATAATGAAACATTCTTATACCTTCCTTCCAATTTTTAAAATCGGAGATCTATTCTTTTGAAATTCTAGCCAAGTGTATGTATCTTTGATTGATTTAGTGTGTGGCTCATTTTCAATCTCTCTCCTGCTTTATGCATGATTTGGTTATCTCTTTGAATCTTTTGCCTGCCAGTGCAATTATGCTTCACTCATAAAAAGAACCCTTGAGCTTTTGAAAGTTGAAACTCTCTATTCATGGCAACTTGATGTACTTCACTTCCTTTTTTTTTTTTTGTGGATCTTGTGCCTTATAAATTAGATTTGGATTTTGCGGTTTTCAGGCTATCGTATCCCTGCAACCTCCACCAGGGAAGTCTCAGATTTTTGTCTAAGCCGATATCTGCGGTTGGTTCAGGTGAACTTAACTTCCAGTTATGACAATGAATTTGTGCAGTTTATTCTCATCCTCCTTGCACCATTTATAATGACAGTATCCACATGATTTGCATTTTTCTTTTTTTTTTTTGTGTCGTAGGTTCAAAGGCATCAATTATTGATCCAAAGGACAATGACATAACCATAAAAAATGCCAAGATAGTTGTAGAATCTCAAGAAGATGATGAGATACAAGTGAGCCATCCAACTTGACTTGCATTTTCATGTTTTAGCTATTGTGTCAAATTATATGATGCTCTATTTCTGATTGGCCTTATTTTCTTTTTCATTTCATGCAATTTTGGTGATTGCAACTTCATTTACCATATTCAGCACTATATCATTCAATATGTGCAAAGTTCTGATATTTTCTTCCCATCATTTAGCTCTTCTTGCCTAATTTACCTAATGCCAACTTTTTTTTTTTGTTTTTGTTTTTTTTTTTTTTTGTTTTTCTTCTTTAAGAAGTTTTATTCCATATTATCACTTTTGCATTTTGGTAGTATTATAACTTTATAAATTAAATTAAACTAAAACTTCATCATTAAATTTTTGCTGAAACCATTTCTAACAGACTGGGGATCTAACTGCTGGGATTCACTTGACTGTGAAGAGTACCAGAGAATCAAGCTGGGTTGAGCTTGGCTTATATGTATGATGGACCTTAGAATTCAACCTTGGTGCAGCTGGAATTAGTTTGTGTATGATTTCTCAGGCTCACACCCAAATACTCAAAGATTTCAGCTCATTTTCCATTACTATTAGTGTAATCTACCATAAAAGTTGACTTATAATACATTTTGATGACATATTCCAAAAAGGATCAGCATTCAAAATTAGTTATTGTGGAGAATTTATCTAGTTCATCAACTTATAATTCAACCCAAAACTTGAACTCGTCTAATCCTACTTGATTCTGGTCTGGCTTGGTTAAATGTGCCTGACACTATGCCTAGGATCAGCTTGTGCTGCTACCTGTACATAGTTTAAAAGGTTTGTTCACTGGAAAACAATTAGGAAAGGTTACCTTTCATCCTTGGGCCAGTATTCTCATTGGAGGTGCCTCTCAGACCAAGTTTTGGTTTGATACTTGGCTTCAGATTTTCTATTGAAAGTCTCTTCTCCAACTCTGTTCAGTATTAAATATTGTAGAAATGCCTGGGTGGCTGATATTTGGGATGGGATCATTCATCCCCTTGATGGTGGACAAACCTCTTGGATCCAGAAATGGGATTGATGCAAGCTTTTCTTCACAGAAATGGTATATGGGAAATGGGAAATGGTGCAGTTCATTTGGAGAGAATTTAATAGAAGATGCTTTGAGGGTGTAGAGTGTTTGGGGTTGATGGTGTAAACATGTTTTCTTAATACTTTTGAGCTTTTGCTCTACTCTTGTTCTGCATTGTTCTCTTGGCTCCTAACTTGATTTTGCACATAGGATCGGTTTTAGTTTTTGTTGCCTTTGGTGCTCCTTACCTACTTTTTATGTACTTGGTTGTGCTCCTTTCTGTTAGGTGCTTTTTGATAGAATTTTGTTTTGCCTCTCTAGAAATAGTAAGTATTGAGACTCTTGAAGAAGTGGCTGAAGTAGATCTTTTGTATCTGCTGAAGGGATGCACATGTTATAGCAATACATTTGCCATTTCTTAACCTTTTTAGATGAAACAAGATGATATCTCTACATAAAATTAACTTTGTCACATCTGTATAGCATTGCACCTCAAGGAATTGTTAGTTGATTAACTACCAGTTCAGTTTATGAATGCAGCTTTCTATTTGATTTATCCTGCCATGCTTTTGGGTATTTATATTGGATAATTCTCATGATTTTCCCTTTTTTCTTTTTATCAGCTAAGAGTGGATGTGGCAGGGGTGGACACTCAGAGGGTGTTTGATCATGTTTTGACAAATTTAGCTCGTTCTGCACCACCAATTCCAGGTTTTCGCAGACAAAAAGGAGGTAATTCACTCTATGTTTTGATCAGATTATGGCTCTTCCTCTGTGCCTACATTTTGGTCAGTTTCTCACAGCATTTTACCATTTTTTTTTGTTTCATTTTGTGATTTTCCATCTTCAAATAAACTGAAACTACCCTGTTACATGGAGTTTGGCTAGCATGTTCTCCAGACTTTTCTGATATTTTTAAGGGAAATAGGAAATAAAATTTTCAATATTTTCCTCCTCCATTTCCTTAGGACTTTTTTTTCCTTACCTCTGTTTTTTACTATATCCAAACATAAAGAAAATAACATTTTTATCATTTTTCCCTTTCTTTAATACTTTCTGAGGACCAACTATAACCTAAACGATTTATGTTCTTATAAGTGATATGTGAAAAAAACATCATGTATGGGACTTTAAATTTTATATATGCTAGGGATCATCAGCGCGGATTGTGTTTTTAGGCTAACTTGATCGATTCAACAACTGCGATTGTATTTCATCCGAGGATGTTACTATTCTGATGCTATCTCACCAGTCTCCTGTTTATAAAAGTCTGTATATGCTGCACAGCTTAGTTTTAGCATGGAGCTTGTGAATCCAAGAATTCTAACATTCATTGTGTTTTGCATGTGCATGGGGATTGATCCAGGAAAAACATCAAATGTAAGTGGATTTTCATTTTCTCAGGTTTTCATAGGTTCATATTGGTTGATACATGCCTCATCTCTCAGTATTCCTGGTTGCATATTAACACTGACTTAGGGTTCATATGACATCGCTTTCAAAAATAGTTTCAGTTTTTTTTGGTAATAAAATTTTGTTTGAGAACTCAAATATGAGAAGCAGTTTTCTCGGCTTATTCTCATTTTTCTGTACAATGTAAAAGTTCCTAGAACATTCTTTCATATTTTTAATTATTTCTTAAAATATTCTGCAACAAAAAGACTTGAAACATATCTTAAATTTATTCTCAAAAGCAACCTGATTGAGAAAAAGAAATAAAACATTTTTCAATAAAAAATCTGGCAAACTTGTTTTTTTTTTCTTTTGTTAGTTAGTTCAACAACAGATCTTTTCACTACCAGTTTCACTTAAACAGTCCAACTTTCGTTCTCTCATTTCACCAAAGATTTTGTTTGTTTTTTGGTTTTCCACAGGTCCCAAAGAGTTTTCTTCTACAAATCCTGGGGGAAGAGCGAGTCACCAAGTTTGTCATACAAGAAATAATTACGGCCACCGTCTCTGATTATGTAATGAAGGTATGCTATTGTAATTGTGATCACTTCTCTTTATAAATATCACATTCTTGGAAAAGTTTGCACAATCCTTAGGGTTTCTTAATTGAGAATTGTTAAACACATTCAACTAAAATAAATTATAGGTATGGAATGAAAAACTACAATTTTCTTCAACCTTTCAACCCACCCATCCAAACCCTACCCTATAATTTAAGTGATAACCATTTTACACTATAATTTACCCACCCAAACTCTAACCTTTTAATTTAAACAATAATCAGTAGCATTACCAAAATTATTAGTTTTTGATTTTTTTTTCATTTCTTTTTTGTTTTTTCTGTCATTATGTATGAGATCTAGAAATGTTTTTTGATTTTGATTGAACACTTTTGTTGCCTTTGTAATTCAAATCGGAGTCTTTTATTTGGTTGAATTTCACACTTGTGAACTACAAATATAGAAAAATAGTTGCATAGTGAAAGAGTTTCAAATTAATTGATGTTCAAAATTAATCCCATTCTACATGGCCTTAGGGTTTTGATGTTTATAGAATAACATATGAGGTTATCATTGACAATTTTGATACAGCTTATGGCAATAGTGTTTGATGTTGCAAGAATATATTTTCAATGAAAATGGGGTTAGGGTTTGGATGGGTGGGGGTTGAAAGGTTGAAGAAGAGAGTAGTTTTGATATTTTACACTTAAAGGAAAGTTTAAGTGGATGTGTTTAACAATTTTCTTCATTCACAACCAGGAAAATCTGAATGTGAAGGATAAGAAGATTACAACAACACCAGCAGCTGAAGAACTCAAGTCATTGTTTACTCCAGGAAATGAATTCGGATTCAATGCGACATTGGAGCTTGAGAAATCAGAAAGTGAAGCAACAAGTTCAAGCTCCTCTGAGATGGAATGATCTTCACCTTGCCTGAAACCATTGTTCCTTCATTTTTTTATTGATCTCGGGTTGATATCAGGTCATCTTCAAAGGTAATTGATGCAACATCAATACTTTGACTTAGAAATCTGTATGCATATCATTCTGAAGAACTCAAGTTCTGTTTGGTTACATTCAGATTCAGGACATGAAAAAATGTTCAATTTTCTCCTAATGTGAATTTAACATAAATTGCTCTGGATTTGGTTCGGTACAATACAAATATTTACTTCCGTAATCGGCAAATATTTCAAAGTTGGATACGGACAGGAACTCGCTGTAGGGTCTTCCATTTGGCGATTGTTAGGCTCATTTCCAGCTAGCGAGAGTGAAAACTGTGCAGAAAACACCCGAGTCACTGTTTTTCAAGCTTCTTCCACAAATAAAAAGCTCTTCGGATAATCGGATCTGCAGAAAACCCCTCTGCATAAGCGCTGATGGCGTTCAAGAGGCTCGTGAATTTTTCCCCATTGTCCTGTATCAATACCAGAAAATGCAATCTTGTCAGGAATGTGAGTCCAAGAGCTGCAGGAACTCGGGCTTTGCTACCTAGGTTAAACTATCGCTGACCTGAACGGTTACTTGTGTGAAGTGAGTCAACAATGTGTATCAGGCTGATTAATATTTAAGAAGTGGAAGGGAGAGCCTCTAAACCTTCGTCTAAAAATCTTAGAGATCAGGAAGACCTAAACCCGACTATCTGATGCAAGTAAGTGCAATGAACACATGGTATGCAGAGTTAGAAACTTCGGATCCGTTTTTGGCAAGTCTTCAAACACACTTCTCAAAGATCAGTTTTCGATTATTTTAAGAACAAGATTTTGTTTGAAAACTTAAAGAAAAAAAAAAAAAAAATTCATCCATTCTCTGTGAAGGCACTTTACACTTTTGTGCCATGCAAAACTTCCCAGCATATTATTAGTGTTCCCAATTGTTTATCGTAACACTCAATAGCTAAAAATTTGAAAACATCTCAATTTGTTTTTAAAAATTACCTTATTTTCAAACAAAGAAGTTGGAAAGCTGTTTTCTATTTTAAAGAACAAAAAAAATTGTTTGTAAGAACAGTTCCAAACAGACCCTTTAGTTCTATATCAGGTACTTGGGTGATTAACTTCTTGGGCATGCATGGGGTGCCTGCTTGTCGGTGTGAGTCCTAATTCAGGTAGTAGAGCTTCAACTGAATCAGATAGTTTTCAAGATAATAATTTGACCACGCGGACCCAGAAACTTCATCAGTAACAGCTTGAATTAAAGTAACTAACAATTGGAGTAAGTAACTAACTACAAGTTCAGGAGGTGAGCTCTTGAGGGTCAGGTAGATTGTTTACGAACCTCCGGTTTTGTAAATATGAGATCTTCGGTGGTGAATGGAACCATGTAGAATGGAAGATCACACCGAAGCAATGCCTGCCATGACATAAAGCCTTAATATATTAAAAGACAAATCCATTGAAAAGCATGATATTATGTGTTACATGAATGAAAATGACTGAAACAAGAGTTATTCGTTCCACTTTGGAAAAGAAAGTAGGAAATCTGCAACTTTCATTGCATAAAGAAGGAAAAAGAAGAAATATATTTGTAAGTTCTGTACTGAACATTGCAGCCATTTGCTAGAAGATACAATTCTGTTGTCTCAGAACCCAAAATATATACAATAATAGCTGCCAAGGGCAAAAGAATTCTCTTTTCCTTTTGTAGGGAAATTCTAAATCATGTCTTGAGAAAGACCTAGTGAAAACTATCAATATGTACTGCATTCAACCCTAGATGAAGAGGGGTTAGATGCAGAAGGGAAGTAAACTGGCTGTGCAGAAAGAGAGAATGATGGATATAGTTTGGAATGTTCAGTCATCAACTTTGTCAAGCATGAGTTCTTATAAGTCATACAGCCAAAATGGAGATAGAGATAGAGAGAGAGAGAGAGAGAGAGAGAGAGAGAGAGAGAAGAGCATATGGTGAGTTGCAAATATAGAATAATTAAAGAGAAAATACTTCAAGAATACCCCAAGGTCATCCAAGGAGTATCCCCTTTTGAATTTTTTTTTGGAAACACCTAGCTATGAAGACGTGATAGAAAATACTTCCTGGATTCTATTCGAACTTGTCAATGAGTGCATCGAAAAGTTGGAAAAGAAGAGGAGGAAAATTACATGGAGAAGCTGTTGAGGTCTAGGAGACCAGGCGAAGTTGTAATATTCACTGGGCAAACAGAGCAATAATATTGACTAAAACCTTAAAACCATGCACTTGGATGGAAGCTATTTGAGATGAAGGTGGAAGGATGGAGTTCGGTAACCGAATGTGGGACTTCATAAACAAGCTAAGAAATCATGTCCATGGTCAAAGTTACCACTCTTCAAGAAAAATGAAGTTACAAAAGCAAAATACCAAAGTGGACATGATTACCAGGTTCTTGCTTAGAACAGCCTGATCAGCACCTGATATCAAGGCCTGCAAGTAAAAATTCAGATTTGGAAAGCATATAACTAATTACAGTATATTATCTTCAAACATCACTTGGCCATGAGCACCATACAGTTCATGTTAAAAAGGTAATGCATATGAACAAGAAAAAAACAATGCAGCCTAGTATTTCCTCTCAACACACAGAAAAATAAAGGAGACAGTAAAACAGATTCTTATATTTCTATCCTAGAGTGTGTGTTTACCAGGACACAAGCAGCTAAATGACTATTTAGTAGCTTTTTAACTTTGATCAATAAGTTAAGTGCACTATTATATTTCAAAGGTTTGTGATAAATTCTATATGGAACATAGAACGGATCAGAACTGAGTCAACTAAAATAGCAAGACAAGTTTATCACTGTTAGAACCAGTATCTGTGGTGATAATATAGAATTAGTTTGAAATCTACAACAATATGTTGCAACCTAGTACTCTAGTACGCTTATATGATAGGTGAAATCCTAGTCCATGTGAACAAATTTTATTTGGGGCTTAATCCTTCAACAAACAGCCTACATGTATATACTTCTAGTGTTTTATTGTTCCTATAATCTCAAGCTGATATAAAATTAAATATGCAGTCATTGACTGTTTATCAAGGAATCAAATAAGAAATGCTATGTAAATCATCGATTGTGGCCTCATTGCAATATGTTTTATTTATCATACCTGAGCATGACTCTTAATATGTTATCAGTTGTTAAAGTGTACACGTGTTCTGGATGGGACTAAAAGTGGATCCATATTAATCTAGGTCGAGATCCAGATCGGTCTACGACCTTAGTTCTAGTGTCATATATGCTTATATAAATATATGCACATACATGTATAAGGACCTAAGGATGGGATATGTGGATCTGAGAAAAATCTGATCCAATGAACTCCATCCCATGCCCCTCATTCAGACCAGCTTAACAACCGAAAGGAAAAATGGAGCTACACCCTGTTCATTATAATGGATTAGCGCTACCTTTCTCATACGTTCCTCTTGAACTTGATCAACACATTGCAACAAATTCTCCAATGTACCTATTCATACAGGTGAGGACCATCAATAAATTGGCATATTAAGCAATACAGTTTAAGAAGAGAAACCACAAGAGGACAACAATAAGTACAATTTGTGAAAAAAGGCAAAAAAAGAAAAAAAAAAAAAAAGTGGCTATTACACCAAATCAAATGTTGGATTTTATGGTAAATTATACATTCCAGTCACTTGTGTGGCTCTATATATATATATATATGTTCATACTTTATAGTCATCTAGCAGGGACTAGCACTATAAGTCCATATGATGCTTGAGAAGTTGTATGAAGAGAAAGGAAAAGTTGGAAAAACCACTTTAACAACAAGTTTAGGATTTCAAATTTTGCTCCACTATGCCTTCTTGGCAATCAATGAGTGCATAAAATCTTTTACTTCTTTTTCATACTGGTAAATATGAACAGAAAAGATATAAAGATTGCAATTGTGCCTATGAAATATGCACTATTGATGTACCAAATTTAGTGATCAATTGCACAGCATGAACATTTCCAATTCCTTCAACACCTGCATATAAGAAAAATACCAATGTATCATCAACCAAATTGTAAATGAGTTGTCTTATCATTGAGTAGCAAAATATTATGTTCAGACTAACAAGAACAAATCTCAGGGATTGATTAAAGCGGATAAAGAAACAGATTAAGGAAGAAAAAGGCCCCAACAATGTCACAGGCTTGAACTTTGAAGGGGTGGTATAAAGGAAATATAAACGTACACTCACAGCAAACTGAGAGCTTATTTAAGTTAGCCAATTTAAATTCTTATCTTTAGATGGCACCTTTGTGTTTCCTGTGTAGATAGTTTGGGCTTGTGAGGGCTTCTTAGGAGGTTGCGTTCTTTGCTTGGAAGGTGGTCTGGAAGAAGATTTTGATGACTGATCAGTTGAAAAGGAGAGACAGGTTCTTGGTTAATTACTGCAGTTTATGCAAAGTGCAAGGAGGAAACCGCTAACTATGTTCTCATCCATTATGGGAGGCCCACAATTTGTGGTATCTAGTGTCTTCTTTGTTTGGGTTTTCTTGGGTGGTGCTGTTGACAGTAAAGGACTTGTTTTTGTTAGTATGCTAGTTCTGTGGGGAGAGGCACTCAAAAGTTTGGAGGATGGTGCCTTTATGGTTTTTTTGTGGATTTGGGAGGAGCACAATCCAAGGGTTTTTGAGGATCTACAAAGCTTAGCTCAGCTTTTAAAGAGGGATGTTTGAGGATCTAAAATTCTCAGATCAGGCTCTAAAAGATTCTTTGCGCAAAGTTTTGCTTCATTGGTCCAGGAATTGTTTGTGGGTGGCTATCTACCCTTTTTGGAGTCTATTGGTTGTTTGGGAGGGCTATGCCTTATTGCTGTTTGTTTCTTTCCTTCTTACCTTTTGGTACTGTCTTATACTTCCTATATACCAGGGTTGCAACCCAGATGCCTCTAGTGATGAAGAAGAATAGTTCTATATATATATATAGAACTCCTCTACACTAGGAAAGAATTACCATTCCCTAGCAGTAAAATTCTTAAAATTCAGGGATCAGATTGCTCAGATTTACAGTAAAGGAAAAAAAAGACCACAATATCAGAAACTAGCCTAAATTAAACACAAAATATACAACTCATTTCTAACTTTGCATTATGTTTACTCTCCAACAGCCTCTTGATCCTTTTTGTGGAAAGTACTTTTCAATAGGTATATTTTCTATTGGACCTTTAACCATTATAAGTACAAATGAACCTGGAATATTATCGCTTTTGTCACCAACAAGTGAGATTACATCTACAAACTGAGAAGGCTCCAGATTTCCATATCTCTTAGCAAAATCCTCCATTCCAAATGAGGTCATCCTGGGCAAGCAAGAGCATAAGTATCAAAACTCCAATTCTGTTACAGCAGAACAAGTAAAATTAAGAAAATGAAAAATGCAACAAAGAGCATGATACCAAGACAAAAGTTTAACTGTCAAATTTCAACTTCGAGTTCTCCTTGGTCGGTTTTAAATATTATCAATTTTTACTTTATAAACAATGGTATGAGGGTTTCTTATCAACAAGCACTTGATGTTCACTTTAAGCAAGGAATTTATACAACAATAAGAATTATTAAAATCCCCAACAAAAGTGTGTCCAAGCGCATAAAGGTCTCACCGTTAATCAGTGTCTTCCACTTTTCATCACCCAATTGGTTAGAATTAAGGATCATGTCCAAAAATGTTAAGAAAATAATGACTATCTGAAGATGACAGTGTCCTTAAAAGTTTCCACAGAATTTTGCTACCAGTCAAAACTGATGACCCAAATTACTTAAATCATCAATGACCACCCAAATTACTTGAATCTCACTAGATTTTTGGGCTGTTCATTCTCTAATTTCTCTTAAAATCCATGATTCAAAAATCAGGAAATCAATAAACTGGCAAAGAAAAAAGGCATTTTTCTGGTTGACTTCGTCAGGGTTTTATGCTCCCTTGAATTTTGGTAGTCCATCCTTTCATCTTTTGCCTTTGGGTGGGACACATAGGTTGTCTTCTATAGGGACTTGTTTTCTCTCTAGTTTTCTAGTGTGAATGTGTTTTTTTCTTCACCCAAAGACACATGATCCTTCTTGGAAATCTCTCTATGCTTAGTACAGTTACCAGCATAATTTCTAATAAACAAGTTAATTAATTTCCTACTACTATGAATAACAATATGTTATTATTCATTTGAACAGTTTTAAATTGAAAATAGTTTTCTTTATGTGATTTCAAGATTGGTGTGTTGACCCAAACTCTCAGTGGGTCTAACCATGATTCCAATTTCCCAACCCAAGTGGGTTGGATACAGTCTGAGACTGCTTGACCTGATTCAGAGATGCTTGCCAGCTTCAGAAGGAATAGAGAACCAATTTCTGAAAACAAAAATCTTTTCCAGTATAAATAACCTGTTTTACAGCTCAATCAAGAAAATAACATCAATTAATTGGCCTTATTGAGGTAATCAAACCATATATGTTTAAAATTGGCCCCTTGTATGTGGCTGGCTGGTTTGGGTTTTCCAAAACAGTCCCTGTAATTATAACCGAGTTACAGATAATAAAACAAAGTAAAACTGCAAGATTAAGGTGATACTAACTCAAATCCACGAGGAGCAATTCGTAGAAGACGTAGTGAAGGAGAGAGAATCTGAAAAAAATCTTTATCTGGGGAGACAACTCTTACCTGTTATCATGGCAATAAAATCTGGAATCAGTATTCAAACAAAAAATACATAAATTAGTCCATGTCTTAATCCATTGTGATAATACCAGAAAGTAGTGGAATTTCTTATTAGCATTTTTGGGACATAGTGAGTTTTCCCATTTTTTCTGTGGAGCATCTCCTTTCAGGGAGGAAGTTTCGGGGTTTGGACAAGAGACAAAAGAAGGTTTGATGCATGGCTCCTTTATGCTTGCATGGAGGGAATGTAACATAAGAATTTTTTAATGAGGAAGAGCTGCCTGATCAGAGAGTGAAGGAGATCTCCATTCCACTTGAAGCAATTTCATGCGTTGTTGGGAAGGGAAAATTGTATATTGTTGGAATATTTAGATAGCCTTGACTGTGGATATGCCATTCTTTTGGCAGCTGTCCTGCATAGAAGTTTTTTAGTTTTCTCTCCTATTCTTGGTGCCTATTGTATGCTACCCGTGTACACAGGGTGTGCCCCTCTTTTGCAAGGCACTTCTTAATTTTGGTTTCCCTATTTAAAAAAAAAAAAAAAAAGGAAAAACATAAGTTGCTCTAATCAAGTACTTTTCTCTTCAAGTGAGAAAAATTGTAAAGCCTATATTCCAGAAGGCCACCCCACTAAAAATATAGGAAATCTCTTTCCTTCATTTACGGGTCCAAGAAAGTGCATAGTGGGAAAATTCTGGTCAGATTTCCTGCATATTCTTCCATTTTTTTGCCAATTATTGCTTGAAAAACCTACCTTGTAACCAGCATCAACACTCCTTACAGACAAAGTTCCAATTACATCATCTGCTTCAACACCTGGTACCTGCTTTTGAGTAAACTTGTTAATAGTTAGCACTTACTGTCAAGGTTGATTTATCATATAAACTGAGCTATACAGCTAATTACCTCAATCACTTTTATAGACATAGCCTTGATGGAAGCTTTCAAGTATTGAAGTCCCTGGACAATTGTATCAGGTGTAGGTGGACGGTTGCTCTTGTATGAGGGGTACAGAGTGTGACGAAAATTCAGACCTTCACAAGATTTAAGCATATACAGTTAGAGGTGCTACTATTGAGAAGGATGAAAAACAAGTAGATGTGCAGCACACGTTACATAGAAATACGTAGGAAAGGCACTACAAGCACAAGACGAATGCCAAAAACATAGGGTTCTAGATAAGAGAAAAGACAATATTGAATCAAAAGATATGACCATAGATAAAACATACGGGCAAGAAAGTATGTGTGGATGACTCCAAGTTGATAGTCTACTTTGTAAGAGATATGGTGATAAGGAAACAGAAAGATCTTGGGTGAATCTGAAATTCAGCTGAGGGATGCTATCACCAGAGCTTTAGGGAAAGAGCTGTTCCCCAATTTGCTGTAATAAGCTATGAATGGTGGAAGTTTAGATTAGAGAGATCATCATATACCTAATCTGGAAGCTAGTTGGATGACCAGAAAGAAATCAGGAGGCTTATTTCCCATCTAAGAGGGGTGCCTCCTCTGGAACAACATGCCCCTTAGAATGCTTGGTGGCTATCCTTTCTTCAAGCCCCTTGAATCATATTTTAGAATTCTGTTCTTCTTTGATTTTTATTTGCATAAGGTTTTTTGCTGGTGGGGTAAGACATGTCTTGAGACTTTCTTTTGGGTCTGAAGGGATTCCCTCTGCGCTGATTGATGCTTTCTCTCATCTTATTCTTGAAGCCCCTTTATTTTTTATTTTTTGTCAAAAAGGCTCTTGTTTCTCATCCTTAAGCACAAGAAATAGGGATTTAAGTAATGTTTTGCAATGCCATAACATGGTACATAAAAGTACTGTACCAAATTATCTTATTGTAGACATATTAGGATAATACAAGAGATTGTAGGATCAAACCTAAAGGATCAAACATAATCTAAACTGATATAATATGGTTAGGATGAAATATCATTTTTATGTATCTAGTCACTATAAACCATCGCAAGGCTCACTCGTGATTGTCCAATTCTGTCAAAAAATGTAAGGTCTTAATAGAATAGGGATACCTTTTGACCCTATCATTCAGAAAAATAAAAAAACAGAAAACAAAAAACCATACCTTTCGCCATAATACTTTCTTTGGATGAAATAGAAGTGTGACCAAACGGAATTCCTGGAAAAAAGTTTTGTTTTATCAAAGTTCTGCTTGAAGCAACAGCATTAGAAACCATATAATTTGATAACTCATAAGTATTTGCCAATGACTCTCAAGGTAGATAATCCTGGGGTATTTTTCATCCCTCAAAGCTGGAGAATGGAACCTCTTTGTAGGGATTCAAATTGGAACATTCATCATTGATGAGTTATTAGCCCCGTTGTGATTGACACATTTCCATTGGATACAGGCAGGCTCCCATTTACTAACTGGACAAGAAAGGGTAGCTCAGGTTGATGGGAGGGAGAGGGATGGGCAGGTAAGGTGGGGGATGGGCCCTTTGTGTTCCATCCTATAGGAGCCATATTAAAAAGTCAGCCATTTCATTCAAGTGATCAGATCCATTCCTCCTCTATATTTGTTGTAGGTACATCCATGTTTCCTGGATAGCTGAGCAGCTCAGGCTTCTATCTGATGGAAGAGCATCTAGGTTAGGGAACCATCCTCCCTTAGCAAGCTTCAGCAGGCAATAAAGACATTGAGATATAGGGAGACATGTGTCGTCATTCTAGCAGCTGGGACTACAGATCTTTAACAAATTGTGCACCACCACACATGGTGGTTATATATTATTCCATGTAGTATACCAAATGAGACACCAACATACAGGAGAAAATCTCCTCAAGAAAAAGCAAATAGGAGAAGCGAAAAAATGATAGAATTAACAAAAAAAAGAAAAAAGAAAGAAGCAAAAGGGGGGTAAAAACAAGTATTCTAACCATCAAAAAAGAAAAAGAAATTGTAAGAGGCAAAAAGTTTCCAGTGACTCCATAAAACTACTGTCTTGACCAAAGAAATTGGTGTCAGAATTTTCTTTTTTTGATAGACCAAGAGAAGAAATCAAATATAAACACGCCAAAACAAGGGGCGCTCCCTATGTACACCGGCAGTATACAAAGAAAGCCTCACCCAAGGCAACAAAGGAGGACCAAAAACCTAGAAAAGCCAAAGTTATCCAACAAAACAACCACCCAACACATTCATAAAAGAGAGATAGTCCACGTCCATGAACTATTGAGACCATTCAAGAAGAGACCGTAGGAAGAGATTCTTCAAGCTCGTATCTGACTTCTCTTCTTCTTGGAACATTCTTCTATTTTGCTCTCCCCAAATACACCAAAACAAACAAATAGGCGCCATTTTCCAAACTACACTCCTCTTCTTTCCTAGGCCCTTAATTTTCCATTCAAGAAGCAAATTTCTCACTGAGTTCCAGAACACCCACACCACCCCAAAAGAAGAGAGCACCACATTCCAAAGCTCCCTTGTCTTACCGCAGTGAATTAGAATATAGTCTGCCGATTCCTCATTCTCTTTACAAAGATTGCATCTATTAACCATGGACCAACCCCTCCTCATTAACATATCAACAGTAGAAATTTTACCCCAAACAACTTCCCAAGCAAAAAAACGAGTTCTTAAAGGGGCACACGAACCCCATACCTCCTTTGCTGGAAATAAGGGGTTGTTCTCCACCTTTAAAGACCTATAATAAGATTTAACACTGAACTTTCCTTTCCTCTCAATCTTCCAAATTAGAGAATCCTCCCCTTCTTGGACCTTTACTGCAGAGATGTGAACCAGAAAACGATTCACCTCCTCCAATTCCCAATCTTGAAAGGGTCTTCTAAAGTGCACCTCCCATCCCCCGCCACCACCTCCTTGTCTCCCCCCAACAATTAGCCACTGCAGCAGAATTATGGGTTGCAATTCTGAATAGCAAAGGAAAGAGCTCCTTCAGCTTAGAATCTCCTACCCAAAAGTCCCTCCAAAATCTGGTGTGTCTACCATTTCCAATACGAATACTAGTTCTGAGAAAGAACTCCTCCCAACCCTTTCTAATGTCTTTCCAAAGGCCCATCCCATAAGACTCCCTTACCTCTCTAGTGGTCCAACCCCCTTCCCCCTCTCCAAATTTACCAACAATAACTTTTCTCCAAAAGCTCTCCCTTTCTAAAGAAAATCTCTAAAGCCATTTTCCAAGCAAAGCATGATTGAATTCCTTCAAGTGCCTTAACCCCAACCCTCCATACCTCTTATCTTTACAAATAGTTGTCCATCTTACCAAGTGGATCTTTCTTCTCTCCTCCAAATCTCCCCACAAAAACTCCCTTTGAATTTTCTCCAATCTAAATCTCACTTTCCTTAGGATTACAAAAAGTGACATAAAATAGATGGGGAGATTTGAGAGGGTGCTCTTGATGAGGGTAAGACGACCTCCCTTAGAAAGATATTGTTTTTTCCACGTAGCCAATTTTCTCTTGAATCTTTCCTCTACCACATCCCAAACTCTACACGAATTATGAGGGGCTCCAAGAGGTAAGCCTAGATAAGTAGTAGGGAGATTCCCTACTTTACACCCAAAAACCGCAGTGGCTCTGTCCACATCCTCCACTCCCCCAACAGAATCAAGAAATAGGAAGACCATGGCTAGACAAATAAAAGAACGCCTCAGAGTTCACACAAACATGGGATTTCCAAAGAAGACTAGACTGATCTTAGCTCATTAAATCACAATTGCAAAGGACTCTTCACCATTAGAACTGAAAGATACTAGAGTTAGGTTCATTGGCAGACACCTTTGCTCAGGAACAGGAGTCCCAGGTTCAAGTATGGGCTTATCCACTACAGGTTTCTTGGGAAGAGGTTACCAGGGGGGAAAAGGGGAATCATTGCCCCATATAATACCAGAAAAGCGTAGCCTTGTATACCTCCACACCTCTACTGCCACCAAAAAACTTGGCGAAAAAATACAATGCATGCGGTAACATCTCTTTGTAAGGCAAGGCTGATACATGGCCTTACGAAAATGGAGCAGCAGAAAGAAAAGCTTTATACCTCCTCTTCTATAAGAGATATTGACTCTCTCAAGAGCCACAATGTCAAACATGGCCTTCACTTTGGAAAGGACTTTGAAACACCAAACAAGTTTCTACAGAAAGAAGAGGGAGAACTGGGAGTTGGTTAAAACGAAAGGCATTAGAGAGAACTTGCAAGAGAAATACCTTTACAATCAATAAGTTAAAACCCCTTAACTGGGAATAAAGAACATAGGTATACACCTTTAATGAAGGGAGGGAAAAAATCCTCTCTTATTACATCATTTAGATATATCCTAAAATAGACTTTAAGTCAACAAAGGAAGAATTGCCATTAAAATCTGCAATAAAAGGATGTGGAAAGCAGGAGAGAGAAAAGTATAGCAAATGGCAGTTTGGAAAGGGTTATCACTTGGCCACAAATTACCCAAAGATTCATGAGAGAACCAGAACCAAAGGTATATCTAATGTAAGAAAGGAAGACAGAAAAGAAGGGAGTAATAAATATCAGAAGGCATTGCTGCCTATAAATCACGCTACTGTCTGGAATAAGTTAGGTCCACTACAGAAGAGGAATTAGTTCATTGAGGTCTATGGATTTTGGATGGTGGCTGTAAGAAATTTGTAAACAACCTGGGGACAACCAGTACAGTGACTAAACGGAGAGCATTGGAGAGAACCAAGAATGTGCAGATTAAGCAAAGAAGAAAATCAAGACTGCAATGAAAAATGCCACCTGATGAAAATTCTCACCATTATGATCAAATACCACCTGCAAAAAAAATGATTGCAAGTGATAAGCAATAATGCAACACTGCACAATTTCCAATTGAAAATAAGCAATGTATCGCAGGTAAAAAAGAACCAAAAAAGATTCAATAAAACATTGTCCTTGAGATTCAAGACAAAACCAACAACAAAGATATCCAAAAAAAAAATGAAAATGTAAATTATAGAGTTTCTAAGCTTTGGTGAAAGAACACTGTAACACTAAATAACAGTAAGTGATTACATGAACAACCTACCAAAAAATAGGGAGAAGAAGAGTGGAAAAAAGAATTCACCTTGTTATTCTCTTACAAAGATACAAGGATTAACAAACATGCAAACATTCTAACTAGTAAAAATCTCAATTTATAATATTTACCTCCTCAGAAAAGAACAAGCATATACAATTATATCTGACCCCACCAAATAGTTGATGCCAAGCTTTAGAAACAAAAGATCTGAATAGAGCTCATTGGGTTCCCCACATTCTGGATGCCTAAAGCGGAAGGGTGAGGGATGCACTTTAGGTGACCAGGGGCATATTGATGTTGGTGGTTTATTTAAAGATAAAAGAATGTTAAGGCTTTCTCCAAGCTTGGTGGTTTAAGTTTGGTGATTGAGGCAAAGATTCTAGCCTTATTTCAGGTCTTGAAGAAGGTGTCTATGATGAGTTCATACTAAAAATATTGTGTTGTACCATTTCATGGGGCAGCCTTTAAGTAACAATGGCTAGCTCCAAATCATTAACATGGCAAGAAATTTTACCCGTACCTTTATATGGAGTTCTATATCAGCTAACCAACAGGCCTATAGCTTGGCTAAGTGGGCACCTCCTCTTTGGTTGAGTTCACGAGGGACTTTCTTTCCCCTTAAATTTGTGTATAATTTGGAGGTTTGGCATTCTATTTCGTTGTAATTGCTTAATTCTGCATGAAAGTAAAATTCCTTTTTTAGTTGAGGGATACCTCATCCTTCTTTGAACCTTTCTATTGATACATCTCTTTGTTTCTTATATAAAAGATTTATCAGACATGATGATCCATTGCTATTTATTATTGAACCATGATGAAATAGTTTGGGTAACAACATCAAGTTGAACATTTGGAAGCCTTTTCCCATGAGTGGTAAAAGATAAACTTGATGAGAAGCCAATTCCATTTGGTCTAATCAACAATAATTGGAGATGAAAGCCTGGAAATCATTTTTAACCTTTACAAAGGGGCAGCTTCTCCTATCAGATTGGTGAAATAGAATGGGAGCTCCTTGTGGATTTGGGTCAAGTTGTGGTTGGAGCCATACAGAGAGATGATAATGATATTGTTTTTGCTCCTTTAAGGCCAACTAGTGCTAGAAAAACATCTAGAGAAGAAATGCTAGGTCTTTGAATAAAGATTTTTTTTTTTTTTTTTTTTGATAGGTAAAAGCAGCAGACTCTTTGAATAAAGAATATGAAGTCAGGGATAAGGTGATATTGTTGTCAAAGGGATTGTCCAATCACTGTTAGTTGAATTACTAAGATTCTTGAACTTGTCGAGTTTGTAATATTTGCAAAGAAGCATAACCACATCTGAGGAACTCCAAGCCAACATGGATTTTGGCTTCCTTCAGGTTTTTCCCTGCTTCATGGGCTTTTGCTTTCTTTTTCTACTCCTACAGACAGCACTTGGCAGACTCAAAACATGAGATTCTCGACTATCCACACAGCACACGCCCTCTGCCCTCCAACCCCCAATACCTCCCATAGTCACTTTCTTTCCCCACTCTTATTTTCTATTCCCTACTGATAGCTCTTGGAAGACTCAAAATATGAACTTCTCAACCCTCTGCATAGCACACACTCTCTGCCCTCCAACTCCCCATACTTCCAATAATTACCTTTCTCCGTAAACTATCATGCTGTACTGAGAATCGCCAAAACCACTTCCCTGGTAGGCCCTGTTGGTTTTTTTTTTTTACCTGGATAGGTTTTCCTGGTAGGCCTTGTTGAGAGCCCAATACTCCTAATGCCCAAGCGCCTAGACAGAAAGTACTAAGTATAGGTTCTACTTCAGTTTATTGTTTGTACAAATTTTGTTTGGATGTGAAAATAATTAATACAACAGGCATAACCTGTTGCCTCTTCTATTTCCTAGGTTATAGAAGACCGGATTAGTTACAGACCTGACCTTCAGTATTTTGATGGCTGCATGTAGATTTTTTTTTTTTTTTCTGCAATAGGTAACCCCTTTTGTCCCTACCAGGGGTCAACCACCCACATCCTACCCCAATCCCATAATTTAACATCCCAATGGAATCGTTGACCTGCAATATATAAATCCAAGAGATAAAAATCCAGAACATCAATCCTTGAACTAGCCAATTTTTACTGCTTTTGTGTTTGGACCTACCAACTTGTCAATAGCATGAGCAGCCGCTCTTTGGGACAGTCTCACCACCATATAAAAAGGATACCAAGAAAAACAAGAAAATAAAACTGCCCAATCAACTCAGGATAGTTCAAAATGAAATACACAATCCAGAAATCAAAAAAATGAAATAAAGAGACTGATAATGCACAAATTATTTAGTTTTGCATGTGTGTATCAATGGAAAATAATCTTACCGCTACATGTGAAGGGATAAAATCCAGAACATCAACAATCTGCATGAAAAATAGACATCAATTTTTTTATCAGAAACAAACATTTTCTTACCATGAAATAAGCAAATACAAAGAAGGACGAGAACTTCTTCACCCAAACTCAGCTACTACATAACTCAGATCAAAAGTAAGAAAAACCATCTATATAAAAAACAAGAAACAGTGTCTACCAATGGAAATGCACAACTAAAGTGGTTTCAACTATGAACTCAAAACTTAGGGGAGTAGAAAATCTCTTACAAAATGTATAAAATCTAAGTAGCTCAAATATAAAATGAAAAAGAAATCATTTTAGGAGTTGCCATTTGTATAAACACAGAAGATTAAAATATAATCTTACACTGAGGAAATAATCGCCAAGACGAGAAATAACCAAAAGATTGTTTCACAAAATTTAGTCCTAAGTCTTAACAAGTCACAAGGGTCTACTATTGACTGAAAAATGTTTCTTTAGCATCATATCAAACCAAAAAAAAAAAAAAAAAAGGTTTCTTTAGTACACAAACAAATTATTCACTCATAAAAGTTATTTGCATGGAGTATGAACTTCGCTTTAATAGAGGTGTATTCATGATGTTCCATTGACAACCAAACTAGTTTAATAAAAAATATTCAATAATATCACAAGACAATATTATTTTTTTGATAGGTAAATGGACAGAAAATTTTATATATAAAAAGAGAAAAAGGCGCTCAAAAGCCAATCCAAAGCATACAAGGAGTATATAAGAGGCATCTAAAGGCAAGAATAAAAAAGAAGAGGGGATACAAAAAATCTCACCAGCCCTCATCTAGAACCCAACCAATCAAAAAAGTTGATTAAAGGTAAAGGTCCTTCATCTATAAACGACTTAGTCCAAGACCAAAAAGTACATACAAAAGAATTTTCCATCCTTTGAATCAAAAGATTAAAAATCACAAGACCATATTATAAATATCTTATACAAACTAATCTATAACCTAATTGCACTAGATGATATTCCACAACCATAACCGATCAGATTTGTTTTATGTTTTGATTTCAACATTGTGCCAAATTTGAGCAACTCAAGCACTATGTCACCTTATCAAGTTAATGACAAATTTCACAGAAGGTTAAAAACAAAAACATAAAATGCAGATACACGAATGTGGTTCTCTTCAGCATGAGAATCTAAAACTAATGTTCTCTTGAACTTCTAACATGCTCAGAGCAGAATCATATGCAAATAGAGATGTCAACTACAAAGAAAAATATTCTCAACCCCAATACTTAATGAAGATTCAAATGGAAAATAAAAACAATTGATGTAATTTGCAACTAAATCTATTCTCTTTGAAAACAAATGCTTAAACAACTCGAGTGGACATAAAAAAGAAAAATCTAAACTTTGCCAAATAGAGCAAATCAGTTCATGCCAACTTTAGAAGATTCAATTAAAGAACCAGGATCAAGAAGTAGCAGATGGGAAAAATCAAAGATAAACTTCACTTACAAGAGATAGAGCTGCAAAAATGGTTAAAACCCAGTCTCCATTGCCATCAGCATGTGATAGATAACCATGGTGCAACTTTGCTACTCTCAATAAAAAATAATATAGTCATACAATAGTAGGGAATACAAAGGAGAAAAAAAAAACACATAAATCCAATTTAAATTATCCAACTCTACAACTTGAAGAAAAACTAGCTATCAAAAAAGACTAGCTATTTCTCCAAACAAGTGAAGCAAATTATAATTACAAAGGAAAATTCAAAGAATTTAGCAAAGTTTAATCATGTGGTCCAATTTGTTCTTAGACATACCACATCTTCTCACTAGTATTACAAACCCAAATGCCAGGCAAGTGTTGAATGAGATGAGTGACTAGTGTGCCTATGTGTGTGTGTGTGTGTGTGTGTGTGTGTGTGTGTGTGTGTGTGTATTGATGACAAAGAAACATTTCATTATTTAAGATAGAAATAGGAAATAAGAATGAGCAATCCTTCAAATAGAAGATAGAAAAATTGCACGCCAACAAGAGAGAGGTTCCAAAGCCCACAATACTCCAGAAATAGCTCAAAGGGAAGAAATCCCCACAAAACCCTCTAATAAGGAGATTCCATGCTTTACCCACCAAGCCGCTACTTGGTTGGTTGATTTAGGCCTCTCGCAGAAGAACATCCCATTTTTTTGGAAAAGTCTAAAATTTTGCAAATCTTAGTATTCCACCTCCAAGCACAGTCTCTTCTTGGAGATAGTCAAGAATGAGCACAGTTGCATCCCCTTCCAAAATAAATTTATTAATAACAAGAATATTTGCCTAGGATAAAACTTTGCACAAGATTAAAATCTCAACTTCCTTTTATAGCCAACGTAGAACCAACAAGCTTCTAGTAGGGTGTAATCACCCTGCAATAGGATTTTTGTTTTTTTTTTTTGATAGGTAAATTTTTGTCCCCATTGGGACTTGAACTTGGACCCTCCCACAAACCCTCCCCATCCTTTTACCACTTGAGCCAAGGCTCAAGGGCACATTGCAATAAGATCTTGAATAACACCCTAACCCTTATCTAGCAGAAATTTCTTAAATAACAACCATCAATCTTAAGTTCTAGATGCCCTTGACCAGGAGGACTTTCAAACCACCCAAGCCCTAGCTTCAGTCATACAACACCCACAAGCACATCTGCAACCAAGCAAATTAAGCTAACAGGAAAACAACTAAACTTCAAGAAAATTGCCCCATAAAGAAATGTAAGGTAGTGATGTAGGACAACCCTAGGATGGTTGCCTACACTCAAGGGTAGGTGGGCTAGGGTTTTATTTTTAGGGTGTAAGGAGAGGAACAAGGAATAAACTTTATGGTAGAGAAAATTATAGGATAAGAAATAGAGAGAAAGAAGAAACAATGAAGAAAAGATGAAAAACCTTAGAGTCTCACTAAGGCCTTCTAGGAGTCTCACCTAGAAGAAAATCAATGGAGTCTCACCATTGAGGGTTGCAACCTTGCAATGAAAGAAAATATAATATTATTCATCAAAATTCATTCCTTTGATTTACATTGATTAGCCTATTTATAGGCTTCTCTAAGAAATCCAAAGTCTACTAGGACTTTAATAACCTATTCTACTAGGACTCTAATAACCTATCATGACTCAAATTCTAATTATATTATAACTCAACTAGCTAATCCTAATTAGACTCCAACAAATATTAATCCTAATTTAATTCCAAGTAATAATAATCCTACTTTAATTACAACTAATACTAATTCCCTTTCTTGATATATATCTTGAATATTCATCCTCATCAGGTAGTCTACAACTTACTATAGGGACTTTGGGAGCCTCCACTCATCTTCAAAAGTTCTAGTGCCCACGTGATAGCACGAATGGACCCCCGGGCACACGCTAAAGAACTCTATCTTTGTATGCTCCCCTAAACCCCAAAAAAGTATTGAGTATCAAACCTACAACACCTTTGACGGGGCCTAAGATATTACCAACCAAAAGAATATTAACAACTTTAAAGTCGTAGGGCCAATGAATCATAGATCATCCATCGACTGACTGCAATCAAAGTAAAAAAATAGGGATCTCATGGTAAAGAGTAGATAGAGCTTCTTGATCCATAACAAACTATTAGCATGAACCTACTTAGCAATCACTAACCAAGCAAAGACACTGATGATGAGGACAGACATCATTCTTAGAAGAAGAGAAAAAGAACCAAGTTCCAAATCTTCTCATCTGAAAAGGATAAAAACAAACATGATACAAAGAGGACAATAGATAGGAAAGATTAATTGAAGCTTCAGTTACAGCAGTTAGACTTTATCCCCTTTGCCCTGATTGAGTAGGCATTCCCGTGGCAGGGGGCATCAATCTTTGAATTTGATAAACTATGAATTGAAATTCCATAAGAGGGAGGATAGTGCTTGAATAAAGAAATGAGAGATAAAAATATCCCTAAGCTTGAAGATGATATAAAGGTTAGGATAGAGAATTCAAAGAGGCTAATCCTTTTACCAAGGTCCTCCCAAAAGTGAATTTTGGGGTCATCACCTACTGGAGAACTAATAAACTAAGTGCAGTCTGAGAAATCCTTGAGCATGGCTTTCCAAGGCAATGGGTATGACCATCTAACCATAATGCAGGTCAAAGATAAAAATATCAGTTTTTATGGAAATTTCGATAGTTAGATCTTACTAATATATTAGGATACTTTGAGAAATATCAACGGAATTTTATATATATATATATATATATATATATAGATCAATAAGATGAAAATTGATCAAAACTCATGGAAATATTGGAAAAAACTTCAACAAATGATAAAATAAGAAATAATATGCGTATTGAATTTTCTATTGAAAAAAACAATGTATAATATAATTTATGGCATTTAGCAAAAATGTGAAAAATTTAAAAACACTTTCAATACTAAAATGATGATTTACCTATTATTCAAAATATATAAAAAAAAAAATGTAGCTAAAGTATCTATTTTTTTAAAACCATTAATCATGTTATTTACAAAATTATATTTATTATATTAAAAATAGATTAATTAATGAGATTATTGTGATTTTTTTTATATTTTTAATAATTTGTGAGGTGGAATTTGAAAAATAAAATAATTAAAATAGTTTAATCAAAGTTAAAGTTTAAGGGGAAAAACTAATGTAAATATAAAAATTATATCCATGTTTTATTAAAAGGCAAGGTAGCCTTGTTGGTTAAGGCTCCTTATTGCATAAAGACAACCAAGGTTCGCTTCCCACTCACCACTTTCCCCTAATTTTTGAGCCATTGACCTACATTGACTAAGTCAATGCAAACAATAAAATCATCAAAATTCCAATAAATCACCCGATAAATGGTAGAGACCCAAAAAATTCCAATCAAAGAGGAAAAATCCAGAAAATATTTCGACAAAATATTGCCTAAAATTGACAGCATTTCCATCCATGATGCAAGTATCCCATCTCTTAGGAACCATTACACAATAAAACTACCTAAGGTTATTGTTGGTTTGCTATATATTGCGGGCCCATATCATAACAACTTAAGCTTTTAGGAAAGTTGATAGTTTAACATGTTTTTAAGTTAACTAGAGGTCTTGAGCTTGAGCTTGAGTCTCTCCCATCATTTATTTCCCCCATCTATTTATCTCTAATCTATAATTGCTAATTTGTTTCTCCATGTGCGGGTATTATGCTACAAGTGAAGAAGGATGTTAGCCTGATATATATTTGGGGTCCATATCCTAACAACACGAGAGAACACTACCTCTATTCATTCATTTATTCACCTCCACCCCAACCCACAGTGGGGGGTCCTTAAGTTTATACTCTTGATTCAAATTCTTATATAAGTTCTCATAAAAATAACATCTTAAGCTTATAATATTGATTTAAACTCTTGTAGAAGTTCTAATATAACTTAAAATATCTTCCATTGAAGTGACAACCAAACACCATACCATATCCGATCAATTGGATAATCATGCAACATTATCATGTTAAATAAATGGAACTTAAATTATAAGGTGTGGGGATCTAAAATATCTAATGTAGTTGTGCTTATCACACAAGGGAGAACATACTTCACATATCAAACTTGACATTATAAAATCGTGAAATTAAAACATAGTAAATAAGACAATTGAGTAAATTGGCTTATTGTGTCTAAAGCCTTCATTGAACATAGCTGAAAGAAGAGTAGAAACAAAACATGTAATTCTATTATCACAGAAGTAAAATACTTAAACATGAATCAAAAGGGTGAGCAATGTTCATACCGAGAAGCTTGTAATATGCTCTATAGATGATTGATGTGCCATCAATTAGCATTACTCTACCGTTTGAAGAACTAATATCCATTTTTCTCTCTTTATAATCAACAGAATCAACAAATGCACCTTGGCATAGTTTTCTTTCACTTTTGGAAGAAATTGTCGTATTGCCATAAGATATTGTATGAGCAACTTCATGTATGCTTGAATCCAAACTATTGGATAGTGTACAACAACCCTGATAGACAAACACCATTTTGAACAATTATATGAATGGATGGTAGGCATAATAGTTTACCAACTTATATAATAAAGAACCAAATATCCACTAAGCATTTTTTAACACCCAATCAGCAGATGAGCCCAATGGTACAAGTTTGGCGATTGAAGCTAAGATCTTCACCTTATTGGAAAACCTGTAGTAGACAGCTCTAATGGGAGTTAGGAACCTCATCTTTGGAGGAGTGGATACAACTACTGAATTTGATAAATTATTGATTTATTCAAAGGTTTGATTTGAAAACTGAGCCTGCAATATGACAAGTACAACTATTGAATAGGGGCAAACCAAGTATCCTTCATGAAATGAAATAAGGCCCACCACACACCATGTATGAAATGTGGCTAGCAACCTCTTTGTCTTCATGAAGCCCGACACTTAACACTTTACACTTATGATGATTCATGATAGGGTCTGGGAGGTCCTTAAGATATTACAGCATTCAGTGCCAATTTCTTTTGTTCAAGCATCACAATACTACTACCTCGACTGAAGAAGTGTTGCCTTGAGAGTCTCAGCTAGATTATTTTCAACAAGGGTTTGCCAAACTATTCTTTAGTTCAAGCATCACAATACTGCTACCTCAACTCAAGAATTGTTGCCTTGAGAGTCTTATCTTGATTATTTTCAACAAGGGTTTAGCAAACTAGTTGCATATTTCATCTCACTGTGGAAAGAACACCTACTTGCCTCACTCTTCGAAAGGGAGTTAAGTTACAAATCAGGTTGTGACAAGTGGCCAACCTTAGTCAAATTGTACACTGCACACGTTTCAGATATTTATTGGTTGATTAGAAGTTTCCCGGTGAGTATTCTCATAAAGGATGACTAGTTTGATCATGTGCCACAAAAACCAATCATGGCACCAGTGCATTGTAAGTATAAAACTGTATGGATGCGTATTTTTCTATTGCGATTTTTTCTTGCATGATATAATGTAGATGGAGAACTGTCAACATAAGCATAATAGCACAAACCACCATAGAAAAAAAGAATGGAATATACTGGAGGTAGAGATGGGTGAAGCGTAGTTTAGGTTTCAAATAAAATAATATCATTGGCTCCAATTAGGTTACTGAAATATCAACATTCCTAATGCTGTGATATCAACTTCATTCAAGTCCATTTCATAAGGTTCTCTAGAAGAAACAAATATATCACTTAAGTTTGTAACAGTATATGATCAAAATAGTTCATGATTCAATCTTAGCCTAAAAAAATATCAATCAATGTCAAAGGGCCAAAATTGTAGTTTCAAATTCGCTGTTAACACCGACAAACCAATGCAAAAAAAGGATATGATATTTCAGCAAACCCAAAGGAGGGCACAATATGGTCAAAAGATTTCAAATACAGTATTTTTGAGATTTCAAAACCAACATATTTTTCTAAGAATTACCTTTCTAGACAGAATGGATGGAGAATGAATGAGATTTCGCCTCTGGAGACAGCATGAGTTGTTTCCAATTTTCTGAGTCCTCGAAAAGCTACTTCTCCAGCAATTAAGATTTCCCCATAGGAAGCGAATGTGATGGTGTGAAGACCTATAGCATGCCATTACTTCATAACAATGTTCCTTAGGGAGTCTAGCATGGAAATGAACCTCTAAGGTATCAGGTATGTAACCAAAGATTAAAACCGAGAAAAAAAATGCTGCTTAAATAGTGAAAAATTCCATTGCTTCATACCAATGTTCCTTAGTGAGTCTAGCATGGAAATGAGCTTCTAAGGCATGTACCTGAAAATCAAAACTAAAAAAAAATAAAAATTGTTGCTTAAATAGTGGAAAATGCAGACAAATCCAACCATATATAAGTATTCGTATTGCAAATTTGCAACAGACAATTTGAGTTTTTCACCAATCAAATAGGTCTGGGAAAAAAAAATGCAAAACCAATGTTTTGTTTGGTCGCCAGAAAAAAGGGTGGGAAAATTCAAATTTCCGAACCCTATATCTCTCACAATTTGGGACCGGGGTAAACGAAAGGCCTCCACTTTAACTTCGCCTAATACACCAATTCCATAAGACGGAACTGAGTACCGAAACCAAAACCAAAAACTTTAAAATAAATAAATAAATTAGAATAAAAGCATTTCCAAAAGAAAAAAGACACATTCCCTGTGTCTTCTCAGCAACCAAACGGTGCACCAATTTGAATTCCATTTACAGATACAAAATATGGTCTCCCAAAAAAAGTGAATCACTCAACGCACCTCAACGATACCATAGATTGTTCGAGCTCGGTTGCAACAAAAAATGTAAGATTTTCCCTTTATTTTCTTTCCTTTTCCTATACTTTCTCAGTAACCAAGCAGATAGTATGAATAATAACAAGAAGAAGAGCGTTCACGATTCGCCTGGGGTTCTTGGGAGAAAGCTTTGCGCTTTGGGTTTTACAGGTTTTGAGGATAGACCAGTGGAATTTTATTTTATTTTTTCTAATTTTTTTCCATCAGTATATTTCTTCACAATTTTTTTACATTTCAAAGCAAAAATAATTCTCTTAAAATAATTTTTATTTCAATTTTAAAATAATAATAATTTCTAAACTAGGTATACATTGGACCAATAAGAAATATGAAATGTTTTTTATTAAAAAAAAAACAACTCAAATATTAAAAGTTTATTAGATTAAAATTGATGAAATCATTTTCAATCTATAAAAATTAATCATGGTCTAACGGGATATTACCTCATGTACAAATTATAATAAAATAAATTAAATAAAATCTATTAAGATGAATGGTTAAGATTTCATCTAACACATCCAATGGTTCGAAATAATTATCTATTAAAAAATTATTTATATAAAAAATTATTACTTTTCAAATTAGATACGGAGATTGATTTTACAAATTTAAATGTTTTTGTCTCTTTTAATCAATTAATCTTATATTATTTTCTGATACCAAGATGTATTCGGGTGGAAACAAAATTTTGCTTTAAAAAATGTATTTGGATGTGGGATAAGTATAAAAAAAAAATGAAAATTAATAAAGAATATTTTTATCCAAAAAATATTTTTTTTTGTTTTTTTGAGGGTTTTCCGTTTTCTCTCCGTTATTTGAAAGGTTGGCTACAAGGCTACGACAGAATACGGGGAGGACAGGCCCAGTTAAAAACGGTTCGGAAACCGGCCCAACTCCGGTCCATGGCTATTGGCGACTCACTCTAAACCCCAAATCTTTAAGTTATAGGGTTTTAGGAAGGTTGCAGGCTTGCAGCTGCAGACTTCTGAATTGCAGAGAAGACCAAGGCGATTTCGAAAGGCAATCTATCTTTCCTTTTTTCCCTCTTCCTCTCTTTCTTCCGTTCTCTACAGATGCATAGCTTTTAATTATTTTGTTATTTTATTGGGTTTAAATTTTTGAGGAGTAATGCAACTATGGGCTGTTTGGTTGGTGAGAACATAGAAGAATGGGAGGGTATTTTTTTGGGGAAAGCAGCTCGCTTTCTGGAAATTCTGTTTGTAAACTAAAGGTCTTATCCATAGGTTTGCTGTGTTATCTGTTCGGTTACTGAGAAAAAGGGAGAAAACAAGAGCACATTATGGGAATTTGTGTGTGTGTGCGTGTTTCAGTTGTCAAATTGCTCAAACATGGAAAACGATATTTATTGTCTTCATTTTTCTATGTTCGAAAGCAAAAACAGTTGTGGTTTTCCATTGAACCAAGTCTTAAAGTTTTGAATTTTATGTTCAATACCTTTTGATTTCCTAATATAAAAAATATTAATAATAATAATAAATAAAACAAAACCTACTTCAGGTATGCTAGGGAGTTGTATTAGGTTTGGTTTCATGGAGGGCGTTGGTTCTTTCAGGTCCTGGAGTCTAGACTAGGAAAAATCTAAGAATTCATTATCAGGAAACAATGGAAACAACGGAAACAATGGAGGCATAATATTATTCATTATAACTGAAAACTTAAACATGTTTTGTGTGTTGTAAATTACATGAGAATCGAACAGTTGCTGGTGGATATAGGAGTATTGTTTGATATCTTGGCAGTGCATATTGGAGCATGTCTTATATTTGGTTTTGTGTTGTTTTGTTTGTAGTTTTAATGAAGAAAAAAAAAGGGAATGAACATTCAAATAACTTGTTTTAGTTATGCATTGCCTTTTATTATCTTGTAGGTAATTTCAGTTGACCTAAAAGCTTCATAAGTAATGGGTAAGAGAGGAAGGAGTCAGAAGAAAGACAACAGAAATCCAAAGAGAAGAACCCGGGACAAAGATGCCCTTCCTGAAAACATGGATGATGAGATAGATGCATGTAACTCGTTTTGACCGATTGTCTATTTTTGTGTGCTTATAGACTTGTTTGTGCTTTCATCTATCAAATGTTCATTGACTTGTGGATGAAAATTACCGAGTTAGAAGACCAAGTGGGTTATGCCGACATTAGTTGATTGATTGCAGTGAGCTTTGATAGATCATGTGGTTAACTGAAAGGGGGAATTAATGTCATGCATGTTATGAAATGTTAAAAAATGAGAAATCCCCTGAAAATTTATTTTTCTGCCAAATAATTTATTTTCTATTCAGTTTTTTTATTTTTTATCATTGCCAATTATTTTTTCACAGCAGATGATCATTGTAAGTTAAATAGATTATGAACTTTGCTTTTTTCACAGCCATGAATGTTATTATTAATATTATTATTAGGTGGACAAGTATATATATGTGTGGATCATCTCTCTCCCCTGTCCCCCATTCCTGCTCTCCCATGACACACACAATAAAAAAGGGGGGAAAGAAAAAAGAGAAAATGAGGGGAAAGGAAATACCGCCACACAAGTGCTTATTGTACAATGATAATCAAACCTAATTCATTTTCAATTATTGAGAATTTTGATTTTTATTGTTCATTTCAGTTGTAATTTAAAGTCTCCCCTGTCACAATATCATTGTGTGTGTGCTGTGCCACTAGTTGACCCATAAGTGATGAATCCTGATGTTTTTTGTGACTGCAGTTCACAAACAAAGAGATGTTATTCCACTGGACATGAATGGTGATGCTGGGGAATCTGATGAAGATAATGAACAGCCCGTCTTTGATGTTGAGGTTTTGATTTCTTATTTATTCAAATCACAGAAACTGATCCATGGTTAATGATGCAATGATATATTTTGTAATTATCCTCATCAGAAACAAATGGGATAATGATCTTAAATCAATTTTAATTACCAACTCAAATCTTTAGAGGGATATATATTATGTGTAGTAGCGGCGTGCAACTCCATTGGGTTGGCCTAACTTATAGCAGTTGTCTGTATCTACTTTGTATTTTCTCGCATTTGTTTTATTGTAGTTTTGTTTTTCTTTGGTGAGAGGATTCCTCATCCTTCTCTTGTACTTTCCTTTTTATTAATATATGCCTTTGTCGTTTCCAATCAAAATATATATATATATATTATGTGCAGAAATGAACTTCTTCAAGAAGTTTCCACTATGAAAATAAAAATTGCAAAATATGGAAGAGCCTTCTATTTTTTTAATTTTTTTTTTCTAAAAGCATGATTTGGAACAAATTCTAAAAAGTTATTTTTTGCTCTTTTTTTTCCGTTTTATTTGTTCTCAAGAATTTCAGAACTTTACGCAAAATAGAGTTGACCATGCCCTTAGAATTCTCCTTCCAATCTGTTTTTCAAATTTAAATATCATTTATTTGATGTCATTTGATATGTACATGTTGATGACTAGTCTTTTTTTCCCTTCAGAATTTTAGTGATGATGAGGATGAGGATGATGATGATGATGTTGATGATGATACCCAACTCACTGGCCTCGCAGCAAAGAGTAAGGAAATGTTTTGAACTTGGTACATTGCATTGATGGGGCTGTGCAGTGTGTCTTCCTGGGATTCCATCATAATGATATAGTTCAAGTTATTTGTGTTAGACAATTTTTTGCTGGATCATGGCAGTTCCCACTGAAAATATCCATAATTGACATTTAAAATTTGGTCGAGAATCTAGTTAATTCTTTTTACAGCAAAATGAATTGTTAAAAAAACACATCATTTGTATACCAAAATGAGCTCACACAACATATGGATGTTCTTATGTAATTGCAACTATTTATTTGGAATACTTCAGCTATGTGTTGGACAATGATATGGGATCTTTAGTAAGAATGATTTTTGTTCCATTTTCAATTGAACTATATTGGCCAGTCTTCTGTACAACTTTGGAAAAATAATGAACTAGCCACATGGGGGGATAAATTAGTAAGTGGTGAAATTTCATGTCCTGCTTTGTTTACCTAGCATCTAAATCTAAAAGTTCTTAGAAAGGGATGGGAAGACTTCAGCCTCAAGTTAGCTATTGGAATCAGAAATGGTAGACATATAAAATTTTGGTGGGATATATGGGCGAGGGAGATTAGGTTAAAAGATGCATTCCCTATGCTTTTTAAATAGCTTCTTCCCAGAATGCTATAGTTGCAGATTTATAGGAGGGAGGAGGAGGCGTAGGTGGCCATTGGGTGGTTCAATCTAGAATACCCTTTCAAGATTGGGAAGTAGAGGAGGTGATCCAATTTTTGGATCTTATTTACCCTATGAAAGCATAAGAAGGAGAGGACAATTTACTTTGGAAAGAAGATAGGAAGGGAAATTCCAATGTCAAGTTGTACTACAAATCCTTATGTGCTTAGAGTGGTATGGTATTCCCAACCAAAGACATTTGGGGATCCCGAACTCCCTTGAGAATGTTTTTCATGGGAAGCTATTTGGGAGAAGATCTTAACTGTGGATATGTTGATGAAGAGGGGATGTCCATGGTCAATAGATGTAGCCTTTGTAAAGACAATGAAGAATCAATTGATCATATCTTAATTTATTGTGAAAAGATAAGAGGGCTATGGACTTTCTCTTAGTAGTCCTTGGCTTGAAATTGGTGTTTTCTAGCTTTAGTGGGAAACCTTCTCCTCAAGTGGAAAATTAAGGGGCTGGATAAGAAGTGGAGAACTGTGCATATGGCTCTGGTTTGCTTGTTTTAGTGAATGTGGAAAGAGTGTAAACAAAGGATATTCAATGAAGAAGACCTCTTAGATCAAAGATTAAAGGAGTTCTTCATTAAATCACTATCGGAGTGGTCCCATGCATCATTGGAAATGGAGAGCCTCTCTATTTTGGATTTCTCAGATGCTCTTTCTTATGGATAACTTGGCTTGTTTTGTAGACTATTCTTGTACATGTCTTTTGCTCCTTGTAATGTGATGTTTTGTGTATGGCATTTGCATACATAGGGTGCCCCCCCTCTCTTTGGCGCTTTTTAATACATGCTCTTGTTGTCTATCAAAAAAAAAATCTAAAAAGTTCTTAAATAATTAAGTTACTTAAAGACGGTGTTCTTAACTTTGTTTTGCATTTTTGAAGTCCTAGAAAGCGGTGGTCAATTCTTAGGGACTCCACTATGATATGTTTTCCACTAAATTAATACCTTCGATGCATTTCCTTGTTTGTTTTGAGGCATTATGCTATCCTCTGGTATATCAGGATTCATTGTACTCGTGGACATATTGCGTGTAATAATTCTTATGAGTGGTGATTTCTTTATTTGGAGATCTCGCTGGGTCAAAAGTTATATTTCCATTACCTAATAAGCTGCCTTATTATCCCCTAGTTGCAAGGCAACAGAAATTTTTACGGGCAAAGATTGGTGGAGTTGAGGATGAAATGCATGAAGAAGAAGAAGATGAGGAAGAAAAGAAAACTGTATGGGGTAGGAGAAAGAGTGATTATTACAGTGCTGATAATGTTGATTATGAGGTAAGCATTCCAATACTAAATGCAATGGGTCTTCTGACTTTCCTCTATTTTCATCCATGTAATGCTTCAAAAATAAGTTACTGGTTATGTTGCATTAAGAAACTAATGTTTCAATTGTAATTTTATCCACATAATTAACCGAATAGTTACATTATGCTTACATGCTATGTGTATGTGGTGATTTTAAAATGGGTCTAACTTTTTGGGATGATTGATAAAATTGTAAAGCTACAATCAAGCGATGAGGAACTCCCTGCAGAGGAGGAGGCAGAGGTGATGAGATTGCAGAGGGAAAAAGCAAAATTTTTATCAATGGAAGACTTTGGCATTGAAGATGCCAATCAGGATGAGAGTGATGGAGAGCCAACCATGGAGGTAAGTGCTGCACACCATCTTTTACTCGAATTTTGTTTGGTAACCTTTGTTCTCATGGTGTTATGCAAGAATGTGAAACTGAAAAGTTTACTAGTTCATCGAAAGAAAACAGGAGTCATGAACTAGGATCCTTCACATGATAAGCATTTCCCTCTTCTACAGGAAATTATGGTTAAAGGAAAAACCACATCAAAGTCTCTAGCAGATGAAGAAGCCAAAGATGACACAGGTACAGCTTATGAGGAGATCAAGAAAGATTTGAATGCACTGTCAAAGGAGGAGCAAATGGATGTAGTATATAGGTTAGCCTTTTTTTCTCATGGTGTTAGCACTGATCTGGTATTTTAATTTGTATATATGTTAATGCAGAAATGTGTAGAAGTAGAGAAAAGGAATTACAATTAAAAAAAATAAAAAACTTAACAGGAAATGTGGGAGTTTCTGAGTGTCATATATGCAAGGAAAAGCAAGAACTCTACAACCTAAATGTTATACAAGATATGTGTAACTGGCTTGGTATTTTTTGATATTGAACTTTTTAAAACATGCCACACAAATGCAATTTTATTGCTTACAATTGTTTATTTTTGATAGGCTTTATGTCTTACAATATTATTTTGTTGAGGTTTTTGTTTTCAAAATTTATTCCTAATTAATGCTTCCAATTAAGAAATGCATATATATAGTTGAGAATTACTGTATCACTTGCTTATGTTATGCATGTGCCAGCTGTCTGATATTCTTGTCCTTACAGTTCGGCTCCAGAGTTGGTTGGTTTACTGTCAGAGTTGAATGATGCACTTGAGCAGCTTGAGGGCAAAGTCAATCCACTTCTGGCCAAGGTATTCTTGTTCTTCAGTGATATGCCTATTGCCTAATTGAAAGGCCATTTCATGTTAATTGGGCCCACCTGTTGAGGATGACCGAGAATTTGCCTTGAGGATGGGTTGATGGTTTTTTTGTTTTTGTATATGAGAACAGTCTACTGATAAAATTTTAGATCCGGTGCAATATTTTCTTTGATGATCAGTGGTATGAATATAGTGCACCTCCCCATATTCTAATGATGGCTTCTCTTAGGCGTTTTGACTTGATGAGATGTCTTTCTGTTTGTGTCCTGAAGTCTTTTTGGGCTTTAGAAAACCCTTTACAATTCACAAGGTTTGGGGTTATGACACTAGATATCAGGCTCTTTAAGATTATTTTAATTTTCGGATATTATATGCTGGACCAGTAAATTATAGGTCTCAACTTCTGTCCTTTGAGTGCCGAATAGCACCCTAACAACCAATCTCTTTATAGTTGCTGAGCTGGATTTTCCTTTTAGTAGTATATGATATTGCTTTTGATTGATATCTTGGTATTCAGCATAGTGATGAGTTCATGTTTGTGAAGGTTAAAGGACAAAACACTAAAGAAGGAACGCGCTATTTGGAGGTGAAACAGATTCTTTTGCTAGCCTATTGCCAAGCTATTACCTTTTATCTTCTTCTCAAGTCAGAAGGGCAGCCAGTTCGTGATCATCCAGTCATAGCTCGTCTTGTAGAGATCAAGAGCTTATTGGACAAGGTTCAGTTTTTCCTATCCTAAAATCCTTCTAGAAATTTTCCATATCCATTATCTTCTGCCGAGTAACTGATATTTGTTTTATTTTACCTGTATGATAAAGGTATCACATGCTTGGCATGTGGACAAACTAAGCTATGTGTTTTGTCATTAAGAAGCATATGACATGTATCCACTAGAAGTCCTCCCCTTATTCCCCTTTTTGGGAAATAGTTAACAGCTGATCCATTGTTTTCTTTCTTGTGTTCTGGTTCATATAGCATGTTTTTGACCATGTTACTTCCAAAGTGATATGGGTCCTCTCTAACTTGAATTACAGAAGTGATGTATAATCCAACTTATTTTATGTTGGAAATTACTTAATGAATATCAGAGTGTGGCAAGTAATGCCATTACTATGAATTACAGTTGTTTTGTTTTGTTCTTTTTTTTTTTTTTGGCAACATTTGGGTTGCTCATCGAATATTAATGTCTAAAATTCCCAGCTTAATCATGCTATTCTAGAATTGGTTTAAGGAATTTCGATGGCAAGATTTGGTTTCTCTCTCCTTAAATTACTCTATTCTATTGATATTGATGGAACAAGTAATTCATCCACATAAATATGTTATTATATTCACTAGATATGGATGGAAGGTGATAAATGTTTTTCATCTGGAGTAAAAAAACTGTTGAGTTACCCTGTGTTCTTTCCGTATGCCCCTTTTTTGATAGGCACCATTTCTAAATTATCGTTTACCTTTCACAAACAAAAAAAAAAAAAGAAAAAGAAAAAGAAAAAGAAAAAAGAATTAAGTGATTCGATGCATGTTTTTTCTTATTGCTTATACCTTTCTCTGTTGGTGCTAATTATGAATTGTCAAAAAAAAAAAAAACAGAAAAAAAGAAAAGAAAAAAGAAAATCATTATTCAATAAATTTCTGTTGTTTCTTATAAAAGAATACATTATAAATTTGTTATTGGACAGTGATTTACCTGTTTGAACTTGCAAATAACAGAGTTCAAGCCTTTTTTCTCATCTTCATGCACACAAAAATAATTACAATACATCTTTTAAGTGAGACATGTCCTTCGTCTTTCTAGGTGTAGGAGTCAATTGAACATACTGCATCTAACTTTGTAATGCATACTTGACAGATGAAACAACTTGATGAAAATCTTCCGTCAGATCTTGAGGAGTTTCTAGATAAAAGTCATGGAGCTGAAACAAAAGAAATGTTGGTTAGAGAGGCTTCTAAGTTGGCATCTGATTCCTTCACCAAGGAGCATGAGTCAGCTCAAAAACAAGAGATAGTGATGGTATTTACTGCATTAAATCTTTGTTTGGCAGTGAGAGTCACACTATTATCCTTTTGGTGGTGATCATATAAGTTGACTTTCAAATATTTCCCAAAACCTGCAGCACAAGAAGGCGGCAAAGTCAGTAGATGAGATGAGGGAGAGCAAAGAAGGGAAAAGCAAGCATCAGGTGAGTCATACACAATGAGAAGCATCTATCCAATTTAGGATTCTTAGTTTTGATCTTTGTTTATTTTTTTCCACTTTCCAAATCTAATATTAATTTGTTTCTTTATATGTGGTTTTCATGTAAATGTTTAGGAATATGTACTAACATAGAACTTCTATAACAGAACGATCAAGTTGGTTTACAGAGCATGGAAATGTTAAAAGTAAGAGCTGCTCTTGAGGACAAGTTGAAGCAGAAAGGTGTTTTTAGTTCCATTACACCAAAGCCTGATAGGGCTCAGAAACGTCTACAACCAGTAAACAGGTACCTTTTTGCTTAAGATAAATTCAGCCATATCTTTGTTTCCAATATGTGGGGATCAATTCATGTAACCTGTAATTCAACAGACAGCTTGAGACATTAGATGATTTTGATGATGATGCTATGGATGTGGAGGGCAGAACTGGCGGATTGACCAATGGGCAAGCTGGTTCATTGCCTTCAAGTAAACTTTCCCACCTTGTGAGTGCTAACGTGAAGAAGCCCAAGGTATGGATCTTGATAATGACCTTAACTCTCTCTTGCATGTGGTTAAGAGCGCATGATGGACCCAACTTTCATCTTCAATGTATTGGAGATGCATACATGAAATCTCTTGTTCTGATTGGAACTCAAACCTGAACCCCCCACAACCACCCCAGACCCTCACACCTCGAGCCTGGCCTCAGGGCCATTAATTGAAATCTACATGGGCAATTATTGAAACATTTCCTATAACTTGTAGCAGCTAGATGCTTTAGCTGACCAAAAATAGTAGAGATTTCAGGACCATTAACCTTGTTCTTGTAGTCGGGTGTTGGGAGCTGGGAGAACATATCTCTTGTATTCACATCCAGATACAAGAAACAACATGTATATTAGATTTTTAGTTATTTTGTTTAAAGGAGGTGTGCTAGATTGAATTTTCGAACTGTGGGATATTGTTGGAGTAGCATATGCCAGGCCTATCAATATGTTCTGTTCTTGAGCTATTTTGAAATCTTTTTACATATTTAAGCAATGTGGTTATATTTTCGATGGGGAAAAAACCCAATTTTCATTTCTGAAAAAACTTTAAAAAATTTGGAAATGATACAAAAACTGGATTCCGTTTTGGACAGCTGTGTTTGTAAAGCTTCTCCAGGAAAAGATCAGATTTTTGAATTTTTTCATCCTCTAAAAAATTGGAAATTCTTCAAATTTACGAAGCGCTTTTCCAAAACCCAATCGATATTCAAGCTTTTAACATCTTGCTCAAAAATTGATCTGTCCCAAAGTTCCAAAATTTCATCCTATTTAATCTCTTTTCTCAGGGAATGTTCATCATTTCATCACAATGTTTTATAGATTTTGCATTTCAGTTTTGATTTCAAATAAGACAGGACTTTAAATGGATAGTAGTGTTGATTGATAATACTTTTTCCTTTTTGAAGATTGTTTCTGGTGATGATGATTTACCAAAGAGGGATGATATTGGAGAAAGGCGGAGGAAGCATGAGCTTCGGGTTCTAGCAGGAGCTGGAATTGAGCCTATGGATGATGACGAGGACGGGATTGGCACTGTTGGTGTTGACAAAGATGCTAATATGGATGATAACGACAGTGGAACTGAAGAGTCTGAAGATGAATTCTACAAACAAGTGAAACAACTACGAGCTGCAAAACTTGCTGCCAAAGAGGAGATTTATTCAAGGTACCTTTTCTGCTCTATGCTTAAAATGGAAGAAATTAGAATCATCTGATTGATATATTCCAGTCAGGTTAATCTGTTGTGTGCATTTGCATATTCCAAACTGAAATTCAATTTCAAGCACTAGACTTCTCTGCATGTATGTGTTCGTGATTTCTATTATTTCATCTTTTGCAATGTCTTTTTGTAAATGGGAAAATAAGTTTCTGTTTGGAAATTGTTTTCAAAAACAATTTTCTAATCTTTAGAAAATGGAGTTTTCTAACCAGAAAACAGTTCAATCAACATTTGTTCCGAAAACAGGTTATTTTTTAAAATAAATTTAAGGAGTTTTTTATATAATGTTCTGGGCAATAATAAGTCGAAAAAATTGTTTTTTATATTTGATTTTTTAAACAATATTTTATTTCTGAAAACAGTTCTGAGTAACAGGCCCTAAAGCATCAACCATTTTCCTTAGTGACACACCTCAATTTACCTTTTCAAAATGTGTGTTGGTTTAGCAGAACCTCAGCAGCCCAGACCTCAGCTGAACCAGAAATACTAGAGGATGGAAAGCGGCAGATTTCTTATCAGGTTAGCACATACCATTCTTTTCTCGTGTCTTTTATCTTCAATCTTCTCTGCAAATTTCTAACTCGATGCTCTACCAACGCACACCCAGATGGAGAAGAACAAAGGGTTAACACGCGCTCGCAAGAAGCTGACCAAAAATCCCAGGAAGAAGTACAAGGTACTTCTGACAGGAAAAACCGAAATCAACTTCTATCAAAATCACATTCTGTTTTAAGTATTCTGCTCACATTTCCATCTTCCTCAATCTGCAGTTGAAGCACCAGAAGGCAGTGGTGCGCCGGAAAGGGCAGGTCCGGGAGATCAGGAAGGCCACCGGTCCATATGGTGGTGAAGCCACTGGAATCAATGTTGGAATCACTCGCAGCATCAGATTCAAAGGCTAAAAAAGAAACATGGTTATCGAAGATATCTTCATTTCTTCTTTGCCAACTGCAGCAGAGTGTGCAGCAGCTCAAATCTGGAACTTCCTCTTGTTTTTAATTTGAGTGGAAATCAATGATGTATTAAGATTGAACACACAGTTAATGTTTATGGCATGATTCAATTTTCAAATGGTAATGCATTAACTGAAAGAATTATCAAATTCAATATTAATTCAAGTACTTTTTTATTCTATTTCTTGTATCATTCAGTATAAAAGTTAGAAGCTAGAAATTAAGAAGTCATAGGAAACGGATTTTATTTTTTTTTTAATTTTTGAATTTTTCTTACTATTTCTTAACAAATATTATAAAAATATTAAGCGTCGCATCTTAGGCGAGTTTAGGTTAGGTTTGTGTTCTCGAAGTAAATAAATACTCAATGTGAATCTAACCCAACCTCTAACCTAACGTAAAATGTTTGACTTGAGTGTGCAATCCATCCTCGTCTTTTAAGCTTGAGTTAAGTTCAAGTTAAATTCGGATTAGGCTCCATGGGGTTGAGCTAACCTGAATTTTTTTAACTTTGGTCTTTTTATTTTAAATACTAAATAAAATATTATGTTGAGACAATAATAAAAAAGATTGTCTCATCTCTTCTTTTGTATTTTTCTAGTTGAAATAATAATTAAATTTGATATTTGTTTTTTTGGGCCAGACTCGGATTGTAGTAAATTGCATCCCAAACCGAAATTTTAACCGAAGTTTAATCTCAGAATTGAAAATGTTTGTAGAAACCGCCTAAGGCATTGAATTGGGCCAAAGCCCTACAAATTTTCAGAATCCATTAAATCCATGAAGACGTAATATTTACATTCTGGGGCGGCTTTGATTTGGGCTGAGCAAAGGATGAACCTAAGCCCAATCGGAAAGCCACTCTGAGGGACTACCGTGTAATTTCACACCCAACATAAAACCATGTTTCGTCTTCTTCTATCTTCAACTGCAACCGCGACAGCAAAAACCCTAATCTAAACCCCCTCTCATCTTCAGGTTCGCTTTTCTCTCTCTAAAAGAACTTTAATTTAATTTCCATTGTTCTTCAATCCCTTTGAAATCTCTCATTTCTTCTTTGGAAAGAAGTGAGGAAATTGCTTACAAAATGCTAGCCAAAACCCAATTCCAAATTCAGTGCTCTTATATATATATATATATTTGGAGAATGGTTGTTCAAAAAGCTTCTTTTGTTTCTGCATTTTCCCTTTTTCCTAGATTTTTTTGTTAAACATGTATGTAAATTTGTAAAGCAGAAAAGATGTAGTGGAAAGTGAATCCAAATGCCTTAAAAGTGGCGAAGGGGCCATTTCTGTTCTAGTTTAGATTGTGGAAGAACCACTTCTGGCTTTTGAATGATCCATGGAATCAATTTGTTTTAGGGTTTGTATTAGAACGGTGCTAGATGCCCGATTCATGCATATCTTTCATATTTTTTTTTTTAATTTTATTGTTGATATATCGACAGATTTCCTTGGCATCGATTTTGAAGGTAAAATGGCATTGAGAGGCGTGTGGCAGCTTCAAAAGCTGATTGTTAGCTATTCCGATTGGGGTGGAAGCAGCAGAGGTATCAGGTATATGCTCTCTCTCTCTCTCTCTCTCAATAATTACATTGCATGTTTGTTTAATTAATCAGAATTTAGATATAGGATCTCTTGTTTATTATAGAAAAGTAAGGAAGATCATAGCAATGGGCATGGGATATATAGATTGACCCTACTATTGAATAGGGGAATTTTTTTTTTCTTGTCAATCTTTTTGCAAAACCAAAACAAGACAGTTCAATTGCTGGTTGAGTTCCCATTTGTTTTGATATTACTTATGTAACACACAAAGTTAGTTCTGCTTGTGTAATATTTGACTGGTGAACGAATTCGAGATATTACTGAAGATTTTGCAATTGGGTTTCTATCTTGATGGAGCTAGCTTCTTGACATCCATCACATCTCATTTTATGTGTTTTAATTCCCATAGTCATTATGTTATACATAAACAAATGCTTGAAAGATAAGTAAATGTACTTGTGATATAAAGGTCTAGCCTTGAAGCACTAATTGTGATGACAGTTAAAGGACCAACTTGTGTAGTAATTTTGCTTTATTACATACAGTTTCAGCAATGGGTTTGGTGCAACTGGGCCTGCCCCTGGCCTGATTAGAGGCGGTAATTGGTTTTAGGATATTCATCCTTTGTCATTGGAGCATTAACAGTATAGTAATTGATACAGGTGGACATGCACATGTATAAGGTGAAAATAATCTTCAGACATGAGGGGGTCTCAACAAGTCTCTCTCCCAATGCCTCATGATGTTCCTAAATAGTTTTTTCACATTGTTAATTTTGACAACAATGAGCCACTGACCTCAAGATCATGATGAGCTCATGGTCTCTGGGTAACTTTTTTTTAATATATTAGTTGAGATATGTACCAGGTTATATACCATACCTTGCCTATCCAAAAAAAAAAAGGTTAAATAGCATTACTCTTGCCTGACTACTTATTTATATTAGCTCCCCCACCTAACACACACAGCCCTGGAGGAAAAAGATAAAGGAATGAAAAATGTATCACCTTTATAACTGGCACAGCAGGATTATACATACCTTCAAAAGGGATGGAATGGTATTGGAACTTCGAGTTCTTATGAACAATGTTCCTTTTAAGTAGCTAAGCTTGGGATGGCAAGGGAATGACAGGTTGTTGAGGGTGGTGTGTGGAAATGCATTTCGAGGAAATTATATGGTTGGCTAGAATTAGCTGTCCAATCAAAATGGATGATTAGCTTTATCAATTAAATAATGGGAGAAGAAAATAGACTGTAATTCTTAGAGGATATTTGATGTAAAGCATGGTGTCCTATAGTCTCTTCTGAGTCTAGGAGGTGCTATAGAAAATATTTTAATGAACTCTCCATGGAATCTTCTTTTTCATTTATTTTCCTTTCTTTCATATTCTATATGAGCATCCTACGTAGGGACATTGAAAAATTATTGGTGTCTGGCTCAACAACCTTGTGGATATCTAAGACATCACATATATAGTGGTGTGCCTGATACAATAGATATGCTCTTCTAGTAAGAACTATTGAACTTTTTGTTTAATTTCACCCAAAATTGGGAGTTAAAACCTTGGCTACAATTTGTGACTATTGGCTCAGCATGGCATGTTGGCATATTACTATGCTTCACAGATTGGTCTGTACATTTTAAAGCTTAAATTGGTTTTGATAGCATTATATTGCCAGACATTCTATCAGGAAGCGAAATAACAGCAGGCAAATGGATGTAGTTCCCAGTAATTCTTGTAATCATTTCTGGATCCTGTACATAATGACTGAAGTTCAAAGAATATGCCACTATTGTTAGACCTTTTCTTCTTGGAGTGGATCGTCCCATAATTTGAATCAAAAACCATTAATAACAATGCACTCCTGAAAGTTACCTTATTCATCTGCTTCTTAATCCCTTGCAGTTGTTTTCCTTGTGAACCATGTTGCATGGAATGCTTTTGTGCATTTAATCTGGCTCAGTATACCTGCCATGTGAAGTTAGCAAATATTTTTTGATAGGAATTGAACAGTCATGCCAGATCATTCTTTTTTCCTCTATTGGTAAATGTCTATCTTCTGAAAGTGAAAAAATCAAACTCTATATTCATTATCACTCTCTAATTCTCACCTCCAAAGATGTTGAGCAGCACCAGATGTTTCATCACAGTTCTTAGGAGTAATTCTTCAATAGTCTTGTAACAGCATTATTGAGGTTGCTTATAATTGGCTATTGGACTTGTTTGGTTTTTAGTCTCAGGTTAAGGCATTTTAATTTATTTAATTTTGGCATGGTTATGACATGCTCGTTTAAATCCATTCAGTTGTTCCATGTCTAAGCAGTAGATAACTTCTGACATCCATATTTATCTCCTAGGATGCTATTCATCTAGTGTCTCACATCCATTTTCTTTACCATACCAGTGATCTAATATTTGGTATGGCAGGGCATTTATGGAGTCCCACCTGCCAGCATTTAAAGAGAGCAATCCTAAGCTAGAGGTGGTTACTGAACTCATTCGTGGTCAGCACCCACACCTGAAGGGCTTTTACAGTAAGACTCTCTCATCTCTCTCTCTCAAAATTGATTTTGGATGCTGTATGATTTATGATATATGAGATCTTAGACCTAAATCACTACCTCGTACTTTCTTTATCCTTTTTAGGGAATGATCCATTTTTCAAATAGGACACAATGATAAGTCTATGGGTCTTACCTGTTTTATCATGTGGTCATCTAGGTGACATATATAGAGATTTCTAAGTTTGGACGTCTAAATGGAAGATGGTTATACTATGATAAAACAAATTGGGAAACACTTAGGTGGTGTGTGTTTTTTTAACTTAATATCGAATGTGATTTGCTTTTAGATTTTAGATTGTTTTTTATTTTTTATTTTTTACTTATTTTTAAATTTTTTTGATTGAATAAAAAAAACTAAAATATTTGGTTTTTTACTGAATCCTAAAAATGACTTTTTGAAATAATCAAAACACAATCTCACCATAACCCTTACTCTATTAATATTTAATACTTAACAAAAATAAAATAACAAAAAAACCAACAACATAATAATTAATACTATTAAGTTGTATTTTGAATTGAGTTAAATTAAGTTCTATTTAGATTTAAGTAAAAAAAAACAACCGTCATCTTACTCTTGACTGTTTATTTAAATTGGATTGTTCATTCCCAATTTACTGAAATTTGTTGCATGAGCCCATTAAGTTGATGTTCTGAGGAATGATTTATCTAGTAGTTTGCAAGGCCTTAAACTTGCACCTCGAGATATTCATCTGGCGCTTCTAAAGTGGTATTATCTTTTTGGAAGTTTAATACAACCTCAAATAAGGTCCAAGTTAAGCGAAGTCTACATAAATGAAGCCCTACTTGTTGAACATTCCTCAAAAAGACCATAACTTGAGTAGCAACCATGATATTAAGCTACAGTCAGAAAATTGAGCTCAAGGGTAGAATGATTTCTTTAAAGCTACTATGGAAATCTTGAATATCATGTAAATCCTATATCAGTCAGGCGGTAAATTTGATTAAAGCCAGGACAGGGGCAATGAGTGAAACTTTTTGCTCTTTGAAAAATAAATTCTACATCTGTCAGTTGTGTGTAGTTCAATTTCCACTCTTTTACCCCTTTATAGTTGGCTTCTTCCAAAGATTTAGGTTATGTTTTGGTTCCTAGAAAATTTAAGGGAAAGAAAATAAAGAGGAAAGTAAAAGAAAATAAAAAGTAAAGAAATTTTTTTTTAAAGTTCATAAATTATTTTTTTATATTACTTCAAACTCATTTCACTTATTTTAACTCTTCTATATTAAGATTAAATAATTTTAAAATATATAAGTTTTTAACTAAATTTAATTATATATTTTTTTTTCTTTTATATTTTTATAATGAAACCAAATATGAAAAAATTGTTTTTGTTAACAGTTTTCTTTCCTAAACACTTTTCGAGAACCAAATATAGCCTTAGTATTTTTCTTCATGCTTGAGTTTCTGCATATCTTGAAGGCTAAATCATCTCTTGTTGTGAATGCACAGAGAACAAGAACGAGCGGGTGATATGTGTGAAGAATATGACCCCAGAAGATGTACTCCACCATGCAACCAGGCTACGAAATGCGTTGGGAAGAAAGGTGCTGAAGCTGAAGACGAGGCATGTCACCAAACACCCAAGTGTTCAAGGTACATGGACAACTGCCATGAGAATTTGAGGTGCAAGGGAAATGACATAAGGAGCTTGTTTTGGAAAAATATCCCTAAATTGAGCAAAAAGCTCCATACACTTCTCTACTCGGATATGCACTTCTTCTTTACTCTTTTTTGGGAGGTAAAAAAAGAAAGGGGCAATGGTCTGTAGGAAAATCCAACTGCCATTTTGGTATAAAGTATAAACATGGCTGAGCAGGGACCTTGCTAGTCATGGTTAATGTAATATCTGAGTGAGTTTTGTTTAGATTGTGGATGGTCCCCTGCATTTTGGTCCTTTCCATGTTCCATGCAAATTATTCTCACATAAATGTGGTCAAATTGAACCTTGAATGCCCAAAACCATCTTTCCTGTCTTTGTTTTCAATTGCAGAACATAAACAGAACTGATTGGTTGTTCAAAAATAATTGAGCCTCAGTTGCAGACATGTTGTCATCCTTGGTTTTGTAGCTCTTTTGTTGGTAGTTTTTTTCTTTAAAAAGGCTGGTTTAAGCTGTTGTTTTAAAAAACAGTTTCTGAAAACACTTTTTTTTTTTAAATGATTTTGTAGAATAAAAATAGGTTTAAAATAACTTTTATATATAATATTTTATTGTTAATCATTCTTCATATGTGTAGTTATTTTTTTTAAAAATAGTCTTTGGAAATCAAGGGGAAACATTTAAAAACAACTAAAAATATTTTTTGAAAATACCAAGTTTTTTTTGTTTTTAAAAATAGAAAACTGTTTTCCATTTTTTTTGGTGGTCTTGAATACCTAACTAAAGAAAACGATGCTTGGAAAAACAATCAAAGAAATTGTGAAATAATTTTTTAGATTTTTTTAAAATAACTTTTACAACTTCCTTAAATGCCTAATCTTTATAAGGTGCTTATAGCACTTCAGGAATCACTACCAAACAGACCCTTCTTCAAGCTATTACCATGGACATGGACCAAAAACAACAACTTTTGTTGAGCTTGAACATGTTAAGAATTTGATGTAGTAGAAAAGTTGATGTGTGCCCAGTGAAACACCACACTATTATTCGGGGCAAGTAATATCTCGAAGCTGTAAATTAGTATGTTACCCAATAAGACAAACAAAACTTTCCCGGAAAATTTCAAATACAAAACATGATTATGTGTATAAAAATTGTGACTGCCTCATTCTTTTAAGAAGCCTAAAAAATCCAGCCATGGGGTAATGGTACCTTTGAGAAACCCCAGAGCTGAAGCCTCGGATTCCAGCCTAAGTATTTGGGCAGGATAGGTATGAACCGTATGATACATTGAGATTTAATCATGCACCATTATTGGCGGCAGAGGCGGCCTCAGCAGCCTTCTTCTCCCTCTGTTTCTCCCTTTTTTTCTTGTTTTTTGCAGCGTTCTTGCTCATTTCTCTGTATTATAGTGTTTAACAACATCATTAGCATTATAAGAATCAAAACAGGGCATGTTAAGAACAAATCTGTAGGTAGTGGACTTACTCTGTAGAGCTCCCTCCAAATAGCTGGTTTATTACACAAGCATTAAAACCGTCAGAAAACACATAAAAGCAATAGCTGACTCAATAATTCATATTTTAAAGTCTAAAAACTACATTAATATGCACACGATGAAACCTAAAGCAATTGATAAAATCAACTTTGGGTCTTCACCTTGGGGTTTGGAACCCACACTGTGTCTCTTGCGGAAGTTTTAGGATGATGAAGATGATGATAATAGGATGCGGGGGCGTTTTGATGTGATGTAAAGAAGTTATCATCTCTAAATCATTTTAAACACAAATTGTAACCGTCTTATTTTCTATGTTAGTAAAACCTCACCCAAAACAAAAAAAAAAAAAAAAAAAAAAAAAAAAACAAGATTAGAAACAAGGCCACTCATCCATTTCCTAATTGACCTGGTTTTAGATAGGACCAATGAGATATAAAGAAACAAATGTTACAAAAATCAAAATATAACCCATTTAAAAAAAATGAAGAAGAAATGAAATGGTTCTATCAACATGTACTGTCCTAAATGAGTTCAGTCATTAATTATAAAATTTCCAGATGTAGTTTTATGTACCTTGGTCTGAATGGCAGCTGCAGTCTTTGCATGTGGTGGACGATATGCAGCAGGTTTTTGAGTAGGAGGGTTGGCGGAAGTAGCTTTGTTAGGAGCCACGGAAGATTTTGAACCTTGCCCTGAAAATGAGCCACTCTCTCCAATAAACCAAAAGAATGCATTTACAAAATTTAAAATTAAAAAAGGTTCTTCAATACCAAAAAAGAGATAAACCTTGTTGTTTGGTTTCTCCAACTTTTAATGAGTCAATGGACTGGGCAAGTTCAGCAATTTCACCAAACCTATCTGGTGATTCCGGTTTCCAATCAGCCTGTGTTGGCAGAGAAAAAAAAGGACATAAAAACTACAAGCTGATTCAGGACCTTAGGATAAGTGTTACTGACAACACTGACCTGGTACAACTTATCAAACATCGTCTTGAAATACAGTGATCCATTGGGGTGGAAAATTTTAATCCTGCAGCAATAAAACATAATGATGAAAGAATTTATCGGAGAATAAGTTCATATTTTACCAGACTAAATAAACTCATTTGAACACGACAATACACACACCACCAACCTAATAATATGAAAGGAGTCAAAAAATAAAAACTAAAATTAAAATAAAAGAATATGACAAGGAACAAAGACAGCATCCAAATGGAGTCATGAACAGTTAAAAGGGTATATACACTTTTTCGAAAGAAGGAAGCAAAGAATAAAATTCATCGCTTATAACATTTGGCTAAAAAGGAACCGGCTGTAGTCAAACAAGTTAGAGAAAACCTGAGAATCAGCTAGGGTAGCCCCCCAATTTCAGGTTTCCCCCACTTGAACATCCACATCAGCATAAAGGTATGCCATCTAAATTTAAAAACATTTAGAAAATGTAATGGAATGTATTGACCCCTCTTCTCCAAACCCACAAGATGATATAACAAATCAAAAGACCAATTTACCCATTGTCAACTTGTAGTCTTGGAGCTGTTGTGGCAGTCATGAAATAGCGTCCATCTGGGGACCATTCACTTGTTACAGACCACTCAGCCCTAGTTGTTCCAAGCTGCTTTTTCTCCTTGTAGTCCCAAAATGCCTGAAGTGCAAAAGAACATGAACACAAGGAACAAGAAAGAAAATGTGATGAATTTTTTGGTACTGAACGTATAAATTGGTGTAGCTACTTTATAACTGGGGTTATAAGGAAGAAAATAGACATTTTACATACAAGGACATATAGATACAGAAAGAATTATGAAAGTTAAGCCACAATAAAGCATCATTTATGAAAAGGAAAGAACGGTAGCCAAAGAACAATCATGGGAAGCTATGTATGTGGATATTGTAATACTAGTAAAAATTTAAAACTTTAATTTCTCTGCAGCTGGACTCCATTCTATCTCAAGCAACAGGTACCAATTGAAATTTTTTAGCAGAGAACTGCTCTTTTCCAGTTCTCTCAGTACATGATTATATTGCAATTTTTGTATTACTCATCCAGTTTCTCTAGGAGCAGAGTGCTACCGAGTTCACACTATGACCAAATATAGAACTTTCAACTTGCAAAAGCAAAAGCCAGCATATTGCAGTGAGGAATCAATTGAAAATTAGAGAAGAAAGTATTATAATCTTGGATTACATACCATATCACCAGGTAAGTTTCCAAAACCTGCCAAACATAGGACTGCAAACCAGGGAATTAAGGCCACACAAATACATAGTGAAAAGGAAGATGAATGAGAAATTCAAAAAAAATTGTAACACATTGATTATTAGTGTAGAAAAGCATAATGCAGTTTTTTCTTTTAACCGAAGGATACACTTCCCCTTTGGATTCCATCGAATAGTATTGTAAGGGCCTGTGCCAAGCTCAACCAGAGGATTGCACTTCTTGTCAAACACTGTTGCTTTTGCAGGCATAACTGAAATAGGTTAAGGGACAGAACAATATGCAATGTACTGCAAGAAAATATTTCTGAAAAGAAAAATGTAAGGCTACAAACTAGCTGCATTTCCCTTTACATATACTCCAAAGTATCAATAAGAGAAGCACTGACAACAAATATCTAGTCTTGAAAACTGAAAGTTTTTCAATTAAACCTAACATTCATCATATTGATTCCAAAAACTGTAACTTAATAGAAGGCAAATACCTGGTGGTAGATGAAACACCACCGGTAAGTCCTACCTAAAGAAATTTAAAATGATCTTATTGTTTTATTAACTGATCTTGGCCCATCTGGTTAAAAAGGAAACACTTTCACAAATAAATAAATAAATTGTTTAGTGTAACCAGATAAAATTAAACAGTAAAAACGCATCTAAAAGGTTTTTTGAGGTCTCTGCACTTAAATTCAATGCTTAACCTAAAAGCTTATCCTGATAAGATTAATGATGCCTTCAACCTTGGAAAAATTTTTGTAGAGGTTTCTGTTCGAAGTATTGCTGTATTATATGGAAGGAAAATAAGGATACACCCATAAACAACAGCAAATTCTGAACCAGAATATGACCACTGAACATCATGAACCGGCCCTTCTTTACCTGCAAATATACCAAACAATAAGCATCCTGAAGGCAGTTAAAACTGACTTTGGGTTGCACAATTAAGATAGTAACATACTGAGTGGCACAAGGCCTTCATGGGTTCCATTTGTTGTCAGGTAGTTCAGCTTTGATTCTCCAAAATAACTCTGGTTGGTTTTATCAACATCAGCTTGAACCAGAACTAGAAGCCCCGTAGAGCCACGATTCCAACTCAATTGCACTGTTGAACATCGGAAAAAGCTTCGTCGAGCGACAGGTTGACTCATTGAATTTTCACCACAAGCAAATATCTGGACACTGGCAGGAATTCCCTACATAAAGAGGAGGCTTAATGTCATATGAATGATTCCAACAATTTGACCAATTTTAACCAGTTTCTATACAATCTGTTGAAGAATATCAGACTTTCAGAATTTCATGATGTAAAGCAGTAATGGCAATTCATTTAATTTGCAGAACTTTAACCCAATGAGTGACCTATAAATAACCATGGAACCATCCCAGAAATAAGTATTAAGCAGTGGAACACAAACCTTAGATTCTGGAATAAATGCAGCCACATGGGACCCAGGTGCCTTAGAAAGCTCTACAGCAGCTATTCCGGGAATTCTAACTCGATATATAATTCCTTTAGAGAAATCCCGAGCATCAAAAAATTGTATCTCATTTGTTGCCAGACGGCATGCAATAGCTTCATCAGAGCTAAATTGAACTGAGGGCCTAAGGGCAAGCAAATTAGACACTCGAAATCATATAAAAATTTTGAGTATCAAATTTTAGATTGACATCAATTTTGGAGGGGTAAAATCAAAGCATAGCACCAACCATAACAAAACTATGAAAAAAATATCAAAATGCTTGAATTTTATACATAAATGATTGAAATTCACAGAACAATAAAACCTCATGAACTATTATTCATACCATGTGGTTTTGGTCATGTTCTTCTGGAAGTGTTGATAAACAGGAGCACCGGTTTCTGTCTTCCATAAGATGACATTCTTTTCCTGTGGTGTTGAGGGTCTTTGAAAGGTCTGAAGATAGGTCCCGCAAGGGGACATGGTGGCTGCAGACATGTTGGGAACTGCAAATGATCTGATCTCTTTGGAGCTGCTGCAATCGTATATGCTGACAGTGGAGTCTGATTTCATCACCATGAGTCTGGACCCATCTTCGCTGAACTTTGCATTGGTACAAATAACCTTTTCAAGCTTGACAGCAGGTTGACCATTGTTGAATGGGGGTCCACACCATAGAGAGAACCCTTCTGGTGCTCGAACTAAGAGAAAGGAAGAAGGAAGATAAGAGAAGAGCTAGAAATAAAAGGTCAACCATGCAGGGAGAGGGAAGAATTACCTAAAATCTCCAAAGATGGCACAGAATCCATGAAGCTGACAGGGGAATCAATGAAAGGACAAGCTACCCTTTATCAGCAGAATGTCTGCAAAACAGAGCACTGCTGATGGATCTTTTTAAGAACAGTTTGACTCCAAAGAAAAAAAGATGGAAAATGTAGCCATTCTGAGTAGTGAACTTCAAGGAACAGATAAGAGACAATTTATTTGAATTGTGCATCTTAGGGAACTTGTAATTTTTTATATGCATTTTATTTTTGTCCATATAATTCTGTAGAGTACCAGCTAGCTGTCTTCTTTCTTCACACACACAAATTATTTCCATTTTTTAAAAGGAACTAAGATAGAACGAGTGTATCAAGACCTAAGTGATGGATTTTTCTTTCTCACCTGCACAGGAGCCTGCCTTTTTGCTACCTGCATAGGGCACCAAAGCCACTTCTGGTTAGAAGGATTCCTAGCAAGGTTCAAACTTCAAAGTACTTTCTTTTGGTTTCATTTCTGTTAGAAGTAGACAGGAAAAAGCCAAAGGAATTAAGACATCCATGCAAACAATTTCACTCAAAAGAATCAAAAAGTTACGTTTGTAACCTCTGTTTGGCCTGTGATATAAAATGCTGAAGTGCCCGAAAATTCTATTACTTACAACCATGGCAACTAATGACCTTTGCTACCATATATCAAAAGACTAAAATCACCAGATCAGTGCTACTGGAACTATGAGATTTCCAATGAATTCATAAGTCAAATAATGTGAACATAACTTAACTGGTCTACGGCTTGGAACAGTACAAGGTTGCTCATATTGCTGCATATTTAAAAAGTCATATCTACCACCTCAGGAAGCCTTTCTTTTTTGTGATAGGAAACACAACATATGATAGAAAAGTGTCTAACAATAAGGGAGCAACCCTATGTACACGGGGCTATACAAAAAGGCACAGAAAAATGCAGCACCAGCAATCACAAATTTTGGGGATTTCAGACAATTAGGCAACTCTGCTCCAAGCAAGTCTGAAAGAGCAAGGTCATAAAAAATGTAAATTTCAATCTGGACAAACACCATTAGAATTAGAACAAGGTCATATTTTAGAGTAAAATGGGCCTTCTGAACTCTTCCTCTACAGACCCTTTCCTAGTTTAGGCCATTTCTAAAAGGTTTTCCTTTTTAAGCCTTAGTTGAACAGTTTTGTGCAACCAATAGGATAAGTTGCCTTAGTTGCCGGTTAGTGTCACCCATGGTTGATAGCAAGCCCACTTCTGATTACCAACTAGCCTCCCAGAAATACAGCATTACTGATAGCAGTTCTAAAGGTGGTATGAATAAACAAGTTCTAACCTTGATAAATCATACTTCTATTATCAAATCCAACTATAGATGAGATAAGGTTTTTGGCTATCAAAAAGGGAAGAAAAAAATATGAGATGAGGCTTTCTAGTTCTGATTTATTTGTCATGCTGCATTAATTCTTTGATCAACAACCGAAAAGTGGTAATGAGAAAGATACTATCATACTGCACAAATGCAGAACCTCCACAGCTACCAATGCCTCTGCCCTCGCAACCATCACTGTTCTGCGCAAACTGTTTTGCTAAATTCAACTGTTTTTCCTGAGAAGCTGCCATTTCTAAGACTTGGCAAACACGACTCTCCATTTTTGAGAAATTTCAAAAAGTTTTAAAAATAAAAATAAAAATGAAAGACACAAAGAAAACCCCAGCCACGCCATGAACAAACATTTTAATAAAGCACACAAATACGAAGATACAATACATACAGCACAATCGTATACAACACTCAAAGTGACGAGTCTTAATAAAAATTTTCAAGTTGATAGGCAAACAATTATATATACTATAATGTGGAATCGCTATCCCTCCGTTTGGTTGCAGAGAAAACAGAGGAAAAGCAAAGAAAATAAACAAAAACGAAAAACTTAACTCCACTAAGCTGAATCGTTGTATTAGCCAGAGTTAAGCAATAAAAAAGCTAAGATTCAAGTTGAATTTCGCTTTTTTCCCTTTCCTACATTTTTTTGGCAATCAAACAGAGCGACTTTGAATTTTGACATTCCTAGGGTTTGAAGAGAAGGGTTACCTGAACCAGAGAAAATGTAAAAGATATCAACTTTTCGGAAATTTCAATCGCCAGCGTCGGGCTTCCCGAGGGAAAATGGACTGATCGGAGATCCGCCGGAGAAGTCCGTCGACGTCTTCTCAATCTGACACCCGGGCGTTGAGCTCGCCGCTGTTTTGTGTGAAAGCGCCGGTCTGGTGTGCAACTGCCTACTCAATCAGCCAGTGAAAAGAAGCCACGTCGAAAATTTTATGGATTTGGGTTGGGCCCTGTCCTAAGGTTGTCTGACTGGGCTCGAGCCGGTCTGACTGGGTATTGGACCAAAATTTTGGGTCTTGGGTTGAGGCGCGGCTGGGCTTCATAAGAAAGTTTGCATATTTCAAACCAAGATATGACTTGATCACAAATCAAATTAAATTTAGGTTTATGACATAATTCCAATGATGAAAATATTAGTAATTACGGATATCGTTACTTTGATTTTACGGATAAATCAAATATATCAGCGGATATTTTGGAAAAAAATATCGATAGGCCTAAAATTGATCAAAATTTACAAAAATATAAGAAAAACTTTATTAAAAATGTAATTAGAACTATAATGATATTTTAAAGTTATTTTATTAAATAATTTGATATATGCATAATATGATTTATCATATTTGATTATAATATTATATGCATCGATAAAAATATGAATTTTATAAGTGTACACTTACTATTAAATTACATCAAATATTATTTTATCATTATGATATTTGATTATAATATGTTTAATTTTAAAATATATATTAATATTAAAATTATAATCTATTTAATTCAATTGTATTAAATGATATAAAATAAATTGTGATATATATATATACAATTTTTTAATATTTAATTAATCTATTAATGATATTAAAAATTATCATGATAATTTTTATATTTTTGGTAATCAATTAAAAGAATTTTTTGTATTTAATTATAAAATAATTATAATTAATTTGCTCTTTAAAATATTATTTTAATATTTTCTTTTTATGATGACTTTAAATATATATATATGTTTAGTGCATAATATTTAATAAGGGGTAAGTTTGGCCTAATGGTAAGTGAACTGAACCCCAAATCAAAAAGGCATTTTTGAGGCGATTATAGCGCGTTTGATCTCGTCGACCCGCGTTGACTATCCAATATATCGGGGAAAATCGGCGATTTATCACCATATCGCTTATATATCATGAGATATCGCCGATTTTTGGAGATTTTTCTCAAAATTTTACCAAAACGATATCTAGATATTTTCTTCCATGCATGATTCAACCCTAATTTGTTTTATGTTTAGAGACACCAAACAATAAAATAGGTAGCTTTATAACAAGAATTGTTGTTATTGAAGTAAATGATATGACTTGAGATGCCAAACAAAGGTTGTTGGGTAGTGCCTCTTTTGAGTGCCAATACCCCTTCAACAATAATTCCATGTAACAAACCCACTTCATTATCTAAGTGCCTAGAGCCTAGTGCCCTATATGATTCTAATGAGAAAAATTAGGTTTCCATGGTTTGCCAATAAAGAATATGTGGTACTTCCCTACAGAAAAGACCCAACTCATTGTCATGTTATGAAAAGTGATAGAATTGTGTATTAATATGCGGTGATAAAGCTTTTAGTAATAAAGGGTTGCCTTTTTCTATAGGGAACAATGTCATACCTTCCATGCAAAAAGATTGGATTCTTTATTCTAGATTTCATGCGATTTGCTTGTTGGTTGACTAACCAAATTCAGATGGAAATAGATTGAATTGAATTGAATTTATCATATGAATTACGTTGTGACAATTTGATCTTCAAATTGGTTGGATATGAAGTATTTTATTAAAGTAAGTATCATACCAATGATAAAATAATTGAAAATCATCGATAACGAAATAATTGAAATTCATGATGTAATCGTTTTAGTTGATAATATAATATTTTAAAAAACCGTTTAAGTTATGGGATTGACCGATGAAATTAATAAAAAACCATAGAACGAGTGTTCAAATCCAAAACCCTAACTACAACCTAACCCTAATTCAAAATTTGAAGAACAATGGAGATAATCATAAAACTAGGGTTGACACAAATCCTAACATCACAAAAGCCTTGATCTTCCCAAAGGCTAAACTTGAGGGCCCACTAGTCCAAAAGAGCAAATTACAATAATCAATGTAATTATAAAGTGGGAGGAGAAAGGGTAAGTGCCCTAAAAATGAGGTATAAAAAAAATTTACAAGTGAGTGTATTTCTTTATATGATTCACAACCCTAATAATAGCCTAACCAAGACATCTTTTTCTCTCTTCTCCAACTTGTCCCTTCTATCCTTGTACAACAATTCTTCCACTTGGGATGCCTCCCCCACAAATTTCTATTTTCTAATCAATTACAACCATCTTATCTTCTTTTTTTCTCCCTCACTTTCTCTAACTTTCTAGGAGTTGACAATATCCAAACACATCCCATGCCCCACTCCACACCCACCCACCCACCCAACTTGTCATGCAAAATTTCCTCCTTTGTCCCTTTAATAATGGAAAACCCTCATTTATTTTTGCTTTAGGTAAAGCTCCCACACATTTTTAATATGAATTTTTACTTGGGAGTCACTCGTTTGAAACCCATTTCATATTCAATGACCCAAATGACCCTTTTGCATGAATCATGCTCATTTACTTGTTTTATATTGGGGCAGGTTGAACTTCACCTGCCCCCCTTTATAATACAGCCCTACAATAGGCTCCAATACTGGGGGAGGTTTTGGGTTGTGCCCTAACTTAATTATCAAGGCATTAAGCCATGGGTCCCTTTGTTTTAGGTCATAAATGAGCCAACAAATGGGTGTTTTTGCTTTTAATTTGTGTCTCCAAATGTCTAATGAACAACTAATTATACTAAGAAATTTGTATTCATATTGATCAATGTTTTCATTTTGTTGTCTATTTTTAAATTGGTATTTTTGAGGTAAAATTAACAAGGATTTTGTATTTTCACGAAGGTATTCAACATATTTTCATTTATCTAACTTGATTTATTTTTATATCATTAAGAATTGAGAATACGTTTTATTGAAATTATATAAAAAATATTATTAGGTGTTGATATTATTTATAATAATTCACATCAAACCATATAAATATTGTTTATTTTGAGTGTAAAGAGATTTTCACGATTTTAAAATACGTTTATAAAATTAAAAAAAATTTTATAGTCAAAAACTTTTTTTTTTTTGTTCCAGCGGGATATCAAAAATACTCAGACACAATATCTTTATTGTATTACACAAAATTATAAAATAAAATAAATAAACATCTTTAGTCCAAAACCGTTGGAGATGGATTGTAAATTTGAACAAACTATAATATATAAAAATAGATTTTTTTTCCAAAATAAATTTATTGGAATTCAATTTGGTGCGTTATCAAATGTTTGGACCCTCCGTTTAATTTTCCATTCGAAATTAGTAAAAAAAAAAAAAAAATAGAGATGACCAGCCTGTTTTACTTTATTTTTCTTTCGTTATTAAATTTAAAAATATTGCCAAATTCATTTCAATCCAATTGAATTTTTAAATATTAATTATGATATTAAAATTACAACTTTACCCTCTCCCCTAGAAGGCCTTCATGCCCAAACACCACCCTGTCATTTCAACAACTTGGAGTCTGGAAATTAATTATTTATTCAAATTTACATCTTTACCCTCACCCACGAACTCTCGATCTTCAAAATTACTCTGTAAGTCAAGCATAATGGCGAGCATTTTTGGAACTTTTCGAATATGGGCCTGACATTGAATTTCTCGTTGCCAGTTCCAAGATATTTGTAGAAGAAAGGTGTAATTATGTTGGGTTCTTAGGGGCATTATAGTGAATTTATAAAGGGCTGTTTGGTAAATCCATCTCTCCCCACCACTGTGAGTGGAGTGGTCTCTTCATTTTAAACTCACCTCCATTGCAGTCTTTTTCTTTCTCTGCTTTTTGTCATTCTAGAGAGAGAAACTACTCTTGCTTGCAATCTAGAGAGAGAAGGTAGGGGAGACGGAGAGATGGTGGATGACTTCATGGTGTGTGTGGATAGGATCATAGCATCAGCATGCTTTGAATCAGTGAATGGAGGAGGTGGAGGAGTGAGAGGTGAAGGGAGTGAGAATGTGTGTGCTATTACTAACAGTGGAGGAGCAGGAGGAGGAGGAGAGGGGTCTTCAAAGAAGGAGGGAGGGATGGTCAAAGGTGGTGGGGTTGTGGTTGAGTGTAGGATATGCCAGGAAGAAGATGAAGAGCATGCAATGGAGGCCCCTTGTGCCTGCAATGGCACTCTCAAGGTATTCACCTTTTCTCCGGAAAATTTGTGTTTTGCCTTCATTTTTGTTGGTTTTGACATATGGGTATTTGCGGGTTTGAGCATTTTCTGATTCTTTTGCCTTTATTTTTTGTTCTATGGTACTTTGAAGGATGTGACTTTTGCTCTGAGAAATTGTGTTTTGGATCATTTTTGTTGGTTTTAGCAGCTCGGTATTTTTGGGTTGGAGCATTTTCTGATTCTTTTGCTTTGTTTGCATTCTAATGAAAATCTCTAGGTCTTGAACTTTTCTATGAGAAATTAGAAATTTGTTTTCTTTTTTGCTTCATTTTTTTTTGGTTTTAACTTCTGGGTAGTCTGTGGCTATGAACATTTTCTGATTCTTTTGCGTTGTCTTTGTCTAATGTTACTCTCTGGGACTTAACTTTTTTTCTTTGACTCCACTGAAAAAATTGTGGGTTTGATCATTTTTTTATTATTTTGCTTCGTTTTTGTCCTGGTAGCACTCGTAAGGCCTTACTTGTTTTCCTTAACTTTGGTGAAAGATGGCGTTTTAGCTTCATTTTTTTTATGGTTTTGGCATCTGGGTACTGGCGGATTCATGCATTTGCTTGATTCTTTTACTTTGTTTTTGTTCTTTCTCATGGTACTTTGAAGGTAATGATTTTTCCTGATATTTTATTTTCTTAAACATCACTTCTCTTCACATTATTCTGTGGGTGTGCTTTGAATTGCCTAGTGTTCTTCATCAATAATTGCATTCTTTTCTTGGGTATTGACATGTGGGCATTTGGTTTTGTGAGTACTAAGTGTTTTCATTCAACATTTGACTCTGTCTCTCATGGCACTTTGAAGGCATTGACTTTTCTGGGTTATGCCTGAAACATCACTTCTTTTCACATGTTTCTCTGGGCTTGCTTGTAAAATACATTTGTTCTCTAAATCTAAATCTTCTGTGTTCTTTTCGTTTTTTTCTTCCCTGGGCTGATTTGACTCATGGATATTTGATCTTGTGAGCATTTATTGATTCTGTGATTCTGTTGTTATCTTTTACTGAATCTCTCTCTCTCTCTCTCCCCCCTTGTTTGGCTGTCATTATTTTTTTTTTCCTTATATTTTTTTTTGAATTAATCTATTAAGTGATCTAAATGTTTATGTAAGTGATTTTCTCTTTTTAACATTAGTTTGGTTGCTGAGAAACAGAGGAAACAAAGGAAATTTTCAGTTTTACGTTCATGTTCTTTGAAAAAAAAAAAGAAGAAGAAGAAAAATCCATTAATGGGTTACAGTTGCATTAGGCACAATTGAGTTAACATTCAGAATATTAGTTTTGTCTACTTTCTTGCATTTTCTCGGCAATCAAATGTTATTTCAAGAATGTGAGTTGTTTGTAATTTTATTTATATCCTGTTCTTGGTGTTCTTTGTGAGGTGTTTACTCATGGTTCTAACTCCATTTGGGTTATCAACTCTGTAGTTCAAATATCAGTATTTAACCTTGTTGCACCAAGTTTAATTCAATATCAATTCAATACACTAATTAGAAAACCTGAACAAGTTTTGGAAGATCCATTGGCATGTGCTGTTCATATCATTCCCTCCATTCCTGAACAAGTTATGAAACAGGGAATTCTGCATTATGATGTGTGTTTTGCTGATCCTTCAGGTTCCTAGAATTTCCAGCTAGTTTGGGACTTGTGAATCATAGATTGATATTTTTGGGTTTGGCATGTAGTTTGCTCATAGGAAGTGCATTCAGAGATGGTGCAACAAGAAAGGTGACACCACCTGTGAAATCTGCAATCAGGTTAGAGTTTTTCTTCCACAGTGAATTTATCATATATATAGATATAATTTGAAGAATAATGGGTCAGTTTTTTCTGTTCTTTTAGGTATTTTCACCGAATTATTCTCTTCCACCAGGCAGAAGCAATCCTGATGTAATGGCGATTGATATCAGGTAACCTCCAGCTTAAACCATGCATTTAGTACAAAGCTCGGGTATGCAAATGCATGCTTTTTTAAAGATCCGTGCTTTATAAGTTCTTATCATATTCCATTCTTTAATCCTCTTTACATTTTCTCAAATAAACCACTTTTTTAAGGAGACAGACAAAAAGTCAGGAAGTTATATAAATTTTACAGCAATTCAAACCACAAATAGTTCAAGTGTTGAAGGAAGAGGAGCAGGAAAGGCTATAATTGCTTGTTTGGATGGCCCGGAAAACATTTCTATGTGACTGCTCTTTAACAATAATTAGACCAATAGCATCAAATGTTGGTCCTTTTTTTGCTTAATGTACATAATGAGATAGTAGAAATGTGTAAGACGAGAAATACGGATGGTGAGGCCAGTTAAATTGATTTCACCCTTCTTGTGTTCTCGCTTGCCTGGCTTACAAACTGCAACCCTTTTTAGTCAAGGTGGAGATTTAACAAATGCCTTTTCTGAATCCCTTAAGCAATTTCACAAATTGCATTCTTCACATTGTTCAAGAATAATCTCCTCTTTTGCCATCTTTTTCTTCAAATGCATGTTGCATTATCTATTGATTTAGTAACACTTAAATTTACCCACTGGAGTAGAATTTAAGGGTTCCAACCATTCAGTTGCCTCTGCTGCTGCTTGTTGTTGGAAGTTTTGGCACCCACCATTTGATAGGTCTCTTGAGAGAAAAACAAGCCTAGGCACACTGCCATTGTTGAGATAATCAAAGGGTTGGTTTCTAGGTATAGCATATGGTTAAGAAGGTCATGGCTGTCAATTGAATTAGTTTTTGAATTGAGATACTTGCTTTATTGGGATTTTCTTTTGGGTGGTTTCATTCATCAATGATGCAATTTGTAGATACGACCCCTACTAATATCATGATTTAGAGCAATCTCACTTACCAAAAGGGTCATTAGGTCTGATAATAAATTCCAAACTGTTGTCTTAGACTTTTAGTTGGCAGCTAAGCTGAATTGAAGTTTCGGTTGTTCAATTAATTTCTATGTCATTAAAGGGCAAAAACGTAAATAGCAAATAGCTAAGGAACACAAACGCATGGAAATTCTCTCTTGGTATGATTACAAACCCTCATGGGTGAAGGAATGGAAGAGCCAGCTAGGAGTGCTTTTATCACTATTGATCTGATGGGATTGTCTTGGTTCATAGTCACTCAGGCATAGGACATGGTCTGTGGGTATTCCTGGTACGATAAAACACAGAATTGGTTCTTCTGGACTGATGTTTTCACATTATTTCACTTCCAATGATGGCTTTAACATTATTAGAAACCTCATAGGCAAAATAACAAAAGGGCCACCTTGGTGTCCTCACTTGTTGAAACTGAGGCACAGGACATGGACATGATGATCAGTGTTTATGTCCCACATTCTGAAGAGGTTTTTATTTTTTATTTGTTTTTCAATAGTTTTATCTCATTTTAACTTCTGAAGAATTCCAGGTTATGTTTTGTATCAAAGATTCTAAAAAATTTGAAGTCCTAAATGCTTATGTGTATTCTCCTTTCTGCTAATCAGACAAGCATGGGGGCCCCATATTGATCTCCGGGATCCTCATTTTCTAGCGCTAGCTGCTGCTGAACGTCAGCTACTGCAGTCAGAATACGAAGACTATGCTGTTGCAAACACTGGTAGCATTGCCTGCCTCCGGTCCGTTGCTCTCATTGTAAGCACTGCCCACTCTTATTTCCTCCAAATCGTTGCCTGTATCTTCTTTAGAAGCTAATGTTTGGTGGTTATCTGAACAGTTGTTGATAGTTTTGCTTATACGGCAAGCTCTGATGGTCACAAGAGACTCTGGGATGGTTCAGGAATCATCGATATTCTTCAATGTAAGAACAACATAATGCCATTGAACTTGTGTTGCTCGTATTTACAGACTTGCAGACACAAATAACACGGAGCATAGCCCGGTTCTGATGAAAGTAGACTTTGCATATGTTATGAGATTAGCCTACATATCAGTTAGGATGAGAAGTGTCTGAAGTCTTATTTATAGTGGACTCCTCTTCACTATGTGGATATATTTGAATGTCATGCGGGGTTTGAGATCAAAGTAGACAATATCTATATAAGAGGAAAAACGGGTCTTTACATATCTACTCTTATCTGAACAAATTCTTTACTTTTCAGTTTCAGATATCGCTGCTTCAATTTGCTGGTTTTCTTCTCCCATGCTACGTGATGGCCCGATCATGGTACATTATACAGTGTCGAAGGAGGCGGCAGGTAACTCCACGAAGACGTCGATAATATTAACTTAATAATTGCCATGTGACAAAATTAATTAATCAAATTTGTTTTTCTAGGGTTAACCGAAGAATGAAAGACACTGATGCTGCCATTCTCCAATGGTTCTTCCCAATGCATCTTCACAGGCAACCCTTCTGTATATTGCATTTTCCTTAAGCTATGTACAAGGCACCCAAGAAGTGCCAAAAAGATTCAACAACCAAAGCCCTAGTAGCTCAACCTTGAAGCTACTCAAGAACTCAACAAGAAGAAAATGTAAATAAGAATGTTGAGTTCAGTAGGGTTTTTGTTATATCTTGCTGTGTGGTGTGAGTATGATTTGAAAAAATTGGTTGGCCCCGGTCTTGATCTCTTGTTTCAAATGAAGGTTGTTCAACACTTTGAAAGAGCCACAAGGGCTTCAAAATAGGCCCATTGTTCAGTTGTCTTTCTTTGAAAATTTGTTCTTCTGATCAGATTGGGAAGTGATTTGATTTCTATTCAAAGTATTGTGAAGTAAAATCGGTTAGGTCTGGAGCTTTGTAAACCCAAGTTCAATACAAATTATTAAGAATTCAATCCTAAGGGGTAGTTCAGTTGGTTCAGCTTTGTGTTTGCTTTTGGTCACTAGCTCTAATTCCTTTAGGGCTATTGGAGGTTTAATCAGTCGTTAACTAACTTCAGGGTCTTGTAGGATTAGTTGTGTAAGGTTTGACCATTGAATCGGATGGATTGTCTAGTTTCTTAAGAAATGATTATATTTGATACATTAACTCAAGATAATAATAAAAAATAAATCTTTTCATATTTTTTAAAATATAAAATAGTATATAAATAATTAAATTTGACATTTTTGAAAAAAATATATACAATGTTTTGAAAACCGGACTCATTGGTACTGACGTTGAATTACTTGGGCTGGTGGTTGGACAATCAAATTGGACGGACTGTCTAATCTCCTAAGGGAAAAGGCCCAAAGCCCATTAAAAGCCGAAACCAGTTGAGTGAGGCCTTAAACAAGCCCTAGAAGCCCAATCCAATCCAAACTCAAGGCTTGGCAGCAATTTGGACTTGAACCACTGACTTCAAGCTTTAAAAGCAAGTTAATGTTTTTTTTTTTCAAATAAAAGCTTTGAACAAACATAAATATTTACATTTATGTTTATTTTTATAATAATAATTATGAAAATAATATAAATAATTAAGATGATAATTTTAAAATAATAAAATACAACGACAAGGAAATGAAACTAAAAATTATGATTTTATTTTTCCTTAAATATATTAAGTGTTCTATTTAATAAAATTTAAAACATTAATATATTTATATTTATTTTCATAATTTAATTATATATGTATATTTAATTTCTTGTAATTATTTTAATTTTATATGATATAAAAATTATATAATTATGACATCACTAATCTAATCATAGTTCAACTATCGTTCCAAATAATGAATTATGAATCTATAATTTTTTCGATTTAATAACCGATTCAGTGCTAAAAACATTGAATATGTATTAACACTATTTTTTACAAAATATTAAATCGGATTGGAATTAGGCTCATGCAATGCGGATCATTGGCCAAGCCCAATTAGAAACGATTTTTTTATCATTGAACATTAATCCCAATTATCAATGAGACAAACTTCAATTAAACATGGATTTATCACTTGTTAATGGGTCATGATCTTAAAGTCGGATCCACACTTTGAGAAGCCACAAGGGATCCATTGTTTATATTTTCTTCTCAAGGACCACAACCCCTCTACTCCATCGAAAATGCGCCCGTGACCAAATGCATTTACACCGGCGGTTTTTCTGATTGTGACTAATTAGTGGTGACCAAAAGACTGTGACTGTGACTAAAAACCAATTTTATTGGTAACAATTTGTATTGACTTAGCTAACAATGATGATTATAATGAACAAGGAAGATTGTGACATGGAAAGATACATTTTTGTAGATATCTTAATTCAACAAGCTTCTTTGCTAAACACTATGCAAATCTTCGAGATTTGATGTCCCTTTCTTCCCAATAGTCTACACCAATTAATCCATGTTTTACGCCTCATCGTTTGGTGTCTTCATTCATGGCAAAGCCGCCCGTTGTCAAAGAAGAGTAATTAAGGATGCAAGTTGTACAAGACTTGAATTTCACCCAACAACCCAATCAAAATGTAAAACTTAATTGTAATAACGTAAAAAATAAAAATAAAAATCAAATTTTCTAATAATAAACAATTTTAATTTAAAATGGTTTTTTAAGATGAAAATTTAAAATAGAAGTTTTCTTTCCATTCATTTCTAATTTAAACATTTTTTTTCTTAAATTAAAGATATATATACATTGACATAATTTTTTAATCGATCAACATATTTTAAAAAATCACAAAATATAAACAAAATATTTTTATAATACTATAGAAAATAAAAGTGAGTGGTGGCATCATAATCTTGATACTAATCATGTCATTAGGAATGCGATTATATTTAAATATAATTAATTATACTTAAATAAACTCTTTAAAGTTTCAAATAATGTAGGTGAAAGGGTCTTATCACCATAATTAAGACACTAGACAAAGAACAAATGGGTTAGGTTTTTTTTTTGTTTGCTTTGACAATGATCTTAGTGGCCTTCAAAAATTCTACCAATGGTGATGTTGACTCCATTTAAAAAAATATTATTTATAAATTTTAATTTTAAGATTTTATTTATTTATTTATTACTTCTTAAAAAGTGATTGGTGAAAGAATTTGAATCCGTAGTTTGTAATATAAAAAAGAAATTAAAAGAAAATGTAAGAGCATAGTTTTCAAACAGCTGATTTATAAAAAGGCGTATAGTATGACTTTAATTACATCGATAATCTTTTTTTGTCAAGCGATAAAGCATTTTTCTTGACTTTGTATTCATTTCATTCATTATACTTTAGAATTAAGAAGTGGGTCATATTCATGATTCCATTGCTCTTTAATTACTCTGTCACTTTCATATTAACACAATTTCATCATTTTTTATCCCTATCATATTATTTTAGTTTGTATGCGTGGTACATGTCTTTGTGTATGATATTAAAACTTTTCATTGAAGTCTTAAATTAATGTTATGTTTGGTTCCCGAAAAATATCAAAGAGAAAAAAAAACACTAAGAAAAATGATTTTGTTATATTTGGTTATTCTATAAAAAATATAAAAAATTAAATATAATTAAAACTAATTAAAAACTTACATATTAAATTTTTAAATGTTTAATCTTTATATCGATAAGTTGAAATTAGTGAAATAAATTGTAAATATTATACAAAAATAATTTATTGACTTTAAATATTTTTCTTTTATTTTTTTAAAATTTTATTTCCTTATGTTTTTCCTTTCTATTTTCTATTTTATGACGTTTTTCCTTGAATTTTATGAGAATCAAATATAACATAAAAATTAATGATAATAAGAAAAAGAGAAAATTATTTAGTAGTTAATGAAATTTTAAAACATTTAACAAATTTAAAGAAACTCATGAATTTATAATATTTGAATTTCCACAATAATGAAATTAAAAAATCATGAATATTTTCTAAGATTTTATGTCACTTCATGGAAGATGTGGAACTCCATGTTTTGTGGCACAGTTTTGGTTTGGCTTCATTGTTTTTTCTAGGTCAAACAAGACTGGCCAACTACCCTGCCTCCATTAGCCTATAATTCAAATGTCAATAATATCTTATTTCTAGTTGTTTTTTAAAAATAAAAAATAAAAAATAAAAAATGTTGCCACCTTTCCAGTATTAATTTTAGAATTTTTGAAATATTTATTTTGTTTACAAATTTAAATATTCTTAATTTGATTTTAAATAAATGATTAATAGATTTAAAATAATTTTTAAATTGAAGGGCTTTTTGATACAACATCTTATAAATTTTAAAATTTTAAAAATAACAAAATCATTTATTTTTTTATTTATTTTAAATATTGAAAATAAAAACCTTTCTAAAAATTTAATAATCAAACTTATTCTTAGTAACATGTCATATGAAAAGTAATATTAAATAAATTAGGCAAAATATTCCTAACAATAGTAAAGTGATGCAGATTTTGCTATTGAATTTGTTAATTATGCTCACAAATCAAATAGATAAATATAATATATTTTCATAAAAATTCTACAATATTGAATAATTATTTTTGAAATTTTATATTTTAATTTATTAAATTAAGAGTATTTATGTGATACAAGTATCGAAAACCTCTCATAAAACCCTAATAAGGAATTTGATATTCATTATAAGACAATGAGTAGGGTTTTTTTAGATACCTAAGTCTGTCTTATTCTTAATGGGATATAATTGAAATTAAAATTAAATACAGGACGTGTTTGGGTATTGCCTTGTCCGTTTTCGATTATATATAAAATTAAATTTTAAAAATAGTTTAATTATTTATTTTATATATATAAGTTTTTTTAAAATAAATTTTTTAAATAATAATAATAATAAACGGGATAAGACATGATAAATATGAAAATTTGCATATTTGTCTTGTTTAATTTTTTTATTAGGATATGATGATAATTATTTTGAATAAATGGGACGAGTAACATCCCGTTGGACAACTAGCAATCTAGGATTGTATGGTAGATGTGGTTACTTCAAAAATAGTTCAATGGGACCTTGCACATAGGATAATTCATCAAATTGGGAAACATTTGAAAGGCATTGAGCCCCATTTACTTTTCCAAACACAGAACCATAGACATGTGACTTTCACAATACATATAAATGCTATTTACTTATTTTTATTAAAAAATAATTCAAGAAAATTAAAAGGTTGCCCACCTTGATACCTTCTAACAAACTTACCTTTTATTTGGCAATATTATAACAAAAATTAATTTGTGAGAATGCTTTATTAAATAGTTTTTAACCATTTTACAAATAAAATTCTTCTTAAAGACTTAGGGTTTGGTTGGAAGCTGTTTTTTCGAATAATTTTATGTTCTTTAAAACGAAAATATAGAAAACATGTTTGACAACCAGCCGAGTTTTTGTTCGTTTTCACTTGTTTTTTAAGGATTGTTTTAAGAAATAATTATAAAAACACGTAGAATGATTATAAATATAACACTAATTATAAAATTTATTTTTCAAATATATTAAAAAAAAGGTTAAAAACATTTTAAATTTCCAAACTAACTTTTATTTTATAAAAATTAGAAAACTGTTTTAAAAAATTGTTCTTAAAAATTATTTTTTATAATTATTTTAAAAAACAATTATCCAACAGGTCCTTAAATATCGAAAATTAGTTTTTTGATTTTTAAATCTTCAAAAATAAATTATTTTTAGAATAAATGTTTTTCAAAAAATGTTATCTGCAAAATATATTTTTAAAGTTAAAAAACATTTTTTTGTTCTACAAAATAAAATTTTATTTTAGCTAAATTGAATTGAATTGAAATACATGGAAGATTAAAAAAAAAAAAAGTTTTATCAAAATAGTTGCTTAGAGCACTTTGACCTTAGATTGTAGGCACAAACCTCAACATAATAGGGCTTAAACCTACAATTATTAGGCCTTTTTTTATGGTAGCTATTTCTTGACTCCTTGGACTATGGTCCCAACCTATAAAATTATAATTACATTAAATTAACATTAAGGGAATTTATGAATTTGAATTATTGGAGGTGTGACATATAATAAGATATGATTGATATAATGTAATTCACAAACTTTCAAAAGATGAGTTGGTCATTGTACATACCTTCAAAGAAATTCCTTTAAAAGATTTAAAGCTTGGTAATATTTTATTTAATATTGTAGTTAAATTTGAAAAATGGAGGGCTTGACATATTTCATATATTAATTTAATTAATTTTTAGATAATTAATTTAATTTTACGTTTAATTCTTAAACAATACGAGAATTGAGTTAAGTTCATCAATTTTAATTAAATTATAAAACAATAAGAATCTAATTAATTATTAAATAAAATCAATCAAATCTAACATAGGTTCGATTATGTTTTAAAAAAATTATAATTTGAATCAGATAGATATATAAATATTTTTAATTTTATAAATAATAAATAATTTTATATATTATTTATGATAAAAAGTATTTTTATTTTTTATTATCCAATATTTTGCTTAAACTCTTGTGAAATTTCACACTTAGATGAGTTTTTTATTTTTGTTTTATTTTTAAATTTACATGGTACCCAAATTTCCCCCCTAAATAGTTAAAAAAAATTATTAGTGATTTTAAGAAAAATCAGGAGGGTAATAAGGTACTTTCCAAAGATTAAGGAAAACGAGAACAAGAAAGAAAGAGACAAGGAGAGAAACCGCGTGGATCCCACCCACGCGAAAGAGAGGGTGGACTTTTGTGCGCACGGCCGCAGTCGTATCATAGGCCCAGATCCCGGAACCGCGCGTGGGGCCACGCGTCGGACTCCACGTGATATCTCTTTACAACAACCTCCCACCAAAATCTTCCCCTACTCTCCCCTCCACACCACCAAGTCCCACCTACCTTCTCTCCTACCGACACGTGTCCTTCCTCTTGTTCACGTGTCCCTTCCGATATATATATATATATATTTCTAATTTTGGTGAGTTTATTTTTTTATCTTCAATTTTTTGAAGAATGCGTTCGTTTATTTATAAAAATAAGAAAATAGTAAGAATAAAATAATAATAATAATAATAATAATAATAAATAAATAGGTGATAAAGTGACACGTGGTGACCCAAAAGAGGAGAGTACAAAAGTGAGAGTAGAGAAAGAGTGGAGGTGTGTATATATATCATATTGTTGAAAAAGAGAACCAAGAAATTTAAAAGGCCGGAGGCGTGGACCCACCGTCAAAAGCCGCCAACCAAAATCCAAAAACTGCCCTGACAGTGATTTCCCGCCAAAACTGACAAAACTATTTTTTGAAAAATATAGAATAAAAATTATATTCCCAAATTAAATAATAATAATTACAACAAAAAATCAACCACAATAATAATAAAATTAACCATAATTATAACCTAACTCAATTTGACCCAATCTATTTGAGTTGTTGAACCCTAATTTTGTCCCTAATCTTGTGACTTTACTTTATATTAATTTATCGGCTTTGAGGGTGAATAAATAAATAATATTGAACATGTTGAGTAATTAACCGAATCTAACTCCATCTGGATTAGTCTATTTGAGTGGTTAAACCCATGTCTTATCACTTTATTTAGATCATAGCGAATGAAAAATTAATTGTAATTTTTAATCTAACATAGTCCAATTCAATTTGTTCAAGTGATTGAATTCTTGACTTCGTTGTTGAGAAATTAGTTTTAATGATAAATGGTTGAATAATATTGAACATGTTAAGTAATTGACTATAAATAGAACATAACTTGACGACCTAACCTATCAAGGGATTGAACCCTAATCTCATCGATCTACTTTAATTAGAGTAGATAAAAAATTATGCATGACCGAAACCTAACTCCATTCAACTTAACCTATCAAAGGTGATGTTAAACACATTGATTGGAGTATAACCCTAACCTCATTACTTTACTTTGATAAGGGCAATTAGCTTATAGGGTGTATAGTTGAGTAATATTGAGCATGTTAAATATTTTTTTCAAAAATATTCATTAAATTTTAAAATTAGAGTTTTATTATTAAGTTAAATAATTATTCATTTGAAAATCTTAAATAATAAATAAATAAATTATTAATATATATCAAATTATAATATTTAATAAGTAATCACCTATCATGTAAGTTTTATTACCTTTTTTTTTTAAATCTTAACCATATTAAATTTAAAAATATCTTATATCTAAAATGTATCTTTCATAATATTTAAAATAAAATAAAATAAAAATAACTAAAAAATTTCTATCTTAATGTTTTTAAGTAGAATGGATTTGGGGTAAAAATCTTTTTCTTTACCACATTAATTGAATTATTAAATTGAGAAATAAGCTCAAAACTTCATCAAATTTTCTTTGCAAATGGGGTAGATTGTAGACAAAACAAATATCAAGGAAATTAGATTCCCACATACCAAACAAGGTTATTAGTTATTTATAATGAAACCAATGGAATATAAAAGAAAGCCCAAAACTCTCTCATTCTTGGCACGGAGACAAGTAGTCTTCCATGATTTTCTTTTTATCCTTACCATGAACCATGTGGGGAGAATTCAAAGCAATAGACAATTTTGATTTAGACATGAAAATTCATCCAATATTATTTGACATTTTCTCATAAAATTATTCATTTACAAAAATGAAAAGTTCATCTCCTTTTCCAATAATATTTTGAAAAAGAATATATTTGAATTGATACTTATAGTAGGAATGTTTAAAATTGTAACAATTTAATGTTAATTTTAAGTATTTTTTTGTGATATTCCACATCGGATAGGAAAGAAAATTTCTAAACTATCTAAATATGAATCCCTCTTAACTTTGAAAACAGGTTTTAAAGTCGTAAGTTTTAGAACAGACAATATATATACGATTGAGTGTGAATCGTTACGAATGGTATTAAAGTTGATTCCCAACCTTGGTGTGAGAGTTTGGTTAGCCTCATAAGGGGTGTTTGTCAGTTTGACTTCATAATCCCATATGACACAATGAGAACATTGTTATGCATGAAAGGTACTTGTGATGTTCTATATCGGATATAAAATAAAGTTTTAGACACTATATAAATATGAGTTGCTTTTAATCTTGAAAAAGACTTTTAAAGTTGTAAGGACCCTTTTGGGCCTAGACGGACAATATCGATATGGTTGGGGATAGGATGTTATGATTTAATTTTTTTTCTTTTAGAAGAAGGAAACATGCAATTTGGGATGATAATGAGATGATTTTTTTTCATGTCCCTAATGGGATGAGTTTGAGATGAAGATAAATGGATCAAAAGTGATTTTTCCATCATATAATTAATATATAAATAGTTTAATTTATTTTTTAATTCTCTTATTTTTATAACACACGCACACATATATATATATATATATGATAAAAACATATACTTCTAAAATAAAATCCATTTAATTTTTTATAATATTTATTTATTTATAAGATATATTTATTTTTAATATAATTAAATTTTAAAAAATAAGTTGTATATGTATGTTCTATTTAATTTTTTTTTATTGAAATGAGAATGAGAATAAGTTTATATGAACAAGAATATAAATATAGGAATAACAATGCGGTGGATTTGTGATGTGTCAATGCTATTTTAAAATAACTTGTTCTGTTTATTTATATTTATCCCTATTCTCACCAAAACATATAAATAAATAAATGGGAAGTGGGATAAGATGGGACAAGAATAGGAAATTTCCAAACTTGCTTTATCCATCTTGTTTATTTTTATTTTTTCAATTTCTTCAATTTCTTTTACTATAAAACTTTTAAATTATATTTAAAATATAAATTATTTTTATGAAGAGTAATATATTTATGTTTATTAAAAAATAAAATATTTTATTTATTTATTATTATATATAATAAATATAGACAGGTCAAATCATACTTGAACTCATAGAGTTTAAAAAATTTCCCGTACTATCAGGGGTGAGGTGACAACAAAATTTGGTACCTTGGTATATTCGAATTCGTGTTGCCATCCTTTGTTCACGAGAAAGAGTGATCTTATAAAAAGATAATACATGAAATATTGTACCATTTATACCATGAAGGTGACAGCTCAACAAGACCTTCCATATTGAAATTGTACAAAGAAGAAGCCAACACTTTTTGGTGTAACACCATCTAGTCTTCCTGTAAGCATTTTCCATCTCTCTCTCTCTCTCTCTCTCTCTCTCTCCCTCTCTCTCTCTCTCTCTCTCTCCCTCTCTCTCTTTATCTCTCTCTCTCTCTCTCATATATATATATATATATATATATATATATATATATATATATATATATATATATATATATATATATATATATATATGAGTGATGAACCAAGACAGCTCAACAAAACTTCAATTTCCATGGAGAAATTATACAAGAAGCCAACACTCCTTGGCCAACCTAGTCCACCAACCTATATGCTATTGCATCATGAGCTATGCCCATCCAAACCCTAAAAACCAATTCCATTGCTACTTTCTTCATTAATTTTTCTTCTTTCATAGAAGTTTATTTCTATCATTCTTAATTTCATGGATTGATATTTAGATAATAGATAATAAGACTAATGATATATGGATGTTTGTTTGGAGAGCAGACCATTGAAGGATCTTATTGCAAAGGTGCCAAAGTATGATTCCATTGTGGCTTATGTAGCCTTTTATGATCATCTTCAAGCTTTGATTTTGTGTACTAGGGATGATGTGATTATATGAAGCTCATGTCTGCCAATGAATGGATGTTTACTTATGATAATGACAGGGGAAGTGTCTTTGTCCATTTCATTTCATGACGGAAACATTCACTCATCCCATTTGTAAATGAAATCTAAATGACCTTTAGAATCCGTTTGATAGTGATTTGAAGAAGCGTTTTTATCATTCAAGTGTTAGAAATGTTAGAAACGCTTTTTAGGATCATTCCCAAACGCATTCTTAATCTATTAAATAAGACAATGGGGTTATGTTCCAAGTGATTCTTGAAAACAATTTTATATTCTTTAGAATATAAAATAGTTTTTTTACTTAAAAATATATTCGACGAACTTTTGACTTAAAACCGTTTTTAAAGAATTTGTTTTTATATTAAAAAAAATAAAAAATTATTTTTTATATTTTAGTTTTTAAATAGTTTCTTGTTTCTATAAATAAATAGGAACCATCCTTAAAAACGTTTTCTAAAAACAATCTCGAAAAGAGGCAAAATTTGAATCATGTCAAAGAGGCAAAATTTTCATTAATATATAGTAATGAAAATCATAAATTAAATTTTTTTTAAATACCCATTTTAAAATATTGTCAAAAACCCTAAAAAATAATTTTTTTCATCCATCATAAATAGTAAGTAGCAATTTTTTTTTAAAAAAATGTTGGCAATATCAATTAGGATTAGGGTTTATCAATTAGGATTTTTCTCCCATCAACTTCAAAGGAAAAAGAAAAAGGGAAATTTTGAAAAAAGGGTGGCTTCTTGTATCATGAAAACCACAAGCAGCCAGGCAAAAAGAGAAAAAAACAATTAGCCAATGAAATACAATTGTCATCATCCTTAACCATGGTTAGAATAATGACCTCACCTTGAGTCAACTTAACCACCCTCCCCCCTCTCTCTCTAAACTCTAAAGCCCTTTCTATCTCTACATGAGTTGTATGTTAGCTGTCAAATAAAAAAATAAATTAAGTTTTTTTCCCAAATTAGTTTTTTATTTAATTTTTTATGAAAAGGGATTGTTTTTTTCTCAAATAAATTTATAAAAACCACTCACATATACCCTCTCCTTCTACTCTCTTTCTCGCCGGAGTTTCAGTTTCTCCGTTCAACCCCAACTCTTGTCCGGCCAATTCTTACTCGTCCCACCATTCTTTCCTTCAATTCTCACCAGAGTTTGCCCCTTTTCCACCAAAGTTCACTCCTTTTTCACCAAAGCTCACAACTTTTTCCCACCCAAGAAACCATTTTCCGCTCAAACAAACAGGATTTTCTCCTTTTTCTGGTTTATGGGATTTCGACATAGTTCCTAAAAAGAGACACTTGAGAGGGAACTAAGGTTTTCTCTGTATACACAAAAGGGTTTTTAGAGAGAGAAAACAGAGTGCAGTTTCACTGAGCCATTTTTGTTTGCTTTGAAGGAAATTTTTTATGTGTTTTGGTGAAGATTTTAGGGCCTAAAGCTTCAGATTATTTGTTTGGCAATGCAGAAAATATATTCTGGGTGAGTTTCTTCTCATCTTCAATTTTGAGAAATTTTTTTCTCGTATATGGCTTTGATTCTCAGAAATTCATTCTAAGGTTTGGATTATGTTGATGAGATTACCTTGAAGAACTATGCTTAATTGCTGAATATTTTTATGAATTTAGGTTGTAAATATATAAATATATCAGTGATTAATTAATTAATTAATTAATTAATTGACTGATTGATTAGGGGCTAGTTGTTAGATTGTGTATTCAATGGGTGGATTCATGCATGATTTAAATTTATGAAAAATGGGCCCACCAAAGTCATTTCTTTAATTCTTAGTTTTCAATCACATTCACCATTGATTATGATCATTTTAATATCATATATGCATTGCATACCCAAAATTTTCTATCCAATTCTACCCATTTACAATTATGTTAATGGAATCTAATGAAATTGATGTATTTGTTCATGAAAATGAGCTCATTTGGTCTGATTTGATTCCGGGTCATGGCATTGCAGTGAGTTTAGGTGTGTTATTGGTTTGATTATGTTAATCAAAGATTCGAAATGGCTGATTTCTTCATGAAAATGAGCTCATTTGGTGTGATTTGATTTTGGGTCATGGCAGTGCAGTGAGTTTAGATGTAGTAATCAAACAATTTGTTTGTGAAAATGAACTCATTTTATTTGGTTTGATTCTGGGTCATGGCATTGCATTGAGTTTAGGTGTATTATTGATTATTTGAATGAGGGCGATATGTTAGGGGAAAATGAGCTCATTTGGTGTGATTATGTGAATCAAAGGATCTGAAAATGCTCAGATTGTTCATGAAAATGAGCTCATTTGGTCCGATTTGATTCCAGGTCCTGGCAGTGCAGTGAGTTTTGGTGTATTAGCATGATCGTAATTTATATCAATCAAACTATTAGAAACACTAGATTTCTTCACGAAAATGAGCTCATTTTATGTGATTAGGTTTCGGGTCACAGCAATGCAGTAAGATTTGGTGTATTAGCATGCGATTGGAAAAATGATCTCATTTCATTTGATTGATCTCCGGCCATGATATCACAGCGAGTCTAGGTCTACTACTGTGATTATATCAATCAAAAGACTAGAAATGCTCGATTTATTCATGAAAATGAGCTCAATCCAAGTGATTCAATTTCGGGTCATGACAATGCAGTGAGTTTAGGTGTACCGTTCATGCATTGTGTAATTAGTAGGTGATCGGGTTTTTGATTAATTAATCAAGCTTGTGTCATTCGTAAAACCTACTTACAATACATTGTGATATTGTTTTTTAATCACGCAACCATATTAACATTTTTTAAGCTCATTTTTTATTGTTTCATCGGGTTGTTGATGAGGGGTTAGGCTCTGACTACGAACGGTGCATGTCTTTTTTCGGGATTTATTATACGATAAGAATTATCAATGTGTATATATTTTGTGCATGTTGTCATCTAGGGTTTATCGTATTTGATTATTATAAGTCATACCGTGAATCCTTCTTGACCGACACATGTTTCTTAATTAAGAAACTGATCTCATTGTAGTATCAACTATAATTGTTTTTAGGGCGTTTCCACACGGGCTGTATGCCAGAACTCATACCAGCAGCCCGTGAATGGTCGCTTGACTCTGAGGTGAGCGACCTGCATCATCTTGAAGCAGGCTTCAAACTTTCGACCTTAATCATATCTGTTTGTTTTTCCAGAAAATTTAGGACCAGAGTGATAAAGAATGGTTATGAATTTTCGGTTCTTTTAATGTGTTTCGGATGGCAGTAGCTTCCAAGAAGGAGGACCTTCAATGGTAGGCGAAGCCGTGTAGGCCCTGCTCTTGTATGTCCTTATTCTAGACCCTTGATTGCTGTGATTAAAGATCCCGATAAACCTAGAATAAATTAAAAAATTCCATCGTTTATTAAAGTAAGTTATAGATATCGTCGATCTGGTGTTTTTCATATGTCACGGTCGTTGTCTTCCCGGGCCACCTGCCAAAAACCCGATAAAAAAAAAAAAAAAAAAAAGTCTGAACCAAAGAAGTTCTTAAATATTATTTGTCATGCTGGTTATTTGGCTCTGAGGCAGGAATGAATTAGTATTATGGACAATTGACATATTGATTTTGTGTTGATTAGTTGTTTTATTAAGTTGATTTCTTGTTTTCTTTTTTACTAGTGAGAATAAGGGATAAGGAGCGAAAAATGGCAGAGCATAAACGGAGCCCCATCTCCGTCGACCAAGGTGGTCTCACTTCTCTTGCGCCGAAACGACAAAAGCCCGATTTAACCATTTCCACCAAGGTACCTTTTTTCTCTTTTCTCTCTTATCTTTAATAACTTGGATAGTATGAAGTTGGAATTAGCTTGATGATCCCAAGGCCTACTTCACTGTAAATACGAATGAACATGATCAAATGCCACCAAAAATTTCCATGAAACAACTGCTTTTTCAAGCAATTGAAGCCTTCCATTGTAGGATGGATATGTGGCCTGAATTGGCCATTGAGCATCGGGCACTAGACCAAATTCTCCTAAGCATGTTCTATTACCCTAATGCGGCTATTAGAGTATTAGTTCTGTTTGAGGTGGTTCGGTTTCTTCTATCATGTGATGTGTGCTTTGATGTATCTGTCTCTAATGCACTCTTTTGGCAAATAGGAAAGGAAAGAGAAGGTTGGCGAGCGCATTGCAGCTCTGCAACAGCTTGTTTCACCCTTTGGAAAGGTATGTACAGCAGATTAATCTCTTCCTAAATTCATCAGTATTTCCCGTGTTTGTGTTTATTCTTCTTCACGGTGTATATCCGTGGATGTTGCTGCTCATTCACACGCTTCTCAGATGTTTGCATTGTTAAACTTGATTCTGATTCTGAAGCCTTTTTTGGGAGTTCACTGCAGACAGATACAGCTTCGGTTCTTCTAGAGGCGATGGAGTACATAAGATTCCTTCAGGAGCAAGTTAAGGTCAGACTTTCTGTCACTATCACCCCCCCTTCAAAATTGCCCATTGTTTGAATCACCATACCAAGAGGAATCATATTTTCTGGTTGATTAAGAGGTCTGCTAATTAGGATCTTGTAGTAGGTCCCTTCATCCACAATTTGTAGAGTGGTTCGACTTAGACCTATCTACCTGCCATAAATCTAAACCGAAATTTTCAACAACGCTTTCAAAACGCTGTTTCTCAACCTCCCTGAATAGGTTGTTGCTCGACATACAGCAGCGGTGCTCGGAGTCTATTGACCAACACCCGACTGCGATTGCATCCTCAACATTCATGTGTGAATGTTTCTGCAACACTATTGACTTTTTTGTGTTGAATGTTTTGCCAACAACAGGGAATTTATCATCTTTTGGATACTTTGCCACTAGTTTTTTTGACTTTATCCTCACTGCTCTGCCTTTTTTTTCTTTTGGGGGTGGGTTTAGGTGTTGAGCGCTCCATACCTTCAGAGTACAACAACAGCTAAGATGCAGGTAAGCATGAGCTGGACCGAAATAATACTATGTGCTACAATGAATTCATGATTTTGGTTGTGGAAAAACGGGGTCGAACAAACTTTATTTTATCATTAACGCTTCTGATGTGATGTTTCTAAATAGTAACAAGTTGGACCCTGAAAGAGATCGGAAGCTTCCGTGCTTTATCTGATTGAGTATGATTGTTTTAGAGATGAAAGCTAAATGGGTGACGCTTTTTCTTTTTCAGGAGTTAGAGCGATACAGTTTAAGGAGCAGAGGTTTATGTCTTGTACCGATTTCGTACACTGTTGGGGTGGCTCGAAGCAACGGTGCAGATATCTGGGCACCCATCAAGACCGATTCCTCCCCCAAGTTCTAGATTGCTGCACTGCAGCCTCATTGAAGCTAACCCCTCTGCTCAGCAACAAAAAAAAGGTTTGGTAGTAACAGGATATGATATATGGTGGTGTAAAGGGTACCCAACATCGGGTTTTTTCCTTCATCTAGGGCAGAATACATTTTTGTCAGGCTGATGCAAATCTGTAAGAGAAATGATGTCTAGCATGATGCGTTTACCTGGATGCCTGCTACATTGGAACAGTTGGAAGAACTGCAGTCGGTCTGGGTTTTTGAACTGGTGATGGGTAGAGTCCTGTATGATAAGGTGTGTAATCTGATATCGAGAAAATGTATATTGATAAACATGAGATATGTATCAATTCTAACAATGAGTTAATGAAATATGTGGGGGGCAATTATCATGATTTATAATGCAGTTCTGTTTAGTTCTTTGACATGTCCAGATGACTCAAAAAAATCTAACCACAGATATATTAAAGATCTCAAAAAGCATATAAGTTTGTTCTTGAAAGCTCTCAAAAAATCTAAGTATAGATATGTTAAAAGTTCTCAGAAGGCATATGTGTTTGTTCTTGAAAGCCCTGGCTTACCAATTTTTGGATGAAAAAGAAAAGAAAATGATAATGGATGTTCATTTTTACTGTCTATTTCTTCATAATTAAGATGCAGGAGGAGGCGACCAAATTGGTTATTTGCTGAACTGCCTGGTTAGATTGCTGATGAAGCAGGCTTGACCTTCTCTCTCAGGAATTGCAGTATATGTTCACGTTTCCAATTGTCAATCCTGAAAATAAAGGCAGAAAATAAGAATGCCATAGTGAATATAATGATGCAAAACCCTTTTCCCATTCAAATATATATTTTCCCATAAAGGTACCTAAAAAAAATATATTTCAACTGGTTAGAAATTTGGGGTTTGTTTAGAAATGTTTTTAAAAACCGGTCTCAAAAAACAGTTTTTAAAGGATTCTCAATTGTTTTTAGAAACAAAATTTGGTTTAAAAACTCGAATATGAAAAACAATTTTCTAGACATCTTCTAAGATACTGCATAGTTATTTACAATATAAAAACTTTCAAAACACTTTTTATATTTACAATTGTTACTCTGAGCACTCTACAAAAAATATTTAAAAATCTAAAATTTATTTTAAAAAATAACTAGTTTTCAGAACAAATTCTCAAAATATTGTTTTCTGTTAGAAGTTTGCTAATCATGTTTTCTGAGTACAATAGAAAACTGTCTTCAAGATCAGTTTTCAAACAGGACCTTTAGATATAGCGTTGTTGCTTGTTTTTAGCTTGAATAACATGCATCTCAATCTCATATTTGATTGGATATCAGTAGCCATCTGACCCATCTGGGATATATAAGGTTCAGTCGGCTACCAATGCCTGATCATGGCGTTGGCCGACACTTGTTTATCAAGAGTTGAGATTAAAGAAACAAAGATGCAGGTGTTGGCCATCATCACCCACAGTGAGGCAAGCAGTTTAAACTAATGAAAAGAGGCTCACCTTATGGTTTCCTTGTGTTGGCCATCATCATCCAACATGATCAATTTTGGGGGAGAATTGAATAGGTACTGGACTTTGACAGAAGGGAATTTATCCTTCTCTTCTTCAATAAAACCAACAACTTCGGGATAGAAAACCAGTTTCCTCATGCACACCTCCAGTATTGCACCGGAATAGGTAATCTGCAGTAGCACATCAGAGTTATAGATAAAGCACTCCAGTCTACAAATAGAACAAGGTTAGTACAATGAAATCAACTAAAATACCATGAGAATAGCAAACCAACCATGTAAAAGCTATGCATTTACAGTTTACAAATAATGAATTGTCTGTTTCTGATGAAAAAGAAACTGACATGTTAATTGAAAATGATCAGAACCCGGATGGTGTTTTTCATGTGGGTTAAAATCAGCTCAACCAATTGCATGAAAATGCATTTTCTTTGTAGATAATGGTTCTGCAACCCTTCAAACTAATGGAGAATAGCTTTCATTTGTACCCTTTCAGAAGTCCTTTTCTAAGAATAGGTTGGATTATACACAGCTCAATTCACCTTGTCATTTGCTAATTCTTCAAAAACATATGCTATGGTTATTGCTGTTAGGGGTGGCAGTTTTTAACATAACCTGGAATACAACTCAAAAACAGCATGAAGTTAGCAGGTTTGTTTGAGATACTTGTGTCCTCTTTTGTAATTGTCCCAACCAGCATAACATGTTTATTAAATGGGTTATGTGCAGGACGCTTCACCCCATTTTGATACATTTGACTATCATCCTCAATCACTACTTTGAAAGAGAGAACAAATTCTAAGCATGAAACATCATCCATACCTTGCTCATGGAATCATCAGAATCCTCTGTGCAACACTTCAAACAATCAGATACTAACACTGCAGATGAAAATAAACGGAGTTAGCATAATCTAAAAAACCATACTGAGAATCATGAATGTAGGCATCATACATGTTTATGACCATGCTAGCAAACTCCAGTTTAACACAAATCTCTCTCTCTCTCTCTCTCTCTCTCTCTCTCTCTCTCTATATATATATATATATATATATATATATATGTAAGTATGTATGTATGTATGTATGTATGTACATGATGAAAAGTAGCAGAAGATGCCGAAGCGGTAGAAGAACACTAAACAGGTGTACCTTGAGTACATTGGCAGTATACATATGTATAGGATATGAAAGTAGTAGAAGATAAGAAAGTATTAGAATAACACCAAACAGAGTGTAACTTAAGTCCATTGGTGGTATACAGGTCACAGAGAAAACCAACCATAACCCCATAAGCCTGGGACCCACCCATGTTATCAATAAAATCTAGGGAAAATCTCCTATCTGCAGTGAGTCCACCATCTACTCATGTGATGATGGATGACTTCAAAAGTACATCCAGCAGCTTCATTGCCAGAAAAGTCCTTTTATTTTGGCCCTTGCAAATGTACTAATCTATGGAGAACAACACTATCCTCACACATCATTTTTTTCCCTCTGTGTAAATGACTGTAACAATTTGACAACAGTTCCCTGTTTGATCTTGGCAGAATACATACGACAGCCAACAGAACAAAAAATAAATTGACCAGCCATTTGGCAGTGCACTTTAAGGTAGTTAACATTTGGCTCATCCCCTTTATCATCACCATTTCAAGAGGACCTTCTCCCTTCTCATCAGTTGACCAATAATTAAGACCCTTTCCCAAGCTGTCACTTCATGGAAAACACCAATCTTGTAGGAGCTGACAACCCCCAATCCCCTTTACTTGAAACTTAGAATCTTCACCATGAAATATATCGAACATAGCCCCAAACAATGTTTGACTTGGAACTCTGCATCATTGGTTATTTTCCGGCTTATCACATCTAATCCTTCAATCCTGACCTCCACCTATGAATGTGATCCAAAAGGAGTCTACCATCCTGATAACTCAAAATGGTCCCACTATGAAAGACTTTACAATTTTTTCGACCCCAATCAGTGGGAAAAATACTCCCTTCTTTTTATATATGCATTAGGTATTGCTGTAGAATCAGGGTAGTTATTCCAAGAATTACTAGTTTCTAATTAATAATACTACATCTTCTTCATATTTTCTCCTGATTTTTCTAATTCATAGCAATTCCTTTGCTTGTACCTTGTGCATTGAAAAATTTGTGATAGGATCCCATTCAACTTGGTAAAGTGCTCAAAATTTTTTTTGGATGAGCACGAATCAAAACAGAGGCCACCCCACACATGCAAGCACAGCCAAACCTTAAAAAAAGGGTAAAAAAAAAATGCTCACCCCCCTTAGCAAACTTTCCATGCCAAACCAAAAGCAGATGTATGGTCTTTTCTAGTAGGACCTACATTTCTCCAAATATGTGAAAACCATCACTACTAAATCTTGGGCAGTGGTGCAGTGAGTCAAATGGTGCTTGGCAGTCTCCTCATCACTTCCACATAGAATACCAATTTGTTAGGATAAATTTCCTCCTCCCAAAAATTACAGCCACTCTCAAGAATGCTGGGACTTAAATCTATCTCCCTATAGCCTTTTAATAGCTGCCTGGAACTTGGCTGAGAACCATCTTTAATAAGCTTCCAACTGATTTCATATGCCCTCTCAAGTCTCAATCTAACAGTTTCTTAAATGTAGTAAAAAATGAATTAACCTCTCCAGCTCCCAACCATTAAAATCCCAAGTGAACTACGGGCTCCAATGGACCTTGTTTGTGCAAACCATATAGACTGAAAATGTGACTTCTCAGCTAACCACTATATTTGGATCTGGCGTCTTGCCAAAATCTCAGCCTCTAATAAACTTCAGAAAGTCCCTCTCCCCTTTTTACATACTTTCCCATAAAACTTTTCCGCACAGGTCCCTTACATTTCCTGAACACCATCCTCCAACAGTTTCCCTACGCTTTCCCAGCTCAATCTTCCTGCTTCTCATTTCCACCATCAAGCTCTACAATCGTTTATAGGGCATTGTTTAACATCTTTAAACTTCTTATGCTTAGTGTGGTTACTCTCAGGAGAACCCATCCAGGTCAATTTTAATACAGTGGTATGTATACAAGCTGTATCTTGCCATGTTTCAACAAGTTTAATCTATAAAATGAAAGATTTGGTTTTCCACATGATTCAGATCATGTTGCACATTTAGGAGGGGATGCTATTTCATTTACCCTCTGTTTGGCTAATGAGAAATAAGCAAGAAACAAAGCAAATCAAAACCACCAACCATCAAATTTGCAAAAACGGACAAAACAAAAACACCCAACTAAACTTAAATCCAACCATTTAGCTAAATTTGAGTTGGAATTCGACTTCTTCTCCTTTCTCCGTTTTCTCGGCAACCAAACAGCACTACCATACCAACACAACCACACTATTAGTACACATGCACTTCCCAGATTCAATTTCACCCTCATTAACACCGCCAAAAAAAAAAAAAAATGTAACCTGCCATCTCCAGTGTGTATCTAAAACTAAAAAATAAAAATAAAAAATCCCTATAAACTCAATAAACCCTAATCATATATCCGAAAATTATTTCCAGAAATTCCAAAATGAAGAGAAAATGTTTTTAGTGAAAGAGATAGAGGGTACTAGCCTTGGTCTTTGACATACTCGGCGAAGGTATTGCAGTCGGAGCAGAGAGCGAGACCAGAAAACCCCAGATTCTCGCATTCCTTGGAACTCAAAACTTCTCTTGATGATGACGCCAATGGTACCACTACCAGAAAACACATCCACATCCACATCCACATCCACATCCACGACAACAAGGTTCCGTACATCTTCCCCGCCATCTCTTTCCCCCTCTCGCTCTCTCTCTACAACTCTCCCCCTCCAAAAGAATCCGTAGAGATGACTATGATGAAGACTCAGAGGCGCATGTTAATATGGAGTCGGGCCGGGTTGGGTTCGGACTCGGCACTGGGCCAATCAAAGGCCCAAGTATCTTAATTGGGAAAAATCACTTTATAAATGGAAAAAATTACATGAGACATTGTCCACGTCATCTATTAATATCCCAAAATTCAGAATATCATTAGTGACAGAATTCGATCTTAAGACCATGTGTCACTTATTGGAACTACAATTCCTAGTGTTCCTCAGTAACCTTGGTGGTTTAATTCCTATCAATGTTTTGAAAAAAAAATATATTAATCATTTAAAAAAAAAAACATTGATAAGGATTCAAACTAAAACTCACTAGTTGAGAATTACAATAATTGATTTTCCTTAATCACCTTCTTCATTTTTAGTTCAAACCCTAAATCGATTCTTTACTTCTCATCCATGATTGACTCAAACCCTAGATTGATTCAAGATACCCTCCTTTTGTCCTTCGAAGATAAAAAAAAATAAAGTAGCCCTTTTTGCTATTTGAAGACTATGATTCATGGAGATAATTTTTCAAACTTGCATAGATTATTTGAAGATTTTGGAATAGATATGGTGAAACTAGATGTATGATATCTCAATTTTGTAAAACTAAGGCTTATGATATGATTTTTAACGATTTTTTTAATTTTTGTCTTTGTTGTTAAAGAAACTTCTTGTTCGTCATTTGCTACATTCTCATTTAACATTAGATTAAAAAATCAAAGGTGTTTATATGGGAAGAGAGTTATGGCTAAAACAAGCCAAATCCAAATAAATTTAAATATGTCTTTTTTCACTTCTTCAACAAAAAATTGCAATTTCTTTAAGTGGTGAGAGTATAATTAAAGCTTCCCTTTGTAGTTGGAAGAGAATATCAACCTAAAAGGTTCATTTATTAATGTTGTTAAGATAAGAGAAATCTAAAACCATTATGTGTTATCTTCATAGCAAATTCTAGTTTTCAAGAGCTAAAAGATATGAAAAAAGTTTTTTTGGTTAGTATATTCATGGATTATTTGAAATTGTCTTATGATGATTTCTACATTCATCCTACACATATGCTCTTATTTGATCGAACTTAATGTGTTGATTGGATCAACCTCGATGAGTGGTGGGCAGAGAAGGGTACTACAAAGGTTTGCCCATGTCTTTGGTCCTTCCTGGTTCTCCTTGGTGTAGATGGTTGTCCTACTACCCTTGTTGATGACCCTATTGCTAATGATAGTTGATATTGATGATAGTGATGAAGAAAAGCCCCACTATCCCTGTTGATGCCCTTGTTCTAATGATACCCTATCTAATATTGATGATAATGATGAATTTGAGTTGAACCCTTATTCATTGTTTAACGATATGAAATTTGCTATTGATAAATGGTCATCCTTTATGGTGTAATTCCCTCATACCCCTCCTTAATGTGATACACATCCTTGTATTTTCATGACAAAATTTATATCAATGAATGAAACATTTACCATAACTTTATGTTTAGTTTTTATTTCTCCATCGACACCTCTTTTCATCCACTATGCCAACCAAGGCTCCAGAACATGAAGACTATGATCACTAGATACCAATAATTTGATTAGAATATGAAAAACAATAATTATAATATGAATAATGTGATCATAATTTTAATGTATATCAACTTAATAAAATGACATAAGTAAATTAAGTATGTTTGGTAAAATAACTTAATGATTTAACTTAAAAGTCAAAAACATTTTTAAGTAATAAGTAAAAACAATTAGTTTATTCTTCAATCCATATGTTCATTTACCTTTTTACCCTCATTCGCCATATCTACTTCCACAATCTCCTTTATTACTCTACGACCTCCATTGTTACTCAACATTCTTTGCCACAATTATAATTTATGAGAATAAATATATTAATTTAATAATTAAAAAAAATTTAAGTTAATTTTATCAAATTATCTAATTTATTTAAAATAAGAATTAAATAATAAATTTTAAATTAATAACTTTAACATAATTTAATTTAAAATCAACTTAAGTTATTATATAATAACTATTAAATTTTATCAAACACTATAAAATATGAGTAATGTGATCATAAAATTGTTCACAATATTAAGTATTTTTCTAAACAAGCTTCATACCAATTATGAAATCAAATATTTTCTTTCAACTTGTTACACCATGCCAAAAGTGCAAACAAGTTAACATTTTCAACGGTCACAAACGAAACATATTGAGAACATCATATTCATAGTAGACATTTGTCCAATATAGCCCCTAAGAATCAAAGGCTAAAAGTGCCAAAATATCTATACCTCATACCTTCCTCAAAGTATATTTTTAGATAACAATTGTACAAAAAATAAGTGAAAGATTACAACAGCTTTCACACCACTGGTTCTCCTCTGATGGGGAGATAGGGTGGAATTACATTTTTGAGCATAAAGATCGACGTTCATAACTGATTCAACCACAAGAAAGAACCGAAACGAAACTCAGTCACTCTACACATATAATATAGATCAACAAAAGGAACAGGGAAAATGGTAGCCGAAATTTCACTGGAAAAGTTATAGAGCATCTTGTAATACAGGGGAGGAAGAGGATGGGGCATCCTCGATCTCACCACCGGAAGTCTTTGACTTGATGTATGAGCGAGCCACCTCCAGCATCGTCTCCACCTCTTTCTTGTACTGCATTTCATGAACGGAAACAATTGAGACATGTTTTAAAACAGGTAAGTAGAGTTTGAGGGGGGAATTGCAAACCTCATTGATTGCACCCGATCTGATTTTGGATTGCATCACACACCATTTCTTAAAATGTGCACCTGTAAAAATTGCAGAAGTCCAAACAAGTCTCTTAAATTAAAAAAACAAGAAGACTAGATTGAAATTCTTGGCTAGACGATTTGACCTAATGCTATGTTTGAATTATTCAGGAACAGGACTTCAGAGAATTATAAACTATATGATTAAAAGCATCTGATGACACCTGATTGAGGAGCATTTAATATTGAGTACTACTACAAATGTTCATCCCCGACTGTTACAAACATGGAAAAAGCAATGATGAATGGAGCTGAAGATGAAATATGGTAAAAGCCCATCAGAAACTTACCAGCTTTTATTTCCATTGTACACGAGGATTCAGAATTGGTCTCCAATCTCCACTTGCAGTGAACCTGATGCAGCCCCAAAATTAAGAATGTAGAGAGAATGAGGTGAAAAGTGCATTAATAACAATAATTGTCATCCTTTGTTTGAGAGACCAAACCCTGTTATGCTAACAAAGAATATCCAGAAAAACCCATGCCTAATTTCATCCTTAACATTGAGATTTAGCCATCAAACTGTGCAGCGTCCAAAATATTGTAAATTGCATACCTCAAAATGGGACCCGAATGGAACATCATGAGCTTGTTGCACAGTCTCAAATACCTAAAACAAGAGGATATAATCATCACCAGAATTGGAAAGAAAGAGCGAGGACACAACTAGGAAAACCAGTAAGAAAAAGGTTGTTATTATGAAAAAATATAGAGAATAATGATGAAAAAGGTTGTCCGCACCAAAACTTTCTTATCTGGGGACAGAACAGCATGCTGATACTCTGTCATGGCTGTGTCTGGGGGGCACATGGGACTGGTACACAGGGATCTGAATGTTATCTCTCGCACTTGGCCATCATATTCATCTGTGGCATGCCACTGTCCCACCTAAAATAACACCAAACAATAAGTGCAAAAATTTTAGTTTACCACAATAAGCAGTTCATAAGAGCTATTGTCTTTCCTTGTGCAGAGAATTTTGAAGTGCCGCTAGAGTTTTGACATACATAGACCAATAGCCTGCATGTACATAGGGCTGAACATTGGATTGAATGGTCCAACCCACACCAACCAACTCAGTCAGCCCAAAATGCCGTAGCCAAGCTCTATCTTGTCAGAATCCCAGGCTCCATACGTATCTGAACATAAGTTCTCTACTGTCCAACTGGCTAGTGATGGCTAACCCTTGGATGCACATTGAAGGTTGGGTTTACGTATACCAATTCATATTTTATGATAAGTTGAAGTAATTTGATGACCCGGCTTGCTTATGTGAAGCAACAACTATACCACTAAAAAGGCGGAGGCATTAATCTGTGTGTTTCTCACTTGATCTCAACTACTAGCCTTTTTTCCTTCAATGTGGGGCAGGCCACTACTCATTTCCACATCAACTGGTTTCCCTTATAATTTATATTTTCTGCTTTTTCTAGTGAGATAGGACACTATTCATGAAGACTTTAAGTTGGGATAGGCTCAGTAACACTTTGCTTAGTTAGACACTAGATCAATTATCTAGTAAGCCAATCTAGGCTTCTAACCAGAAGAGCTACCCACAACTCTTCAAAGTCCTCTCCTACACACTGGAGACCCAGGAGATAATACTTAGTTGACACTCTCCACCTTCCTGCACATGTCAATCCCTCCATGATGCCCCATGGTCTCTAAACATCTCATCAATCCTCATCTGTCCAGGATTACCTAAAGAACAACCATCATCACATTTTCTCTACTAAAAAAATAGTTAGCACACAGCCTTTTAAAACGACAGTTCTGCATTAGCCCTTTTTTTCCTAGTTTTATTAGTTTGCTAGAATGTTCTACAGATGTCTATATTTTCATGTTTAAGCCTCAGACATCATTTTTCCTTTGCTAATCCTATTGTTCATGTCACAGGGATCGCAGCTTCATCCTAACACCAATATGCTTCAACACTAGCCTCAAGGTTAGGCTCAAGAAACGATTCAGTGGCTTAACCTATTCAAGCTTAAAGAATTATACCACAATGGTAAGTGCATACTCATGCTGAAGACAAATTTTATTGATCAAAATATTTTATTGCAGTGTAAAAATCTGAAAATCAAGATCACCAAACTTTATACTTACAACAAGATTAGCATCCTTTCGTGCTAGACGATACTCATTTATATAATTTGAATCATCATGCAACAATATATTGAAGAACTGCTCAGCTGTACAAGGGAAAGCATCCTGAAAGAAAGTTTAATGGATTATATTAAAATACAACAAGAATGAACCAAGCCATTAGAGGTAGAGATAAGAGGAAAAGGAAATACATTATATATACTACTTAGAGCTTCTTCTTTGACAAAGGGTTGGAACTCTATGGCTGTAGGCAAGCTATCTTCAGAAATCTTTGCCTGGCTTCTACCTTTGATAGAGCTGCTATGTGCACGCAGTTCCGACTCTGCGTTCTCCTATAATTTTTTATAGAAAGGATACATATAGCCCGATATAAGATAAGATCAAGTGAAGGAAAAGGACAATGATTTCAAGAAATTATCAAGCATTTTACAGATAACTATAATAGTTGTGAAGCAATCACAATCCACAATGTTCTTTGCCTACCTTCAAAAATTAACAATCACATTCATATTGTTTGAAATCGAAGTTCTAGGGAGTAAAGTGCTGCTATGCCTGTAGATTAGGGATATTTGATCATTTGTCCCATTGTAATATGAGAATCACCTTTAATTGTTTCAGTATTCCTTTTGTCGGTTCTCCTGCTTTTGCATGATACAGTAGATTTCAAAGTCGGATCCAGTACAAAATTAATATTCCATCAAAGCTATAGTTGATGTTCTTCAACCTCTGCATTGTTAAATATCTGAGCCTAATGCTAGAGAGCCAAATTTTAGCAGATGCTGCCGGCAGTGGTTGGAATCATTGGATCCTCTTTAGTTTCTATCTCCATTTACCACATCTACTCAGCCATCTTCTTTTAAACTTAATGCACAGATGGCTCAATTATAGCACATTGTCACAGCCTTGGTTTTTCCCAAGCAAACAGTGTAGCACTTAGCTAGCCACAAGCATGCTTGCACTGCTAAGTTAGCTTTCATGCAACTGAAAATAAAAAAACGAGCAAGGAAGAGAGAAAGCTCTAGTTTGACAGACTGAAATGCATGGAACAACAAAAGCTTTGCAAGACTTTTGGAAGTTCTCAAATGCAAAGTCTTCTTGAAAATACAAGTTCAAGCCATGAGATTTCAACGCCAAAAAGGCCGCATAGGATAATTTCATTGCTTTCCCAAGAGATATGTAGACTTGATATATTTAGTTTTTGAAATTTTTGTCTCAAACCTGGTTGAACATAATTAGTCCAATGAATTTTTAGGTCTCTTTGAAATTCTTACTGAACCAAACCTCTAACACACACTTCCGATCACTTAAATAGCAATGGAAGATAGAGAAAGAATACACGATGAAGCACAAGGAATGAACCTTCTTTTCTGCTTCTAACATTGTATGGAAGTTCTTTGCAAAGCGCTGTAAAGTTCTTAATGCATGATTTCTGTTCCAAAATGATGCAAATTTATATCTGACCCTACCTGAAAATGAAACAGGAAAATAAAAGTCATATAAACTCCTTTTTCAGAATAAAAAAGGAAATCACTCTTAGGGGATGGGTATTTACTAAGGATGGTCAACTGACCAACCATTCAGCCAATGTCAAAAAATCAAAATTATAAACACAATCCTGAGACAAACATACACATGAAACAAAAACCTGTGCCATTGGATGCACTTATATGCCTACAGTAATAAGCATTTTTTTATTTTTGTTGATATGCAAAAAGAAAAAAAAAAAAATTGATTACAGTGGCTATAATTTTGGATACATTAACACAAAACATAGGCACAAAAATTTGAAAAGCATCCTCGTGATGCATAATGGAAATACATTCTTTGCCTAATAACTAATGTTGATACCTTCGTCATATAGACAACAAAACTAGTGGAGACAAAAAAAAAAAATTAATAATTCAATTTATTTGTCATAGATTTTGTGCATTCTTGTACAAATTATTTCTCTTAAACCATCCAATTTTCAAGCTGACTGATTTAATCATTACTATCAAGGACTAATTCTAAGGAGTGAACAAGCTATTTCCAGTTATCATAAAGCTCCACTACATACAATCAGCATCAATAAGGAACCAAATATTTTCACAGAATATTTCTGGTGTTCTACCAAGTCAAAGACCCGATGGATAATTGAGATCTGAAACATACATAAGCATGCGCTAGGGAGACTAAATAAGTTGTGACCATCAATTCAATCTTGAAATAAAGATGCTAGATGTATAAATGCAAAAGTATTTAAAAGATTTAGAATCAATAAAGCAATGGTATTTATAAACAATGTAAATCTTACATGCAATCAACATTCTAACCGGAAGGCACTTTTTTCAGAATCTTCACGCAACTGAAATCTACTGAGTGAATCTTATGATATGATTTCATTATTATTTACAGGCTGAAATAAACAAATGTGGAAATTAGGTACAGGGTTTACCATTATAAGGAAAATGACTCTTGGGAAGTACATCCATTATAATCCTTTTCGAATGATGAACTCTTAACGTACAAAAGAACCCACTCATATAAATGATACATTATAAACCATGAATGTGTTATTTCAGAAAAATAATCAAATGACTACTTTAGGAAAAATAATATTTGTTGAAATAAACATCTAATTTTCAATAGGTTATGTTAAACATGGCTCAGACACGAACAACTTGAAAGATCTAATACACATTTTCCAGTCGGTACCACACGTCTAACTTACAACAATTCTGAGATAATAGTCCACACCCCCTATGACACCCCTAGAAGGAGAGTCTTTTTTCTTTTTCTACTAACATTTGTTTGATTCTTTCTAAATTATTTGATTACATGTGGGATCTTTTTATTTTTTTATTTTTTCAAACATATGCCTCAGAAGTTACCAAAGTATCCTAAACAAGTTGTTAACAAACATGCTAGCAGGGATATAATGTATATGATTTATGTTGCTCTGAAAACTCATCGATTTTTTCATCCAATACTTTTTCCCTTGTGCATGTCTCTCCAGCAATCTCAAACATCCAGTCCAGAAGCTCACAAGACTTGATTTTTTTTATTTTTTTTAATTTAATCAGAAACAAAAGATGTATTTATTATGATAAAAAAGAACATGAGAAGGATGAGGAGTCCTCCCCACATGAGTTTGATTCAATTGTTCTTATATATAACTAACAAAGTGAGGAGCAAGGATCAAAATGTTGCCAAAAAATGGCAAAAAAACAGGGAAATATCGGCAAATCAGTGCCTCTTGATATGGTATATACCATGAAAAGACCATTGGGCTGAAAATCACTGCCTTTTTTCCAAATTTATTGGAATTTTTTGTTTTCCCCCCATTATATCGGGGCTTTTGGCGATTTTATCACCATTTTCATGACATTTTCAGTGATTTTGACTGGTCAATGCAAGGTCAGCTGGGTCAACTTCTTGAAATAAAAAAGGGGAACAGACTGGGACTCAAACCCACACCTTCAATTTGAAATGGTGGGCAGCCAACCGTTAGGGCAACTTTGCCCTTAACAACACATGTACATAAATTATGACTGATCAACACAAGGTAAGCTGGGTCAACGTAAAATAAAAAAAAGGGAATAGATTGGGACTCAAACCCACAACTCCAATGTGAAATGGTAGGCAACCAACCATTAGGGCAACTTTGCCCTTGATGTTGATATGTACATAAATTATATATATATATATATATATATACACGCCTTATATCTCTCTCCTAAACTTTTTAATATACCTATAAGAAAACAAAATATTAAAATAAAATTTTATTAAATAAATTAATTTTAATTATCTTATTTTCTAATTCCATTTAATAGATCATTAAAAATATAAAAACCATCGTAACAATCTTCTTAATGAACCTTTCTATATATCTTTTGTATAATAATTAAATACAAGAGAAATATGAAGTAATAAATCAAATTACAAATACTTTTAAACAAAAAAATTATATATATATATATATATATATTATTAATTCTTTTATATCTTAAATACATCCAAACTAGATAGATCATCATTTTAGTGTTAAACATATTTTCAAGTTCTACATATTATTATTACATGTCATAAAAGTTATCATACATGTATTGTTCTTTTTCAATAAAACTACTTTAGAATATGTATTATTACTTATTTTATCATTTACTAGAGTTTTTTTCAACATTCTATGAGACCGATATTTTTTTCCTGATTTCTGTCTGATATCCACCAATATTTCTATATTCTCCCATATTTTAATCCTTAGTATTAAAGAGATACAAACTATTGACATCCCATACAAGACCCTCCCATCTATTTTTGGTCAAATGATGAATGTCCCTTTCATGCCTTTATTCACTTTTATTTTGTTTTGTTTGTTTGTTTGTTTGATTGATTTTTTTTTTTTTAATTTTTTAATTTTTGATACATAACAGAACTTACACCAAGGGGGAGGTAACCCATAAATACAAGGACACTCAAACTGTGCCTAGCATGATATTACAAGGAATGACAAGGCCTTTGATGCCTTAATGAAACTGTTATTTGCAACTAAAAACAATCAAATTTATATTGTTTCGACCAATATATCAACAAAACTGAACATTGTCATTGTTCTCATTTTCAAAAATGAAAATATTTTTGAAAAAATCATCACAGGGGGATGTAACCCCTATATACACAAGAAGTATTCTCAAACCATGCCTGGTGCATCATTACAATTGACAGGGAATGGCAAGCACTTTCACGTGTTAATGAAACTGTTATTTCCAACTGAAACAATCAAATAAATATCCTTTCGACCAAGATGTCAAAGAAATGGAACATTGTCCTTGTTTTCAAGTTTAAAAATGAAAACGTTTTTGAAAAATCATTTTCATTTGCACTATAGAAAAGGCAATCAAAAACTTAAGACAAGTCAGTATTCCTTTCTTTGAATCAATCATAAAAAAATAAACAAGCATAAAAAAATAATAAACAAAAAATGAATATTTAACTTAAATCCCTATTTAGTTATTTAAATTGCATTAATTACCACAATATTATTAAATTCAGATTTGAAAATACTAAGAATTTAAGTCAATGGCATGGTTAGAACATAGTTGCAGGCTGGTGATAGTGAAAATCACTCAAAAGTTCAAGCAAACATATAATATCAGAAACCATTAATGCATCAAGATATTCTTTTGATAAAAAATTAAGATACTAATTTGATCACTAACCATCAGGACTTCCCAAAGGGGTACACCATGCCCACCAGCACCCATGCGAAGAATAATTGTAATAGCAGGATTAATGAATGCATGCTGACTCCTCTTTATCTGTATAACAATAAACTAGTGATCCTCTGAAACCTTCCTTAGCATATAAGCATATCAAGTCACCCAATAATGTGGGTGGTGAAATATCAGAAATAATCAAGGAAGAAATCACATGCCTCATCTATATCTTGAAATGGTATAATCACCTGTAAAATGAGACATGAACAAAATAAAGCATTATATGAGCAGTAACGCATATGCTTGGAACAAGAGCATTCTTTTAAAAAAAAATTAGAAAATAACTCACAGGAGCCACTAGGAATTAACCAATAAAAGAATTTACTTGAGTATGCAGCTATTCAAGGAAAAAGAAAATCCAATATTAGCTTCCTCTTGCTGCTTCTTTAACTCCATTTGGTATCAGATTATATGGGTGGTTTTGTCTTGAGGCTTGACTCAAGTGACAATGGGTTGGTGGTGGGCATATGGAGGTTCCAAGTATGATTCCGTGTAACAGGCAAAGAAAAAATAAAAAAGAAAAAAGAAACATTTACCGATAAAAAGGGATCATATAAGTGTACCAGAGGAATAAAATGAGAGTTATCTTAATGGAGATATCAATATGGATTTGGAAAAATGTCTGGAATTACAAGCAAAATATGAGTACTTTTATGAGACTCTGGGAACTATTTATGGAGTACTTAACATATACTATATAGATCCCACAAATTAAAATAAATAAAAAAAAAAAAAAAAAAAAAAAAAACTGTATTTGACTGATATGCTGTAAATGCAAAAAGTGAACTGAGCATAGAAGGCACTATTAGTATAATATCATAAAATTAATTATCTGTGACCCTAGAATTTTAATTACAACCTATTTACTGAGTGGTAAAATCACTGTGCACCATATGGAGTTCCTAGGGGCATGGTAGTTTCCTTTTAGCAAATCTAAACGTGTTTTGAGACTTAAAATAAAGGACCAAAGCTAAATTCACAAAGAATTGAAACAAGATTGATAAGAGAATAACAAAGAAATCCAACTTTAGGAGGGTTGCAAATTCTCATAATATGGCTCCCTTTGTTCACAGTTTGAAGATTAAAAAAGGAAGACACATTAATAGAGCTTCTTGCAATTGTTGAAGTGCAGGAACTAGCCATTGGAGTGCTGTTAGCAGCCAATTGAATGCTGCAATGGTTCTCAAAGTAGCAGGTGGCTCTTCTGGTCCTCTACAAAAAACCTAAACTCCAGGCTCTTTTCACAAAGAAGCACATGTTCCTTTATGCAACAGAACTAACTTTGTCAGTCAATATGCTTGAGATCCCGACAAGATATGCATCTAGTCTACATTGATTTGGATGAAAATTGCGGGCATCTACCGATCATCAGGATACTACCAAGATATTGCTGAGATCTCAATATGTCCAGGATAAAATGAAACTGATTGTGATAAAAACAATCTTTCTTGACACTCAGGAAAGTTATAAGCCTGAGTAAAGTTTATGATATTGGCAAAATATAAACCAAGGATATCATGGTCATGACCATAAGCCTTCCTTTTAAATGGTATAATGAAGGTATATATATAACAAAATCATGCTGGTACCCAAATGCTAACTCCCCACTTTTCTCCACAACTCCATAAAGAAAGAAAAGGAAAGAAAAGAAACAAGACAAAAGGGAGTGCCCATAGTACATAGTAGGTCCACATTCAAAATATCAAACAAAGTTTTGGTCCTTGGTGCTTCATATATTTTGATTTCCTTTCTCTTTTTTTCTTCTTTTGATTAAGGCCAGCATATCCATTAAATATTCTGCTCTCTTCCTTATATATCCTATTTTCTTTTTCTTTTTTCTCTGTACATTCTATTCTTTCTTTCTTTCTCTTTAAATTTTCATTTACTATCAAACACAACCACACACACACACACACACACACACACACACACACAAACTCTGTAACTAGTTCCACCTTTAACACAAAGTAGGAGCTCCATCCATTTCTGAAATTCCCAAGTGGACAGACATATATATGTGCTGAGGAATCATCCTCATTCTAGATAAACCACACTTCTAACAATCCTAATCATAAATAAGAATAGTAATGCTTCTCATTTTAGTTTGCTCATGTTTACATAAAAAATATATATACAGAAATATTAACTAAAATTTTGGAATACAAAATAAAATAAATGAGAGAAACAAGCTACCTTCATTTGCTTAGAAAATACATTAGAATGGAAGCAAATGTGCCATCCAGAGACGTACATACGACCATGATACAAGAAAGATCTTTCAAGGGCACATGAATAGCTATGTTCAACAACCTGAAATGGATGTTCTTTTTATTAGAACAGTAACTAGAATTTCCAGAAAGGGCAAGACAAAGACAAAACAAATTCATCAATATATTTACACTAATTTTACAAATGATACACTAAAAGTAAATTTAACAGATACACATGTCCCACAAGAAAAAATTCAACTTGACTTGCCTCATCTGGATGGAGGTTAAATATCGTTTGCAGAGGCCCAGGTTTTTGATGAACCAGAGTGGGCCCTTGTTTATCTGAAGACATTCTTCTTCGAGTGTTAGCTCCAGAATAGCCATTCAAAACCCTACCATTATTCAAGAGCTTAATAATACTTCAGAAATAACAAAAATAATCCATGCTAGAGATTCAACACGTTTAAAAAAGTATATCTGGATTGGCATGAGCTACTGATTAGCAAAATGAAAACTTCCACACATTAAATGCAGTGATAAGAATGTAAAATAGTACTAGTACCAAGGTAAAAATACCAACAGAGGATATAGAAAGGAATATGAAGACTTCAGCTATATCCAACCATGATTGAAAAGACATTCAGATGGATTGAAAAGACATTCAGATGGAATACTACATTCACCAAGAAATGGTAATGGATTTGCATGCTATTTGCAACACTGCATGGGCACAAATGGTTAAATACATAACCATAAATTCATTCATTTATATGCTATGAAAAACAAAAATAACAGAATGTAAAACATCTCAGATATGCATGTGGCACACGAATTGCTCTCTGTTGACTGAATAAAAAGAATTCTGTTAAAAGAAAAGAAAAGAATTCATATTTATCAGGGAAAAGGAATCATTCTTCAATCACACAATACAATAAGGGAAGGACACAAACTCTCAGGAACTGTTCAATCTGACTGCATTTACATGACTATAGACTGATTAGACAAACCAACATTAACACTATTTATTTTGAACTTAAAACAATGGGCTACAAGCCAGGCAAGGAGGAAATTTTGTCCAAGAGAAAGTCACAGCAGTAGTTTTTTTCATTTTCATATTTCCTTGAATTTGTTTATTCATAAATTTATATTTAAAATAGGAATTTTTTTTTTTTTTGTTTTTTGATAAGTAAACAAGAAGTATATTACCAAAAGGCAAACAACCACAAAGCATACAGGATGTATACAAGGTAGCCTAAACCTCAAAGAGCAAACTTTGAAACAAAAAACCTCACCAGCCCTTAAGTGGATGCTAACCACTCCAAAAAACCTATAAGAGAAGAGGACTCCTCTCCAATATACAATCTAGCCCAACTCCACAAGTTACATACAAAAGAATTTTTGAGTTCTGTACTGCTAAGGAACCCCCCCTAAAAGATAATATATTCCTTTCCTTCCAAACCGTCCAAAAAATACACAACAGAATGGATTTCCAAATCTTTTTCCTTTTTTTGCCCACAAAAGGGCCCCTCCAACTAATTAATACTTCTTTTACTGTTTCTAGGAAGACCCACTAAATGCCAAACAAGATAAGAACAATCTCCCAAAGAACTCTGACCACTATACAGTGTAAAAGAATATGATTTACAATTTCTTCTTCACAACCACACAAATAGCAACAATTTGGGAGCTGCCACCCTCTTTTTTGGAGTCTATCTAGGGTAAGAACCTGTTGAATATAATGTATTTATAGTATATAACCTTTCCTTGTTAATATAGGATACATGTATGGTAGTTAGGACTCCTAGCCTTGTATATATATATATTTCTCAATTGTAAGTAGATCATTACATTAATGAGAATTAAGGTTTTTCTTCTTTCTCTCTCTCTCAACATGGTATCAGAGCCAAGAAAGAAAACCTAATTCTTTCTTGTTTCCCGTGTCATCAACTCCGGGAAACCTTCCGGTGACCGTGTTTCATTCCGGTCACCTTCCCCATCTTCCAATACTTTCCGGTCATTCGGATCGTCGACAGAAACTACTCACCGCCGGCGAACTTTTCCGGCGAATTTTCCGGCGAGCTTTTCCGGCGACTTTTCCGGCGACCTTTCCGGCGACGTATTTTTCCGACACCGACTATACCAGAAGGAGCGCCTGGAGGAGATCTACAACTTTTGTGAAGGCACCGGCACCAAAATCCCATCCACGCGCCGTCCACGCGCAAATTTCCGGCCGGCGACTGAATCTCACGCGCCGGCGCGTGAGGGCGCGTGAGGCCTTTTCCGGCGACGCACCTCCTCCTCCAGCTTCGCCTGACGCCGACCAGCCTCCCTACCTCCCTGGTTCTCCCATCCGAGCCCTGCACATACCTCTTTTGGGGATTTTTGTCTCCGTCGGCCCTCCAAACAGCCTTTCCGGCGAAGCTCCGACTACTTTTTCTCCACTCCAATCCCTGCACGTGCCTTGGGAAGTGTTCTTCTACCTTTCTGGTGGTACCACGCCGCGATCTGAGGCCGTCTCCCTTTTTCGGTGGTGCCACGCCGCAATCTGAAGCCGTATTAGGGCTCTCTTCGATCCAAACATACTTCATTCTTCAGATAAGTAGATATGACTACTAAAAATTCCATTTTTTCCGCTGTTATATCTGGATCTCCTATGATTACTTCGGAGAAATTGGTTGGCAGTGACAATTATCTTTCCTGGTCTGCGTCTGTTGAACTTTGGTTTATGGGTCAAGGATATGAGGATCACTTGATTACACAGGAGGCAGATATCCCTGAGGTTGACCGCGTACAGTGGAGGAAGATAGATGCACAGTTATGTAGTGTATTATGGCAATCGGTTGATCCCAAGATTCTTCTTCATCTTCGGGCCTACAAAACTTGTTTTAAATTTTGGACTCAGGCCAAAGGATTATATACGAATGATATCCAGCGTCTTTATAAGGTGGCTTCTGCAATTGTCCATCTCAGCCAACAGGACTTGGATCTATCTACTTATATTGGCCAGATTGCCTCTCTTAAGGAGGAGTTCTTGACTGTGATGCCTCTTACTCCTGATGTTGGGGCTCAACAAACACAGCTTGACAAGTTCTTCATGGTTCTTACTCTTATTGGCCTCCGTCCGGATCTTGAGCCTGTCCGCGATCAGATTCTTGGTAGTTCATCAGTTCCGTCCTTGGATGATGTGTTTGCTCGCCTCCTCCGTATCTCCTCCACTCAGACTTTGCCATTTGATAGCACTTCAGATTCTTCTGTGTTAGTTTCTCAAACTAACTCTCGAGGAGGCCGTAGTGGTACCCGAGGTAGAGGTCAACGTCCTCATTGCACCTATTGCAATAAACTTGGCCACACTCGCGATCGTTGCTATCAGTTACATGGACGACCTCCTCGCACTGCCCATGTGGCCCAGTCCTCTGATTCTCCGCTGCCTCAAGCTCCGAGCTCTTCCGCATCTTAGGCTTCTGTTGCCTCTGTTGCCCAGCCTGGTAATGCCTCTGCCTGCCTTACCCACACATCTTCTCTTGGACCCTGGATTCTAGATTCTGGAGCTTCTGATCACTTATCTGGTAATAAGGATCTTTTCTCCTCTATTACTACTACCTCTGCTTTACCTAATGTTACCTTAGCTAATGGTTCTCAAACTGTGGCTAAAGGTATTGGTTTGGCCCTTCCTCTGCCTTCTCTACCTCTCACTTCTGTCCTTTATACTCCTGAATGTCCTTTTAATCTTATTTCCATCAGCAAAATCACTCGTACTCTTAATTGCTCTATTACCTTTTCTGATAAATTTGTGACCTTGCAGGACCGGAGTACGGGGAAGACGATTGGCATAGGACGTGAGTCTCAAGGCCTCTATCACCTCACCTCGGATTCATCTCCTGCAGTTTGCATTTCCACTGATGCTCCTCTCCTCATTCACAATCGTCTGGGCCACCCTAGTCTCTCCAAGTTCCAGAAGATGGTCCTCGTTTTTCCACTTTATCGTCGCTTCCGTGTGAGTCATGTCAGCTTGGGAAACATACTCGTGTCTCGTTCCCAAAGCGTTTGAATAATCGGGCAAAGTCTCCTTTTGAGCTTGTCCACACTGATGTTTGGGGTCCTTGTCGGACTGCGTCTACTTTAGGATTTCAGTATTTTGTCACTTTCATTGATGATTATTCTCGATGTACTTGGTTATTTTTAATGAAAAATCGAGCTGAGTTATTCTCTATTTTCCAGAAATTTTATGCTGAAATCCAAACCCAGTTCAATGTTTCTATTCGTGTGTTACGCAGTGACAATGCCAGGGAATATTTTTCAGCCCCATTTACTTCGTTTATGTCTCATCATGGGATTCTTCATCAGTCTTCTTGTGCTCATACTCCTCAACAAAATGGGGTAGCTGAACGCAAGAATCGACATCTTGTTGAGACAGCTCGTACTCTCCTCCTCCATAGCAATGTTCCTTTTCGTTTTTGGGGGGACGCTGTTCTTACCGCTTGTTATTTGATTAATCGTATGCCCTCCTCTGTCTTACATGATCAGATTCCTCACTCCCTTCTCTTCCCTGACCAACCACTTTATTTCCTTCCTCCTCGTGTCTTTGGTTGTACTTGCTTTGTTCATATTCTCACTCCTGGACAGGACAAGCTTTCCGCCAAAGCCATGAAGTGTCTCTTCTTGGGATACTCTAGACTTCAGAAGGGTTATCGTTGTTATTCCCTTGAGACTCATCGATACTTTATCTCCGCTGATGTCACCTTCTTTGAGGACTCACCATTCTTTTCCACCACTTCTGAGTCTCTTCCTGTTTCTGAAGTCTTGCCTATTCCCATTGTCTCCCCACCTGATGCTATGCCTCCTCGGCCACTTCAGGTTTATCATCGTCGCCCTCGTGTCGTTGCTCCTCTCCCTTTTGCTGAGGCACCTGCTGACTCACTTCCTATCCCTTCGGCTTCACCTACCCCGGCTCTGCCTTCTCCTAATGACTTACCCATTGCTGTTCGGAAAGGTACTCGCTCTACTCGTAATCCTCATCCTATTTACAATTTTTTGAGTTATCATCGATTATCTTCACCCTATTCTGCTTTTGTTTCTGCTATATCCTCTGTTTCTCTTCCAAAGAGCACCCATGAAGCTCTTTCCCATCCAGGCTGGCGACAGGCAATGGTGGATGAAATGGCTGCTCTGCACTCTAATGGCACTTGGGATCTTGTTGTTTTACCCTCGGGTAAATCTACCGTTGGTTGTCGTTGGGTTTACGCAGTTAAGGTTGGTCCTGATGGTCATGTTGATCGCCTTAAGGCCCGCTTAGTTGCTAAAGGCTATACTCAGGTTTATGGTTCTGATTATGGTGACACATTCTCTCCGGTTGCCAAGATTGCTTCTGTTCGTCTGCTTCTCTCCATGGCTGCCATGTGTTCTTGGCCTCTTTATCAATTGGATATTAAAAATGCCTTCCTTCATGGTGATCTTGCCGAGGAAGTTTATATGGAGCAACCTCCTGGTTTTGTTGCTCAGGGGGAGTCTGGTTTAGTATGCAGGTTACGCCGTTCTCTATATGGCTTGAAACAATCTCCTCGAGCATGGTTTAGCCGTTTTAGTTCTGTTGTTCAAGAGTTTGGCATGCTTCGCAGTACAGCAGACCATTCAGTTTTCTATCATCATAACTCTTTGGGGCAGTGTATTTATCTGGTTGTTTATGTGGACGACATCGTCATTACAGGCAGTGATCAGGATGGTATTCAGAAACTAAAGCAACACCTTTTTACCCACTTTCAGACCAAAGACTTGGGGAAACTCAAGTATTTCTTGGGAATTGAGATAGCTCAATCCAGTTCTGCTGTGGTCCTTTCCCAAAGGAAGTATGCTTTAGACATCCTGGAAGAAACTGGTATGTTAGACTGTAAACCGGTAGACACACCTATGGATCCGAATGTCAAACTTGTACCAGGACAGGGGGAGCCTTTAGGAGACCCCGGGAGATATCGACGGCTCGTAGGTAAATTGAACTATCTCACCATTACTCGTCCAGACATTTCTTTTCCTGTGAGTGTTGTTAGTCAATTCCTACAGTCACCATGTGATAGCCATTGGGATGCTGTAATCCGCATTCTTCGATATATCAAAAGTACACCAGGCCAAGGTGTGTTGTACGAGAACAGAGGTCATACTCAGGTTGTTGGTTACACAGATGCAGATTGGGCTGGCTCACCCACAGATAGACGTTCCACTTCAGGGTACTGTGTTTTTATTGGAGGTAATCTAATATCTTGGAAGAGTAAGAAACAAGATGTAGTGGCCAGATCTAGCGCTGAAGCCGAGTATCGAGCTATGGCTTTGGCAACATGTGAACTCATATGGTTGAGACATCTTCTAGAGTTGAGATTTGGAAAGGATGAACAGATGAAACTCATATGTGATAACCAGGCCGCATTACATATTGCATCCAATCCAGTCTTTCATGAAAGGACCAAACATATTGAAGTTGACTGTCATTTCATTAGAGAGAAGATCGCATCAGGATGTGTTGCTACAAGTTTTGTTAATTCAAATGATCAACTAGCTGACATCTTCACTAAATCTCTCAGAGGTCCTAGGATTAAATATATTTGTAACAAGCTTGGTGCATATGACGTATATGCTCCAGCTTGAGGGGGAGTGTTGAATATAATGTATTTATAGTATATAACCTTTCCTTGTTAATATAGGATACATGTATGGTAGTTAGGACTCCTAGCCTTGTATATATATATATTTCTCAATTGTAAGTAGATCATTACATTAATGAGAATTAAGGTTTTTCTTCTTTCTCTCTCTCTCAACAGAACCTTTCCCCACGTAGCCTCCCAAGCAAAAAAAGCAACTTTGGTTGGGACTCTATCCACCCAAATGCAATTCTTCTGGAAGAAAATGTCATTGGGTGTAATCAGCAATCTGTACACTTCCTTAACACCAAACTTTCCATTTCTCCCACCCTTCCAAGTAACCGAATCCTCCTCTAAAGTTAGCCTGTAGCCCCTCAAAACATTAACAAGTCTCCTACCAAATCCATCTCCCAATCATTAAATGCTCTAATGAATCTTAGATTCCATCTTCCTTGTCCAAAATTCGGATCCCAAACTTCATCTACCGTTGCATTCCTATGGACAACCAAAGCATATAATTGAGGAAAACTTTGGGACAGCACTGCAAGGCCACACCAATGATCAGTCCAGAATCTAATTTTAGTACCATTACCAACTATGAACTCTATATTTTCCCAACACCAATTTGTTTCCTTCAAAATCTTCTTCCAAACCCCCACTCCAAACGTCCCATTAGCCTCATTTGTCCTCCAACCAAGGCCCTCTTGCCCATACTTCACTTAAATCACCTTCTTCCAAAGGTTTTCCTTTTCACAGGCAAATCTCCATATCCATTTACCAAGCAAGGCCTTATTCAAAAGTGCTAACTTCCTTATGCCTAGCCCACCCTTTTCCCTATCCGCACACACCACCTCCCATTTAACTAAGTGGGCTTTCCTTTCCAAATTTCCCCCTCCCCAAAGAAAATCTCTTTTTAATTTTTCTAGTCTTCTTGCTACTATCTTGGGCATTCAAAAAAGAGACATCTGGTAGATGGGCGTACTAGCCATTGTGCTCTTTATGAGAGTGATTCTCCCGCCTTTGGAAATATATTGTCTTTTCCAAAGCGCTAGTCTCCTCTGCACTCTCTCTTCCACCCCATCCCACACAGAAAACAACTGTATCATTAGCAAATAACAAATGAGAGATATTCATTTCCGTCCTTCTTCCCCGTATCCTGCACCCTGAAAGAAAGCCCCCATCAACAGCCCTTCTTATGAGAACACTCAGCACTTCCATTCCCATAACAAGAGGTAAGGAGATAAAGGGTCTCCTTATCACAGTCCCTTAGAACTCGAAAAAAACCTTACCGACACCCCATTTACCAAGACAGAAAACTTAGCTGTTGATATGCATCTCCACATCCATCCCATCCACTTAGACCCAAATCCCATCTTTTGCATAACCTTCATTAAAAACTGTCAATTGATGTTGTCATATGCTTTTTCAATATCCAGTTTACAGATTAGCCCTTTCTCTTTTCTTTTTTGCCAGGAATCAATCACCTCGTTTGCTATTAGTGAAATGTCCAAGATCTGTCTACCCATCACAAACGCATTTTGATCCAATGAAACCACTTTTCCTATTCACTTTCTTAAGCCTGTTTGCCAACACCTTAGCCAACAATTTATACACTCCCCCTAAAGTAAAAAATCAGCATTATTATAACAAGTTACTCTCCACCCACTGTATTGCACTATCATTCTTTTTATATATATATATATAAGTAAAAGAGCAGTTATATTAAAAGCCGAAAAGGTGCATCAAAGTACACATGAAATATACAATAAAGGCTAGTAAGCAAACAAGAGTAAAGAAGAAGCACAAATACTAACCACCCCCACAACAACCAAAACCCGAAACACAAATGCAAACCACCCCCACACCATCAAAAACCTACGCCCTAAAAATCAGAAAAGAAAAGAAAACATCCCAGGGCACTTCAGTAGACAGAAACCCACAACCAGGCTGAAATAGGAAAGACCTCACAATAGAAGAGATTAAACCCCGTTGCTCTTTCCCCTTCCCCTATTTGAGAGAGGGGAGCACTTGTAATTGACTATGCATCCAATTTTTGAATTTCCCTTTTGACACAAGAAGACGAACACGTTTTCTTCTTTCCCATTGAGATCTTCAACCCACGCCCTTTTCTAGCCTCCAACTTTCTCAAGAGGGAGGTTATTTCCCTTTCATAACCAGCCATTGGCATCCCCAAAAAGTTACTCAACTTAGTAAACTCATAGGGAAGGCTTTTGGAAACAACCAACTCCCCCATCGAATCACCACCAGCCTTCATGGCCCTAAAATCCTCTACCTCGTCATCCCTGACCACCAAATCTCTTCCAGAAAGACCCTTTTCTGCAACTCCTGAAATGTCCAACAACCTTCCATTACAGGAAGGCTCATCCCTAGGAAGGCGAACTGACCCACTGTCGCAGCTGGGCGATCCAACTAGACAGTGAGCAAGAGAAGAAGGGGGATGTGGCAGCCTACCTTTGGAACCCAGACGCTTCATCCAAGAGGGCTTCCTCAGCTCCTGAAACCCACTCCTCCGGACCTTGAGACACCAACTTTAGAAGGGGATCAAAGAAGAATTCCAATTGGTTGGAATGAACCCCACTGCCAGAAGTACCGGAAACCCTCATTTTGGTCTTTTTGCTTTCCCTCTCCAAGATAATGCTGGAAGAAAAAGAAATGGGTCGGCCCTTGGTAAAAGGCCCAGACCTGGCAGGCCCACCAAGGCACCCTTCTGAAGGGCCCAAACCATTCTCAGCGGGCTGGCCCAAAAGGACACAAGGGCCCCCTTCAACAACTTCTCTTTCTGCACTATCATTCATGCTGTCACATTTCCTTTTAGGTCCCTTTTATCTAGGTTTCGAGTTATGGCTATGCAATTCCTTTTTCCTATCCAACTATTGGATCTCACAAACTAGAGCTTGAATACGAAAATTCATGTGTTTTTGTAGAGTTTCCTGAGAAACAATAGGAAACATGGAGAATAGGCTGAGAACCTTTGAATTGTACATAGGTCTCTGGTGTCTTCAAAAGAATAGGCAGAGAAAACTCTTTTTCATATTTGATTTCCCAAGCAGAATTTTGTTCCAAAAAACAACAGAGAACTATTTTAAGAATTGTTCAACATTAGAAGGCCATATCACACCATGAGCCCTGAGTGGCATAACAGGAGCACAAAGAGTGGGAGTCTATTGACCATGTCTTTCTCCATTACCCTTGCCCCAATGTCTTGAAGTTATGGTGTAGTTTGTTCTTATTGGCTGGTATCTCATATGTTTCCATAAGAGATGGCAGATGCATCAAGCATATACTCTCAAGGTTTTTTTAGGATCCTTAGGAAATGACGGTCATCGCATGCATCCCTCTCAACTACTCTACAAGTGATCTAGCTTGAGAGAAATGCTGGAATATCTTAGAAAACGAGGAGGTTTGTAGAAGACCCCAAGCTAGTATTTGGTTGCTAACTTCCCTTCAGGTGGTTGTCAGTAAAGGAGTTCATCTATAATTCCATGAGCAATACTTTTATTGGATTCAGGCCAACTTGCCTTCTATCAAATGGATATGGTTTACAAAGTAGGCAGCTAAATGATAAGTTTTTTGTGTTAATTCCTAAAAGAGGGAGTGCAAATGACCTGAAAAGACTTTGGACTTTTTTTCTATATATAGGTAAAATAAAAGTGTACATAAAAAAAGAGGCACCAGAAGAGGGTTTGAAAGCATATAGGAAGTATGCACTAGCTAATTAGCTTGGTGTGGTTTGTATAAGCTCCTAGCTAAGATGCAGGAAAATAAGTTGAAGAGGATGGTGAGAAATGTGGTTTATGAGTTCCAAAACACTTTTGTAGAAGGAAGGCAGATTCTTGGTGCAGTGCTTATAGCTAATAAAGCAATTGATTCTATGATGAAGAGTGGCTCTAGCAGTGTAATTTATAAACTTGACATCAAGAAGGCATATGATCACGTCAATTGAGCTTTTTTGCTAACTATTCTCAGAAAAATGGGGTTTAGCAAAAAATTGACTAAATCAATTGAGTGGTACATCTCAATAGAAAAGTTTTTTGTGTTGGTTAACGACATCTCTTCAGGTTTTTTTCAAAGTTCTAGAGGCCTGAAACAAGGGGACACCCTCTCCCTTTATTTATTTGTGTTGGCAATGGAAGTGTTCAATTATTTATTAGAAAGGGCTAGAAATGGTGATTTTTGTTGGGATTTGGGGTGAGACGAGAAGGTGGAAGTGTCTCATTTGTTATTTGCCAACAACATCCTAGTCTTTTACAAGGCCACGCAAAGTCAAATGACTCATTGAGCTAGTTGCTTATGTGGTTTGAAGTTAGGGGGAGGGGGATAAGAGGGTGGAAGTGTCTCATTTGTTGTTTGCCAACAACATCCTAGTCTTTTGCAAGGCCACTCAAAGTCAAATGACTCATTGAGCTAGCCACTTATGTGGTTTGAAACTATCTTAGGACTAAAAATAAATCAAGAGAAAAATGAATTGATCCTAATAGGGAGGTGGCCAATATATTGGATTTCACAATTTAACTAGGATGCAAGATAAGGGAGCTTCCATCTACTTATTTGGGGTCCCTATCAAGGTTTCTTTCAAAGTAGAGTCAATATGGGATTATCTAGAAGAGATATTTCGCCGAAGATTATCAATATAGAACAAGCAATATGTTTCGAGATGAGGAAGGCTTACCCTATTTGAAAATACTTGTCCAATTCACCCATATATTCTATGACCTGATTAACATTGGTAGAAAGGTCAGACTGAGATTGGAGAAATTCAAAGGGACTCCCTTTGATGCATTTAGGTCATGGCCGATTGTGCCGAGAGAAAATTAAGCGAGAGGGGAGGGGGGTTTCGAGCATTAGATGTCTTTCTTCACTTAATAGAGCTCTCTTAGGAGAGTGCTGTTAGAGATATGATTCAAAAAGAGAAACTTTTTGGAAAAAAGATCATTCAAGGAAAGTATGTAGAGAAGGAGGTTGGAGTTCTTGCAAAGTGAGGGAAGGGTATAGGGTTGAGGTATGGAAAAACATCATAAATGAATGTGACCTTATCAAGAAAAAAGTATATTTTGAAGTGGAAAATGGGAGGAGAGTGAGGTTTTGGAATGATCATCGTATAGAGAAAAACCCTTGTGTATGTTTTTCCCTTCCTTGCATGCCTTAGCATCTAGGCTTGGTAGGATGATCCAAGTGAGGGGAGACACTAAAATCCTTGTTTCTCTAGACATTTGAATGACTGAGAGCTAGATAACATAAAGGCTTTTCTCTTAAGGTTGCAAAGAAGGTCCATGAAGAGGGAAGAGAGTGATAGAGTATATTCTTGGTCAAATCTTTATATTCCACCATGTGAAAAATTCCTTTCCCAATTGGCATTATTCTGAAATCATAGGTTTCATCAAAAGCAAGTTTTTTTTGCTTGGGAAGCTAGTTGGGAAAAGGTATTAACTTTAGATCAACTTCAGAAGAGAAGGTATCTCCTTTGTAAAAAGCCAAGATAAATCAATTGATCATATCCTCTTACACCATGCCAAGCAAGGGAACTATGGCAGTTGTTCTCTCTATTCAACATTGTTTTTATAGTTAGTGAGTCTCTTTTAAGTTGGCATGACTGTTTTATGGGAAAAAAAATGCAAGAAGATACATTTTGTGGATAATTTAGAAGGAATGGAATCAAAGAGTGTTTGAAAGCGAAAGGGAAGCCAATTCAATCGCTAAAGTGCTCTTTCCTTAGAAGTTGAATGTTTTGGGTTAGCATGCATATAGAAAAAGTCTCCAATGCCTTTAATAGATTTTTTAGATTGGGTGGGATCTAATTGAGGGATAGAGTAGTTTTTGTGTTCTCTCTTTCTAGTAAAGCTTTTTGGTACCCATTGTATATGTCCTATGTACCTCGGTATATAGTTTCTGTTTTGGTATTTATCTCCAACCTGACTTCATTGGGTGCTCCCTGGGTAAGGATGGTATATGGGTATTAATGACTCCTTGGAGACCATTTGATGGTCTTGTTAGAACATTCCTGGAGCATGCTAGTTTTGGGTGGGCTGTGGAGGCAAACATTCTCGCTCTACTAGAAGGTTTGAAAGTACTACATCTGGAGTTCCTAACCAAATGCTCAGGAATGTCAAAGTCCCTTCTAAAAGTTAAAGCCTTAACTTGGTTGGTGGCTACTTAGTAAACAAAAGAAATGAAACATTGTCAATATTTGGTGGCTCAAAAGAAAGCTAATATTACACACACACACACACACAGAGAGAAAAAGAGAGAAATTTGATTCTTTTGTCAGAAAACACGATTACTCATTGCATCAAAGGAGAATTTATACATAGCATAAATTAACTTTTAGTGCAAAGCTATGGTTTTTATGTCATAATGGGATGAGAAATATGGAAAAGAAAACCAAAGGCTACCTGGAAGAATTTACAGGAAGTTTTATTGTTTTAATATGGAGACAAACCTGACAAGCAAAGATCAGAAATGCATTAATTTATATATAGATTTCTAGAATCCCATAAAGAAAATTAATATAATAAAAGTACAGTCAGAGTTCAAAAAAAGAAGAATTACTTGTCCTGATGTGCTATCTAATGAATACCACACTGCACCAGTTTGACCTTCAGTTTCAACTGGAACAGTCACTGAACCAAGAATTGTACTTTTCCAAATTATATCCCAATCATATATTGTCACATTAATCTGCAAAATCAATTATGGAAGAAATCGCCTCAAATAAACTTGGATGATGTGAAATGAGATAAAATAAATAAGAAAACTGGGATGTACTCCACATATTTCTTTCTTTCATAATAATACAAAACGACATAATGATATACCCCATTCACAAGGAAGAAAAATGCCAATATCAATGGTCTATTGGGTGTACAAAAGATATTGATCAATGCATGTGTTTTTTTGTAGGAAACACTATCAATCAAACAACTTTGAACAAGCTCCACCTAATAGCATAGAATATTGACACAACGGATCTCCTCGGATGAGGAGAGCAATCACAACGGGGGAGAATTTGGGTCAAGAAACAAGGGGTCAAAGTAATTTACCCCTTACAGAAAAATTGTCCCCCCCTTCCAATCACCAAGACACAAACGCTTTCTCTACAACCAGATTCCAAAGACCAGGGCTTTGGATTTACCTCCTTGAGGGAGACCCATATATTTCATGGGCCATTCACTAGTCTCACAACTTAATAAAGAGGTTAAGTTCCTCAGCTGCTCCTGCTGAAGGTTGATTCCCATGAGGGATTTCCAATAATGTTGATCTTAAGGCCCAACATCAATCAAACATCCTCAAGATGAGAATGAAAACAAGAATGGAGATTTTGCTTTCATTTGCAGAATGAGAAGAAATAATGTCATCCGCAGCCTGGAGATGAGAAACCCTGACTCGCTTTTGGCAACCTAAAGGCCTTCCACTAGGCACCTAAACCTTCAACACATAAAAATCATTCTACAAAGGATATCCACCATAAGAGCAAAAAGAAGAAAGATAAAGGTCCTCCCTGCCAAAGGCCTTGACCCAAACCTCAGGCCTCTAGTTGATCAGAATACTAAAACTGGTCTAGGGAAGGGACCCCTTCATCCATTTGCTTCATTCTATAGCAAAGCAGCCTTTATGGCTACACAGTGATCCAAGAAATTCCACTTGGCATGGTTGTAGGCTTTCTTGAAATTCATCTTGAGGAGTTATCCTTCCACCTTTGTGCTTTGTGCAAAATTTATCCTCAAGAATTTCATTAGCAGATTAGTGTTAAACAACCAATTTTTCTAAAATCTTAAGCTTGTAGGATTTGAGCTCACAATGTATATCATGCACTCCAACACCCTCCCTCACGTGTAGCCTTCTTTAGGGGTAAATAAGTTGAGGAAATAAACATGCAGTGAGGTTCGAATACAGAACCTCCCGCTAAACAAGGCTTTGATACAATGTTAGACAATCAATTTTCCTAAAATATTAAGATTCTAGGATTTGGGTCAATGTATATCATGCACCCTAACAATTAGCTTTCAACACAACATCCAAAATTTTCTTCATTTTCTGGATAGAGATAATCTCATGGAACAACTTGTAGGTACATTTGCAAAGAACTTAGTGATGATTTGTACAAACTAATCACAAGGCTATAAAATCCACAGGAATTAATGAAGGTGGGTACAGGACTATGTTAAACCCATCCTAACCAATTGCTTGTCCCTATCTAATTGGAGTGCTGCCGCTGCCTCTTTAATTACATTATCAAGAAAATGTATCTACAGCCACACCACCATATCATTTGAAATAGGATCCCCCTAAACCAACTAATGTAAACCTTTCTGAGTCGCTACTCTGAAAGAGGTGAAAAATATATTACAAAATTGCTCAAGACAAATCCATATTCTCAAAAACTGAAGCCCTTTGAATTCAATGAATTTAATGAACTTGTTTCTTTCTCTTGTCACCAGCCACTTGGTGAAGGAGCTTACAGTTGCAGTCTCCTTGTTTCACCCATTTCACATTAGTTCATTGTTGGAAAAAATGTAATAATTTGATATAATATATACAAAAGATGAAATGAAGGTTTGAAAAATATTGACTAATGAAAGAAATGTGGATCATGTCAGATAATGAATATAAATAAATCAACCAGATGAAGCATAAGCTTCATGATTTGAAGTGTACAAGGGGATTAAAGGTGCAAAAGCACAATTAACTAACAATTGCTACTCCAAGCAAGACCATAATGAATGAAAGCATTTATAATCACCCCACCCTTCTTGAGACATTTTCTAAAACCTTACATTCTCATTGTGCGAGATCTTTTATAAGAATAATTTACCTACCTATATTAAACAAGTTAAAGAAGTTTAGATTGCTCCTTTGCAGTCAATGTGTTCATAATTGCAGGCATTTAACTAATATATTTCTTTATTAAAAAAAATTAGCAAATTTACTGTAGAAAGGAGGGGAACAAAACAAACAAAACCAGCAGCAACTCATTTAAAAGAGATGTCAAATAGGATTCCGAGATTACATGATGCAGAACATATTAAAAAAGGAAAAATATAATGTGAGTATTGATGGTATTGAGAACGCTAATTTAGAAAATTAAATCACAGAGCTACCTTAACAGGAAGGTCATCAACAGAAAAATTGAACTCCTCTCCCCACATAGGATTTCTTGAACCAGGAACCATTGAACTGCAGCAGCAACAGAACTAAAATAAATAAGCACAGGCAAAAATGAAGATATGATATAAAATGACACAAAATTTTCTTATAAGTTTACTCACTAGGAAATGGGAAAGAGAAATAGAAAAAAGAGAGGGGAAAAAAGGAGATAAAGAATCAAAAATGCCCAAAGGGGGTACAGAGATATACATGGAGCACCAACACAAGAAAACGTAAAATGAAAAGAAGAAACGGCACCTTGGACCCCAAGAGGTACCAAATAATGCAAATAATGAGGACCACAGACTGAAGCCATTCCACGGTGGATAAGAAAATTATTGGTCAATTCCTCTTCCTCCTTACAAAAACAGCACCTACTGGCCAACATCCTACCCTCTTTCTCTAAGCTAGTCCAAAGTTTGAATTTTCTACCAAACAACTCTCCTGAAAAAGAAAAAGAAAAGAAAAACCAAAAAAATCAACTTTGGAGGGGCAGGTCATCGCCAAACCCTCCTAAGTGAAAAAGGTGTACTACAATTTGGATTCAGGGCCTTATTTAGAATCTCACCTAGAAACATCCAGTTTTACATAACTTCCACATTATCTTATCCTACTTACCTACAAGCACAACGACACCATGTACAAGACAAACAATTCCACAATTTCCATCTCCCAATTATGGAACTTTTTACATGAACCTAAAGTTCCAATAACTCCAGCCAACTTCTACATTTCCAATAATCTACCACCACAATCTCTAGATTCACGGCAATGACAAATAGATCCAGAAAATAATCCCCAAGGGTATTCTCACATCAAATATCAAATCAAAATTTCATTCCAAACTCATCACCAAAAGAAATACAGATCAAAGGAAAAGAAACATCTCATCCTTTTCTAATAGCTTTCTAGGGACTTGATCCTATCACGCATCTCCTTATTCTAGAACACCAACCACCCTTTTCTCCATAATAATCTTCCTCCAAAACTCATCCCTATCCACAACCCCCCTCCATAACAACTTACTCATTGAAGCCTTGATAAGAATCTATAAACTCCAGGTATCCACACCCCCTTCTCCTAGCTAGCAGGCTGGCACAACATTCTATCACCCAGTTTACTAGATGCAATTTCCTATCAAAACTTCAAAACTCTCTCACAAGAAATCTATTTGAATTTTCTCTGACCTAGCTTTGACCAAACAAAAAAGGACATAATGCCCACTCTAAAAAGGGTACTCTTGATGAGCACAATTTGTTTACTCTTAGCAATGGATGCAGAATGTCTGTCAAGGTTGTTTTGGGATCAGGATATTTCTTCTTCTTTTTTTTTTCTGTATATTATAGGCACCAAACAAGTAAGCAAAAAGAAGTGAAATTTTCTTGCTAGAGCAAAAAGAAAAAAAAAATTAAAAAATAAAAATAAAAGGAAGGGAAAGAAATAAGAGAGAGAACAAAAAAACAAGCTCCCTTTCCTCCCTTGGAGCTAAGCCAAAGCCTATCATGGTCAATAAATGATCATCTATTTACACTCTAACCCATCTCTATTTTAAGAATATCTCATCCTTTTTATTGCCATCTTTTTTCTTTTAATACTTCTTAGTCTTGTATTTTTTTTTTTTTTAAAAAAAAGTAAAGTTGTCAAACTTCCTCTTTTCATCTTGGCACATGTTTTTTTTTTTTTTTTTTTTTTTTTTTTTTTTTTTTTTTTTTAAGGCAAATAAGAAAATAAATAAAAAGTGCCTAACATGAGATGCACCAAATTACATTATATGTATACAATCACCCAAACCACACAAGGAAAGGGTAAATAGAAAACACACACCCTACCCTTACTTGAAGTTCATGCAATCTACAAATTTAGGCACTAAATGGTCTTCTATGTACACTCTAACCCAATCCAAAAATCTAGATATGAAATAGAATTTGATTGCTTAGTCCAATTGCTCGACGTCATTAAACGACTTCCTATTTCTTTCCTTCCTTAGAGTCCAGAACAAACACAAGTAAGGGGCCCTCCAAGCTATTTTCCACTTCTTCCTCATGAATGAGTCATACCAACTCAATAGGTTCCCTTTAACTAAGAGCGCATCACCCAGACCACTCCAAAAAGAGAAAAAGATTAGCTGCCACAACATTTTTGCTTTAAAACAATGAAGAAACAAGTGATCCATCGATTCTCCCTCACCTTTTCACAAGAAACATCCATTCAGCAAATCCATCCTTTCCTTTTAAGCTGGTCTAGTGTCAAAATTCTGCCCTATGTTGTTTCTCATGCAAAGAAGCCTACTTCATCGGAACCCAAGTAACTAATAGTCTACACTGTGCTTGCTTGTGGGGAAAGGCTCCCTACCTCCCCTAGCTAAGAAAGCTTATAAGGATATAACCAAGACATTGCCACCCTTGGTTTCCTTCTAACTTAAACTTGTCCTTCTCTTCCCTTCTAATTGACAAAGCGTGCAATTTCCATTAGAATCCCTCCATATCTTTGAGTTCCAAATCATTGAATATCTTGAAAAGCAAGGACTCCATTTACCACAAAGTTCAAAGTATCAACAAAGTCGTATCCACCTTGGGCCTTTCTACGCCGAGTCTGACACCTGATGCCATCTTTATCACAGACTCAACCAAAAACCGGTTAAACCCAGTTAACTCAATCGAGATTTTGAGTTAACTCAATTGAATATCCAAATATTCTCTAATTTTACCCAGAAATCATTTTTTTCCTTCCAAATCACAACAAAAAGCAACCAAAATTGAGAAATCTCTAAAAAAAAATCAGAGATTTTTGAATAGTTTCAAAACCCATACCTTACCCATTATGAAAAAGAAAACGAAAAGACATCCTTCCCAACGGCGATGTTGATGTAAAGAATAAGAAGGAGAAAAAGAAGAAGAATTACCCATTATGAAGAAGAAAACAAAAAGACATCCTTCCCGTTGGTGATGTTATTGTGAAGAAGAAGAAGAATTACCCATTATAACAAAGAAAAATAAAAGACATCCTTCCCATCAGCGATGTTGTTGTTGTTGTTGTGAAAAAAACAAAGAAGAATTACCCATTATGAAGAAGAAAACGAAAAGACATCCTTCCCATCAACAATGTTGTTGTGAAGAAGAAGACCGTCGGCGATGTTTTTTTTTTGATAGGCAAAGGCAACAATATATTAGAAAAGGGCACCAAGAGAAAAAACCAATAGCATACAGGGAGTATACAAAAGGCCCCTTAAGGCACACACAAAAGAAGAGAAAATACAAACCCGACCCTCATGTAGCGCCTAGCCAATCAATAAAACTAGGTAAAGTAAGAGAACCTTCATTTACAATTGATTTTGTCCATACCCAAAGATTACAAACAAGAGAATTTTTGTTGATTCTCGTTGTGAAGATTACAAACCCGACCGTCGGCGATGTTGTTGTGAAAAAAAAGAAAAAGAAGAACGGCAATGTTGTTATGAAGAAGATGAAGAATGGCGATATTGTTGTGAAGAAAAAGAAGAAGAGAAGAGAAGAATTACTCAAAGAATAACTCATTGTGAAGAAGAAAACAAAAAGACATTCTTTCCATTGGCGATGTTGTTGTGAAGAAGAAGAGGAAGAAGATGATGAAGAAAGAAGAAGAAAAAACATCCTTCCCGTCAACGATGTTGTTGTGAAGAAGAAGAAGAAGACGAAAAGACATCCTTCATATCGGCGATGTTGTTCTGAAGAAGAAGATGATGAAAAGACATCCTTCCCATCAGCGAAGAAGAAAAAGAAGACGAAAAGACATCCTTCCCATTAGCGATGTTGTTGTGAAGGATGATGATGATGATTATGATGTCTTTGCTCTGGCTCCATAGTGTCGGTGGCACACCGCATGGTGTGGGCATTTGCTGTAAAGAAGGCTCTCTACCTCTGCCAAATGGGGTGTTCTCTGTTTGTTTATGGTGTGGGATTGGGAATTTGAAAATAAAAGGGTAATTATATTAAAAAATATTTATTACATTAAATACTTAAGTGTGTTACAAACAGGAAATTGAAGATTATTATTTTATCTGGTAAGTTTTGGTATGAATTTCTTCAATTTGGTTAATGTATTATTTTATATGGTAATCATGTTATATATGGTATATTATTTTATATGTTAATTTATTGTTAATAATATATTGAACCATGATTTACTACCCTTCCCGACCTTCTCCCACACCTTGCCACTCAACCTTCTTTGTTGGATGCTATAAAGAATAACATCAAGAAGGCTTCTTCCAAGGACAAGTCATCACAACATCTATCTTTCCAAAATTATACTCTCCTCTCATTCTCAACTATGAAACAAAACATGGATTTTAAAACATCCCACCCCTTTATAATAGTTTTCCATACCCCCACCCCATTGCCTTCTCACACCCCCCTCAAACATTGATCCCTCCTTCCTCTTCTCTAAACTTTCGTATTATGGTCACTCTTTTTCCTACGAATCTCCAATTCTAGTTGCCAAGTAAGGTCTTATCTAAAGTGGAAAGATTACAACACCTAGGCCCCCGCCTTTTTTACCCAAACAAGCAATAGAACAATTAACAAATGAAGTATTTTCCCTAGCGCACCACCACCTAATAGGAAGCGCCTCTAAATCTTCTCAAGCCTTAACTAACTCTTCTCGAAATGATGAACAATGACATAAGATAGAATGGAAAACTTACTTTTGATCAACATAAGTCTCCCTCCTTTAAACAAATGTTGATCTTCCACATTGTCGATCTTCTTTGAAATCTCTCCTCCACAACATCCTACACGCTTAAAGATTTACAAAGAGCACTTGAAGGAAGATCCGAGTAGGTAGTGGGCAACTTTCCCATCCCATAACCTAGCACAAAAGCTAGTCCCTCCACATTAGTTACTTTCTCAATAGGAATAAGTTCACTTTTCCCCAAATTAATTTTTAGTCTAGAGATTGCCTCAAATCATATAAGAACCCAACTCAAATATTCCAATTGATCTCAATCGGTATCATAGAGAATAAGGGTGTCATCGACAACCAAAAGATGTGACACTTCCATCCCCTCTTCACTCCTTCCACACACTTTGAAACCCAAAATAAAACCTTTTTCCTAAACTTTGCACAAAATCTAAGTGAGAGCCCTCATCGCAAAATAAATAAATAAGGGGATAAAGGATCCCCCACCTTAAGCCCCAAGAGCTTTTTTTTTTTTTTTTTTTTTTTTGATAGGTAAACAAGAAATGAATAAAAAACATCAAAAAGAGCGCACCAAAGTATACAAGATGTATACAACGACCACCAAAAGATGGCCAAAAAAATAAGGAAAGTGAAAACACAAAACTAATCCCTCCCATAGTAAGAACCCAACCAATCAATAAAATCACACAAGGACATTGGTCCTAAAGCTATCTACAACTTGGTCCAAGATAACAAGTTACAAAGGAACAAGTTTTTTAGACTTAAGATAGAGAGCTCCTCATCTTTAAACAATCTTCTATTTCTCTCCTTCCAAATTGTCCAAAGGAGACACAAATGAGTTGTTCCCCACACTTTTTATGTTTCCTTCCAACGAAGGACTCACACCAATCCAACAAAGTCTCTCTTACTGAGGAAGGCAACACTCAAGATGCACCAAAGAGAAAGAACAAAAGCTGCCACAAATCCCTTGCTATATCACAATGAAGCAGGATGTGGTCAATCGACTCCTCTTAGACATGACAAAGGAAGTATTTGTTAGCTAGGGACCACCCTCTCCCATAGAGTTGATTTAAAATCAAAACTTTACCCCATAAGGCCTCCCAAGTAAAGAGACTCACCTTAGGTGGAACCTAAGAGTTCCAAACAGTAGCTTTTGGGAAGGAGGTAGAATTCTCAGGCTCTAGGCAAGCATAAAGGGACTTCACAGAGAAAGAACCACTCTTTGTCTCTAGTCAGATCATCTTATCTTCTACTTTCTTGTTCACCGTCTTATCTTGAAGCCTTAAAAGAAAGTACTCCATGATATCAATCTCCCAATTGTTTAGATTTCTAGAGAAACTAGGAGTCCAATAACCACTAACATAAGACTGATTCCATAAATCTGCCACTCATGCCTCCTTTGAGCTAGCTAAGGCATGTAAGAAAGGGAAAGAAACATACAATAGTTCATCACCACACCACCTATCCTTCAAAAAATTAATCCTCCTCCCATTGCCCATAAAATAAATAAAATAATATAAAATAAACTTTAGTGTTGACAATTGCCCACAATTTCCTTATAGCTTTCCATAGCACAACTCCGTACCTATCACTTACTTCCTTAGAACACCACCCCCTTCAACATCCCCATATTTCCCCTCTATAAATTACTTCAAGAAAGCTTCCCTTTTCCTTGCATACCGCCAAATCTGCTAGCTAAGAAAAGCCTTGAAAATAACCCCCATTTTGTTGCTCTTTAACCTTGAAACAATGGCTTCATTAGTAATAAGAACTAGGTCTAGAATCTATCTTCCCACCCCTAAAAGCATGTTGATAGGCTGAAACCACCTTTCAAACAACTTTTTTCAGCTTGTTTGCCAACTCTTCAGATAAAATCTTATATAGTCCGCTTACAAAGTTAATGGATTTAAAATCTTTCAGATTTTCTACACCTCCTTTTTTCAAGATCAAAACTAGGAAGGTGGCATTTAAGCTTCTTTGAAAAAAGGCTTGGTTGAAAAACTCCTTAAAAAACTATACACTTGGAGCTTAACAAAGCCCTAAAATGACTACCAAAAGACCATAGTGAAACCATTTGGCCTAGAGCTTTATCCCCTCTCAAATTGGAAAAGGAGGAAAAAGCTTCTCTAAAAAAGGCTCTTTCAAACTCGTGAAGTCATCACTCTCCTAGACTTAAAAGCTCATTCCTCTAATGTTTGATCTCCAATCTTTTGATTCAAAAAGGAGGAATTGAAAGGCCTTGCACACCTCATCCTTTATCTTAGCCTACTCAAACAACCATGCATCATTAACTCTTCATTTAGCCTATAAGTTTCTTCTACTACGACCATTTTGTGGGAAAATTTGGTGCTTTTGTCCCCATCTCATAACCAAGGACAAAAATATTGAGATATATCGTGTATCAAAGAAGATGGATACATATATAGGTAAGATATATTAACTAATGGAAAGGATTTTATCAGGAAAAATTGTCGATATATCGACAATATATCGATAATTTCCGATAAATCAACGACACAACCAAAAAATTGGTCATGGATGGAAACAATCGCCAAAATTTCAACTATAAATCAGCGATATATCGACAAAAAATTGGCGATATATCAATGATGTCTAATGCCCAAACTTTTAATTTTTGTTTAATGGGCCAATGTTGGATCAACCCAACCAGTCTATACATGACTTTTAAATCTTCTCTAATGAGCCAAATGATGGATGAAGCCTAATGACTTAATAGATGTAAATTTTTAACTTTAGTAGAATTGGCCAAAGGCAAACTTAGGCCCAACCAGCCCATCTATTGTGGCTAGGTGCTATATAAGGCAACACCTTAAATAGAAACTATAAAGCTTTGCAATCTCTCAAAGTTTTGATGTGGAATTGTGCTCTTATTTAGAGAAAATGAAAAAATCTCATGCAAGATAAGGACTCAAACTCAGGTACTTAGGTTTAAAAAAAATGGCCTATGTCGTTAAGCCAAACTTATTTTATGGTATACATATGCTTAAAATTGTCTATATATATAATTATTATACATATATTTTTATATATTGTAATATATTTTATAAATTAATTAAAATAAAATTATTATAAATAAGTGAATTTTAATTATCTTATAATCTATTTTGTATACTAATTAAATATAAGACAAACATAAAATCATAAATAAAATTATCAATATTTTTAAATAAAACTATTTTGTGTCAAAATATCCACCGATATTTCCCTAATATATTCGATATATCCATAAAATCTAAGTTTTAATGTATCTGTAATTACTGATACTTTCATCCTTGCTCATAACCAAAATCTCTAGATTTTTGTCTCCACATAGTTTCTTCAATTAAGACCCACTTTCCGGACTCTTCCAAAGGCACATATTTGGCCTCTACCTGTTCAACTAAAAGGACTAATTCTCTCTCCTTAGTATCCCAAAACCAATAAGAGATAGAACCTCTAATTTTATGGTCGCAACAATTCTTAAAAACAGCTTTGTTCCACACTTTAAGGTCATTTTTAAGGGCCTTTAACTTCACTACCAAATAATGACAATAAGGTCCATTTACATTGTAGCCCAATTACTGGTTTCTTACAACATCTTTGAAACCATTGAACTTAAGCCACATATTCTCAAATCTAAAAGACGACTTGCCTTTTCTTACCATCCTTAAGAATAATGAGGGAGTGATCAAAAATTGGTTGTCATAAAACACTTTAAGTTAGGCCCAAAAAATGGTTCTCCCACTTTTCTAAGGCTAAGAAATGGTCCAATCTTGAACAAGACTGAGAACTTTGTCCTCCACTCCACGTAAAAGTAAATCCAAAAAGAGGAAGATCACTCAAAAAATTCAAATCCTCTATTATATTTGAAAAATGCCTCATTTTTTAAGAAAGCCTTGAGCAGTTTCTACTTTCTCCAAAAAATCTAATCAAATTAAAGTCTCTACCTAAGCACCAAGAAACTTCCCACAACCCTACTCTACTCAAAAATCCTCTCTACTCCCTTTAGACCGGTCCATACACCTCAATGAACATCTGAACGAAACCATCTTCACAGTTTTTGAAATGAAAGGAGATAGAGAACACTCCCACTTACATATCCATCAACTCCAACACCTTGTTGTCTTAGAAAACCACAATGCCTTCTACCAAAACCTCTGCCCCCCATTCCAAAAATCTTCCCTTACCCAAACTCCTAACCAATTGATCCGATGTCTCTAGCACCTTGGTTTCGTAAAGGCAAACCAAATCCACTTTCTAAGACCTAATCATAGCCTTAATTAACTTCCTTTTCTCCCCATCAGTGGCTCCTTGCAAAGTTTTTGACATGTGAATACCCTAGTTCTTCATAAAACACTACAAAATTTATAATTTGAGAGGACTTACCAAGTTCAAATGTTTGGACCTTACATTGTTTTCATTAAAACAAATCCTCCATTTCTCTTTAATCCCACATCTTTTCCCAAAACTCTCAGATCTCAATATTTTCCTATCCATACCCATGCAAGCTTGTTACATTTACATCCCTATCAAAGATAAATCAGTATTATTTACAAACACTCATTGTGCCCATCAGTGTTGTTCATATCAACAATAGAACAACTTTGCAGGCAATCAATTAGCAGTAAACACAATCCTATTATAAAAATAATGGTAAACACAAATAAAAAACAAAGTCAAAGATAATCAAGTGATATCATCTTCTCTATTTACTAAATAGGTTCTAACAAATCTAACATAAATGTCCTGGGCATGATAAGGCTTACCCCAGTCAACGAAAGTGATAAAAATAACAAAGAAATATATGTTTTAAATTATTAATCATTTAGAAAGGTAGACTATTAAAAAAATAAAAAATCATCATTTGGAAAGGTATGAGTAAAAAACCATAATCAATCACCTGAATCGCTTTTCCTCACCACAAGTGATTATAGCATAAGGATCAGACATGCCATTCAAGTTTGCACCAATAAGATTCTTAGCTGCCAACAATTCTAACTGAAAAAACATGGAAGCACCATCTCCTTGTCAACAAAAGGAATGCAAAAGAAGCAACCCACAAAAGATGAATTCTTCATATGATTATTATGTGCCAACTTCAATGGATAAAAATGGAGAAAAAAAAAATCATCATTAATACAGCACTTTTAACTTTAAGACAAGAAATGGAAGATCCAAAATACCTTGATAACATATGCAGAATTGGTTTGAGGATCTCCCTTCAGCTGGCCCATCTACAAAATAAGTGCAGAACTGCATGTCAAAGAAGTGGAAAATTACTCCATGAGAAAGATAGCATGCAAACAAAAGGAGTTTCCACAAAGTACATCAATTAGCTTCAGCATTCAGTTCTAACTTTCGAGATAACCAAGTTTAAGAAGATAGTACAATCACATACTCAAACTTAAAGAGCAATATTTGTGCAACAAATGTCTATCATATGATACCAATCCGAAAACCTGTTTCATAGAATGCCATTACCCAGCATAACATTTAAATACCACACACTGCTATTAATTTTATTTTGCATTAAATGATTAATTAACATATAAAAATTAAAAATTGTGCAAAGGTTGAAACCATTGCTAGTGAGACAATTGAATAGTAAATTACCATTTTATTTTTATCATCAAATGAATAATCTTAATATTAATGGGATTCGTTAAGTAATTTAACAGTCTTATAACTATTTGGAGAGACAGAGAGAATCCTTCATATGTTTTCTTAATAGCATAGATAAACAAATCAATACAAGAGGGTCAAGTCTCAAACTAATGACAAACATAACATTTTTAATATATTATATTTTATTTTATTTATTTGTAATGAAGCCCACATAGTAAATTACCATTTTTTTTTTTCATGAAATTGACAATCTTAATAACAAAGGTTTCAGAAAAGTAATTAAATAGTCTAATAACCATTTGGAGAGACAAAGGAAAGAGAATCCTTCATTGGCTTTCTTAAAACTGCAGATAAACATATAAACTCATATAAGAGGGTCAAGTTTCAAACTAACGGTAAATGCAACTTAAATCTACCACCACCAATATTGGTTCATTATTTGGTGAGGTTCAATGGAACCAAGAAATTTGGACAAGGTACTGATATAAAAATGAAAAGAATACAATTCTAATTATTATAACTCACAAACTGAGAAATGTGGCTATTGATACATTTTCAGTGCCTACATTACCACTATTTATGGACCCAAATCACAGCATCTTAGGGATAAAATTTGAGTGGAGTTGGATGAAATTTGTCCATTAAGTTACATTATCTTATAGAAGGGTAACGAATTCATTGAAGTTGGATAACAAGCTCCAATGCCTGGTGGTTGTGGACTCTCATCCTGTTAGGAGGAGGGATGTTTCCCCTCCCTATGAGAACACGTGACTCAAAACCTAAACTTCAATTGTTTATCAAAAGTTGGAGTGATGAGTGCCAAGTAGTAGGGTAGGAGGGTTATAGATTTTTGCAAAAGCTGAAGTTTTGTTAAAGCAAACTCAAGATTTGGAATAATGAGTACCTAGAGAAAGAAAAGCCTAGATGCTCAAGAAAATTGAAATATTCATGCCCTTTAGGAGTTAAGCCACATGATGAAGGACTTGAGATATATCAGAATTTCAAGAAAATTTGAGCCTGAATCTTGAGATTTTTCTCTTAGCTATATGTGTAAGGTGATTTTAAGGTGCCCAAGAGTTCCCCATTTCAGAGGAAAGAAAATGGTGGAAGAGAACCTTTCAAGACAATGGAATTAAGGATCATTAGATAAGGATTAGGCTTTGAGTGTAAACAATCTTAAAATGTCTTTTTACCACAACTCTTAACAGATCCTTAGAGAATACATCTTGAAGGTCCTTCCATAGTTTCCAAGAGCTTAGATGGCTGGAAAAAGACTTAGTTGTACTTATGAGCCATAATCAGTCTGCTTAAATTCTGCTTACTCTATTTAAAGAGAAATACAATTTTTTTAGAAAAAAAAAAAAAAAAGCCATATTGTCAAGCTTTGGAAAGGTTGTAGAGACTAGATGGAGCTATCTTAAGATCTAAAAAGAAAATTGCCTCAAAAATCTAACTTTATTCAGAGATATAGCAATGGGATAGTAACAGCCAACTATAAGCTAGCTTGGACTGAACTGGATTAAGCTAAGCTTTAACCATTGTGGTAGGGAAAAAAGGCATCTTTGTTGAGGATTAGAAATCTTATAGTGAGGTCAAACCCTTGAGTCATACATGAATTTCAACCCCCCTGTGATGAGAGATCACAGAAGATAACAGAAAAAAGATAGGTCCTTGGCAATCACACCAAGATTCTTAGGCAATCATACTTAGGATTTCTTAAAAAATCTTACTTAGGGAAGACAATCACACCTTAAGAAGCTAAATAGCTACTAAATTCTCAATAATTCTTTTCATTAAAATTGAAATAGACTTATAGGAAAAGGAATACGACTCCTTTTCCTAATCAAATTAGAAACTAATACAAATAGAAACACCTTCACCTCTTTAAGCACGATATCAAGAAACAATGAAGAAAATAAAATCTTGAATCATCCATTATATGTAGTTTAACATTTTTATAATCCAGAAAATGAAAGGCTTGTCTCCAATAGCCAAATAATTGTGTGAGGCCCTGTAGCACGGACAATTTGTTTTTCACTCCAAAGATTAAAAATGCAAAATTCAATCTCTCAATTTTTTTTTTATTTTCTTTTCATTCACTACATTTCTCTGCAACCAAGTAAAGGCTACAAGGTTGAACAAGCTATCGCTAAACTTCCATTTCATTTCATTTATTTTATTTTCTTTCTCTCTATTCGCTATGGTTCTTCGCAACCAAACAAAGACTTCAACGTCAAACAAACTTCAAACCTTTCATAAACCCAATCAACTACATCAAATGCAAAATTACACATTACGACCAAAAAATCATAATCATTCAATAAATTCAATCAATTAAAGAACAAGCTAACTTCTCCACATAACAAACCAAAATAAATTCTTTTCCAAATTAATCTAATATTACCAAATACAACACCAAAAAAGAAAAATCAATAAACACCAACCAAGCAAAGTAAAGTCAACCAAATTGACCTTGACATTATCATCGATCAAATCTCCGGCACCAATCAGGCCCTCTCCAGTTGCCTGACTCTCGTCTATCTCCCCATTCCCGTACGTGAAAAACCAGTACGTAATAATCACAAAAACCGCAACCGCGACGCTGATCTCCACTTCCCACCACGTCGGCACAAGAAAATGGAGCGCCTCCTCTATCATCTCCATCGAGAATCCGAATTCGCTTCGGAATCGATCTTAGGGTTTCGGAAGAAGAAGAAGAGAAAGATTCATCGGAGAATTAGAAGAAGAGTGATGAGCATTAGAGGGAGAGAGAGAGAGATGGAGAGGTGGTCAAAGGAAAATGGTAAGAGAAAGGGTGAGTGTTATAATTACGGTTTTAGAAAATACCCCTGTAATTTTGGGGTAATCTCACGGGTGGTAAATGGGCAGGAGTGTAATACTGACGAAATACGTGGGGGGTTTTGTGGAGAGAATTCAAAAGAACTGCCTCTGCGTAACGCCTATGAAAAAGGCTTTTCGCTGTTCGGTCCCCTGCATTTGTCCATATTTCCTTTCGGGCCCCGTAGTTTTCTCATTTCAAGTCTGCCTTTTTTTAGTTTTTTTTGCGGAAAATATTTTTATTTTTAAAAAATATTGTTTTTATATTAATATAATATTTAAATAATTTAATTTTAATTATCAACACAAATATAATATAATTATAACATTTAAATCTTTATATTAACGGTCAAAAAATATGAAAAACATAACATATTCCTATTATTCCAATATATTATTAATTTTATAAATTTAAAAAATTATATTTAATGCTTAAAATATTGACTATATTTAATCAACTACACATAAATTATGGTTTCAGCTATTATGTAATTTTTAATTTTTATATACTAATTTTTTTGGAAAAAATAGTAGCCTAGTTTTTTAAATTTGTATAATAAAGTGGAATAATAAAAATTATTGAGATTTTGATTGTGTTTTTTGGTATTATTTTGCCTAAAATTTGACCGGTCTTTTGTCGTCGGCTCCTACCTTCAACCATGACCAAACCGCCGCCCAATACCGTTGGTCTTTCAACGTCAACGTATATATTCCAAACAAAAAAAATCTTAAAATAAAATAAATATAGAATTTTCGTTGTCATTTTTTATTATTTTAATTTTGCTATCGTGAAGAACAATATTTCTTAAAGGCAAAGGATTTTTTGGCATCTAATTATGTACCAAACCAAGCAATTTGGTAAGATTCTTGGCAAATTAAAACGGGTCAAACTTAATTTATGTAATTTAGCATTTTTTTTTAGTAATAATTTCATTAAATATGTTTATATTTATGATATACTAACTATAGTCACCAGGGCTATTGTTTTTATTTAAGTCAATTTGCATGGAGTTTTCAAAACACGTATAAGATCATTATTAAAATCATTAATCAACTTATTAAAGTTAGCTTTGATTGAAGATTACGATATCATGCACATTATGATTTTTTATTTGTATTGATGTATTTCAAAATTGTCACAGATATAAAAATTCATCATTTTCATCACAAAAGGTGTTTAGTTGCGTACATAGTTCGTAATCCCATCAAATACATGAATTAGAGGAATAAGTGTTATCTTTTCGACCTAAATTTTCATATCTTATACGAGTTATATAAAAATTTTTTATCGTTATATATGTAGTGAGAGGAAAATGAATCTAATTGGAAATTAGTTATTATGGTCTTGATTTGGTTTGTTATTTAAATTAATTCTCATATTGTTCAAACAATTTTTTAAAACGTTTTATTTATTTTTTATTTTAAACATATGTTAATTACATTAAAAATAAATATAGTTTATAATAAAAAAAATATTATGAATTTTGTAATTTATTTTTACTATGAATAATTTTGATGTGAATTATGAAATATTTAAATAAAAAATTATTGTTTTCCGTAACAATTTAAATCATTTTAATTATATAAAAAAAAAAAACAACTTAAATTATTTCTTTATACTTTCATAACCTTTAAATTTGAGAAATATTCGAACTCTAAAATATAATACAAGAAGAAATCAAAATAAATAATAATATAGTAACACTGTTGAAATTCAAATTTTATTGTATAAATATGCGTAGCGTATTAAGAAACAGGATAGATATATATATATATATATATATATATAACTAAAATTGAAGGTTAAGGTTTTAGGAAAATTTATATTTCGACTTAATATAAAAGTTTGGTTTGACGGGAATTTGTGGCTCAAACAATTTTTTCATAATTTGCATGTTTGTTCATTGTGTGTGTTTATTATTTATATCATAAATAAATGTAAATATAAAATATAATAATTAAAATGTGACTGAAAATAATTGAAAATGAACAAATTTACCATTTATGACAAATTATGTATTTTTATTTTAAATGTATTTGTATATCATCCATTTGTAACTAGATATCTCATCATCATCAAATTACTAATTTTAATAGAATATTATTATACAGTTAATAATAATATGTAATTTTCTTTTAAATGAATAGAAAATATGTCTCCATTAAATTTAATAAAAAACAATTTTTATTTCTCTATTCTAACAATATGTTGTTTTTAGGAATAAATTTGAAGTGTTGTCAATGATTTCATTGTTTTTAAGAATAAATTTGGCGTTTTTTCCAATACATGTAACAATTGAAAATATAATAATTATTTTAAAATATTTTACAACTAAAAGGTTGTTTGTTTTTTTTTTTTTTTTAGTTTTTTTTGCTTAAAACAATTTATTTTTAGATTTTAAGTTGTTTGTTTTTTTTACTTTTTTTCATGATTTATTATAAATTTTTTACTGAATATAAAATATCAAAATATTTGATTTTTATTAAATGAAAAAGTAATAGGTCGATTTTTTTTTTACTTTTTAATATTTAATATAAATATAATATTATAAAAACAAATAACTTAATACTTACCACTATTAAGTATTAAAATTATATTTAGAATTAAGTAAAAAAAAAACAAACACCATTTAAGTATATTATATATTCACGTATTAAATAATAATGATAATAATAATAAACCGATGATAGTAAACCATGGTCTCAAAATTATGTAAATATTTTTTTGTTTCATATAAAAAAATATTGTAAATCAAAGGCTATTATATTACCTGTATACTCGATATTACTTTGATCCAATTGCATTATGCGTAATATTATTTATATCTTGTACCCAATTTTATTGCTTTATAACTTTACGAATGTTCTATCATAAAATTTCATGATACATTTGAATAATCCAAATTTAAAATTTGTTCCATACAAAATCGATAGGATATATATATTTTTTTTATTAGATGTATAAGATGTGATATCATACCACTTATAAGATTTAAGAACAAAATATAGATTTATATTGGAGGAAAAGATTTACATTTATTTTATTTATTTTTTTTACAAAAAATAAATTTTTTCATGAGAGACACGTGGCCTTAGGAGGACCCAATGAAAAGAAGCCAAGTATGAAAAAGTCCTAGTCAGCAAGAAGAAGGAAAGCGGGAATATGTGATACTCTGATAGTAGGGACTTAGGTTTACAACTCGACAACGTTCACTTCTCTCAACTCCTCTCGCCCGAGCGGCCGCCACTTACGCCACTACTGGTACACACCTCTCCCTCTATACCCATCAAATTTCTTAGATTTTTGGGTCATCTCCTAGTCTTTATCTTCAATTCACTGGTCTCACTGCTTCTATATTCTGTTCTTCTCCGTCCCATTCTTGCTATTGAGTATATATGTGTGCATGCATGTGTTTTTTTTTTGTTGTCTGGATGGAATTGACATATCTGTAATGCAATGGTTTTCATGGTTTTTGCTATCTTGATACTGTGTTGTATACTGGAAGTGGTGATTGGTAATGCATTTTGAGTGTTTCCGTTTGTTGTTTTTACATGGGGTGGTGTGGGTTTCGGTTCTGGTTACTGGGTTTGCGGTAGAACATGTGAATGATTGTTTTAGAATGTGGGGTTTGTGGTTTTTCTGTAGCATGGTTTACGTTTGTTGGGAAATTCGATCAAAAGGGGAAATGTGCTTCGTTGTTGATCATTATGATCCCAATTGGGTTTGTTTAAAATTATTTATAAAGAGTCATAGACCTCTGTTTTTTTTTTTTTTTTTTTCTTTTTTCTGTTCAACATTGTTCTGTTTTGGTTCCGAGGTCGAATTGGTTTATGACCTAAATTGGGTTTGTTTCGGAATCAGCTCAATCACCTGTTCATATATATGTATGTGAGTGTGTACATGCAATTTGTATTTGTTCTTTAAATCGAAACTGATATATTTGTAATGCAATGTTCTTCATGGTTTTTGTTATCTTGATACCTTGCTAGATATTTGAACTAGTGTTGAGTAATGCATTTTGGGTGTTTTTGTTTGTTGTTTTTTATATGGGGTGGGTGGATTTTGGTTCTGTTATTGAGGTTTGTGAGAGCATGTCATGATTGCTTTGGCAATTGGGGTTTGTGGTTTTTATGAGCATGCTTAGGTTTTTTTTTTTTTTGGAGAATTCATTAAAAGGGGAAATGGACTGTTTTTGTTGATCATTATCATCCCAACTAGGTTTGTCTTAGAATTATTTATGAAGAGTCTTAGACCACTTTTTTTGTTCAATTTTGCTACGTGTTTAATTGTGAGGTTGAATCGGGTTAAGATCCAAATTGGGGTTTTCCCACGTCATCTGGATCATCTCTATATGTAAACATCTGTTTACTTCTTGTTGTTTAGATGGAAATTGATAAATTAGTAATGAGGCTTATTTTCAATGTTTGATATTCTCTTGACAAAGTTAAATTGATAGTGGGTAATGCAGTTTTGTTTTTCCTTAGTTTCTTACACTGGGTAATATGTGTTAAGGTTTTGTTTATGCAATAGATCATGTGAACAAATTTCATTTGGTTTGTATACAAATGTGGGGTTTGTGGTTTTTTCAAGCATGGTTTAGTTGTTTAGAAAAATCAAATTGAAAGGGGAAATAGGCTTGTTTTATTGATAATCATACTCCTAATCATTCTTTTTTTAAAAAAATAATTTTATGGAATCATAGTCCACTCTTTTTTATTCCACGCCATTCTTTTGTTAGTTCTGAGATTGAATTGGGTTTGTTCCCATATTAGCTCAATCATCTCACTACATATATGTATGTATTTAATTATTGTCATTTAGATGGAAAACTATATATTTTTAATACAATGTTTTTCATATTTAGTGTTCTCTTGACATTGTAAAATTGGTGGTTGGTTATGCGTTTTGGGTTTTTTTAAATTTATATGGGATGATATGGATTTTGGTTCTATTTAATGGGATATGGTAGATAATGTAAACAATTATTATTTGGTTAATATCCAAATTGGGTTTGGTTTTTGAAGGTGCTCTCTTTCTCTCTCTAAGATTCAATTGAAAAGGGGTATTTGGGCTTTTTTGGATTCAGTTATGTTCCCAATAGGGTTTATTTTGACATTGATTGTGAAGAATTATTGACTGTTCTTTCTTTTTGTTTTTTTTTACAACATCTTTCTGGATTGGTGGCTGTTTGGATTTTTTTGTTGGCATTGAGTCTTTGACTACCATTCCATCTTTAGTTTTGTGTGCAAACCCTTCATTCTCGGCTGGCCCATTAATGAAGACAACCATTGTTGCAAACTATTATAGTGATTAGAAATGGTTACATTTGATGAGAACCTATAGTTGATTGTATACCATGTGGTAGTGATGTCTTGCTTTAAATGGTGATTTGTGGTGTTCCTATGCAAAAGGGTAGCTACCTTAATGTGCTGTATAATTAATTCTCCTGTTAAATTATTTGAATGAATGTAACTGGAAAAAAAGGGATACCAAGAAAACATCTTAGTGGTATTGTATTAATGACAATTTAATGAAGATTTGGATGAAATTGGCAAATCAATGCAGAACTAAGGCCTATCCCGTTCTTTTCTTCTCTTTCTTTAGGTTATGCTTGGTTCCTAAAAAGTACTAAGGAAAGAAAAAAAGGTTAAGGACAATGACTTCCTCATGTTTAATTTTGCCATGGAAAATACAGAAGGAATAAAATATAATTAAAATAAGTTATAAACTTATGTTTTTAAAATTATTTAATCTTTATATAGAAGAGTTAAAATAAGTGAAACGAGTTTGAAGTAGTATATAAAAATAATTTATTGGCTTTAATTTTTTTTTTTTCTAAATTTTCTTTCACCTTTTCTTCTTTTACTTTTTCTCTCTATTTTCTTTCCATTGCATCTTCCTTTAGATTTTTAGGAACCAAGCATAGCCTTAAATTTTTGTAATCAATACCTAGTTTCATATGTTATCTTCCTCTATGTAAGGTACTTTGTTGCTTTATTTGATATTTTGGTCAATTAGGATAACTATAACTAATATGCTGAAGAGACTTCCATTACAGAATCCAAATTTTGACATATTCGCTTCATTCGTATTTCTTTGATATAATCCTAATCTTGATTTTTGTTTGAAGTCTCTAGATGAAAGTTCTTTCTACCCTCTCCGTATAATGTTTCTTCTTCTCTTACTTTGTACTGAAGTTGGAAAGTGATTCGTTGAGTTTAAAGATATGAAAAATTCAATTCATTCACTAATGTACACCTGCTTGAATCTGGCTTCAGGCAATCTGTGAAGGACCTCTGGTTTGAACGTTACTTGTTATAAAACAAACTGGACTTCATCAAGATTGCAAGATGGGTCTGGTTCAACCTTTAATGGATACTGATCCGGACAGCAAGTCACCCACAAAAGTTGTGCCTGATAAAGTTAAGTGCACGAGTAATTGGGAGGCCACCATATCTGAGATGGAAGCTATGTTGGATGGACAAAGTAAGGCTCCAGGGGGCACTGAGGACGTGGAGGTTGATGTAACTGGGTGTGCAAATATTATTGACACCAAGTTGGCTGAAGCTGAAGACCCAGATGCCACTGAGTATTCTAGTTCCTTTGGTGATACTGAATCTAGAAATGAGAAATTTTCTGGATTGAGTGAAGCTGAAGTTGAGTCTGAGTACCGTGACCACAATAGTTTGGACTCCCCATTTGATTCATTTGGTCTTATGTTTCAAACAAGGTATGCTTTTCATTTTTCCGTACTTGTACTCATTTAACTCTCCTTTGTTTTAGCAAGGGAAACTAACCTTCAAGAATTCAAGTTTTTAGGAAGTGTATGGCTTGTTATTCTTAATGTTAAAACCATGTCATAGAGTCATATACTAAAAACTTGGAATGATTTTCACCGTTGAGAAGTTATATTGATCGAAACTTTAGTTGCTGAAATAAATATTATTTATTCTATTGATAAGTGAGAAGAAACATAATGTTACTTGCTGAGTTTAGATGGTAAGGTGAGGTCACCATACTTCAAGTGAGGAAGTGATGAAAGCTAATGGAAAAGTAGGAGAAACAATCTCTTCCTAAGTCATCAAAGCATTTCTGTTTGATAGGTAAATATAAATTTTACTAGAAAAACTGGACAAGGAAGCCTTATTCCAAACTCTACTTTGGGTAGGCTACATGAAATCCTTTTGCACTCTCTAGCTCTATTTATAGTCATATTCCATGTGAAATCCTTTGTAGTCATAGTGTTTCTCCTTGTGTATTCCTTGTTCTTTTGACATCTTCAACTTGGATTAAATCATTTCTCCATTCTGGTTTGTTTGCAGATCTTCATCGTCATGAACAAACCATCTTCAGCTACTATCCCTCATCTTGTTTTCAACTAATGTCATATCTATTCTTTTAGATGCAACTTTTTTCTTATTCTTTCTCTTGTTGCCTCCATCTATCTTATCATCCTTTAGCTGTACTCAATTATTGAACATGTTTTCCTTAACTGCACAACATTCTGGACCATAATTGGAAAATTTTCCTTTTAACTTGATAAACTGTTTTTTGTTAAATCCCTCTACTTTGTCTTGGAGCTGGCGAGGTCAATTCCCTTCCCATCAGACGTTATTTGGAATTCCTGGGTTTTGTCTAAAGCGAGCTTTTTACTTGGGAAGCCAATTGAGGAAAAGTATTGACGTTATATCAACTCCAAAGAAGAGGGTGACCACTGGTGAGTAGATATTTTCTTTCTAAAATTGAAGGGAAATCAATTGATGACAGTCTTCTTCAACGTGCGAAATCAAGGGTTCTATCACAGTCATTGTTCTCCCTTTTGGCGTGGTTTGGGTGCTCCCTTTCCACTATCCAAGAAACTCTTTCAAGCTGGCATGGCGCTTTTGTTGGGAGAAAACAAAAGAAGGTTTGGAGAGCCGCTCCTCTATGCATTTTTTTGGACAATCTGAAAGGAAAGAAACCATTGTATGTTTGAAGACGAGGAGCATTTTGATCATAAATTGAACTATTTGTTCCTAAATAATCTCTTAGCATGGGTTGGGATGTATATTAAAGAAGGTTCAATGCCTTTGATTGATTTTGTAGATTGGTGGGGATCTTGTTGAGAGAGAGTTGTTTCCTGTGTTCTCTTTTTTGTGGCCTTGCCATTTTGTACTCATTGTATATGTCTTGTGTACTTTGGTATACTGTTTTACGATCTTGAAACACTTCAAATGCACTTCTCTACTTCATACACGTAGCTTTGTTTCTATGACCAACATCATCTTTAATCTCTCTGCTATTTTTTATAATCTGTACGAATACTCTTGTTAGATGTTCATCCCTGGTAAGTTGGTGTCATCTTATGCATTCGGTTATCTCTGGTTCCTGCTTTTCAGGAAGAAGAAGTTGACAAGTCACTGGAAGAAGTATATTCGTCCTCTAATGTGGCGATGCAAGTGGGCCGAATTGAAAATTAGAGAGTTTAAATCTCAAGCTGCAAAATATTCCAAATTGCTTGCAGCCTATGATCAGCGAAAACAGCTTGAATCAGATCAATTCACATCAGAAGGTTTTGATTCAAAATCATTACCATTTTCTAATCAAAATCACCGGATGAAGGCTATGAAAAGGAGGAAAAGAAAGAGAATTGAAGAAACAACTGATGTACCATCATATATGCTGAATCATAACCTTTTCGGCTATTTTGGTATAAGTTTCTTTTTTATACATAGCATTGTTTTGGTGTTCAGTCCCTGAAACTATGCATACTTGACTCTTTTATGCGACGTATTACAGAAAATAAAAGGTCTGATGCAGATAGTTCCTCTATGGTTGATGATCTTGGTAATCCGGGTAAGAACTTCTGCTAACTTTGGTTCTGATGTTGCTAATTGTATGTTTTTCTTCAACCATCTTCCTAGTTGCATTTGGAGTTGAATGTGATTGGCATTTACTTTTCCTGAATTTATTTTGAATAGACCCCTTATCTTTTTTCCCATTAAGTTCAGTATCTATTTGAGCAGGAATTTCCTATATTTTTTACAACTATTTTATATTCATCCACTTCATTTCAGTCCACTGTTAAGCAGATGATCTCAAGTTCACATGAACTTGAGCTGTGTCCAAAGTATATTTGATTTAAAATTGTAACGATTTTTTTTTCCCGAGTATACAATCACAAACACCTAAAATGGTTTCTCTTCCTTGTGCCTCATGGTATAATCCACTTAAGTCACATGGTTTATTGAGATGAGCTTAGGGTCTTGTCCTCCCAACTGTAGTTGTTAATGCATCTGCTAAAGCCTATAATGATTATTAGTTTTGTATTTTCTTTATTGTGTATTATGAGATGTATTTAATTTCTCCTTTCAAAGAGATATACTTTATTTTTCTAATATCGACAGAAATAGAGGAAAATGCACAAAAATATGCAATAAAAAACATAAAAAAGTAACGCCCATTCTTTTGACTGTTGATAAGAGGGTTCTGAGTTGGAAAGGTCAACTACATGGATGGTGAGGTGCATCCGAGTTTGAGGAGAGTGGGCATCAGGTTAAGTTAATCCGGAAGTAAACACAAGGAAGTTCTTGCAAGTATGGAGAAGTGGGTTCAGACAGAATATTTTATCCAAAACCCTGGTCTGAGTTGGTTCTATTCATGCCAAATAGTCGTAACACTGCTATTTTGTCCAACCTTAGTCCTATATGTTATGGCTCCATCTAACCCAGCTAACTTGGATGGTTAGGAATTGGTACATTAGGTTGAGATCATTTGAGAAAAACGATGTATCTATTAGACTGTTACCATCCTTATAGAGCAGAAAGTAGGACACCAAACATTAGGAATCACCAACCAAAATGCTGAAAGGACGTGAGACTTACCAGAGAAAAGCAAAGGTAATTGTTTTGTGTTTACATCCTGCACAAAGGTAGATTAAATGGACTTAAAAGAAAAATCAAGAACACCAAGATTGCTAAATATCAAAGTCTGGAGAACAATTATCAGCTAATTATGTGACCTATCAAAAACAAAATTATCAGCTAATTATGTGCTTTAAACCAAAAGAAAGAGACAGAAGCAAACACACTTGCATGCGTTGGATAAGGAGTTGGAGCAGGGAAATGTAGGCTGTAAGACCCATATGAATTGAAAGAAAGTAAATGAAATACCACAACAATGAATAGTTGGTTGACTAACAAAAAGTAAATCCAAAGGGAAGATCATAACGGTCACAAGAACTGCCAGAATACTTAAGCTCCCTGAGAGGCAGTGGGAGGTGAACTGTTATTTGTTGAAAAATTCAAAGTTGAGAATAGAAGGATGAGTAATATCCTTAGTGGATGTATTTGGTGTAATGTGACTTCAGTCACTGGAGTTGATGGTCAAGAATGCCTGAGGATGCTTTACGAAGCTGACATAACAGGTGAAGAAATTGTCATAGGAGTATAACTGATAGTTGTTTGAAGCATTGGGTCAAGCTGACCAATACACACACTGATGCTATATGCTAAGTGCTCTAAAATTGAAGCTGCACAAGGAGAAAATTGCATCGCAAGATAGAAAAAATAATGGTGCCTGTACTAGAGTTAGCTCGCCTAATAGTCTCTTTTTCTTTTGATGTTCATCAGCAGAGGATCTTGTAGAAGCTTTAAATGTCAGATTTTTATAGTACTTGGGGCATATTGGTGGGTTCTCAGTTATACAAATTTCCTTTAAAGTATTCCATGGGTGTACCTCTATACCTCTCTTTCTCTCTCCTTGATAGTTTATACCATTTAAGCAAGGTGCTTGATTAGTACAGCTTGGTCTTTGTTTCAGATAATACTTCTGGTTTAAGGGTATCCCAGTTTTTTTACAAACAGTTGATGGTTGTAGTAGTACTTTTAATTTACTCTAATTTGTACAACTTAATTAAGTTTGTTAAGTGTAGTGGTAATAAACCTACTCAGCAAGAGAAATGCTGCTGCAGTTGTTCCATTGTCATAACCCCCACCAGGATCTCTACAAACATCACTACACCTTCCGCCACTACCATTACCTTGCAGTTGATGCCACTGCATTAGGAAAAAACGATTCCATATATTATTTTGGATTTGAAAAATCACCTGTTACTTATCCAAAAAACAAAAAGGAAGCAAAATCATTGTTTGTAATGATTAATTTCATTGTTACGCACTTATAGTATCTGCATGCATATAGTATAAAGTACTCTCATATCATTAATTTCTAGGAGTATGTAACATGTTGTGTTACTCTTACCTCTAATTATCTCTGAAACATTTGTTTCAATTTTGATTCTGACTCTTGCTTTTTTATTTACTATTCTTTTGGACAGTGGTTACAGAACAGAATGCCAATGGTGACGATAATTTTGGCATTAGTGATGACTCATCACTTTTGAAGTTTAGAGATGATGATGATTTTTCATTAGAGCAGATCCTTTGTAAGATTGAAATGGCACAATCTCGGGTTCAGAAGCTGAAGGCTCAACTTGACATGGTAGTGCCCAAAAATGTTGTGAAGTTTTCTTCCTCCGAGAATTTGAGCCTTCTTGCACCTTGTGATGGGCAGACCAGCTCTGCCCATAGTCCTAATTTCTCTGCTGGCAATGGAGATGCTATATCAGTAGGAGCTATATATCCTCCAACTGGACTGCTCTCGGAGTATGAAATGGGCGATCTGGTTATGCCTGAAAGTGCACTTTCAAGTTTTGGAGAGGCTGTTTCTGTTCCAGATATAATTGAAAGCACAACAAGACTGTTGTCTGCTGGTGATGTCACCGTGCATCCACTGCAGACTCACGATTCATGCGAAGATGTAAGCATTCTTTAACTAAAAGGATTTTTTTTTTCCTATTTATGTATTCCGGGAATTTTCTTGCCCCAATCATGAGTCTGAAAGGCTTCCTTTTCTGACTTCAATTATATTTCTGTCATCATATTAATTTTTTTGTCTCACATTACTTATGAAATTCTCACTGCTGCCTTACTTGGGTTTTCACTATTTTATTTATTTTTTGAATAATTTTCAAATCCAAAACTTTTGTGTACACCATATGTTCCAGGATTGTTATTTTCAGTATGGTGTCAATTTGCCAACCCCATCAAAATTATTTTCTGATCATCCTCAATAATCCAGTTTAATCTCATACTTCTTCAATTATCCCATTCCCATTTAACCATTTTTTCTATCTCCTTGTATGGAGTGTCTAGTGGCACCTCATCTTAATAATTATATTTGTTTATGATATGATTTTTCCCTGGCCAGTATTGGAATTTTCAGCTGTGGATTTCACTCACATCTGAGCTCACTTACTATCTTTGTGTGGTGGACAGTCTTTTTGCCAGAAACCGAGATTTTCCCCTTTTTCTCATAGCATTAATTCATGGATTAGCTTTTGAACCTGTAATCTTCTCCTGGAAGTGTTTAAGCCATCATGTTTACTTGGAGTTTTGATCTCTTCAGGGCGCACTCACTTCTGCAGATAAGCAGAACAGTAGGGAATTTCTTAAATGTTTTTGTTTATACTATCTATGTCTGCAGATTATGGATGATATCCCGATGCATAATCATGCTGCAGAAGGTGAGATGCACCCCTTCAAAAGCATCAATAACCAACAAACAGGAAGACATCAGGAACCAGATAGAGGTGAACAAGAAGAAAGCACCGATCCTCCTCTTGCTCCAGCAATGGAAGCTGACCCTGCAGCAAAAACTGGGGAGCAATCAGCTCTGAAATTTTGTTTGGCTTCAGACTTTCATGTTCCTAAGAACAAGAGAAAGCGAGGGGAGCGCAAAGCTGGTTCAGCGGGTTGGAACCGCTGATGCTCAGGTGAGCTGTGTGGCTTGTCATTACAGTTTCTCCCCCATACTTTACTGGTTTACATTATAGAGTAGAATACCAATGAATGGCAGCTGAGTTGGCAGCCAAGGCCCTCTCACCATGTGACCTTGGGTTTAAGGGCTTGTTTGGCAGTTGTAGCCTCTTAAGCTTTGTGTACCCAAAAAAAGGAGAATCAAACTCTTTGGTAAAATGATGATCATGGTAGACTACAGACATAGGATTCAAGCTTCTTAGTTTTTGGTGAAATTGGCTCAGTTATGAGCTATGCAGCTTCTGAGCATGTTTCCAGGAGAAAACTTGTGATCAGGCTGCATTTTACTAATGAGACATCAGTGATTGCCTATCCAAGCTGCTCTTTTCCTAACAACTTTTAACTTTTAGGAAAGTTAGTAGCTTAACATGGTGTCAGCGTTCTGGTTAGCTAGAGGTTTAGAGTTTTCTCCGACTGTACTAGGGAGTTCTGATGCTTACAACCTTCAATCATGAAATGGGAGTAATAGGAATGGAGATTAGTTGGGTGTTTTTTTTTTCTTCAGTTTCTTGAGCTGGATATGGTTGTTTCTTTATGTGAAAAGCTTTGTAGGTGAAGTGAAATGGAGGTTAGAATTCCTTTCTTTTTGGCATTGGAATGAAATGAGTTTGAATTCTTGGTAAAAGAGATCAATTCTCATGATTTTTCCTCCATTGGATTGTTAACTTTTTTAACGATTCATATCACCGAATAATATAATTCATAAATACTTTTAATTTTGTAAAGAATAACATTCAATACCCTTATATTCAATCATCAAAGAGTTCAACCAACTTGGAGAGAATCATAGATTGCTTTTCTGGAACGATTCGTCTTTTTTAATGCAACATATAACTCTTCATTGTATCACCTCTCTAAGCCTACTTGTAAATTAATGTCAAAAAGAAAAAAAAACTCATTACAAGACCCTCCTAATCCAATTCTAGACACTTATGGATCCTTTCTAAATCCATCAAATTCTATTTCAAATTAAGAGACGAATGAATAGATTCCTTTTTAAGTACAATATTCGCATCTGGAGTCAAGAGATTGATAAATGGACATATCTCATTATAGCGATGATCGCATTCTAAGGGGTAAAAGGGTAAAAGAGTAAAAACCCAAGAAGTGAGATATTTATAGAATCATATAAAAAAGTTAAAAAAAAAAATTCGGTCATTTGTCCTCGTAAACCCTAATTTACCTTTCAAATACAAAAAAAATTAGGTCACAAGACTCTCAACAAGGTACAAGTGATCAAAATTTTGATTTACTTGGCCCAAAGTTAATGCCAATGTTGAGTCACTCACACATGTGATGGACACTAGACCTAAATTTTAGAAAATAAAAGGGAGATCACTAGTGACTTTGTACAACAATCCTTTTCTTACTTTGTATGGGAAGCTCCCCTACACCTCTGAACCCCAAGTGGACAAAATGATTTCCATTGGTCTACATTTATGAAAAAGAAAAAGAAAGCAAAAGATGAGTGATGAGTGACAACCCTAATTTATTTCTGCTCCCATTTATTTCACCTTTTTGCCTTTTGACCAGCAAAAGCATCCCTCAAAACTTTGGGTAATAATCCCTAAGACATTTGGTAAATTCTCATGAGAATTTGAATGCAGCCTAGGTTATTTATTTATTTAATTTAATTTAATTTAATTTTTTATTTTTAATTTTCTCTATTATATTATAAATCCCTTTCAAATTAGTCAACAATGATGTCCTCAGACAATAATCTCCTTTTTAAAAAATTATATTTCATTCAAATTTTTTAATTTATTTTACTCCAAAGTAGTTGAGCAGCCTCGGTGGAAAATGACACATTTCTTAAAAAATTATATTAATATTAAAATACCTAAAGATATTAAAATTGCATGTTGTGGGAAGGCTTGAAAGACAAGATGTTATTTAGAAATTATTTTTCAAAATAATTTTCTAATTTGAAAAATAGGATAATTTTTTTATTGAAACAATTTTTTGAAAATTTGTAACGAAAATATGTTTGTTTTTAAGAATTGTTTAAAATTATTTTTGAAAACAATGTCTAACAAACCTTAAATCTTGCTCTCCAAATTTAAAAAAAAATAAAAATAAAACATAGAAATGCCTTTTCATCCAACGTCAATTAGAAAGAACTATTTGAAAAAAATATACAATCAAATTTTTTCAAATTCAAGCATAATTTGTTATTTTTTTTTTCCATTAGAAAAAAACTAAGGTCTTGGATAAGTATCTATTGAATTTTTAATCTCTACTATCAAAAGTACATGAAAAAATTTTCATCATTGGGCAAAGGTACAAATAGTGAGATCATAATATTAAAAATAAGATAATTAATCAATAAAATGAGATTAAAGTATAAATCAATTAAACGAGAAATAAATAGATGAAAATTCTTTGATAGGTAACTTTTTCACATACCCTAAACCCATTTTCTCAAATTTTTATGAGAGATTATATCTCCAATCTCAAGAACCCCCATGACCTCTAATAAACAAAGGTTTTAGTAGTACACTTGGGAGCAGCCCCAATCATCATGTCCTTTTCTCTTTGCAACAGCTTTAAGGTTCTGGATACAACACCACCCACAAAATGAATCATGATGCCATCCATTGGCAAATTATTTATATGTAGATTCATGAATGCTCACTACTAAATAATCACACCTCCCCATTTGCCCTCCTCCCTTTATGCCCCTTTCCCTACTACAAAAAATGGGGTTTCTTTTTAGGGTTCAAACTTTCAAATTGGCTAGTGTTCAGACTAGATTAATTTCAAACAACCCACTTTTTATATACTGTTCACTGTTGTCCCTCCCTCTAATCATCACACATGACATGATAACTTACAAAATTATTTCAACCCCTTTTTGGAATTAGATCAATAAATCATTTTTCCCACTTTGTATTTCAAGTATATGTACATGGGTTATAATCATTTTCCATCAACTCAAAAGGTATTGGGGAGTATGATGAGATTGAGGTGGGTAAATCAATTAACACTTTAACATGAACAAAGAAAGATTAATTAGGGTTTTGAGTTTGGTTCTTTATGATTGCACTAGGGCATGATATAACTTATAATTTTTTTTTTAATTTTTTGAATTTAAATCAATAAATTTAGATGTGTTTGGAATATACCCCATGCATGTACATGGGTTATAATCATTTTTGTTTAACTCAAAAGGGATTATGAGTATGATGAGATTGAAGTGAGTAAACCAATAACTTAAGATGAAGATATGAGGAGTATGATGGGATTGAAGTGAGTAAATCAATAATTTAACATGCAAAAAGAAAGATCAATTAGGGTTTTGAGTTTGATACACTATGATTGCAGAAGGGGCAGGCATTTGGTGAGGCCACAAGAATGAATGCCTCATACACTGATGTATGCATGGTTCCAATCATAAATACTAGCAAGTTCACATCATCACAAGTCCACATAGAGGGGTGTAGATGGGGGATTTGCTTTTAACAAAAGTGAGATCCATACATGGGTACTTAAGTAATTGCATGAAAAGCAACAAAATATTTTTTGCCAATTTTTTATTTTTTTATTTTTTACTTTGCCTTTGAGAATTGAAATTTGAAAGTCTAAAAATATCAATAGGAATCATGCCTGCCAAAGCAAAAGAGGAGAAGGGTTGTGTGAGTAATAAAGAAAAGGGGGAAAAAGAAAAGAAGCCACCTATGCCAACTCATCTTAGAGTCACAAAATATTGAACCCAAAAGTGGGTTGTGATCACTGCTCCCTTCCTCCTCTCTCTATACCCAAATGAACTCCCTTCCTCTCTCTCTCTGCAGCTCTCTCATTCTTCTTCTCCACCTCTTTTTCTTTGTTCATGCAAGATCCAAAGAACCCAAATACAAGGTATGCCCACTAACATTTACTCTCTTTTTCTCTCTTACACACTTGCACCAAACCCCACATACACATATGGGTGATGCCAATTCTTTTTCGTGTTCAATCTTCCCTTCACTGCTCATCTATGTGCTTTATGGTGTTTTTGATTTGTTGGTAAGAGATTTTCAGTGAAAATTTCAATATGTAGCAGGTGGGTTTCATGTGCCTCTCCACATGTATAATCTATATATGGTAGTGTTTTCAACCCAATGATGGACGTTTTTCAACTTTGGTTTTGGTCTTTTTTTCTTTGGGTGTGTTATTTGAAATTTGAAGAGTTGGTATCTTCACATGGTGATTTGATATGAAAGTTTATTGTGAGTGACTGATGGGATATGAGGTTTTTTTTTGTTTAAATTTGAAATGAAAGAGAAAAGTTGTGTAAATGCAAAAAGAGAACGGTATTTCTCTGGTACATGTATTGGGCCCTAGAGTGATGAATGTGGGCCTCACATGTTACGTGAAATTGGGCTATTGGGCTTAGGCCCACCAAGCCCATTGATGGTGGGCAGCCCATGTTGGTGGACACACATGAAATCTAGATTAAAAAGGTTAATGTAGTTGGGCCTGGGCTAAAGCCTTTTCAGCTTGAGGCCCACCTAGTGCCTCCAATGATGCATGTCCAAATGAATATAATTTCATAAAGAAATCGATAAGAAGGGTTCTGTATTATACATGTGAACATAATCTCGAAAAAAGGAAAATTCAATCACATGAATTGGTAAAATAAGCATAATGGCGCGTAGTAATGTTTTGAGTCAATGGTATTACTTATTTTACATAATTTTTTGTTTGGTTAATAAGAAAGTGAGGAAAAGAGAAATTGTTTGGAACGGCCATTTTGGAGACCAAATGAAACGTTAGTTCTCAATTTTTTTTTTCTCTTGTCGCTTCTCTACCTAGGATGACATAGTGACCAAGTCAAAAATTTGGATTCTGAAGATCAAATTTTGAATTATTCAACTTTCAACCATTTGACATTTGAGATATGACTTGGTCTATGGGTAATTGAATTCTCTCTATTATGCCTTTTTGGGCATTGAATTTTCCCGTGCACATATGTTGAAAAGTAAACAAATAATAACTTTTAGGTGGGTGATTTTTCCCCACAACACCTTTTGTGAAATTTAATTTTCCCATGTGAAACTTCTCGAATACATGCATGATGAAAAGCAAACAAGTAAGATGGCTTTTGGGAAATTGAATTTTTCCCATGTGTTCTAACTTCTACCATACATGCATGTTGAAAAACAAATAAGTAATATCTTTTTGGGTAATTGATTTTTCCCTACAATGCCTTGTGGGAAATTGGATTTTCCAATGAAGTAAAATGCCTTTTGGGATTGATTTTTCCTTCCAATGCCTTTTTGGGAAATTGAAATTTTCTTTTTTCTTTTTGGAAATTAAGCATTTATTTGAAAATGGTTCTCTTTTTTTTTATAATGGAAAATAATTTTAAATTTTAAAAATATGTTTAATAAATTTTTAACTAAAACAATTTTTAAGGATTTGTTCTAAGAATAAATTTAAAGCGTTTTCAAATATTCTTTTTCTAGTATTTTCAAATAAATTAAAACTATAGAAAATACTTTGAAAATTCTTATGTTGTCTATACATGTGCATTATCTATAAAAAGAATAAATTAAGAAAATTATTTTTTATATTTGACTTCCTACATTAAATATTGTTTATAAAAACAATTGAAAAGTTTTGTTTTTAAAACCTGTTCTCAAAAATTGTTTCTATGAATTATTTTTAAATTATCGTATAAGTAATTTCTAATAGGAAATTTGCCTCTTGGGAAATTGAATTTTCCCTTCTTTTGGCATTTTGTTTTTTCTCATGTAGCTAATTGACTTCTACAATACATGCATGTTGGTTGAAAATCTAATTAGAAGTATATCTCTTAGGGAATTGATATTTCTCTACGATGATGCCTTTTGGGAAACTGATTTTTCCCATGTATTCCAATCAATTTCCACGTACAAAAAAGCTCATGCATGCCATGCATTTCTCATGTTGCAGGAAACCTTGGTACCAAAGAGCAATGGAGATGGCAACCCTATGGAAAACCATTTCCAAATCCACAGAAATCCCAACTGCAAACACTACTCTATGGAAAACCATTTCCAAGTCTACTGCTATCAGAACAACAACGACAACAACAACAACAACCACGACGAATCCCCATCGCCAAAAGCTTAGAAAATGCACCTCCCTTAGGGTTGCAACTTCCTTCACTAGGGTATGCCTATGTGCACCAATCTCCTCCTATACCGAGGTTTTTCGAGCTGAACTTCCACCTAGAAGGAGCAATAGTTACCCTAGATCAAAGCCATTTCCAAGCCCACAAGAAAGAATTTCCAACGCGCGAATTAGTATGGAAGGAAGCGCGAGAGTTAGCGCAGAAGGAAGGCGAGTTTTTCGTGGAAAATCACTCACAGATGATGTTTTGATGAGGAGATTTGTTGTGGAAGAGGAGGCAATGATACAAGTTAGGAGGAGAAATCAAATGGAAGTTATAAGGAGGAGGAGTGCAATGAGGAGGAAGAAGCTTGGGCCTAGTCCTCTTAGTAGAATGGTTATGGCCGAGGAGGAGGAATAAGGTTATATTTGATGAGAAAAAGTTTTCTATCAAGTTTCCCAGTGTCCAAACAGTAAATTTTGATTTATTTTTCCCTCCCTCCTTTTGTTGTTTTAATTAATTGGAGTAATGGTGGTTTGTATCTTTATGGGATTCTTCTTGTTATATGATTTTTAGGAAGATCAAATGTATTCAAAAATCAGTCGAATTGAATGAATTTTGATTATCGGATTATTTTTAAATTAAAAAAAAACTGTTATTGATAATATATTAATATGTTATATAACAAAAAAAAAGTTTATTTTTGCATAAAGTTGTTTCCAAATGAGGTTTGAAGAATGTCTTCAAGTGGTTTTATAGATTTTTAAGAATAATTATTAAAATTTGACTAAACACTTAAGACTTATTTGATAATTGTTTTTTAAAATAATTCTCAAAAATAAAATTTTAAAATAATTTTTAAAAATTATTCTATAATATTTTATAGACAAAACATTATTTGATAACCAAAAATGTTTTTAACTTATTTTTTTATTTATAATAATTATTAAAATTTTGCTAAATATTGAGCACTCGTTTGATAACAGTTTTCAAAAGTAATTATGAAAAATAATTTTTGACAATAGTTTTTAACTACTGTTGTATAATATTTTATAGATAAAACTTTGTTTTGAGAATTCTAAATGTTTTTAACTTATTTTCTATATTTTTAAAAATAACTTTTATATATTTTAATAATTTTTTATTTTATATAATTATTTTTTAAAAAAATAGTACTGAAAAAAAAAACAAATAAAACCAATTTAAAGATATTATTCGAAAATACCTTATTAAACTTTTTAATAATATAAATTAGTTTTTATGTTTTTGTTAAACATGTTTTTCAATTTTTTATATTCCAAAAGCAAATAAATATTTTCGAAAATAGTTACCAAATAAAGTCTTAATTTTTTGAAGACTAAAAAATATCAATCCATCTTTATACGGGTTTGGTAGTATTTTGACTTATTTGTTCATCTTACAAAAGTTTATATTAAACAACAAAATATACATTCATTATCGATAAAAAAAAAATTCTCCAAAAGGAAACATGTAACCATAATATTCCCCTCACGACAAATTAGAAAAAGTCCAAAGGATTAAACAACCCTTTTCCTAATTATAGGTTAACAACCCTAGCTAACTAAACTTAGAATTAGGGTTTGCTTATAAGCTACTCCAAACAAAAAAAATTAAAAAAAAAGGGATCAAATGAGGTGAACTTCCAAAACAAGAATAGTAGTTATCTAATCCCCATCACTCATGAGTCACACTTGACATGTTAGGTGTTGTTTTGTGACCCCAATCACTTAATTCTTCCTTCAATCTCTTTTCTACTTTTTCCATTTATTTACTAATAATTTTTGTTGTCAACTACCATATTATTGGCCTCCTAAACCTTTCCTCTTTAATCATTTCTTTCATTTATGTTTTGGGTCTTTTTCCATTTTTGGGGGGATTTTCTTTCTTTTTTTTTTTTTGTGGATATTTTGGTTAGTGGGGGTTGGTGTGGTTGAGCCACCAAATGGGGCTACATAGAGTTTTAAAAATTTCAAATTATTAAAGAAAATTTTGAATTTATTTTCCTTATTATTGAAGAGGCAAATTTATGAGAGTATAATTATGTGATGATTGTCAGCATTGCAAATTTGTCATTGGATCTTCTCTAAATTATTTTCAATTTATTGATTGAAATCTTAAATTGATTACTAAAGTGATTCATTATTATTTGATATGAATTTATTCTTTTTATTTGTTTATCATATCTTTTAGATGACTTGGGCATTGGCATTGATGGTTAGAATTCTATAAACACAATCATAACATGTAGTTAAAAAAATGCTTAATATATACAAATTTTAGATCATTGAATTTTCTAATCCAATAGTAGAAAATATTATATCTAAATTCTCGAACATTTTTTACTTTGAAGTTTTCCATCGTTATAATAAAATGATACATTATTAAAGATTGTGTTTGGTTCCAAAAAATTTGAAGGAAAATATGAAGAAAAGAAAATGGAGAGGAAAAGTAAAAAAAAAAAAGTGTTAAAAAATATAAAGTTAATAAATTATTTTTATATATATTTTCAAACTCATTTAACTTATTTTTTTCAATAATATAAAAATTAAAAAATTAAAAAATACGTAAATATTAACTAATTTTAATCATATTTGATTTTTTTTTATATATTTTTATAGTTAAACCAAAATTAAAAAAATCAATTTTTTAAATATTTTTTTTCTTTTCTTAATACATTTCCAAAACCAAATGTCGTCAAAGATAATTACTAAAAAAATACATTAAAAATACTTTTAATATAGAACATCAAAATTAAACCAACAATTTCCTTGCATGAGCTGTCTCCTCGATAGTTAAAACAAAACAATATATATATTCCAATTTCTAATGAGAGCTTTGGAAGAATTAATCATTTACCACTAAAAAAAAAAAAAGACAATTAGGAAATCTATTTTCCAAAAAGTCATGAATGTTTAAAGGCTAAGCCTAGCTACCAAGCATTATCTTAAGTAGTGCTTTCATATTTATCTTCTTGACATTGTGCTTCTACAATATATTTGAAAAAAAAATTCTTCCGTTGACTTAAAGATATTTTTTTAAAAATAATTTTTATTTATTAAATTTTTAATTGATATTAATGATGACCACCCAAATTGGGGTACACCACATAAAATTGTTTTAGTTACTTCATTTACAAATATGTAATAATTTTAGTAGGTTATTTTTTTAAAACTATTTTCCTCTTATAAAAAAATAGGATGGTATAAATCAATTAATATGTTCATATTTAGTGTAATAATATTGCTCATAAGTCTCTTGATGGATTATCCAAATGTTAATGATATTGAATACCATAAAGAATTTAAGGTCTATTTGATAACGACTTTCAAAAATAGTTTTTAAAAATTGTTCTCTGATTTTTTATAGAACAAAAATTTGTTTTAAAAACCTAAAATATTTTAATTATGTTTTTAATATTTTTAAACATGTTTTTAAAATAATTTTTATATCTAATATTTTATTTTTAATCATACAAGTTGAAAATAACATAAAATAACTAAACATGTTATTTGAAAATACCTTGTTTTGAACATAAAACATAAAATAATTTTTGGTGACAACATGTTTTCTTGTTTTTTTGTTTTAAAGAACAAAAAATTATTTTTCAAAATAGTTGTCAAACAAACCCTAATATTCCTACACTAATTATCAATTAATTTTTATATGAGATAGTTAATGACGAATCTAAGAATTAATAGAGATCAAAACCCGATAATTTTATCTATACTACTAAGCTAAACACATATTTTTAAATAATTTCATTTTTTTAATCATAAAAAAGAGTTTGACCAACAATCTTCACTAAATAAAAAAAATGCTATTCCTCCCATGTTTAAAAAAAAAAAAAATATTTTTTTGACTCATAAATATGTTTTTCAACTATTATAAAACAGAATGAAATTGCTTTTGACTAGAACCATGAATTGGGTTATGACTCAAGTCAATCAAAGGCATGTTTAGGAGTCAAAGATAGACCATTTCCATGGTCAAAATCAACTTTTTTTTTAAAAAAAAACAAATCCATTTTTGATAAATTTTATATATCTATCTTATATATTTTCTCTTTTAAATATTATATCTTATGATGTAAAAAAATGTAAATAACAGTGTTTGAAGGGTAAAAGAAGCGTAAATTTCATATTGATCCGTTTGTAGTGGTCATTAGTCACAAATTTTTTAAAAAATTTGTTAAAGGTTTGATGAGTTTTGAATTTATTAAGTCTTTTAATTCTGGTTGGCCCAAATTTTTAATATAAATTGAGAATTAGCGCACAAGCGTGAGGGTAATTTTTTTTTTATTTTAAATTTATCAATTTTAAGATAAATTTAAGGATAAAAATACAAATAATTTTTCATAACATGCTTCTTCTGAGGCTCACGTGCCCGATACAGGGCTATAATTGCCAAAAAAATAAAATAATGATAATTTGTTATTCAGATCCAATGGCTGAGATTCCACATGGGGTTCATTTGAGTGGTGAAGGACCCACATCCTCATCATCACTCATGAGGTCCAGCTAGGCCAGATCACCAAATTCTCTCAGTTGTGGGCCACCCACTCTCATGTGAGGGAAGTGTAGCACACGATCCTAAGGAAAGGAGTGGGATAATAATGTGGCAAAGTGCCCATTTGTCTCCTCATTAAGTGTGGGTGTTAGTCTAACTACCTTTCTCTTGGGTCCAAGTTGGTGAAAGGCTGCTTTCTTCCTTTTTAGGATTTTTTATTTTAATAATTATTATTTTTAAATAAAATTATTTGTTTATTTTATTTATTAGAACTATTGAGTATTGAAATCTATCCCGACAATATCCATACCAAAGATTCTAATTGTATAATATTTTATGATCATTCAAGAATCAAGAGAAAAAAAATGAAAATAATGAATAATAAAGGTAGTGATCCAAAATAGTAATTTTTTAGTCATTAATTATTATTTTTATGTACAACTTATAACTTTTGATAAAACTTAATATTTATTATTCAATAATTTAAATTAATTTTTAATTAAATTATATTTAAATTATTAATTTAAATTTATTACTTAATTCTTATTTTAAGTATTAAGACTATTTCATAAATTAATTTAAAACTTATTTTAAATCATCAAATTAATATGTTTATCCTTATAAATTATAACTAGGGCAAAGATGATCGAGTAATAATGAATGCTGTGGAGCAGCAAATGATATTGTGAGATAACTATGGTAAATAATGGTAAAAAACTAAAACGAAGATGAATATTTAAAAATAAGTTATTTATTATTTAAAGTTATTTTTTTACTTTAAATCATACCATCAAATCATTTTATCAAATATATATATATATATTTTAATAATTTAGATTAAGTTATTAAGTCACTTTAAGTTATTAAATTGATTTATCAAACACCCACTTAGTATTAATATCAACAATGATAAAACAAAAAAATGTAATATGATATTATATTTGTAGAATAATTCATTAGCGATAAATAGATAAATCCAACTTAAATTAGTAAATAAAATTAAAATCATGGAATTTTAAAAATTAAGGATATGTTTGGTAACATTTAAAAATATATTTTTTTAATAATAATTTTGAAACAAAATGATCCTAAATTATTTTCAAGAATAAATATGAAAAACAATTTTCTTCGTTAATTCTTAATAATGTCAATATAAATGTTTTCAAAATATTCTTTTAGTTATTACTACACCTTTGCAAAAATAAAAAAATAAAAATTGAAACAAAATTATTTTAAAAAACAAAGTGGTTTGAGAAAAAAAAATATTTTAAGACAAAAGTTTGATAAATCTATTTTCAAAATTAGATGATAGTTTTCTATTGTAAAAAATAGTTCCAAATTGTTGGTATGTTTAGCTATGAATTAAAATGGATAGGTTGGCAATACAAAATGTATGAAATGGTTGAATAGTTTTCATTTCCAATTGAAAATTTGAAACCTAAATTTAAAATTAAAGAAAAAAAATCATCCAAAGAAGTTGCCAAGCAAAAGGATCCAAAGTGCAGTAAAGACCACGCTCTTGTTCATGTCCCAAAAGAATGAACACAAACAATCATAACCCACCTCATATTTTCCCAATTTTCTCAGCACATCACCATCCTCCTAACCCAATAATGATCCCATAACAACAATAACAAAACCCCACAAAAAATCAAACTCAGTTTCATATATATATATATATATATATATATTTATCAGTTTGTTTGTACAATACACATGTAAACACAAATACAAATAAGTCTTCCCATTGAAGTAAAGTTTGGTTGAAGTTGGAGGCATATTGAGTAGGAAAGTGGCCAACCTCCCCCTCTCTCTCTCCCCCTCTCTTTCTCTCTCTCTCATCATCATCATCATACCGAAAGAAAAGAAAATTATATATCCCACAAAAGGTGAAAGGTGGGAAAGAAAGTGAAAATTCTTGAGGAGAACCATATTCAAAGTAAAGGGAAAGATATAAGCCAAAAAACAAGAACATATAGCTTAAAGTTTATAGGAAGGAAGAGAAGGGTTGGCTCATCTTCATCTCTCCTCCCCCTGCCCCTCTTCTTTTGGTTGCTTCAGCCTTTTCTGAAAGTGGGTTTTCAAGGGTTTCAACAGTTTTGCCTTCACAAGGTACAAAAATTAGGGGTGATCTCTTTTGGGTTTTTGCTAATTCTGATTTTTGGTGGAAATGATTACTGTAATTTTCCAAAAGGTGAAGTCTCTTTTCTCTTTTCTGTTGTTGCAGGGGTGAGAAATTGTGTTGATATGCTTGGTGGGTTCAGGTAATTCTCCGTTTTTTTTCTTTTCTTTGGTAAATTTCCTTTTGTTCTTGGGGAAGATGGTGGATTCAGCAGCTAGAATTGTGAGTTTTGTGTGGAAGAAAGTTACTGTTTCTGTGATATTTCGTGGGTATTTTGGTTCAAAATTCCACCTTTTTTTAGAAGGAAACTTTGGGATTTGTAAAATAAATTCAGTTTATTATCTTCTGAAGAAAGCTTCAAAGGTGTCTGTGTTCTGTTTTTGGATTTAAAAATCAAGTATGAAGCTCAAGTTTCTTCACACTCCTCCGTATAAATATAATATAGTATGTATAGGGATCTTGTTTTCTGTTTCCTCTATATTTATAACTTTGGTGGATGACCTAGACTAGAGGTGTGGCCTTGATTCCAAAAAACCCCTGATGTGTGATTTTTCGGGTCATCGGATAATTTTTCGGGTTTTCGATAATAATTAATCCTATAACCGAAAACCGAATCAAGAAAAATACAGAAGGGTCTAGATATTGAGGCAATCGCAGAACAAAAGGGTGTAGATGGACAATCCATCAAATTATTCTTTTAGTGTAATACTTGAGTTGATAAATAACCTAGACTAGAGGTGTGGCCTTGATTCCAAAAAAGAGAAAAGAAAAAACCCAGTAAGCCTTGATGTGCGATTTTCGGGTTTTCAATGAATTCGAAAAACGAATAAAAAACAATACAAAAGGTCTAGATATTGAGATGATCACAAAACAAAAGGATTTTAGATATTGAGACAACTCATTTCATTATTCTTTTAGTACAACACTTAAGTTGGTGAATATCCTATAGACTAGAGGTGTGGCCTTGATTCTGGGAAAAAAACCCATTATGCTTTGTTGTGTGATTTTTCAGCCTTTTGATTAACCCGAAAACCAAATCAAGAACTATATGAAGGGGTCTTGGATATTGAGGCAATTCATCTCTTTATTCTTATAGTATGATACTTGATCTGGTCAATAACCTAGATTAGAGCTGTGGCCTTGATTCCCAACATCCTTGTGAGCTTTGTTGCATGGTTTTGTGGGTTTTCAATCAAGCTGGAAATGTTCAATCCAAAAAGGTCTAGATATTGAGATGATCACAATACAAAAGGGTCTAGATACCGAGACAGTTCATCTCATTATTCTTTTAGTATAATATTGAAGTAGAGCTTCGTGTCAGGAAAAGTTGAGAAAGATTTTTGTAAGATTTCTGATATTAGTCAATTTTCAGTTTTTGTACTTGGGTCTGAGGATTCTTATTTGTTTAATCTGTTTTCAGGTTTTCCACGGTGCGATGGTAAAGCCCAGAACATGGGAAAGAAAGGGAGTTGGTTTTCTGCAATCAAGAGGGTTTTCATACCCAACTCCAAAGAGAAACTAGTCAACGTAAGTAGATAGATTATCCAAGGTGTTTAGACACTTTTTTCGGGTTCCAACCTCCAAAATCCCCGGTTTAGCTTCCTCCAGAATGCTGGAAATGCCTCCATGCTCGAAAAATTATGAAACAGGACTTGTAATAAGTCATTTGATTTTGGAATTATTATGAATTGTTGTAGGGAACAGAGAGGAAAAATGCGAAAGAGAAGAAAAAGAAAGGGCGAGATACACATTCTTTTATTCCGCTCTTCAGAGAGCCAAGTAGTATTGAAAAAATATTAGGGGATGCTGAAAGAGAGCAGCAAAATAAAATATTTCTTAGGCCTCCAACGCCTTCTGAGACACCAAAAGTACCAACTCCTGTGCCTCCTAGAGTTTCCTCTCCGAGGGTAACTTCTCCAAGGGCTGCTGCTTCACCGAGGGCTGCTGCTTCACCGAGGGCTGTTGCATCACCGAGGGCTGTTGCATCACCGAGGGCTGCTGCTTCACCAAGGGCTGCGTCTCCTCGGGCTTTTCATCATCACAAGGAAGTCAGCTACAGACCCGAACCAACTCTCAGGAATCACCATATTGCAGCTATCAGGATCCAGACAGCATACAGAGGTTATATGGTAAGCTTCCACTCTTTCTTGTTTGTTGGAGAAATTCAAGCAAATCATCCCATGGAAGTTGGGCTTTGATTTTTATACTCCTGTTGTAGAATAATGGCAAATCAAACAGGAAAGCTATACAATATGGGAATATAACACAACTCAAATTTAATTATTTTTTGAGTAATTGAAATGATTCTAATTTAAACTGAATTTCGCCAGATGATCTTACCATGAAATGATTCACTGATGTGATTTTTTCAATGTAGGCAAGGAGGAGCTTCAGAGCACTCAGGGGTCTGGTGAGGCTACAGGGAGTTGTGAGAGGCCAGAATGTGAAGCGCCAGACAACAAATGCAATGAAATGCATGCAGCTGTTAGTGCGGGTTCAGTCACAGATTCAGTCCCGGAGGATCCAGATGTTAGAAAACCAGGCACTCCAACGTCAATCTCAATACAAAAACGACAAGGAACTGGAGAGCAGCATAGGCAAATGGGCCTCAAGCCAGCCATCTGAGTAAGTTTCCCTATGTTTGATTTAGTGTTGGATTGCTTTTCATTATTAGAAGAGCACATGCTTAAGGATCATTTGATCGCTATAGTCAAAGGGAAGACACTCATCTACATGAAATCATGCTTGTTTTTCGATTTTGTTCTGTGTTTCAATTAAGATTAGTACAATTGATGATGGGATGGCATTTGTACAGTCTGAGGCAGGTAACAATGAAGACTGGGATGATAGCCAGCTGACGAAAGAGCAAATAGAAGCTAGGTTGCAGAAAAAGGTGGAGGCAGTCATCAAGAGAGAGAGAGCCATGGCCTATGCATATTCCCACCAGGTACTACTCTATTAATATTATTGGACAATCAATTTTTCTACAAGTTTAGGTTTTTACGATTGGGGCATTCAATGTATATAACGTTTTCTAACACCCTCCCTCACATGCGGTCTCATGCTTGCATGTGGAGAAACAAATAGTCCTATAGACAAAGAGCTCAATAAATTCAGGGAAATAAAAGTTGCTGTGAAGTTTGAGTCTATGACCTTTCTTTAAACGGGGTTCTAATACTGTATCCGGTAACCAATTTTCCCACAAGTTTAAGCTTTAAGGTTCAAGTCATAATGTATATCATGCTTTCTAATAGATGCTACCCAGTTCATATTTTATTGTATCATGTCGGATAGGCTTCACTAACCCGAATGACTTTTAGGCCTGGACATTAGGATACTGTTTATCCAATTAAGTAAAATTTTAGTTCTGGTTGCCCTTTTCCAGTTCTTACACAGAATAGATTCCTGCACTCTCTATACCTTTTCAATTATCTGATATCGTTTTATGATTTCACTAACCTGTGTCGACAGTTGTGGAAAGCCACCCCTAAATCAGCCCAAGCATCTATAATGGATATCCGATCTGGGGGATTCCCATGGTGGTGGAACTGGTTAGAACGTCAGCTCCCTCCGGCAAATCCTCCTGAAAGTCAAGCCACCAAGAGCATCCTACTAACACCCACAAGACCGACTCCAGATCTCAGGCCAAGTCCTCGACCCCAAGCAAGCAACTACAGGCAACAGAGTTTCGGGTTTGACAATCTTGAGTCACTCACACCAAAGTCCTCAAAATCAGCAGTACCTGCAAGAGCAAAGACCCCTCCAAATAGAGTGCCACAAGCGAACGGCTCAAATCTATCAAGATATCCAAAGCCGAGAGCTAGTGCAGCTGATTCTACCTTTGATGTGCCACTGAGAGATGATGATAGCCTCACCAGTTGCCCGCCATTTTCAGTTCCAAACTACATGACTCCAACAGTGTCAGCTAAAGCCAAAGTGAGAGCTAACAGCAACCCCAAGGAGAGGTATCCAGTGACTCCCAGTGCTGAATCAAAGAGGCGGCTTTCGTTCCCTTTGGGTCAAGGCATTGGGTCTTTCAAGTGGAACAAAGGCACCTTGTTCTCTAGCAAGGATTCCACCTCTCAGAGGGTGATAGAGAGGCACCAGTCTCTGCAATCTACTGGGAATTTGAGTGTGGATTCGACCGTTTCTTTGCCAGCTACAGTTGGGAGGAAGCCATTTAACCGATTTGTGTGATCTCTTTACCCTTTTCTTTTGTTTTCTCAACCTTCTAAATTTCATATTTGGCGAGTCTTTTCTTTTTTTCTTCATATTGTTAATTGAGTGTATGGTGATATCTTTACAAATTACTGATGTATAATAATAAAGATACAGTACTAGGAATTGATGGTTTGAATGTAAGATGATTTGGGTTTTCAAAAGATATCTTGTTACATTTCCTTTTGGATTTCTATAGCCTAAAAAGCAGGCCTTATTTTCTGTTTGGTTGTTGAGAAAGCAGAGGAAAAAAACATTGTGGTGTTTGGGACTCTATTGAGGAGAGCTTTAAAAGGACATTATCTGTAGAAAAAACACTACCTTTCCAAAGGAGGAAGACTTGTCCTTTTAAGGAGCATTCTTTCAAATCTCCCTATTTATTTTATGTCCCTCTTTGTTCTCTTTGTTATTCCTAGAAAAGTGAGAATTGGATTAGAGAGAATTCAAAGAGACTTTTTATAGGGAGATTTGAGAGATAAGAGTAAGATCTACTTGGTAAAATGGTCAGAGTTATTCCTAGAAAAGTGAGAATTATATTAGAGAGAATTCAAAGAGACTTTTTATGAGGAGATTTGGGAGATAGGAGCAAGATCTACTTGGTAAAATGGTCAAATGTTTGTAAGTTTAAATTTTTTTGGAGGTTTGGGGATAAGAAGACCGTATAGTCTCAATCAAGCTTTGTTAGACAAATGACTATGGAGATTCTCTATTGAGTGTGAAAGTTTGTGGAGGAAGATCATTTGTGGAATGTTCGGGGAGGTGGAGGGGGGTTGGACTACTAGAGTGTGGAGGGAGTCCTTTGGGATGAGCCTTTGAAAAGACATTAAAAAAGAGTGGGAAGAGTTTATTGCTAGAACTTCTATCTGTATAGGAAATGGTAGTCATACAAGCTTTTGGTGGGACACGTGGGCGGGGGACTTCAAGCTAAAAGATGTTTACCTTACTATTTTTAGGATAACTTCCCATAAAAATGCTACAGTTGCAAAATCTTGGAAAAGAGAAGGGGATGAAGGGGGTGTTGGGAGGTTCATTTTAGAAGACCCTTCCAAGATTGGGGGGTAGAGGAGGTGACCCACTTTTTGGGTTCTCTTGACTTGTTTAAAGTACAAGAAGGTGAGGACACTTTATGTTGGAAAGAAGATGTCAAGTCTTATTATTGTTCTCTAAGTGGGGAGAATAATTTTGTTTTTATGGGGAAGGTGGTTTGGGGATCCTGTGCTCCTCTCAAAACTTGCTTTTTTACTTTGGAAACTATTTGGGGGAAGATCCTAACTATAGACACCTTAATGAAAAAGGGATGACAAATGGTCAATAGATGTAATTTATGTAAAAAGAGTGAAGAATTAGTTGATCACATTCTGATTCATTTCGTCAAGACAAGAGAGCTTTGGACCTTTTTATTAGCCCTCTTTGGAGTGACTTGGGTATTTCCAAATTCAATAAGAAATCTCCTTCTTCAATGGAAAGTTAAGGGGTTGCAAAAGACGATTAGAGCATTGTGGCGCTTAGCTCCCATTTGTTTATTTTGGTGTGTTTGGAAAGAGCATAATCGAAGAACCTTCAAAGATGAAAATCTCTTCGACCAGGGTTTAAAGGATCTCTTCTTTCGGACTCTTTTTGAGTGGACTAGGGATTCTTTGGAGTTGAATTTCCCCTCTATGTTGATTTTCCTTGATACTCTTTTTTGTGGTTAACTTTGCTGTGTTTTGTTCGTGGTCTTTCTTTGGTTAAGGTGTGTTTGGTTTGTTGGGGTTTGTTTCTGTGTATACAACCTGTATACATAGGCGCCCCCCCCATCCTTTTTTGGTCAATATTTTCAATATTGAATTTGTTGTTCTTTTGGCTTATACTCATAAAACAATGCCAAAATAATGCAGAAAGACCTCCTGTGATGAACTTATCTAATTTTGGTGTGTCTCCTTTTTCTTCTGAGTTGTCTTACAGAGAAAAATATTATGAATCATGGAAGTATAACACCTTTTGAGTTGTCTTACAGAGAAAAATATTACGAATCATGGAAGTGGCACCTAGGGCAACTTAAAGCATGCATTGTTAGCAAATTGATAAACAATTTATCTCAAGTTATTTTAGGCCAGAATTTCAACACCCCATTTCACATTCACCCTCTTCTCAACCATCTCCGCGTGGTTGCGAGGAAAATGAAGGTAAGTCAAGAATATATATCAAATTGGCTGAGGTTAAAACCTTAACAGCCGTTTTTGGAATCCTTAGACATGGCTAATGAGCTTTAGATGGATGTGCCAAGTGGTCATTCTTAAGTCATGTTATCAATTGATGGATCGTAGTTGAGAAGTGTTAGGTGATTATTATCATAAATGTATGGTTGAGCAGTCGCAGATTAGCAATTAAAAAGAAAGATTTTCCAGGACTGAGCTGAATTCAGAGAAGAAAATATGCATAGAATTTGATTGAAACGTCTACAAACAAGCAAGTTGAGAAGTACATTATTACAGTAGTATCTCTGCTGTCTATCAGCTACCAACTTGTCTTTCCACTGTGGTCATCCCTCTATCTTGAACTGATGAATGCTCCTAGGGAAAGACATGTATCACATTGAACTTTCGATTAAGGTAGCAACAAGGAAGCATAAGCATAATAGCCTTTCAAGGGTTTTTATCTAAAGAACAACTTGCTCTTATGAGGGTTTTCTCCTCCAAGTTGGCTTTCCATATGTCTAAATCCACCCAAGGGGTCTTTTTCACTAGTTTATGAGTTTACTACAGTCTGATTGAATCCCATGAACATGCAATTCTATATATAAGGACTATCTAAATATGTATAGCATTCAAGCCTCTTGTCCAGACCAGAAGGTCAGAAAATGGCTCTCGATTTGAATCCCTTGCTTTCTTTTACTTTCCTGCAAATGGGTTATCATTCATCTCCCAAATTCTCCATGGCCTCAACGCACTGCTCTGTATTCAGGTGAGTGTGTTCTTCACTTCTTACAAAAGTTTACAGAATGTTCATACCATTTAGTAGAAAATGACAAGTACCTATGTTCATCGTTTCATCCTAACCAGTGTCTAACCCTTGTAAAAAGACGGATTTGAATTGTAAATACCAAATCCAAATTTCTTCTGTTTAATGTAGGGAGGTTAAGAATCCAAACAAGCCTTTTAGCTCTCCTCACAAGGTGCAAGTAACCCACTCAATGCCACCACACAAGATTGAGATTTTCAAATCCATGGAGAATTGGGTTGAGGAGAACGTTTTAATTCACCTGAAGCCAGTTGAGAAATGTTGGCAACCTCAAGATTTTCTGCCTGATCCTGCATCTGATGGATTTCATGAGCGAGTCAAGGAGCTACAGGAGAGAGCTAAGGGGACCCCGGATGACTACTTTGTTGTTTTGGTTGGAGATATGATCACCGAAGAAGCCCTTCCAACTTACCAAACACAGATCAACATCACTGATGGAATTCGGGATGAAACAGGTGCAAGCCCCAGTTCTTGGGCAACTTGGACAAGGGCATGGACTGCAGAAGAGAACAGGCACGGTGACCTTCTTAATAAGTATCTCTATCTGTCTGGAAGAGTAGACATGAAACAAATCGAGAAGACGATTCAGTATTTGATTGGGGCTGGAATGGTGAGATTCTTGCTACATGCCTTTTTATTTTTTCTGTAGTCAGTCACAATCTTCACTAGTCTTGAACTCAAGTTCTTCTTCTCCATCTTTTCATAGGATGCTCAGAACGATAACAGTCCCTACCTTGGCTACATCTATACTTCATTTCAAGAAAGAGCAACCTTCATATCGCATAGCAACACTGCAAGGCTTGCCAAGGAGCATGGGGATAAGAGCTTGGCTCAAATATGTGGCATAATAGCCTCAGATGAGAAGCGCCATGAAACTGCCTACACCAAGATAGTGGAAAAGCTCTTTGAGATTGATCCCAATGGAACTGTTTTGGCTTTTGCAGACAGGATGAGGAAAAAAATCACCATGCCGGGCCTCTTGATGTATGATGGCTGTGACGACGACCTTTTTGAACACTTCTCAGCAGTTGCTCAGAGGCTTGGTGTGTATACTGCCAAGGACTATGTTGATATCTTAGAATTCTTTGTGGAGAGATGGAATGTGGAAAAGCTAACTATGCTTTCTAGTGAGGGGCGAAAAGCTCAGGATTATGTTTGTGGTTTAGCTCAAAGATTGAGAAAGCTGGAGGAGAGAGCTCAAGAAAAGGCTCAGCAAGCACCCACCATTCCTTTCAGTTGGGATCTCTGATAGAGAAGTGAAACTCTGAGTGAGCTCAAATTTTGTTTTGTTGAATTGAAAAGTCACAATTTTGAAGATTAATTAGTGATAATTCAATTCACTATTTATTTTATTTTATTTTATATATATTTTTTATGTTTATAGCAACAAAAAAATTGTTTTTTATTTTGTGTTCTTAAAAATAGAAAATAGGGTATTTTCAAAAAACATCTTTTAGTTATTTTAAGTTGTTTTCACTTATATTATAAAAATTGTTTAAAAAAATAACTATACAAATATAAAGAATAAAGAATGATTAAAAATAAAACCTTATATATATATATATATATATATATATATATATATATATATATATATTTTTAAATATATTTAATAAAAACACTTTTAATTCCCAAGCAAGCGTTTTGTTTTATAAAATATTAAAAACTAGTTTTCAAAAATAGTTTTTGAAAATAGTTATCAAACGGGCTTTTAACTTCTTTTAAATTGATTTCGGAATATATATATATATATATATATATATATATATATATATATATATATGTGTGTGTGTGTGTGTGTGTAAAAACCATGAGAAGGGTTAGATTCATAAATTTGAAGATCATTTTATCCCCTTTAACTAATTAATTCTCAAATTAAAAAAAAAATCATTTATACCTTGTTTAGATATAAAAGGTAAAAAAATATTGCTTTTTATAGAAGTTATGTTTTATCTAATACAAAAATAAAAATAAAATTATGTTTAATAAAGCTTTTACAATATCAATATTGTCATTTAAAAATGATGACTTTCAGTTCAACTTTAATTTCCACCTAAAAAGAAAAAAAAAAAAAACCTTTGATGATTTTCTTTTATAAACTATTACATAAAATAAAAATATTTCTAAAATAACATTTTGAGTGATTTTTTTTTTTTTTAAAAAGCTTTCAAATATTCAAAAGCGCTTTTAACTTTATTAAAACCACTCTAAAATGAACTATTGGAATTAAAATTGATTTTGAGAGGATTAGAAGTGTTTCAATGATGATGGTAGTGATGTTGTATATTCTATAAAGTTTATTTGATAGTAATTTTAGAGTGTTAGAAGCATTTTTTACTTTTTGAAATTCTTATAGAAATTAGATGTTTGACAAACTTAAAAATGTTAAAAAAAATTATTTTATTATGTTTAATTTATTATGAAAAATATGAAAAAAAAATCAATTAAAAACTTGTGCCTTTTCAAATTATTTTCTAGAAGAATAATGGAAAATAATTTGAAAAGAAGAAAATATTTTTAAGCAGTAGCAGTAGCAGTAGCAGATTAGCAATTAAAAAGAAGGATTTTCCAGGACTGAGCTGAATTCAGAGAAGAAAATATGCATAGAATTTGATTAAAACGTCTATGAAGAAGCAAGATGAGCGGTACATCATTACAGTACTATCTCTGCTGTCTAGCAGCTATCGACTCGGCTTTGTACAGTGGTGATCCCTCCATCTTGAGATGAAATCACCAACACTTCCATTAGGCCTTCACAAGGGAGTCTGCATATCCTAGTTGCTACTTAGTATACTGAATGAATGACAGATCGTTTGGGGGACCGAATAAACTCCTTAGTAATGAAGTCTAAGGCATCTGAATGAACCGATGAATGCTCTTAGGGAAAGACATGTATCCCAATAAGCTTTGGCTTTATCTAGACACTACTTGTTCTTATGAGGGTTTTCTCCTCCACGTTGCTTTTCCATATGTCTAAATCCACCCAAGGGGTCTTCTTCACTAGTTAATGAGTTTACTTCAGTCTCATTGAATCCCAAGAACATCCATTTCTATATATAAGTACTATCTTATATATTTAGCATCCAAGTCTCTCTTCCAGAGTACAAGTGAAGTCAGAAAATGATTCTCAATTTGAATCCCTTGCTTTCTTTTACTTTCCTGCAAATGGCCTCCATGCACCGCTCTGTGTCCAGGTGAGTGTGTTCTTCACTTACAGAAGTTTACGGTATGTTCGTACCATTTAGAAGAAAATGACAAGTGCCTATGTTCATTGTTTCATCCTAACCAGTGTCTAACCCTTGTAAAAAGACGGATTTGAATTGTAAGTACCAAATCCAAATTTCTTCTGTTTAATGTAGGGAGGTTAAGAATCCAAACAAGCCTTTTAGCTCTCCTCACAAGGTGCAAGTAACCCACTCAATGCCACTACACAAGATTGAGATTTTCAAATCCATGGAGAATTGGGTTGAGGAGAACGTTTTAATTCACTTGAAGCCAGTTGAGAAATGTTGGCAACCTCAGGGTTTTCTGCCCGATCCTGCTTCTGATGGATTTCATGAGTGAGTCGAGGAGGTAAAGGAGAGGGCAAAGGGGATCCTGGATGGCTACTTTGTCATTTTGGTTGGAGATATGATCACTGAAGAAGCCCTTCCAACTTACCAAACACAGATCAACATCATTGATGGAATTGGGGATGAAACCAGGTGCAAGCCCCAGTTCTTGGGCAACTTGGACAAGGGCATGGACTGCAGAAGAGAACAGGCACGGTGACCTTCTTAATAAGTATCTCTATCTGTCTGGAAGAGTAGACATGAAACACATCGAGAAGACGATCCAGTATTTGATTGGGGCTGGAATGGTGAGATTCTTGCTGCATACTTTTTTACTGTTTTATCTCCAAAACCACAATGTAGTGACTGCTTTTGGTATCTCTCTATCAGTCACAATCTTCACTAGTTCTTGAACTCAAGTTCTTTTTCTCCATCTTTTCATAGGATGGGCAGATGGAAAACAATCTGTACCTTTTATTCATCTATACTTCATTTCAAGAAAGGGCAACCTTCATATCCCATGGCAACACTGCCAGGCTCACTAAGCAACATGGGGAGAAGAACTTGGCTCAAGTATGTGGCATAATAGCCTCAGATGAGAAGCGCCATGAAACTGCCTACACCAAGGTAGTGGAAAATCTCTTTGAGATTGATCCCAATGGAACTGTTTTGGCTTTTGCAGACAGGATGAGGAAGAAAATCACCATGCCGGGCCTCTTGATGTATGATGGCTGTGATGACGACCTTTTTGAACACTTCTTAGCAGTTGCTCAGTGGCTTGGTGTGTATGCTGCTAAGGACTATGTTGATATCTTAGAATTCTTTGTGGAGAGGTGGAGTGTGGACAAGCTAACTGGGCTTTCTAGTGAGGGGCAAAAATGCTCGGGATTATGTTTGTGGGTTAGCTTAAATATTGAGAAAGCTGGAGGAGAGAGCTCAAGAAAAGGCAAAGCAAGCACCCACCATTCCTTTCAGTTGGATTTTTGATAGAGAAGTGAAGCTCTGAGGGCAAAATGGAGTCACTATATGTAGTTTCTAGGTCGTGTTCTCAAAGATCTATCCAGTAATATACAAGTGTAAGGCATCTATGTTTCTCTATCTCAATTTCAATAATCACGATCTCATCTCATTTCACTTCTTAGAATGCTACAAACTCGAGCAGTGCCATTTTTTTTTTTCACTATAGGACATTGGTAAAAGTATCCTTAGCAAAAAGGAAATGATAGGACACTATACATCTAACAACCCATTTTAAACTCGTTTTGCTGGTTTTATTTTTGGTATTTTTGAATAAGCCCAAGTTTGGCAATTGTTGCTTGATTTTGTTCCGTGATTTTTGCTTTGCTTTTATTTTTTGCTGAGTCAATGACTCTTAGGTATAAAGGGACTGATTCTTTTGCAAGGGATTATGAGAAGATCATCCAATAAAAAGTTCTATTTTTTAAGTCAATATGTCTTCTTCTTCCTAGCTGTGTTTCATTGGTTTCAAAACGACAACCAGGCACCAAGTAATGGTGGATGGTATCAAAGCTCTGACAATTGTTGATCTGAGGTCTCCTTCAATCACTTTACAGAATCCTCTAGTTCCATCCGCCATTACTTGATACCAGGTTGTAGCTCTGATACCAATGAAACAGCCAGGAAAAAGAAGACACAAAATTGACTAGAAAAATGGAACTTTTTATTGGATAATCTTCTCATAATCCCTACCAAAAGAACCAGCCCCTTTATACATAAGAGTCATTGCAAAAATCTGGGAATAAAATCAAGCAACAATTACCAAACTTGGCCTATCTAAAAATACCCAAAATAAAACCAGTAACCCCAATTTAAAATGGGTCTTTACAGTACATATTACAATCTAGGAAGCGGCTTAGAGAGCTCAGCACGTGGGTGGTAGTGGAGAAGGAAATTATGGCTCCTTAATAAATGCAAATGTAGCCCCAGCGAATGAGCCAAAATTTTTCTCTAAAAGTTTTCTGTTCATAATTTAGAGCCAAAAGCTAGCGCTCTGCTCCGACCCAAAGAAGGGTCGATTCGGTAATAGGAAAAGCAAAGACGATAGCGAGTGACCTACAGCATTCGTAGATAGGACTTCGCCAAAATTTTCCTCTGAAAGTTTTCTGATCATAATTTACTTCTCAGTGCCTGAACCCTTCTGCAATATCTTTTCTAATTAATGAATTTCTTGAAATGGGGCAGTTTCATCGAATGTCATCAATTCCTATATCCATGTATATGTAGCATCTAAGTAGCAAACTGAACCTAAGAAAAAGCAGAGGAAGTGAAAGTCCAGAAATGAATCTCAACCTAAACCCCCTTACCTTTCAACCCGGGAAGTTTCCTTCTCTTTCTCTCCCTCCCAGATCTTCCAACGTCTCCATCGCTTCCACCATCACCTCTGCCTCCGAGTGAGTGTCTTTCGTCGAAATGTTCCTTTAAAAATTCATTTGATTCTCAAAATATTCTATGAGTGGATAGATCTTACCGATGTTCATTGAAAACAGGAGGAAGCAAAGGCCAAAAGTATGCATCATTTTTAAGGCACAACCAACATGAATAGCAGCCAAACAGCCAAATTGACCACATGAATCTTTTTTTTTCTTTTTTTTCTTTTTTCGGTTTCCTATACTTTCTCGGCAACCAAAAGGGTTGGGAGAATAGAGGAAGTTCGCTGATTTGTACATCGCCAACCTTCAATGCAAGTAATTGCGTCATTCGATGATAATCAACGCTCTCGCTCTGATAATTGGCTACGGCAACCCTATGATTGGTTTCCAAGAAAATGATAGAAAAACAAACACAGAGAATCTGAGACTAATGCTTGGGAGATGATCCAAAAAAGTCAAAACAACTATACTGCACTTTAGATGGAGGTCTGTGAATTGGGCCGTACGTATGAAAGTGGGCTAGGCCCAACTATAACGGCAAACATTTTTTTTTTTTTTTTTGAAAATTCAAATATAAAAAAATGATTTTCTTTGCTTATTCTCTGGGAAGGCATTAAACAAAAGTTCCCAACCTTGTATCCATAAATATATATTACAAGCATATTTTAAAAATCATTTCTTAGAAAAATAAAGTGTCGTTTCCAAAAACATCCTTCAACAATGGTTTTGAAAACATAATTTTTTAGAATAATATTTTAAAATTGTTTTACGATGATTTGTAAAACAAAAGTTTGGGAGTTTGAAATATTTTTAGCATATTTTTAATGTTTTTAAATATGTTTTAAAAATAATTTTTAATTTAGTACTTTATTTAAAAAGACTGAAATAAGAATTAAAAGATGCTATTTAACAATATCATATTTTTTATTTTTAAGAATAAAAAATAAAAAATAATTTTTTGATTCTCAAAGTTTTTTTTTTTTTGAGAACATAAAACTGTTATAAAAAATAATTTTCAAATAAGTTCTTATTTTTTTACACTCAAGCCTCCCACCCACCTATAATTCCAAAAAAACATCATTTTTTTTTGTTTTATTTCGACAAAAATGTCCTCCCTATTTTCTTGTAAAAATAATTATTTCTTTTAAAACCTACATGAAATATTTAAAATAATAAAATACATTTATGTCAATAATGAGTTATTTTTCAAATAAAAATATAAGAATAATTAGATTCATAAATTTGGGATTATTTCATATTTTTTAACTAATTAATTCTTAAAAATAAAAAAATCACTTAAACCTTATTTAAATGGACTTTTGAAAAGCCAATTATTTTTCAATTCAATAAAAGCATTTTTTTTTTAAAAAAAAAAGCTTAATATAAAAGGTAGAAAAATATTGCTTTTTATAGAAGCTATGTTTTAACTTTTATTTTATCTAATACAAAAAAGTTATTTATGTTTATTAAAGCTTTTAAAATATCAATATTGTCATTTAAAAATGATTACATAAAAAGAAAAATTGAAATAATATTTTGAGTGATTTTTTATATTTTTTAAAAAATTGCAAACATCTAATTTTGTAAAAACATGTTTTCAAATATTCAAAAACACTTTTAACTTTATTAAAATCACTCTAAAATGACCTATTGGACTCAAAATTGACTTTAAGGAATTAGAAATGTTTTGATGACGGTGATAGCAATGTTATAAGTTATATTGGGTTTGTTTGATAGTGATTTTAGAGTGTTAAAAACGTTTTTTAATATTTGAAAATACTTTCTTATAGAAATTAGATGTTTGACAAACTCAAAAAATGTTTAAAAAAATTATTTTTTCATGTTTGATTTATTATGAAAAATATGAAAAAAAAATCAATTAAAACTTATGTCTTCTCAAATTATTTAATTATTCTAAAAAAATATAAAAAAATAAGTAAATTATTAAAATTTCTTTTTTTTTAAATCAATAACAATTTTTTCTTACTCTTTTATCCTTCTTCCATTTTAGCTAATTATCATGTCATTTAAGCTTAAAAATATGTGTTCAATTCAAACTTAATAATAATTTGAAATGGGTTTAAGTGAGTCCTGAAAAAAAAAAACCAATAAATAAAGTCAATAAGTTTAATCTCTAATTAAATTATAATTAATGTATTAATCAAAAAACCAATTTATGAGATTATGAGAAAGAAATGTGGGGAGAAGATACAAGAACAAACTCAGTGAACAATAGTTAGGATTTAGAAAAAAAATATTTATTTTAACTTATTATTTAAAGTTATATTTAGCTTTAAATTGCAATATTATGCCATTTTATCAAATATTTTTAATGATTGAAATTAACTTATTAATTGTTTTTGAACACATTTTCAATTTTTATTTTTAAAATAAGAGCTCTTACATGAAAAGTAAAATCTTATGTTTTTAAAAAATCACTTTTAAAATTTCTACATTTTTTTAAAAACTATCTTATTTTTAAAATAAGTCTCTAAAAATTCTTAAAGTGCGTTTAAGAGTGATTGTAAAAAGCATTTATAGTATAACATTTATGATAAAAATTTTCAAATATTAGAAATATTAAAAACGCTTCTTAAAATCATTATCAAATAGGTTTTTAAATCGTATGTCAAAATTAATATTATTTTTGTTTCTAAAAATAAAATTGAAGAAGTCCATCTAAATAATATTTAAGTCATATTAACTCATATTAAGTCATATCCAACTTAGTTGGTATCGACTTAATTATTGAAGTCATATGTTAATATTCTTTTAATGCATCAACCTCCACTCAATTAATACAACCTCATACGTGGCTTTCCAAGCCAAAGTTTATTGTTGAGTCTTGAATGTTAATAAATGGAACTAATCCCAACAATAAAGTCTTATGCCACATGCCAATTTCAATAATTCATGAAAAATGACCAACTATATGTCAACAAATCTTATTTATACAAGCTTCAACTACTTCAATAATTACTCTCATAAATTATAAAAATTACCTTATACTTTCATATCTGCCTTAATTCATCTCTAAGGGGTTTTTTTTTTTTTTAAATAAAAATAAAAAGCAACATCAACCCTACACTAGTTTCATATCATATAATAAATAAACATATCATATAATATTCGAAAAAATAAACAAATGTCTATTATCGTAACATAGACACACGTTATCTATCTTTAGTGTTGAGCATGGTGATGGTGGTAAAGTAGCAAAGCCTTTTTACTCTAGAGGAGTAAAAAAGGGCCTTGATGGAGACGAAGACAAAACATGGAGTGGATGGTAGTTGAATATTGGTGATGGTGGAATTTATTAGAGTACTATTAAAAGTGTTTGGAGCCTGTTTAGTAGTAATTTTAAAAGGAATTAAAACATAGTGAATTGTTTTGTAGCAGTAATTTTAAAGTTCGAAAATTATTTTTTTTCTTCTTCTTGAATTTAGGAACATATTTAGCAATGATTCTTGAAAACAGTTTTTGATTCTTTAGAATAGAATAATGTTTTCTAACTACACATTTCAGAGAAAATAATTTTGTTAAAATATGCATAGCATTAGTATATTAGCAATTAAAAAGAAGGATTTTTCAGGATTGGGCTGAATTAAGAGAAAGAAAATATGCATAGAATTTGATTAAAACGTCAATAAACAAGCAAGTTGAGTTTTGGGGCAAAATAATCCTTTTATAAAATAAAAATATAAGGTATAACCCCTTCGTAAAACTTATGTTCAAACTGTCCGCTTCATTGCCATATAAGAGTCATGCCATAAAAGATATATTTTTTTTTCAAAATTTAAGTTGAAACCTCAATTATCAATTGGGACTTCATTTTTTTTTTTTTTTAACTAAAACCGTAATTTGTAAGTGAGACTATTGAGGCTTCAATTGAATTTTTTTTTTTTTTAAGTTTAAAATTTAATTAAAATATTAAACTACAAATTATTGCTGAAATTAAAAATATATACTTCAATAATAAAAAATTATATATTTAAACTTAAAAGATCTAATATAACTTCAATAAAAATAAATTGATAAATATAATAATACATAAATATTTTATTTATCAATAAATTAATAAACTTAAAATAATAAAGTTATATGACATATAAATAAGATATAAAATTATATAATTATTAATTTAAGATATTTAATTTGTTGTATTTTTAAGATATTAATTTATTTGTATTTTGATAAATTTATTTTTATTAAAATAATAGTATACTATTAAGTTTTCATATATAGATTTTTTATTATTTTAAAACATATGTTTAGACTATTATTTGTAGACACACAATAGATTTCAAAATTAGTTAATGAAATTAATTAGAAAAAGTATACTAGAAAATATAATTTTTAGTAGTTTCATCAAAGTCACAAAAAATACCCATTAAATATTTATATAGTGGGAAAAAAAAATGCCACTTCCTAACTATGGCAGGTGCTACATGTGATATAACTTAAATTAATAAATTATATAATTTTATATCTTAAAAAATAATAAATTAATAAATTATATAATTTTATATCTTATTTATATGTTATGTAAATTTATTATTTTAAGTTTATAAATTTATTGAAAAATAAAATATTAATTTATTATTATATTTACCAGTTTATGTTTATTAAACTAGATCCTTAAGTTTATATATATAAATTTTTTATTATTTAAGTATATATTTTTAATTTTAACAATAATTTTTAATTTAATATTTTTTAATTAAATTTTAAAGTAAAAAAATAATAATTAAAACCTCAATTGACAATTGAGGCTTTAACTAAAATTTTGAAAAAAAAAAATATTTTTTATAACATGATTCCTATGTGGCAATATAAGAGTTAGTTTGAATATAAGTTTTGCAAAGAAATTAAACCTTAGGGTTAGATTTCTAATTTGGGGATTATTTCATCACTTTTAACCAAATATTTTAAAACCGGGTTACTTGATTAAAAGGGTCACTCAAAATCCAAAATTTGAAATTTAACCTCCCATCATTTTTTTGGCATCATTTGGACAAAAATACCTTCATTATTTTCTTGTAAAAATAATAATTTCTTTATGTAAATACTTAAAATAGAAAAATGCATTTATGTAAAAAATGAGTTATTTTTCCATAAAAAAAACATGAGAAGGGTTAGATTTCGATTTGGGGATTATTCCATCCCTTTTAATCAAATATTTCTAAACCTTATATATTTTTCTATAAATGGACGATTTTGCCCCAAAACTCATCAAGGAAGCATAATAGGTTTTCAAGGGTTTTTATCTAAACAACTTGCTTTTATGGGGTTTTCTCCTCCAAGATGCCTTTCCATATGTCTAAATCCACCCAAGAACATCCATTTCTATATATATATATATATTTAGCATCCAAGTCTCTCGTCCAGATTACACGGAAGTGAAGCCAGAAAATGGCACTCAATTTCACTCCCTTGCTTTCTTTTACTTTCCTGCAAATGGGTTATCATACATCTCCCAAATTCTCCATGGCCTCCATGCACCGCTCTGTGTCCAGGTGAGTGTGTTCTTCACTTCTTACAAAAGTTTACGGAATGTTCATACCATCTAGTAGAAAATGGCTAGTGCCTATGTTCATTGTTTCATCCTAACCAGTAGTGTCTAACCCTTGTGAAAAGACGGATCCGAATTGTAAGTACCTAATCCAAATTTCTTCTGTTTAATGTAGGGAGATTAAGAATACAAAGAAGACTTCTAGCTCTCCTCGCAAGGTGCAAGTAACCCACTCAATGCCACCACACAAGATTGAGATTTTCAAATCCATGGAGAATTGGGTTGAGGAGAACGTTTTAATTCACCTGAAGCCAGTTGAGAAATGTTGGCAACCTCAGGATTTTCTGCCTGATCCTGCATCTGATGGATTTCATGAGCGAGTCAAGGAGCTACAGGAGAGAGCTAAGGGGACCCCAGATGACTACTTTGTGGTTTTGGTTGGACATATGATCACTGAAGAAGCCCTTCCAACTTACCAAACACAGATCAATATCACTGATGGAATTCGTGATGAAACAGGGGCAAGCCCCAGCTCATGGGCAACTTGGACAAGGGCATGGACCGCTGAAGAGAACAGGCACGGTGACCTTCTTAATAAGTATCTCTATCTGTCTGGAAGAGTAGACATGAAACAAATCGAGAAGACGATTCAGTATTTGATTGGGGCTGGAATGGTGAGATTCTTGCTACATGCTTTTTTTTTTTTCTGAGTCAATCACAATCTTCACTAGTTCTTGAACTCAAGTTCTTCTTCTCCATCTTTTCATAGGATGCTCAGAATGATAACAGTCCCTACCTTGGCTGCATCTATACTTCATTTCAAGAAAGGGCAACCTTCATATCCCATGGCAGTACTGCCAGGCTCGCCAATCAACATGGGGACAAGAGCTTGGCTCAAATATGTGGCATAATAGCCTCAGATGAGAAGCGCCATGAAACTGCCTACACCAAGATAGTGGAAAAGCTCTTTGAGATTGATCCCAATGGAACTGTTTTGGCTTTTGAAGACAGGATGAGGAAGAAAATCACCATGCCGGGCCTCTTGATGTATGATGGATGTGATGAAAACCTTTTTGAGCACTTCTCAGCAGTTGCTCAGAGGCTTGGTGTGTATACTGCCAAGGACTATGTTGATGTCTTAGAATTCTTTGTGGAGAGATGGAACGTGGAAAAGCTAACTGGGCTTTCTAGTGAGGGGCGAAAAGCTCAGGATTACGTTTGTGGGTTAGCTCAAAGATTGAGAAAGCTGGAGGAGAGAGCTCAAGAAAAAGCTAAGCAAGCACCCACCATTCCTTTCAGTTGGATTTTGGATAGAGAAGTGAGGCTCTGAGTGCAAAATGGAAGACAAAGATTGGTCGTGTCCTCAAAGATCTATCCTGTAATATACAAGTGTAAGCCATCTATGTACGTTTTGTTTTAAATTTCCAAAGTTAAAATTTAATTATATGGTATGGTATGGTATGACTTTCTCTAGCCATATGCAAAGCTGCCCAGACACCACCTAGCTTTGATGGCCACTGTCTAATCATCAAAATATCAACACAATTAATTAATTATATTATCACCAAAGAGTTTGTCAAATTTGCCGCTGACACCAGAAAGAAAAGCTTGGACTACTAGAAGCCATTTGGCATTTTGTGGTTCTTCCAAGGCTTGAAATAATTCTACTGCTTCATATGCTTCTGAAAAGTGGAGAGTGAAGGGGCCGTGTAATATTCAAACTATCTCTTACATCAATTTCTTACGGATAGGTGTCACCTCCTATCTTGTTTTTTTTCATGTCAATTTCATTCTAAATTTGTTTTGCCGACAGAAAATAAAGATTTAAATTTTATCAATTTTTTTTTTATTTTCTAACAGCAATTTCCTAAATTCATACTAAAAAAATTTGATTTTACTTTTGGATGAGGTATTTTTGAAAATATATTTTAATTATTTATTTGAAGAATATTGAATTGAATAAGAATAGCCGGTGGGAAGCCTAGATGGAGGTTCATTTAGACCGGTCTGCCCCGGCCGGGTGCGACTTAAGAGGGTTAGGACGCAGCGCAGCACAGTAGCAGGGTCGTGTCTTCCTCAACCGGTCGCTTTCTTTCACCATACTCACCACCCACCCCTACTTCTCTCCCTTTTCCAAAAAGAATCCTGGACCTACCTTAGTTAATTCAGTATCACATTTTAAATTTCCAAGCACGTTTTGTTTTATAAAATATTAAAAAATAATTTTCAAAAACTGTTTTTGAAAATAATTATCAAATGAATCCTTAATTTCTTTTAAATTGATTTCAGAAAAAAGTATATATATATACACAAGTAAAATATAAAAAGAGTTAAATTCATAAATTTGAAGATTATTTCATCCTCTTTAACTAATTAATTCTTAGAAAGGAAAAACTCATTTAAACCTTGTTTAGATTGACTTTTGAAAAACCATTTTTTTTTTATAAAAAAATTCAATAAAAGCTTGTAAATTTGTTTGGCAAATTTGGTCTAAAAATTTTATGATTTTAAAAAAAGTTTAATATAAAAGGTAAAAAAATATTGCTTTTTATAGAAGTTATGTTTTATCTAATACAAAAAAAAAAGTTTAATAAAGCTTTTACTATATCAACATTGTCATTTTAAAAAACTTTGATGATGTTCTTTTATAAACTATTACATAAAATAAAAATATTTCTAAAATAACATTTTGAGTGATTTTTTTATATTTTTAAAAGTTTTTCAAACATCTAATTTTGCGAAGTGCTTTCAAATATTCAAAAGCACTTTTAACTTTATTAAAACCACTCTAAAATGAACTATTGGAATTAAAATTGATTTTGAGAGGATTAGAAGTGTTTCAATGATGATGGTAGCGATGTTGTATATTCTATAAAGTTTATTTGATGGTGATTTTACAGTGTTAGAAGCATTTTTTATTATTTGAAAATACTTTCTTATAGAAATTAGATGTTTGACAAACTTAAACATGTTTTAAAAAAATTATTTTCTTATGTTTAATTTATTATGAAAAATATGAAAAAAAAATCAATTAAAAACTCATGCCTTTTCAAATTATTTTCTAGAGTATTTAAAGAATAATTAAGAATAATGGAAAATATTTTGAAAAGAAGAAAATATTTTTAAGCAGTAGCAGATTAGCAATTAAAAAGAAGGATTTTCCAGGACTGATCTGAATTCAGAGAAGAAAATATGCATAGAATTTGATTAAAACGTCTATGAAGAAGCAAGATGAGAGGTACATCATTACAGTACTATCTCTGCTGTCTATCAGCTATCGACTCGGCTTTGTACAGTGGTGATCCCTCCATCTTGAGATGAAATCACCAACACTTCCATTAGGCCTTCACAAGGGAGTCTGCATATCCTAGTTGCTACTTAGTATACTGAATGAATGACAGATCCTTTGGGGGACCGAATAAACTCCTTAGTAATGAAGTCTAAGGCATCTGAATGAACTGATGAATGCTCTTAGGGAAAGACATGTATCCCAGTGAGCTTTGGCTTTATCTAGACACCACTTGTTCTTATGAGGGTTTTCTCCTCCACGTTGCTTTTCCATATGTCTAAATCCACCCAAGGGGTCTTCTTCACTAGTTAATGAGTTTACTTCAGTCTCATTGAATCCCAAGAACATCCATTTCTATATATAAGGACTATCTATATATATATTTAGCATCCAAGTCTCTCCAGAGTACAAGTGAAGTCAGAAAATGGTTTTCAATTTGAATCCCTTGCTTTCTTTTACTTTCCTGCAAATGGGTTATCATTCATCTCCATGCCGGGCCTCTTGATGTATGATGGCTGTGATGACGACCTTTTTGAACACTTCTTAGCAGTTGCTCAGTGGCTTGGTGTGTATGCTGCTAAGGACTATGTTGATATCTTAGAATTCTTTGTGGAGAGGTGGAGTGTGGAAAAGCTAACTGGGCTTTCTAGTGAGGGGCAAAAAGCTCGGGACTATGTTTGTGGGTTAGCTTAAAGATTGAGAAAGCTGGAGGAGAGAGCTCAAGAAAGGGCTAAGCAAGCACCCACCATTCCTTTCAGTTGGATTTTTGATAGAGAAGTGGAGCTCTGAGGACAAAATGGAGTCACTATATGTAGTTTCTAGGTCGTGTTCTCAAAGATCTATCCAGTAATATACAAGTGTAAGGCATCTATGTTTCTCTATCTCAATTTCAATAATCACGATCTCATCTCATTTCACTTCTTAGAATGCTACAAACTCGAGCAGTGCCATTTTTTTTTTTTTCACTATAGGACATTGGTAAAAGCATCCTTAGCAAAAAGGAAATGATAGGACACTATACATCTAACAACCCATTTTAAACTGGTTTTATTTTGGGTATTTTTGAATAAGCCCAAGTTTGGCAATTGTTGCTTGATTTTGTTCCGTGATTTTTGCTTTGCTTTTATTTTTTGCTGAGTCAATGACTCTTAGGTATAAAGGGACTGATTCTTTTGCCAGGGGGATTATGAGAAGATTATCCAATAGAAAGTTTTATTGTTTTAGTCAACGTGTCTTCTTCTTCCTAGCTGTTTCATTGGTATCAAAGCGACAACCAGGCACCAAGTAATGGTGGATGGTATCAAAGCTCTGATGATTGTTGATCTGAGGTCTCCTTCAATCACTTTACGGGATCCTCTAGTTCCATCCACCATTACTTATACCAGGTTGTAGCTCTGATACCAATGAAACAGCCAGGAAAAAAAAGACACAAAATTGACTAAAAAAATGGAACTTTTTATTGGATAATCTTCTCATAATCCCTACCAAAAGGATCAGCCCCTTTATACATAAGAGTCATTGCAAAAATCTGGGAATAAAATCAAGCAACAATTACCAAACTTGGCCTATCTAAAAATACCCAAAATAAAACCAGTAACCCCAATTTAAAATGGGTCTTTACAGTACATATTACAATCTAGGAAGCGGCTTAGAAAGCTCAGCACGTGGGTGGTAGTGGAGAAGGAAATTATGGCTCCTTAATGAATGCACTGTTGGAATTTTTATGTATGGACTTACATAATCAATTTAATAATGTCATAAATCAGTGTTATTTATTTTTTGCATTGTGGTCCATAATGGGACTGTACACATATTGTTGCTTGATTTTTTTATGGGCTCACCCTAATTCACTTGACTGGCCCATTAAGTCAAGTGGTGGTCCAAATAATGTGTGTGATATATATATATAAAAGAAAAGGAAGGGCTCTCTTGCTGGATGGCTCCCTGCTCCTTCCTCCTTTGGCTGAAAGAGAGCAAGCACTCTCGTTTTGGACTGAATCTGGGTGTAGAAGGGAAGAGTTCATTAACCCGTAATTCTCGCACCATCAAGCACTGGAGGAGTTTCCTGAATACCAGAAAAGAGGAAGAAATGGCCTTTCACGGAATTAACCAAGGTGAACGTTTCCGTTTTTGCCGTTCAATGCATGCTTAAATGTCAACATGTGATCCTATGCTATTTAAATTTTCTTCAATTGGTATTAGAGCAATCATGGTTGACATTTGAGCTGCATTTTTGGGTTTCCCGTTTTCTGTTGTGGAAGCCATTTTTTTGGAATTTTATTTCTCGTTTGATGTTGATTCTCTATTTTCAAGCCCGATTGTTGTTGGAAACTTGTAGAGAATATTGTTTGGAGCAAAACCCATCATTTTATTTGATTTTTGGAGCTTGTTTGGTGGGATTTCGAGAATTAGGGCTTGCTTTGGTTCTTCCTATTATGCGATTTTTGTGCAAATTTTGGGATTAGATTGAAGGTTTGATGTTTGAGGATGGAAATCTAAGCGTTTTTTTTTTTTTTTTGTTGCCTTGGTATTCTTGGATTGATTGTGCATATGCTAGAATTATTATGCATTTGTTAAATTTGACTTTATTGGGACAATTATTATTATTATTGTTCTTTATGGTATATTTTTTCCTTATATCAATAATGTTGTCCTATATCAATTTTGTTTAATATTTCAATTTATTGAGGCAATGAAGCACACTGTGTGATTGCCTATCGCAATTCCAAGTGTGTCAAATTGTGAAAATTAAGATATTTTGAATTTTATTCATGACAATTGTGAACATATGTGTGGTTGCCTATCGTGATCCTATATGTGTCAAATTGTCTTTGTTGAAATATTTTATCTTCCTCTTTTGATTGTTTTATTATTGTGATAACTAAGGTCCATACGAGTATTGTGATTGTCCTATCGATGATCATAATATTTGGTAGGATGCTTGGATTGGTGAAGGAAATTAATTTTATATTATGAACCGTACTAATTTTCTTTGCCCTTTCGGTAATAAAATTAGTACATCTTGGTTGTAATATTTAATTAGTTGTCCTTACCACCGTGGAATTTTCAAAATTCTAAGCTATTGCTAAATTGAGAAATTATGGAAACTAGCAAATGCATGATTTTGTAGTAACATGCATATTGCTTAATTTTGCTATTTTCCAGCTACTAGCAATCCTGGTATTACTCTGCAATTGTCTACCATCAAACCTCTTACTGGAATAATTTTGAGGAATGTTTTGAGTCTTTCAATGTGCATATGCCTATGCACATTTTGGACTGGGCTTTGAGGGTCAGTGGGAGTAGTTACATATTTCTTGTTTTATATGTTGATGATATACTACTCGCATCAAATGATCCTGACTTGTTGATTGAGACAAAGCACATGTTGTCAACCCATTTTGACATGAAGGATCTTGGTGAGGCTTCTTATGTCTTGGGCATAAAGATTCTTCGTGATAGGGCTAATGGAGTGCTTAAATTGTCTCAAAGAGCCTATATTGAAAAAATATTGAAGAGGTTCAATATGCACAACTGTAAATCTACTAAAGCGCCAATTGTGTTGGGAAGGTACTTGAGCAATCCTGGGAGTCAACATTGGAAAGCAGCTAAGAAGGTCCTTAGGTATTTGCAAGGAACTAAGGACTTAATGTTGACATATCAGCGCACTAGCTTACTTGATGTAGTTGGGTTTTGTGATGCTGATTTTGCTGGCTGCATAGATGATAAGAAGTCCACTACGGGCTATATTTTTGTGATGGCAGGAGGAGCTATATCTTGGAAAAGTGTCAAGCAGACACTTACAGCATCCTCAACTATGGAGGCAGAGTATGTGGCATGTTATGAGGCTTGTTGTTATGCTGTATGGATGCGGAATTTTATTTCAGCTTTGGGAGTTGTTGACTCCATTTCTAGACCGTTGAAATTATTTTGTGATAATTCCGTAGCTATTACTTTCTCTAAGAACGCTGGGAGTACTTCTCGCTCCAAACATATTGATGTAAAGTTCTATTTTGTTAAGGAGAAAGTGGCAGAGTCTCTTATTGATATTGAATACATGTCAACAAAAGGTATGTTGGCGGATCCACTAACAAAAGACTTACCCATAGTTGTGTTTCATGAACATGTATCTCAAATGGGGTTGTTGGAAGCATAGGTTGTATTAAGTTAGTGGGAGCCATTTTTTGGTATTGTAATATTATGGTATTGTTGGAAGGATTGCTACTATTGTATATTTCCCTATGAATCAAGCAATGAAGCATATATGATTGCTTTTGATTATTTATTTTGATGAGATTCTATGGGACATTGATTTATGATTATGTGTATGTTGTAATGTTTGATTATGTAATCCAAGTGGGAGATTGTTGGAATTTTTATGTGTGGACTTACATAATCAATTTAATAATGTCATAAATCAGTGTTATTTATTTTTTGCATTGTGGTCCATAATGGGACTGGACACATATTGTTGCTTGATTTTTTTATGGGCTCACCCTAATTCACTTGACTAGCCCATTAAGTCAAGTGGTGGTCCAAATAATGTGTGTGATATATATATATATAAAAGAAAAGGAAGGGCTCTCTTGCTGGATGGCTCCCTGCTCCTTCCTCCTTTGGCTGAAAGAGAGCATGCACTCTCGTTTTGGACTGAATCTGGGTGTAGAAGGGAAGAGTTCATTAACCCGTAATTCTCGCACCATCAAGCACTGGAGGAGTTTCCTGAATACCAGAAAAGAGGAAGAAATGACCTTCACGAAATTAACCAAGGTGAACGTTTTGGACTGAATCTGGGTGTAGAAGGGAAGAGTTCATTAACCCGTAATTCTCGCACCATCAAGCACTGGAGGAGTTTCCTGAATACCAGAAAAGAGGAAGAAATGATCTTTCACGGAATTAACCAAGGTGAACGTTTCCGTTTTTGCCGTTCAATGCATGCTTAAATATCAACATGTGATCCTATGCTGTTTAAATTTTCTTCATGCAAATGTAGCCCCGGGGAATGAGCCAAAGCTTTTTCTCTAAAAGTTTTCTGTTCATAATTTAGAGCCAAAAGCTAGCGCTCTGCTCCGACCCAAAAAAGGGTCGATTCGGTAATAGGAAAAGCAAAGAGGATAGCGAGTGACCCACAGCATTCGTAGATAGGACTTCGCCAAAATTTTCCTCTGAAAGTTTTCTGATAATAGTTTACTTCTCAGTGCCTGAACCCTTCTGCAATATCTTTTCTAATTAATGAATTTCTTGAAATGGGGCAGTTTCATCGAATGTCATCAATTTCTATAGCCATGTATATGTAGCATCTCAGTAGCAAACTGAACCTAAGAAAAAGCAGAGGAAGTGAAAGTCCAGAAATGAATCTCAACCAAAACCCCCTTACCTTTCAACCCGGGAAGTTTCCTTCTCTTTCTCTCCGTCCCAGATCTTCCAACGTCTCCATCGCTTCCACCATCACCTCTGCCTCCGAGTGAGTGTCTTTCGTCGAAATGTTCCTTTAAAAATTCATTTGATTCTCAAAATATTCTATGAGTGGATAGATCTTACCGATGTTCATTGAAAACAGGAGGAAGCAAAGGCCAAAAGTATGCATCATTTTTAAGGCACAACCAACATGAATAGCAGCCAAACAGCCAAATTGACCACATGAATCTTTTTTTTTTTGTTTTTTCTTTTTTCGGTTTCCTATATTTTCTCGGCAACCAAATGAGTTGGGAGAATAGGGGAAAGTGAAGGCAGCAACTTGTTCGCTGATTTGTACAAGGCCAACCTTCAATGCAAATAATTGCGTCATTAGATGATAAGCAACGCTCTCGCTCTGATAATTGGCTACGGCAACCCTATGATTGGTTTCCAAGAAAATGATAGAAAAACAAACACACAGAATCTGAGACTAATGCTTGGGAGATGATCCAAAAAATTCAAAACAACTATACTGCACTTTAGATGGTGGTCTGTGAATTGGGCCGTAGGTATGAAAGTGGGCTAGGCCCAACTATAACGGAAAACATTTTTTTTTTTTTGAAAATTCAAATATAAAAAAATGATTTTCTTTGCTTATTCTCCGGGAAGGCATTAAACAAAAATTCCCAACCTAGTATCCATAAATATATATTACAAGCATATTTTAAAAATCATTTCTTAGAAAAATAAAGTGTCGTTTCCAAAAACATCCTTCAACAATGGTTTTGAAAACATAATTTTTTAGAATAATATTTTAAAATTGTTTTACGATGATTTGTAAAACAAAAGTTTGGAAGTTTGAAATGTTTTTAACATATTTTTAAAATTTTTAAATATGTTTTAAAAATAATTTTTATATTTAGTACTTTATTTAAAAAGACTGAAATAAGAATTAAAAGATGCTATTTAAAAACATCATATTTTTTATTTTTAAGAATAAAAAATAGAAAATTATTTTTTGATTCTCAAAGTTTTTTTTTTTTTTTTTTTGAGAACATAAAACTGTTATAAAAAATAATTGTCAAATAAGGTCTTATTTTTTTTACACTCAAGCCTCCTACCCACCTATAATTCCAAAAAAACATCAGTTTTTTTTTTTTTTTGATAAAAATGTCCTCCCTATTTTCTTATAAAAATGATTGTTTCTTTTAAAACCTACATGAAATATTTAAAATAATAAAATACATTTATGTCAATAATGAGTTATTTTTCAAATAAAAATATAAGAATAATTAGATTCATAAATTTGGGGTTATTTCATCTTTTTTAACTAATTAATTCTTAAAAATAAAAAAAAAATCACTTAAACCTTATTTAAATGGACTTTTGAAAAGCCAATTATTTTTCAATTCAATAAAAGATTTTTTTTTAATAAAAAAAAGCTTAATATAAAAGGTAGAAAAATATTGCTTTTTATAGAAGCTATGTTTTAACTTTTATTTTATCTAATACAAAAAATTATTTATGTTTAATAAAGCTTTTACAATATCAATATTGTCATTTAAAAATGATTTCATAAAAAGAAAAATTGAAATAATATTTTGAGTGATTTTTTATATTTTAAAAAAATTTTCAAACATCTAATTTTGTAAAGACATGTTTTCAAATATTCAAAAACACTTTTAACTTTATTAAAATCACTCTAAAATGACCTATTGGACTTAAAATTGACTTTGAGAGAATTAGAAATGTTTTGATGATGGTAATAGCAATGTTATAAGTTATATCGGGCTTGTTTGATAGTGATTTTAGAGTGTTAGAAACGTTTTTTAATATTTGAAAATACTTTCTTATAGAAATTAGATGTTTGACAAACTCAAAAAATGTTTTAAAAATTATTTTTTCATGTTTGATTTATTATGAAAAATATGAAGAAAAAAAATCAATTAAAAACTTGTGTCTTCTCAAATTATTTAATTATTCTAAAAAAATATAAAAAATAAGTAAATTATTTTGAATTTTTTTTTTTTAAAATCAATAACAATTTTTTCTTACTCTTTTATCCTTCTTCCATTTTAGCTAATTATCGTGTCATTTAAGCTTAAAAATATGTGTTCAATTTTAACTTAATAATAATTTGAAATGGGTTTAAGTGAGTCCTGAAAAAAAAAAAACCAATAAATAAAGTCAATAAGTTTAATCTCTGATTAAATTATAATTAATGTATTAATTAAAAAACTAATTTATGAGATTATGAGAAATAAATATGGGGAGAAGATACAAGAACAAACTCGGTGAACAATAGTTAGGATTTAGAAAAAAAATATTTATTTTAACTTATTATTTAAAGTTATATTTAGCTTTAAATTGCAATATTATGCCATTTTATCAAATATTTTTAATGATTGAAATTAACTTATTAATTGTTTTTGAACACATTTTCAATTTTTATTTTTAAAATAAGAGCTCTTACATGAAAAGTAAAATCTTATGTTTTTAAAAAATCACTTTTAAAATTTCTACATTTTTTAAAAACTATCTTATTTTTAAAATAAGTCTCTAAAAATTCTTAAAGTGCGTTTAAGAGATTGTAAAAAGCGTTTCTAGCATAACATTTATGATAAAAATTTTCAAGTATTAAAAATATTAAAAACGCTTCTTAAAATCATTATCAAATAGGTTTTTAAATCGTATGTCAAAATTGATATTATTTTTGTTTCTAAAAATAAAATTGAAGAAGTCCATCTAAATAATATTTAAGTCATATCGAACTCATATTAAGTCATATTAAGTCATATCCAACTTAGTTGGTATCGACTCAATTATTGAAGCCATATGTTAATATTCTTTTAATGCATCAACCTCCACTCAATTAATACGACCTCATACGTGGCCTTTCAAGCCAAAGTCTATTGTTGAGTCTTGAATGTTAATAAATGGAACTAATCCCAACAATAAAGTCTTATGCCACATGCCAATTTCGATAATTCATGAAAAATGACCAACTTTATGTCAACCAAATCTTATTTATACAAGCTTCAACTACTTCAATAATTACTCTCATAAATTATAAAATACTTTCATATCTGCCTTAATTCATCTCTAAGGGTTTTTTTAAAAAAAAAAATAAAAATAAAAAACAACATCAACCCTACACTAGTTTCAAAGATGAATAAGTTCTTAGGATTGAAACATAGACAAACATATCATATAATGATTGAAAAAATAAATAGACAACTACGATAGAAACATACACACAATATCTCTATCTTTAGTGTTGAGCATGGTGATGGTGGTAAAGTTGCAAAGCCTTTTTACTCTAGAGGAGTAAAAAAGGGCCTTGATGGCGACGAAGACAAAACGTGGGGTGGATGGTAGTTGAATATTGGTGATGGTGGAATTTATTAGAGTACTATTAGAAGTGTTTGGAGCCTATTAGGTAGTAATTTTAAAAGGAATTAAAAACACAGTGAATTGTTTTGTAGCAGTAATTTTAATGTTTGAAATTTTTTTTTCTTCTTCTTGAATTTAGGAACACATTTAGCAATGATTCTTGAAAACGGTTTTTGATTCTTTAGAATAGAACAATGTTTTCTAACTATATGTCTCAGAGAAAATAATTTTGTTAAAATATGCATAGCATTAGTAGATTAGCAATTAAGTTGAAACCTCAATTATCAAGTGGGACTTCATTGCCATATAACAGTCATGCCATAAAAGATATTTTTCTTTTCAAAATTTAAGTTGAAACCTCAGTTATCAAGTGGGACTTTATTTTTTTTTTAACTAAAACCGTAATTTGTAAGTGAGACTATTGAGGCTTCTGTTGAATATTTTTTTTTTTTAAAGTTTAAAATTTAATTAAAAATATTAAATTACAAATTATTGCTGAAATTTAAAATCTATACTTTAATTATAATAAATTATATATTTAAACTTAAAGATTTAATATAACTTCAATAAAGATAAATTGATAAATATAATAATAATTATCAATAAATTAATAATCTTAAAATAATAAAGTTATATGACATATGAATAAGATATAAAATTATATAATTTGTTAATTTAAAACATTTATTTTGTTGTATTTTTAAGATATTAATTTATTTGTATTTTGACAAATTTATCTTTATTGAAATAATAGTATACTAAGTTTCTATATATAGATTTTTTATTATTTTAAAACACATGTTTATAATTTTATGTAAAAAAAAAAAGACTATTATATGTACACACATGACATATATGCCTTGAAGATACATTTCAAAATTAGTTAATGAAAGTAATTAGAAAAAATATACTACAAAATGTAATTTTTAGTACTTTCATCAAAGTCACAAAAAATACCTAGTAAATATTTATATAGTGGGAAAAAAGAACGTTAGTCCCTTATTGTAGTAGGTACTACATGTGATATAACTTAAATTAATAAATTATATAATTTTATATCTTATTTATATGTCGTGTAACTTTATGATTTTAAGTTTATTAATTTATTGAAAAATAAAATATTTATTTATTATTATATTTACCAATTTATCTTTATTGAAGTAATATTAGATATTTAAGTTTAAATATATAATTTTTTTTATTATTTAAGTATATATTTTTAATTTTAACAATAATTTCTAATTTAATATTTTTTTAATTAAATTTTAAAGTAAGAAAAAAAAAATTAAAGCCTCCATTGCCAATTATGGCTTTAGTTAAAAATGAAGCATTAGTCGACAATTGAGACTTTAACTAAAATTTTGAATTTTTTTTTTTTTTTATAACATGGCTCCTATGTGGCAATATAGAGAGTAGTTTGAACATAAGTTTTGCAAAAAAGTTAAACCTTAGGGTTAGATTTCTAGAAAAAATATGGGAAGAGTTAGATTTCCGATTTGTGGATTATTTTATCCCTTTTAACCAAATATTTCTAAACCAGATTATTTGATTAAAAGGGTCTCTCAAAACCCAAATTTTGAAATTTAACCTTTCACCCTTTTTTGGCATCATTTGAATAAAAATGTCCCCATTATTTTCTAGTAAAAATAATCATTTCTTTTAAAACCTATATATAAATACTTAAAATAGAAAGAAACATTTATGTCGAAAATGAGTTACTTTTTCAATAAAAACATGAGAAATGTTAGATTTCCGATTTAGAGATTATTTCATCCCTTTTAACAAAATATTTCTAAACCTTATATATTTTTCTATAAAAAGGGCTATTTTGCCCTAAAACTCCAACAAGGAAGCATAATAGGTTTTCAAGGGTTTTTATCTAAACAACTTGCTCTTATGAGGGTTTTCTCCTCCAAGTTGCCTTTCCATATGTCTAAATCCACCCAAGAACATCCATTTCTATATATATATATTTAGCATCCAAGTCTCTCGTCCAGATTACACGGAAGTGAAGTCAGAAAATGGCACTCAATTTGACTCCCTTGCTTTCTTTTACTTTCCTGCAAATGGGTTATCATACATCTCCCAAATTCTCCATGGCCTCCATGCACCGCTCTGTGTCCAGGTGAGTGTGTTCTTCACTTACAAAAGTTTACGGAATGTTCATACCATCTAGTAGAAAATGGCTAGTGCCTATGTTCATTGTTTATCCTAACCAGTAGTGTCTAACCCTTGTGAAAAGACGGATCCGAATTGTAAGTACCTAATCCAAATTTCTTCTGTTTAATGTAGGGAGATTAAGTATACAAAGAAGACTTCTAGCTCTCCTCGCAAGGTGCAAGTAACCCACTCAATGCCACCACACAAGATTGAGATTTTCAAATCCATGGAGAATTGGGTTGAGGAGAACGTTTTAATTCACCTGAAGCCAGTTGAGAAATGTTGGCAACCTCAGGATTTTCTGCCTGATCCTGCTTCTGATGGATTTCATGAGCGAGTCGAGGAGCTAAAGGAGAGAGCAAAGGGGATCCCGGATGACTACTTTGTCGTTTTGGTTGGAGATATGATCACTGAAGAAGCCCTTCCAACTTACCAAACACTGTTCAATACCACTGATGGAATTCGTGATGAAACAGGTGCAAGCCCCACTTCTTGGGCAACTTGGACAAGGGCATGGACCGCTGAAGAGAACAGGCACGGTGACCTTCTTAATAAGTATCTCTATCTGTCTGGAAGAGTAGACATGAAACAAATTGAGAAGACGATCCAGTATTTGATTAGGGCTGGAATGGTGAGATTCTTGCTGCATACTTTTTTACTGTTTTATCTCCAAAACCACAATATAGTGACAGATTTTGGTAAGACGTAAGGTGGATTTGAAATTGATACACATTACATAACACTTGCCTGATGTAGCTGACAAGAAACCAGGTCTAAAATTTCAGGACTTGTAATCAGTCAGCTGGGTTTTGGGAAAACATCTTTAAAACGATTAGATACAAACATCAAATCAAATCGTGTTTTTCTTTCCTTTTGGTTGGGTCTTCTTCTATGGTGAAGATATTTTCACTAGTTTCTTTAGTACTCGGTTTTTTCTAAAGTCAGTCACAATCTTCACTAGTTCTTGAACTCATGTTCTTTTTCTCCATCTTTTCATAGGATTTCCAGACGGAAAACAATCCGTACCTTTTATTCATCTATACTTCATTTCAAGAAAGGGCAACCTTCATATCCCATGGCAATACTGCCAGGCTCGCCAAGCAACATGGGGACAAGAGCTTGGCTCAAATATGTGGCATAATAGCCTCAGATGAGAAGCGCCATGAAACTGCCTACACCAAGATAGTGGAAAAGCTCTTTGAGATTGATCCCAATGGAACTGTCTTGGCTTTTGCAGACAGGATGAGGAAGAAAATCACCATGCCGGCCCTCTTGATGTATGATGGATGTGATGACGACCTTTTTGAACACTTCTCAGCAGTTGCTCAGCGGCTTGGTGTGTATACTGCCAAGGACTATGTTGATAACTTAGAATTCTTTGTGGAGAGATGGAATGTGGAAAAGCTAACTGGGCTTTCTAGTGAGGGGCGAAAAGCTCAGGATTATGTTTGTGGGTTAGCTAAAAGATTGAGAACACTGGAGGAGAGAGCTCAAGAAAAGGCTAAGCAAGCACCCACCATTCCTTTCAGTTGGATTTTTGATAGAGAAGTGAAGCTCTGAGTGCAAAATGGAAGACAAGGATTGGTCGTGTTCTCAAAGATCTATCAAGTAATATACAAGTGTAAGCCATCTATGTTTCTCTATCTCAATTTCAATAATCACGATCTCGTCTCGTATCACTTCTTAGAATCCTACAAACCAGGGTTTTGGTTTATATCTCATCATTTGGACTGGAGCAGTGCTTTTTTTTTTTTTTTAAATTCCTATAAGATATTGGTAAAAACATCCTTAGCAAAAAGGAAATGATAGGACACTGTACATATTCCAATCAAGGAAGCAACTTAGAGAGCTGAGCACCGGTGGTGGTGAGAGGTAGTGGAGAAGGAAATTATGGCTCCTTGATAACTGCAAATGCAGCCCCAGTGAGCGAGCCGAAATTTTCCTCTGAAAGTTTTCTGTTCATAATTTACATCTCAGTGCCTGAACCTTCCTGCAATATCTTTTCTAATTAATGAATTTCTTGAAATGGGGCAGTTTCATCGAATGTCGTCAATTTCTATAGCCATGTATATGTAGCATTTAAGTAGCAAACTGAACCTAAGAAAAAGCAGAGGAAGTGAAAGTCCAGAAATGAATCTCAACCTAAACCCCCTTATCTTTCAACCCAGGAAGTTTCCTTCTCTTTCTCTCCGTCCCAGATCTTCCAACGTCTCCATCGCTTCCACCATCACCTCTGCCTCCGATTGAGTGTCTTTAGTCGAAAATGTTCCTTGGAAAATTCATTTGATTCCCAAAATATTCTATGAATGGATAGATCTTGCCGATGTTCATTGAAAAGAGGCAGAAGCAAAGCCCAAAGGTATGCATCATTTTTAAGGCACAACCAACATGAATAGCATCTTAACAGCCAAATTGACTAGATGGATCTCTTTTTTTTCGGTTTCCTATACTTTCTCGGCAACCAAAAGGGTTGGCAGAGAGAATCTGAGACTAATGCTTGGGAGATGATCCAAAAACCGTACTCCAAAAGTGAAGTAACCAAACTGCACTTTAGATGGTGGTCTGTGAATTGGGCCGTAGGTATGAAAGTGGGCTAGGCCCAACTATTAGGAAAGAAAATTGGTTTTTTAATTTTTCATTGATATAAGGCCTGTTTGACAAGTTTTCAAATAAACATATTTTTTTAGTTGTTTTGGAAAACATTTTTTTTTTAATTTTCTTAAAAATTCAAATATAAAAAATGATTTTCTTTGCTTATTCTCCCGGAAGACATTAAACAAAAATTCCCAAACTAGTATCCATAAACACATATTACAAGCATATTTTAAAAAATTATTTTAGAAATCATTTCTTGAAAAATAAAGTGCCATTTCCAAAAAAATCCAAAATATTATTTTTCGGTAATTATTTTCAACAATAGTTCTGAAAACACAATTTTTGAGAATAATTTTTTAAAATTATTTTTTGATGTTTTGTAAAACAAAAGTTTGAGAATTTGAAATGTTTTTAAACCTATTTTTAATGTTTTTAAATATATTTTAAAATAATTTTAATATATGATGCTTTATTTTTAATCATTTTACATATATATATATATATATATATATATATATATATATATATATATATATATATATATATTAAATATCCATTAGAAAGCAAGTGAAAAAAATTACAAGTAACTAAAAGATCTTTTTTAAAAACATCATAATTTTTATTTTTAATAATAGAAAATAGAAAATAATTTTCTAATTCTCAAATATGTTTTTTTTTTTTATCAAATTTGTTTTAGAGAACATAAAATTGTTATAAAAAATAGTTGTCAAACATGACATTATTTTTTACACTCAAGCCTCTTTCACACCTGTAATCCTGAAAAAATTGTGTTAGGGAGATGAGAAACTTGATCACACTATCTGTTATGATCCATTATGGTATTATGTATTTTTTGTATGATAAATTGTTAACAATTTATTAACATCGGGTTAGGTTAGGCTAACCCACCCAAGTTACACCCCTATTTTTTTAAAAGAAATAATTTGTAAACCAAATGTCAACATCTTAATGTTGTGTTTAATTCTATGAAAGTATTAGGAAAAGGAAAAAAAAAAGTGAAAAAGTTAAGGAAAGTAATAAAGCTAGGCTAAGTTTGTTCCTAAAAAATTTGAGGGAAATTGAGAGGGGAAGGAAAGTGGAAGGAATGAAGAAATAAATAAAAATAAAAAATAAATCCAAAATCAAATAATTTTTATTTCTTTCTCTCTTTATATAAACATCAAATAATTTTAAAATGATAAATTTCTAACAAATTTTGATAATATTTTATTTTCTTCGTATTTGGAAAACCATACTATGGACCCCGTATTTTCGCTCGATGCGTTCCCACTCGATGGCAAAACTTGCTTTTTATTTATTCTATGAAAGTTGCTAATTATTTTAAGGGAAAAACAAAATAAGAAAGAAAAACCTGTGACTCCTAAAGGAAAACAAGTTTGTGAAAAACCGAGTCTTGGTCCGAGGGTCAAGTTACTTATTGGGAAAGTACAGTGGTGAGCCGTAACACCCCTCTGAGCCCGTATACATACGGTTTCTATTAAACAAATTAAGGGAATTGTGATAATTAATTAATTAATTATGGATAACAAGAAAAATAATCATGCAAATGAATATGTACAAATCATAGTGAAAATCAATATACACAAATAATGATGAAATCTAATTACAAGAATACACAAAATAAATGACAAAAGGATTATGCAAAATAAAAAAAAATTTCAAGAAATTTCAAAGGATTTTATAAAAAATGATTTTCAATTAATCATTTGAATTTATTTATTTACAAAAAAAAAAAAGAATCAATTTATGTTATTAATTTCATTCGTATTTAATTTTCAAAAAAGTTATTTACACTTATTGTATCAAAAGAATTTATTACTAAATTTCAATTTGGACACAAAGATTATTTTCATTTGCCTTAACTAGAAAGGAATGAATTTTTACAATTTTATTTACAAAAGTATTTCAATTTGTTTTCATTTAAGAAAAATGATTTGTACAAATTATTTAAAATAATAATATTGATAATAATTTTATTGCAAAAGAATTTTTAATTAAAAAAAGAAAAAGAAAAAGAAAAATTAAATTTTCTATTTCTAAAAATGACTTTTAATTCAATTTTAATTAAAAAAATTATTTAAAAAAACATTTTTTGGACAATTTTATTAAAAATTAATTTTTTGGACAACTTTATTTACAAAACAATTTTTGGACTACTTTTATTAAACAAATAAATTTTTGGACAATTATTATTAAAAACAATTTTTCAAATTCTATTAAAAACAATTTTATGGATTTTTCTAAAAGAATTTTTATAAACATAATAAATAAAAAACTTTCTTTTTATTAAAAAAATTAAAATTATTATTTTATTAAAACATATTTACTGAATTCTTCATTTCATTTAAACAAAATTTCTAGTTTGTTCGATGTTCAACTTTGTACACACTTAATAAATATATACAAACGAATATTTACAAGAACTAATAAAAATAAAATCAAATAAAAATGAGAAATAAAATATATACCTAAATAAACTTACAAGAAACCCAATGTCTTCTTACAACTTTTTCAATCTCACTTTCATGAAATTTCATGCTCCATGTGTTATAAATTTGTATTCAGAAATTGCAGAATATAACCATGCAAAAACAAAAATAGCACAAATGTAAATATCTAAAAACGTGTAGAGTCAAAAATAATTATTCAAGCCTAAATTCAAATTTCAAATTAGTCTAATAAATTTCATCAATTAAACAAATATAACCCAACAAAAATATTTCACATATCGTAGATCCTAATATAAAATTCTCAAATTAATAGTCAAAATATAAACTCAATTAATCAAACTCAAAACATGATAAATTAAGATAAATCTCATTATGCCTAAATTTAATATTCCATAATTCAAGCCTAATTTAATATATATCATAATTATCTTATGTCCAAATTAAATCATTCAAATGGTTAAACTCATATCAAATATTCAAATCATCCAACAAATCTCACCCACATTGTGGGTCCAAAATTCATATCAATTAACAAGTCGACATCAATAATATACATGACAAAAGAAAATAACATCTCAACCCCAATCCAATAAGGCCAAACACATAACAAATTAATAATAAGCCCAAGTCCAAATAAACAAATTGATATAATTCAAATATCCCAAATTAATCACCAAATAAAATATAACAACAAATCCAAATTAACTAGTTTCAAATTAATCAACAAATAATAAATAAATCCAAATTTCATATTAATTCTCCAATAACAAATTAACTCAAATTTCATACTAATTAATAAAGTTCATACAAGTCCAATTTCAACAATAATCACTATTAAAATCAAATAAAGAAAAAAAAAAAAAAAACCGATTGTCGGAAAAAATGGGTGGAAGGGGAGGTGATCCCCGATTGTCGGAAATGGAGTTGCCTGTGGTAGCTCGCTGGCGACGACTAATTGGCCGTGGATATGGAGATAGGTTTCACGGGAAATAAAAAGAAATGAAAAAGAAAAATAAATAGAAGGAAGGAAAAATGAGGGGGTGTGCGGCAGTGTGAAGAAGATGGAGAGAAAAAGAAATATAGAAGGAAAAAAAAAATCTAGGGTCGGCGCGTGTCGGAGTTAGGAAGGGGAAGAGAAAATAAATAAACAAATAAATAAATAAATAAAAATGGAAGAAAGGAGCTGGAGCTGGGGAGATGGGCAGCCGAGGGGGCGAAGAGTGGTCTCGTTTGGTTTTTTTGGAGGAAGAAGATGAAGGAGAAAAGCTGGGGAAAAAACCGAATTGGGGGGCAGTGGGGAGTGCTGTAGGGAGAAAAGAAAAAAAAGTCTACCTTGGGAATGGGGGAAGGGGAATCTAAGAAAGAGGGAGAAAGTGGAGGGGTAAAATGGGAAGAGAGGAGAGGAAAATGGGTAGGAAGAAGAGAAATAAAAAAATAATAGAAGAATGGTGAGGGGGAGCATGTGGTGTTGTGGGGGTTAGGGGAGGTACGGGAGGAGAGAGAAAAAGTGGGTGGGTGAAATAAAATAATAAAATAAAAAATAAATAAAATAAAAATATAAAAATATAATATAATATAATATAATAATAATAATAACAAATAAATTAAATAAAAATAAAAAATAATTTACAAAATAGTGAAAATTAAAAATTAAAAGATGAGTGAGTCTAAAATAACACATATAATCAAGATTTAAAATTGAGTTTAAAATTAATATAAAAAGGGGACAAAATTTTATGTTTACACACATGTAATAAAATTATTTTCTTCAATATGTTTTTTCTTATTTTAGTACTTTTTAAAAACCAAACATAGTCATAATGTTTTAATTGATAGAAAGTGACATTAAATTTTATGGTGTCTTTACTTAAAAATGATTGTTACATATTTTTGACAATTTTTATGTATATATATATATATATATATATAAATTATTTTAAAATTTTATTTTGATTTGTTAGGACCACTTTTTATGTGCAAGTAAGTTATTTATATGTTTGGTTCTAAAAGATGTTAAGGAAAATTCTTACCAAAAGAAAATCAAATATATACCAATTTTGGTAAGTTATTATGAAGGGAAATTCCACTGTTATGAACATAACGCATGTTCATCAAATTTAGACTTTATTTGAAAGAGAAAAATAATTAAAACTTTATTTTCATATATATATAATTTATTAACTTTAAAATTATTTTTTATTTATATTTATTTTTTTCTTTTGATTTTCTTATTTTCTTTATATTTTTCTTCAAAATTTTCATCAACCATACATAGGAAATCTTTATATATAAATTATCTATTTATTCCTAAAAAAATCCTTTGAAATTAGTTTTAAAAAACATATAAAAACAATTTATATAAATATATATTTTTTTATTGTTTCTTTTCTTTCTTCCAATTTTCTTCTTTTCCTTTTATTTTTTCTCAAAATTCTCACCAGCCAAACATAGGAAACCTCTATTTATTTATTTATTTATTAATAAATTTTCCATTTATTCCAAAAAAGAAAGATCTCTTTTCAAAGTAAATTCTCAAAAAAAAAAAACATTGTTTTACATTCTAAATAACAAAAAACTATTTTTAAAAACAAAAGTTTAATTATTTTCGTTTTTTTTTAAACACAACATTCTTAAAAAAATAAATAATTTATCTACCAAATTCCCAACTTCCATCCTTCTCTTTGATTCAAAGGAAAAAAGAAACATTAAAAAACGGTTTTATCATATTTAATTAACTATAAAAAGGTTTTAAAAAATCAATTGTAATTAATATTAGTGAAGACCTACATTTTTAAATTATTTAAATTTTATAAAAAGAAGACAAAAATCAATAAAATTAATTTTAAAAAGCATATAGAAATATTTTATTAACTTTAAATCTACTTTATATTTTATTTCTAATTTCTTCTTCTTTTTCTCCTTTTCCTACGTTTTTCCTCAAAATTTTCAATAACCAAACATAGGTAAAGAAAAATTGTTAGTTTTCATTTATTAATAAATTGTCAATTTTATTTTGTCCCAAATTCCTAATAAGTGTAGATTCATTTTTGTAAAAATTGTTTTATAGAATATTTTCTAAATTGATATATTATTGTAATATTAGATTTCCTTATAAAATAAAAAAGATTGTTACAAATATCTTTATAAATATTTTAGGTAACGAGGGAAAAAAGCGTGTGAGGATATGAGTTTGTAGAAATGCTTTTAAAAAAGGTTATTTGATTAAAAGGGTCATACCAAATTTTGGAAATTTAACCTTCCATCATATTTTTTTTGTTTTGATAATAATATCCTCCCTATTTTCTTTTTGTAAAAATAATCATTTTTTTTAAAACCTACATGTAAATATTTAAAATGATAAAGGACATTTATGTCAATAATGAGTTATTTTTCAAATAAAAATACGAGAATGATTAGATTCACAAATTTAAGAATTATTTCATCTTTTTAACCGATTAATTCTTTAAAAAAAATCACTTAAATCTTGTTTAAATTGACTTTTGAAAAGCCAATTCTTTTCTAATTCAATAAAAGCTTCTAAATTTGTTTGGCTAATTTGGTTTTAAAATTTTATGATTTGGAAAAAAAAAAAGCTTAATATAAATTGTAGAAAAATATTGCTTTTTATAGAAGCTATGTTTTATCTAATATAAAAAAAAAATTGTTTAATAAAGCTTTTACAATATCAATATTGTCATTTAAGAATTGATGACTTTCACTTCCATTTTAATTTCCACCTAAAAAAACTTTGATAGTGTCATAAAAAAAATATCACTAATATAATATTTTTGAGTGATTTTTTTTTAAAAAGTTTGTCAAATATCTAATTTTGTAAAGAAGTGCTTTCAAATATTCAAAAACAATTTTAACTTTATTAAAATGACTCTAAAATGAACTATTAGAATTAAAATTGATTTTGAAGGACTAGAAGTGTTTCAATGATGGTGGTAGTAATGTTGTAAATTCTATAGAGTTTGTTTGATGGCGATTTTAGAGTGTTAGAAGCTTTTTTTAATATTTGAAAATATTTTCTTATAGAAATTAGATATTTGACAAACTAAAAAATGTTTAAAAAAAATTATTTTCTCATGTTGGATTTATTATGAAAAATATGGAAAAAAAAAAAACTTATGTTTTTTCAAAATTTTTAATTAGTCTTTAAAAATAAAAAAATAAGTAAATTTAAAAATTCTTTTTTTTAAAAAATAAATAACAATTTTTTTTTAATCATTGATCCTTCTTCCATTTTAGCTAATTATCATGTCATTTAAGCTTAAAAATATGTTTCAATTTAAACTTAATGATAAGTTCAAATGGGTTTAAGTGAGTCCTGATAAAAAAAAAACAAAAAACCAATAAATAAAGTCAATAAATTTAATCTCTTAGCTCAAGTGTGATTGGCATAACTTAATATTTAAGTATTTAAAATGACTATAAATTAAATTATAATTAATGTGTTAATTTAAAACAAATTTATGAGATTATGAGAAATAAATGTGGGGAAAGATACATGAACAACCCAAAGAAGGACTTAGAAAAATTATGTCATTTTATCAAATTTTTTTAATGATTGAAATTAAGTTATAAGGGTTGATTTGATAATTGTTTTCGAAAATAGTTCTAAAAAATATTTTTTAAAAATATTTTTTAAAAACTTTTTTTTGATGTTTTGTAGAACAAAAGTTTGTTTGGAAACCTAAAATGTTTTTAACCCATTTTTAATATTTTTAAATATGTTTTAAAAATAATTTTTATATCTAATGTTTTTAATCATTTTACGTGCTTGTATAATTATTTAAAATAACCCTAAAAATAAGTGTAAGTAATATAAAATAACTAAAAAAATGTTCTTTGAAAACACCATGTTTTTGCTCTTAAACAATTTTTGGTTGTCATACGTGTTTTTTTGTTTTTGCTTTTTATTTTTTGTTCTAAAGAACAAAAAACTTTTATCGAAAACAATTACCATAAGTCTTTAAAAAACTCTTAAATTGTATGTCAAAGTTATTATTACTTTTGTTTCTAAAAATGTACATCTAAACAACATTTAAGTCATATCCAACTCATATTAAGTCATTAATTCAATTTAACGAAATTACTCTTAGTTGGTATAGACTCGATTATTGAAGCTATATGTTAATATTCTTTTAATGCATCAACCTCCACTCAATTAATACAACCTCATAAGTTGCCTTCCAAGCCAAAGTCTATTATTAAGTCGTGAATATTAATAAATGAAACTAATTATCCCAACAATAAAGTTTTGTGCCACATGCATTTCAATAATTCATGAAAAAATGACCAACCGTATGTCACCAAATCTTATTTATACAACTTTCAACTACTTGAATAATTACTCTCATAAATTATAAAAATCACCCTTATACTTTCATATATGCCTTAATTCATCTCTAAAGTTTTTTTTTTTTTTTAAATAAAAATAAAGATAAAAAGCAACATCAACCCTACACTAGTTTCAAAGATGAATAAGTTCTTATGAATGGGAACATAGACAAATTAAAAATAAACAAACATATCATATAATCTTGGAAAAAATAAACAAACATCTATTATCATAACATAGACACACGTTATCTATCTTTAGTGATGAGCATGTGATGGTGGCAAAGTTGCACTTCAAAGCCCTTCTAACTCTAGAGGGATAAAGAAGGGCTTTTGATGGAGAGGGTGGATGGTAGTTGAACATTAGTGTTAGTGAAATTGGTTAGAATACTTTTAAAAGCATTTAGAGCTTGTTCGATAGTAATTTTAAAAGGAATTAGAAACACAAAGAATTGTTTTATAGAAATTTGGAAAATTTGAAGAGGGTTAAAAATATTTTTTAATGTTTGAAAATGATTTTTTTTCTTCTTGAATTTAGGAACATATTTAGCAATGGTTTGATTCTTTACAATAGAACTGTGTTTTCTAACTGTGCGTTTCAAAGAATAATTTTTGTTAAAATATGCATAGCAGTGGTAGATTAGCAATTAAATGGAAGGATTTTCCAGGACGGGGCAAGTGGAGACATTACTACAGATCTCTGCTGTCTATCAGCTATCAACTTGTCTTTCTACAGTGGCCATGAATGCTCTTAGGGAAAGACATCCCATTGAACTTTTCGATCAAGGTAGCAACAAGGAAGCATAATAGCTTTTATGAGGGTTTTCTCCTCCAAGATGCCTTTCCATATGTCTAAATCCACCCAAGAACATCCATTTCTATATGTATATATTTAGCATCCAAGTCTCTCGTCCAGAGTAGAAGGAAGTGAAGTCAGAAAATGGCTCTCAATTTGAATCCCTTGCTTTCTTTTACTTTCCTGCAAATGGGTTATCATGCATCTCCCAAATTCTCCATGGCCTCCATGCACCGCTCTGTGTCCAGGTGAGTGTGTTCTTCACTTCTTACAAAAGTTTACGGAATGTTCATACCATCTAGTAGAAAATGGCTAGTGCCTATGTTCATTGTTTCATCCTAACCAGTAGTGTCTAACCCTTGTGAGGATCCGAATTGTAAGTACCTAATCCAAATTTCTTCTGTTTAATGTAGGGAGATTAAGAATACAAAGAAGACTTCTAGCTCTCCTCGCAAGGTGCAAGTAACCCACTCAATGCCACCACACAAGATTGAGATTTTCAAATCCATGGAGAATTGGGTTGAGGAGAACGTTTTAATTCACCTGAAGCCAGTTGAGAAATGTTGGCAACCTCAGGATTTTCTGCCTGATCCTGCTTCTGATGGATTTCATGAGCGAGTCGAGGAGCTAAAGGAGAGAGCAAAGGGGATCCCGGATGACTACTTTGTCGTTTTGGTTGGAGATATGATCACTGAAGAAGCCCTTCCAACTTACCAAACACTGTTCAATACCACTGATGGAATTCGTGATGAAACAGGTGCAAGCCCCACTTCTTGGGCAACTTGGACAAGGGCATGGACCGCTGAAGAGAACAGGCACGGTGACCTTCTTAATAAGTATCTCTATCTGTCTGGAAGAGTAGACATGAAACAAATTGAGAAGACGATCCAGTATTTGATTAGGGCTGGAATGGTGAGATTCTTGCTGCATACTTTTTTACTGTTTTATCTCCAAAACCACAATATAGTGACAGATTTTGGTAAGACGTAAGGTGGATTTGAAATTGATACACATTACATAACACTTGCCTGATGTAGCTGACAAGAAACCAGGTCTAAAATTTCAGGACTTGTAATCAGTCAGCTGGGTTTTGGGAAAACATCTTTAAAACGATTAGATACAAACATCAAATCAAATCGTGTTTTTCTTTCCTTTTGGTTGGGTCTTCTTCTATGGTGAAGATATTTTCACTAGTTTCTTTAGTACTCGGTTTTTTCTAAAGTCAGTCACAATCTTCACTAGTTCTTGAACTCATGTTCTTTTTCTCCATCTTTTCATAGGATTTCCAGACGGAAAACAATCCGTACCTTTTATTCATCTATACTTCATTTCAAGAAAGGGCAACCTTCATATCCCATGGCAATACTGCCAGGCTCGCCAAGCAACATGGGGACAAGAGCTTGGCTCAAATATGTGGCATAATAGCCTCAGATGAGAAGCGCCATGAAACTGCCTACACCAAGATAGTGGAAAAGCTCTTTGAGATTGATCCCAATGGAACTGTCTTGGCTTTTGCAGACAGGATGAGGAAGAAAATCACCATGCCGGCCCTCTTGATGTATGATGGATGTGATGACGACCTTTTTGAACACTTCTCAGCAGTTGCTCAGCGGCTTGGTGTGTATACTGCCAAGGACTATGTTGATAACTTAGAATTCTTTGTGGAGAGATGGAATGTGGAAAAGCTAACTGGGCTTTCTAGTGAGGGGCGAAAAGCTCAGGATTATGTTTGTGGGTTAGCTAAAAGATTGAGAACACTGGAGGAGAGAGCTCAAGAAAAGGCTAAGCAAGCACCCACCATTCCTTTCAGTTGGATTTTTGATAGAGAAGTGAAGCTCTGAGTGCAAAATGGAAGACAAGGATTGGTCGTGTTCTCAAAGATCTATCAAGTAATATACAAGTGTAAGCCATCTATGTTTCTCTATCTCAATTTCAATAATCACGATCTCGTCTCATATCACTTCTTAGAATCCTACAAACCAGGGTTTTGGTTTATATCTCATCATTTGGACTGGAGCAGTGCTTTTTTTTTTTTTTTTTAATTCCTATAAGATATTGGTAAAAACATCCTTAGCAAAAAGGAAATGATAGGACACTGTACATATTCCAATCAAGGAAGCAACATGGAGAGCTCAGCACCGGTGGTGGTGAGAGGTAGTGGAGAAGGAAATTATGGCTCCTTGATAACTGCAAATGCAGCCCCAGTGAGTGAGCCAAAATTTTCCTCTGAAAGTTTTCTGTTCATAATTTACATCTCAGTGCCTGAACCTTCCTGCAATATCTTTTCTAATTAATGAATTTCTTGAAAACTGAACCTAAGAAAAAGCAGAGGAAGTGAAAGTCCAGAAATGAATCTCAACCTAAACCCCCTTACCTTTCAACCCGGGAAGTTTCCTTCTCTTTCTCTCCGTCCCAGATCTTCCAACGTCACCATCGCTTCCACCATCACCTCTGGCTCCGAGTGAGCGTCTTTAATCGAAAATGTTCCTTGAAAAATTCATTTGACTCTCAAAATATTCTATGAATGGATAAATCTTGCTGATGTTCATTGAAAATAGGGGAAGCAAAGCCCAAATTTATGCATCACAACATGAATAGCAGCTAAACAGCCAAATTGACCAGATGAATTTTTTTTTTTTTTTTTTTTTTTTTTTTACGGTTTCCTATACTTTCTCGGCAACCAAACGAGTTGAGAGAATAGAGGAAGTTCGCTGATTTGTACAAGGCCAACCTTCGATGCAAGTAATTGCGTCATTTGATGATAATCAATGCTTTTGCTCTGCTAATTGGCTACGGCAACCCTATCTTTGGTTTCCAAGAAAATGACAGAAAGAAAATCTGAGACTAATGCTTGGCAGATGATCCAAAAACAGAACTCCAAAAGTGAAATAAGCCGGAAAAGTAGGTCTTGATTGCCATAAGAAAATATACGGAAAAAAAAGGATAATTTAAGAATAATTTTAGGGGACAACCGTGTTTTGGATCCGATTTAGCCTAAAAATTAAGATTTAACCTATAAAAGTTGTATAAATGAGAAATATATAAAATGTGAAGAGACCAATATACCATTCAAAACTATTTTGAGTATTTTCTACCATAATATTTGACAAACTTTTTTATCTTAATTTTTTTTATATAATTATTTTGAAAATTTATTATTTTTAGAAAACTAATTTTTTTAGAAAATATATTCTAAAAATATATCATTTAAAAAAAATAATTTTGACATATTTTTAGTTATTTTTTACATACATAATTTTAAATATATATATTTTCCAAAATGTTTGATTTTTAAATAATAATAATAATAATAATTTATTTTTATTTTTTTGAAAAATTGTGCATTTTTTCTCAAATCACTAAATTAAATTAAATTTTATTAAGGTTTACAAAATGAATAAAATTTAAATTAATGTTTTTTTACTTTCTTTTTTTCATAGTCAATAAATGTCATTTTTGAAAAGATAAAAAATTCATATTATTCTTTTCGATTTTCACACTTTCTCTAGATCTTGCGCTTAAATAATAAATTTACATGGACCAAAACTTAATTTTTGGACCCAACTAAGTTTAGAACACAATTATTCTTAATTTAAAATACATGTCATTTTTAACAAGTCACGTCATATGAGGGAGTTGAAACTCACTTTTTCTTAACATAATATGACTCATTAAAAAATATTCGTATATTTTAAATTAATTTTAATAAATATCAACAACTCAAAAACAAATTATAAATTATAAATAAATAAATACCATAATTTTTTTTCTCACTTTGATTTTTAAAAATTTTGATGGAAAATGTAAAAAAGAAAAAAAAAACAACGAAATTAGGAAAAAAAAAAAAGATTTAAAGTTAATAAAATACTTTTATGTACTTTTTCCAATTTATTCTATTTATTTTTATCTTTTTTATAAAATTTAAATAATTTAAAAATATACACCCTTCACAGATATTAATTATAATTGAGCTTTTGTATCCTTTTATGATTAATTAAATATGATAAAACAATTTTTTTAATGTTTCTTTTTTCCTTTGAATAAAAGACAAGGATGGATGTTGGGAATTTGGTAGATAAATTATTTATTTTTGAAAAATGTTGTGTTTTTTTAAATGAAAATAATTATATGATGTCAAGAGATTCAAACGATGATTTTTGAAAAAAAGTTTTTTTGTAATTTAGATTTTGTTTGATCATGTGATTTAAAAATAATTATATGTTTTTAAAAATAAAAAACTATTTTTAAAATTTTCAAACACTATTTAACCATTGTTCTCTAAAAATAATTTTAAAAATAAAGTGAAATAGAGAATTATTTTTAGAGAATAAGTAAAAATTGTTTTCATATTTATATAAAAAAAAAAAAACATGGGTTCGTTTTTCTATATCTTTTGAAATTTATTTTTAAAAACTATTTTTCAATTAAAAAATAAAAAATTAGTTTTTAAAAACAAGTTTCAGGTCAAATAGACCCTTACAACTTAAAACATAGTTTTTTGAGAATTTACTTTGAAAATTGATTTTTTATTTTTTTTTATTTGGAATAAATGGACAATTTATTGATAACTAAAAAAAAAAAAAGGTTCCTTTGGTGAAAATTTTGAGAAAAAAATATATGGAAAAGAAGAAAATTGAAAGAAAGAAAAGGAACAAAGGAAAATAAAAAAAAATTAAATTTTTATAAATTATTTTTATATGTTTTTTAAAACTAATTTCACAAGATTTTATTTGGAATAAATAGATAATTTATTATTAATAATAAAATATTATGTTTGGTTGGTGAGAATTTTGAGGAAAAATATAAAGAAAATAAGAAATTAAAAGAAAAAAGATAAAGAAAAATAAAAATAGATTTAAAATTAATAAATTATATATATATATATATATATATATATATATATATATATATAAACAAAGTTTTAATTATTTTTCTTTCAAATAAAGTTTAAATCTAATGAACATGCATAACAATGGAGTTTTCCTTCCTAATAACTTAGGAAAATCGGTATATATTTGATTTTCTTTCATTAAGAAAATCAAACACAACATAGGAAGCAATTCTACCACGCTCAAACCAGATCTAAATAATTTACTTGCTCATGATAACATAGGATGTTTTTACCAATATCTTATCGGCAAAAAAAAAAAAAAAAAAAAGCACTGCTCCAGTCCAAATGATGAGATACAAACCAAAACCCTAGTTTAGGATTATTCTAAGAAGTGATATGAGATGAGATCGTGATTATTGAAATTGAGATAGAGAAACATAGATGGCTTAAACTTGTATATTACAGGATAGATCTTTGAGGACACGACCAATCTTTGTCTTCCATTTTGCACTCAGAGCCTCACTTCTCTATCCAAAATCCAACTGAAAGGAATGGTGGGTGCTTGCTTAGCTTTTTCTTGAGCTCTCTCCTCCAGCTTTCTAAATCTTTGAGCTAACCCACAAACGTAATCCTGAGCTTTTCGCCCCTCACTAGAAAGCCCAGTTAGCTTTTCCACGTTCCATCTCTCCACAAAGAATTCTATGACATCAACATAGTCCTTGGCAGTATACACACCAAGCCTCTGAGCAACTGCTGAGAAGTGCTCAAAAAGTTTTTCATCACATCCATCATACATCAAGCGGCCCGGCATGGTAATTTTTTTGCTCATCCTGTCTGCGAAAGCCAAAACAGTTCCATTGGGATCAATCTCAAAGAGCTTTTCCACTATCTTGGTGTAGGCAGTTTCATGGCGCTTCTCATCTGAGGCTATTATGCCACATATTTGAGCCAAGCTCTTGTCCCCATGTTGATTGGCGAGCCTGGCAGTACTACCATGGGATATGAAGGTTGCCCTTTCTTGAAATGAAGTATAGATGAAGCCAAGGTAGGGATTGTTATCATTCTGAGCGTCCTATGAAAAGATGGAGAAGAAGAACTTGAGTTCAAGAGCTAGTGAAGATTGCGACTGACTACAGAAAAAAAAAAAAAAGGCATGTAGCAAGAATCTCACCATTCCAGCCCCAATCAAATACTGAATCGTCTTCTCGATTTGTTTCATGTTTACTCTTCCAGACAGATAGAGATACTTACTAAGAAGGTCACCGTGCCTGTTCTCTTCAGCGGTCCATGCCCTTGTCCAAGTTGCCCAGGAGCTGGGGCTTGCCCCTGTTTCATCACGAATTCCATCAAGGATATTGATCTGTGTTTGGTAAGTTGGAAGGGCTTCTTCAGTGATCATTTCTCCAACCAAAACAACAAAGTAGTCATCCGGGGCCCCCTTAGCTCTCTCCTGTAGCTCCTTGACTCGCTCATGAAATCCATCAGATGCAGGATCAGGCAGAAAATCCTGAGGTTGCCAACATTTCTCAACTGGCTTCAGGTGAATTAAAACGTTCTCCTCAACCCAATTCTCCATGGATTTGAAAATCTCAATCTTGTGTGGTGGCATTGAGTGGGTTACTTGCACCTTGCGAGGAGAGCTAGAAGTCTTCTTTGTATTCTTAATCTCCCTACATTAAACAGAAGAAATTTGGATTAGGTACTTACAATTCGGATCCGTCTTTTCACAAGGGTTAGACACTACTGGTTAGGATGAAACAATGAACATAGGCACTAGCCATTTTCTACTAGATGGTATGAACATTCCGTAAACTTTTGTAAGTAAAGAACACACTCACCTGGACACACAGCGGTGCATGGAGGCCATGGAAAATTTGGGAGATGTATGATAACCCATTTGCAGGAAAGTAAAAGAAAGCAAGGGAGTCAAATTGAGTGCCATTTTCTGACTTCACTTCCGTGTAATCTGGACGAGAGACTTGGATGCTAAATATATATATATATATATAGAAATGGATGTTCTTGGGTGGATTTAGACATATGGAAAGGCATCTTGGGGGAGAAAACCCCATAAGAGAAAGTTGTTTAGATAAAAACCCTTGAAAACCTATTATGCTTCTTTTATGGAGTTTTGGGGCAAAATCGCCAATTTATAGAAAAATATATAATGCTTAGAAATATTTGGTTAAAAGGGATGAAATATCTAACCTTTCTCGTGTTTTTTATGGAAAAGTAACTCATTTTTGACATAAATGCATTTTTCTATTTTAAGTATTTATATGTAGGTTTTAAAAGAAATTATTATTTTTACAAGAAAATAATGAAGACATTTTTATCCAAATGATACCAAAAAAGGGTAGGAGGTTAAATTTCAAAATTTGGGTTTTGAGTGATCATTTTAATCAAATAACCCGGTTTTAAAATATTTGGTTAAAAGGGATAAAATAATCCCCAAATCGGAAATCTAACCCTTCCCATGTTTTTTTTTTTCTGAAAATCTAACCCTAAGGTTTAATCTCTTTGCAAAACTTATTTTCAAACTAACCCTTATATTGCCACATAGAAGTCATGTTATAAAAAATATTTTTTTTTTCAAAATTTTAGTTAAAGCCTCAATTGTCAACTAATGCTTTATTTTTTAACTGAAACCACAATTGGCAATTGAGGCTTTAATTAATTTTTTTTTACTTAAAATTTATTTAAAAAATATTAAATTACAAATTATTGTTAAAATTAAAAATATACACTTAAATAATAAAAATTATATATATATATAAACTTAAGGATCTAGTTTAATAAAGATAAATTGGTAAATATAATAATAAATGAATATTTTATTTTTCAATAAATTAATAAACTTAAAATAATAAAGTTACATAACATATAAATAAGATATAAAATTATATAATTTATTAATTTAAGTTATATCACATGTATCACCTGCTATAGTTAGGGAGTGGTTAATTTGGTTGGCACCTTCTGCATTTTGGAGGCAGACACAATAAATCATGGAAGTTGTCGTTCATCGATAAATCATGTGCCCCCTTGGCATGCTGCATGTGAGAAGCAAACAAATGATAAAATGAAGGTATGGGGACAGGAAGAACCTTTGGGCATTTTAGTGGTCGAGTAGAAGGTAGAATTGATGAAATAAATGTCCACCCATGTTTGGATTTTTGGTACTTGTCTACCTCCAAATTTAAATCAGAGAGATTATAGTCCATTCTCTGTTAGAAGTTGCCATAAGCAAAAGGGATAAACAGTTCGTAAGAAGTGAAGAACACACTCACCTGGACACACAGCGGTGCATGGAGGCCAACATATGGCTTTAATAAGTAATTAGGTCTTATACCAAAAATGTATTTAATTAGTTAGAATGAGTTTGAGAGTGATTTTAGAAAATATTTTTAATATTTAAATGATAAAATTGCATTAAAAGAATACCAACATATGGCTTTAATAAGTAATTAGGCCTTATACCAAAAATGTATTTAATAAGTTAGAATGAGTTTGAGAGTGATTTTAGAAAATATTTTTAATATTTAAATGATAAAATTGCATTAAAAGAATACCAACATATGGCTTTAATAAGTAATTTGGCCTTATACCAAAAATGTATTTAATTAGTTAGAATGAGTTTGAGAGTGATTTTAGAAAATATTTTTAATATTTAAATGATAAAATTGCATTAAAAGAATACCAACATATGGCTTTAATAAGTAATTAGGTCTTATACCAAAATGTATTTAATTAGTTAGAATGAGTTTGAGAGTGATTTTAGAAAATATTTTTAATATTTAAATGATAAAATTGCATTAAAAGAATACCAACATACGACTTTAATAAGTAATTAGGTCTTATACCAAAAATGTATTTAATTAGTTAGAATGAGTTTGAGAGTGATTTTAGAAAATATTTTTAATATTTAAATGATAAAATTGCATTAAAAGAATACCAACATATGGCTTTAATAAGTAATTAGGTCTTATACCTAAAATGTATTTAATTAGTTAGAATGAGTTTGAGAGTGATTTTAGAAAATATTTTTAATATTTAAATGATAAAATTGCATTAAAAGAATACCAACATTTGGCTTTAATAAGTAATTAGGTCTTATACCAAAAATGTATTTAATTAGTTAGAATGAGTTTGAGAGTGATTTTAGAAAATATTTTTAATATTTAAATGATAAAATTGCATTAAAAGAATACCAACATATGGCTTTAATGAGTAATTAGGTCTTATACCAAAAATGTATTTAATTAGTTAGAATGAGTTTGAGAGTGATTTTAGAAAATATTTTTAATATTTAAATGATAAAATTGCATTAAAAGAATACCAACATATGGCTTTAATAAGTAATTAGGTCTTATACCTAAAATGTATTTAATTAGTTAGAATGAGTTTGAGAGTGATTTTAGAAAATATTTTTAATATTTAAATGATAAAATTGCATTAAAAGAATACCAACATATGGCTTTAATAAGTAATTAGGTCTTATACCAAAAATGTATTTAATTAGTTAGAATGAGTTTGGGAGTGATTTTAGAAAATATTTTTAATATTTAAATGATAAAATTTCAAGTTACGGTGAAAAATTAAAAATATTTTCTAAAATTACTATTAACGAATTCAACGAAGATATAACTTAAATGTTCTTTAAATTACTTCTTCATTTCTATTTTTAGATGTACTCCTCGCGGCCAAAGAACCCCCATTCTCTCTCCACTTTTTACCATTTCATTCTCTTTTCCAGTTTTCCTTCCTTTTTCATTTTCTTTTTCTTTTCTTTTTCTCTTCCCTCTTCTTTCCTCCCCCAACCATTTTACCCACTCACCCACACAAGGCAGAGACATCGCAGACTCTCTCTTCTCCCCTCTTCTTTCCCTTTCCCTTTCCCTTTCCCTTTTCCTTTCCTTTTGTTTTTTTTTTTTTTTTTTCTCTCTCCATTTTTGCTGTCAATTCCTCCTTCCATTTTTCCCCCACTCTCCCTCCAGCCACGCACCACCCATCTCAAGCACGGCACCCTTTTTCCCCCTCTCATTTTCTGGTTCCCCTTTTCTTCTTCATTTTCTTTCTTTTTCCTATTTTTCCCACCCAAAACCCATTTTTGCCGCCCCACCATCTCCCTCCTCCCCCAATTTTTTTTTCCTCTTTATTTCTTTCCCTCTCTTCTTTCTCTCTGTCCTAAAACCCACAAGTCCCAAACCCACTGCACTAGGGCTTCGTGAGGTAAAAATTTTATTTATTTTATTTTGCTTTGTTTTTATTATTATTGTTGTCGTCATTATTATTATTATTATTATTTGATTTCTGCAATGGTTTGAGTATTTTGGGTTTGCTTAATTTGATTAGTTATTTATTTATTAAATTAGGCTTGGTTTTGGTTGTCAATTCGATTTGGGGTTTAGATTATGAGATATTAAATTAAAAGATAATTAAACTTATTTTGTTTTGTCATATTTATTCTTGATTGAATGTGCTTTAATTTTGGTTCTAAATTTGGAGATTTTGGATAGGACTTATAACATGGAGAATATTTCTCTTGGGTTCATTTTTATTAGCAAAATTTATTTGATCAATTTAAAGTTTTGAATTTAAAATTCAATATTTTTATATTTACATTTAGACTCATTTTTTGTTTTGCATGTGCCCATTCCATTATTGGTATTAAATGGGGGCATTAAGCTTGCTATAAGTTTGTTTTGGTATGTATTTTATTTCCCCTTTTTTTTTTCTATTAGTTCTTATAACTATTCTTACGTATATATTTGTTGGGTGTATAGAGAATTAAGCAATTAATATCTCAAAAATTTTGTTTTAATAAAAGAAACAGTTTATTAATTATGTTTCAATAAAAACAATAGTTTAGAAAATATTTTTTTTAATAAAATGAAAGTTTTTTTAATAAAAATTCAAAAAATGCTTTTAGGAAAATGCAAAAAATTGTTTTTAATAAAATTCCAAAAATTATTTTTAATAACAATTGTTTGAAAATTTATTTGATTAATAAAAATTGTCCAAAAAAACTTATTTGAAAAAATGGGGATTAAATTTCCAAAATCAAGTTATAGCTGTCTTTTGAAAGCATTTCCAATAAAAGTGTTATTAACATAAGGACAAAGATAAAAAGCAATTTAATCACAAATCACTCTTAAACTAACTCGAATATATATATATATATACCAATAACACCCAGGACAAGGTCATATGTAATGAAAACATGAATTATGTCAAAATTCAAAACAAAGAAGAGGAGTTAGAAAATACACAAGATAAATAATAAGAAATTTATAGAGAAATAACCACAAACTTTTAATTACATAAATTTCAAATCATCCATGATAGGAGATAAACTGAAAACATAAAATAAACTTGAAGATTTACATAGTTTAAAAATCATTCATCATAGGAGGTATAACATAAAACATAGATACATAATGAGATGAATATCTTACAATGGGAGAAGAGAGGAAAGCTTTGAAGAAAGCTTGGGGCTTAGAAGACTTACATGTTGAGAGAGAAAGAAGAGAGAAGGGAGAGCATAAGCTTGAAAGAGGAAAATGAAAGATAAAATGAGTGATAATAAGTGATGATTACAAATGAGGATCAAGCCTCCTTAAATAGCCAAAAAGAGAATATTAAACAGTACCAATCAGGGGACAACGCACTATTTGCTTTTTGACTAACTGTTATGAATAGTAATCTCGTGCATGAATAGTGAAAAGTGAATAGTAAAAGTCACTTTCTATTGTAGCACTTTAGACTAATTCACCGAGAATCTTGCTTCGGCTGCGAAGACGACTATCAGGCTACTTTTAGGCTGTGGAGTCACATGCTTGCTGCTTTTGGTGCTGAAACTGCTTGGTTGGATAATATTCTTATGTCGGTAGGAAATCATGAGGAATAAGCTTAGGGTATAGTGTAGTCCTTACAATGCTGCTCCAGAAGCTTGACTTTTGCAATAATAGACTTGGTTGGAAGATAATCCAATTTCTTACTACAGAAAATTTGGTGAAAAGAATCTGCAATAATGAGGTATCCCATATTTTTTTAATAAACCTCAAAATCTCTGCTAATGATTCTAGCTCTCCAATGCTTGATTTGCTTAATAATGGGTTCAACACAAATATCAAAAAATTGCAAAGGAAAATATAGTAGTGTAGGTCTTCTGTTCTGATAATGAAGAGAAACATTGTGCTATGTTGGTATAAGACTGCCACTAGAAACCCACTCAGGAGCTTTGCTGATGATAATTGCATCATGAAATTTCTTGTTCATTTTAAAACCTTGAGTTAGACCAAGAATTATTTTTCTTCCAAACTAAGATGCTTGGCTTGGATCTGAGCAAATAATTTGATGAACTAATTCGTAATCCAAAAGTTTTTCTGGAGTTAAGATTAATTCATCATTCTTGAATGGGAGACTGATAGGCGAATAATACTGTAAGTCCAGGCAGACACGACTGATAGTGAAATTTCTATTGCAGTTGCATAATATCTTCTTAATGCCTTGTTAGTATTGGATAGACTCTTTGATAGTTCTACAAAGCTTAGAATCATCAAATTCCCTGTCAATAACCAATCTTAGACCGGGGACCCGAAGACCAATAGTGGTTGAGAGATAAATGTGAAGATTCTGGAGGTATGATGAGATGAAGATTTGTTTTTCTTCAGCAGAAGCCTTGGCTTTTCTAAAAATTAGGAGACGTAAATCTGGTTAAAGAGAATATAAATTCTCTGTCTTATGAAAATACATTCTTAGCTTAATGTAGTCCAACTCTTCCTCGCTTAATTTTGCTACATCCACCAATTGAGTGGACTGCTTATTCTCTTCATTTTCCGATGGGGAAAATGAGGCTTGGGCTTTTAACATAAGCTGATGAAAGTCAACTAATTCAAGTTTCATTTCCAAAGTCTTACACCTTTCCTGGAAATCAGAAATACAATTGATATATCCAGATAAAGGGTTAGTATTAAAAGATGAATTTGTGGGAAAGGATTCCTCCACAAAAGATAGAGAATCCGTACTTGAATCTTTATCCCTGCTAAGGGATGCTGAAGAAATAGGATGTTTGGAGTAACTACAAGAACCTGCTACTTCAAAATGTTCATAATAGAGAGGCATGAATTTCTCAAAAATGGTTGAATGGGTTTTCTTAGAATCTGGAGATTTTTTATGGGCTTAAGAAGTTGTTTTTCTTTTTTGGGGGCCATGTTCTTGTGAATCCTGCAAAAATTCACGAGTTAGGAATCAAGAATTGAGTTATTTTCTCCTTTAATGTATTCAATTCGAAAATCAAAATTGCTTAAAATAGCTTGCCACCTAGCAAAAATATGTTTTGAAGCTATATTCTTAACATCCTTTTGTAAAATTGATTTTGCAGATTTGCAATCAACTCTTAATAAAAATTCTTGATTCAAAAGATCATTTTGAAATTTTGAAATGCATAAAACAATGTTTAAAATTTCTTTTTTGATGGTGCTATAGTTGAGTTGGGCATGGTTCCAAGTCCCTGAAGCATACCTAATCGACAATTCTTGATTATTACTTTTTTGCTTAAGAATCTCACCATATCCTGTGTTAGAAGCATCAATCTCAACTATCTTAAAGGCTTTATGATCAACTAAGGCAACACATGGTAGGGTCTTGACTTTAAACTTGACAATTTTGACAATCTTGGTATGATCCTTATTCCAAGGAACTGGATTTTTCTTAAGTCTCTGTCTTAAAGGGGCACAAAGCTGGCTTAAATCTTGAATAAAATCTGACACATAATTAAGGCTTCCTAAGAAACGCTGCAGTTGTTTCTTATCCTTAATCTCATCAGGAAACTTATCAGCAAACTCGATTGATCTTTGAATGGGAGTGAATGTTCCTTGGTGAATATGATGACCTAGGAATCTTACCTTAGTCTGAAAGAGGTTAATCTTAGTGGCTGACAAGCTAAGACCGTTACTCTTAACAGTCTCAACAAACTTATTGAGATGTTTCCAATGTTGTTCAACATAATCAGAGTAAACTAAAACATCATCAATGTAGACAATAATGAAATCTGAAAACTGGTTAAAGATTTCATTCATTATGTTCTGGAACTCTGAAGGTGCATTCTTAAGTCTAAAGGGCATTACATTCCACTCATAATGTCCAAAAGGGACCACAAAGGTTGTTTTGTATCTGTCTTTCTCTACAATATGGATTTGCCAAAATCTTGATTTCATGTCAAATTTAGAGAAGACCTTGGACTTAACTAACCTTTGAAGAAGGTCTCTCTTATTTGGGATAGGATATCTAATCCATCTTAAAACATCATTAAGAGGCTTATAGTTGATGACTAGTCTAGGTGTTTCTCTTTCTAATTCAACATGTTTTTGAACATAGAAGGCAAAACAACTCCAAGGGGACTTAAACTTCCTTATCAACTTCTTATTAATAAGATGCTGGATTTCTTTTTCATAGTAGTTAAAAAAATCCTTGTTCATATGGATTGGTCTTGCTTTAGTGGGAATATTTTTCTTACTAAAATCTAGTTCATAAGGTAATTCTACCTCATGATGTTTCCTGTGCCAAAACGCATTAGGAAGGTTAGAACAGACTTCTCCAATAATTTTATTCTTAAATTTTTCTATGACATCTTGAGTTTTCTTAACCTTCAATTGGTCTTCTATTCTAAACAAAGCAATTTCTTGTTTTAAAAGATTAACATGATTTTCCTTAGCCCTAATCACCTGATCTTTTATAGTATTTATACTTCTCTCTCTAAGCAGATTAGTAGATTCAAACAGAATTTCCTTATCTAAGAGCTTAGTTCTTATACCTTGGTCATCTACCCACATGGGGAAGATAGAGCTTCAGAAAGGGACTCCAAGAAGAGCTTTCTCCTTAAGGTCTTTAACAAGAATGAAGGTTTGCTTAATGCAAATGCCTTGGTTACAAATATGAGCATCAGATAACTTATACTTAATAGCAAGTTTTTTACCATTGCCTCCAAAAAGAGTTTGTCTGGTTTTTTCATAAAGTTGGGTAGGTACTAGACCTTCTTGTAGGCAATTTAAAGCTACATCTGAATCAATTAAAGTAGCAATATCAAAGATAAATTTGTTCTTAATTACTATAGTAAGGGAGACTTACCACCTTTGGAAGATAATCCTACTAATAGTATTTAAGTAAGTATTTATCTCATCCTCATTGACTTGTGAAGATTCAAGATTATCTTCTTCCTAGTTAGGATTGTGGTAAAAACCAACCCTATTGTTTGATCATGGAGGGTAAAAAACCCTAAATTTGTAGGTTGTCTTAAGCTTTTAATTTCCTCCTTATACTGCTTTATTTCTTCTTAAAGATCCTTAATGGTTAAAGTATCAAGGTCATACTTTTGTTCTTGGCTTAAGATATTTATAGGTTTTGGTTGACTGTCATAATGATCCTTAATCCTAACGGTTGCTTGGTTAGAAGGTTTATTGGCTATCTTAATTGGTTCATTAACCTTTGTTTCAGGACCAATATTCCTTTTAACCAAATTGATTCTTCTATGGGAAGGCAGAGGTGTTTCAGGGATAACAAGACTTTCCATAACCTTTTGGCTTCTTCTATCAATGAAAACTTGATCAGTATGAGGATTTTTCTGGAATTTCTTAGAGAATTCAAAAGGCTTAAACAAAGGCTTGTTGTCATTCTTAACAAAGGAATTCTTAATGTGACCTTGAGTCTCAATGATCTCCTCAAACCTGTTGAGTTGATCACCAATAGTTCTAAGACACATGTTAGTGTAGTTATTTTGTTCCATGATTCTTCTAATATCGGCTACACCAACACTTCCTTTATCATTTGGCTTAGTCTTAAAAGTTGAAGCTATAACTATAATTCCATTAATATTCTTTTCTATCTTAGCTTCAGGGGGATGAATGGATTCTACGACAATGTTGTCACAGGTTTTCCATATCTTAGCTTTTGTAGATGCGTTATTAATACTTACAAGGATAATCTGGATATTTCTCTTGTTTGAAGAGTTCAAATCGGATCCAAAACTTAATGTTTTTCTTTTCTTGTCTTAAGTAAGCATAAAATTCTTCTTGGTAGAGGGTTTTAATGTCTTTAGGGACAGTGTTAAAGAACCAATCTTTCTTTTGCTTATTGACTTCAAAATAGAAGTCCTTTCTTAAGAGATCCTTGTTGATCTCAAAGTCCTCATCACTTAGTGTGGACCCGCATTTTTCACGTGCGTCCCCACTCGATCGGCGAGACTCGCTTTTTATTTGTAAAAAATTAATTTTAGAAAAGTTGGAGTCGCCACCTATTTTATTTTTATTTTTGAAGGGAAAATAAAACAAGATAGAAAAACCCTAAAAAGTGACTCCATAGTTTTGGAAAAAAGCATGTCTTTGAGAAACCCGAGTCTAAGTCCGGGGATCAGGTTACTTATTAGGAAGGTACCTTTAAAAGGTAGCACCCCTCTAAGCCCTATAAAGGTCTCTACTGAAAAAATTAAGGGAAGTGTGGCAATTAATCAGTTAATTATAGATACCTAAATAGGCTAGGTGATTTTAGAGAGTGGCATGCCAAACACAATCAAATTGCAATAAAGGAGAGTTAGGGTGCATACCTGAACCGCTCTTCAAGCGCTATCATAAAACATAAAAGTTAGTGTAGAAATGTAGCACACAACATTTGTTTTATTCAAGCAAATCAGGCATATATCAAGACATCCAAGAATCACGTCAAATATGGATATGGTCATCAACGGCATACAAGTCCATAGAGTTAAAAAAAAAAAAAAATAGATGGGAAGAGAGCGTACCTAAATAGCAAGCTAGTACCTCTCCATGGGAAACAAGAGCATCTCAACAATAAATACGAAACAAACTCATGTATATCATCAAGAAGAATCAAAAATCAACATATCAAGCAAACAATATTGAAGAAGGTATCATGAATGTCGAGCCCCCACCAAAGCCCTAATTAATTTCGCATGAGTTGGTTCTATGAATTCCATTGTTTGGAATCATAAAATTTATTTATGCTTATTGAAAATCAAGAAAATCAGTTGAAAATCAAATAAAATAGTGAAAACACGTGCCGGAAGGAATGTGGTAGCCAAAAGGGTGTTGAAATCTGGATTTTGTACTTAGAAGCTTGTAAGGAACCTTAGAGAAAACCAAATTCATTTTTTTTTTTTGATAGGAAAAGGTTTTGAAATCCGGCTTTAAGACGTATAAGATCACAAAAAAAAAAAAAATGAAGAAGAAACAATAGGAGGAGTACGATGTGAGGCAAAGTGACCACGTTGGAGCGAGGTCGGGGGTTATGACCAAGTTTACACTGTTGGTGATTGCAGGCACTGCTGTCATTTTCTCTGGATTTTTCCTTCTGCTCTCTCGTATGCATTTAAGTACCTTACATCACTGCATTCCCGGAACTTTTCTAATTCCTTGAAATCCCCCTACATTCAGATACAGCATCAATATTGTTAGAGCAAGTGTCGGCATCTTCTATGACCTCCTCATTAGTTTCTTCTGATATTTCAGATACAGAGCTGAGACATCCACTCTGTTTCTGTAGCGTCCCTACTTCCATTGCTCTTGTGATGGGAAATCTTTCAGAGTCTTTGCTGAAACCTTCTACCACCTGTAGGTTTATAGTTTTAGTCTGCACTTCAGAATCTGTCGTTCTAGGATTTTCAGCGAGTATTGTCTCAGAATGCTGTTCCTATTTAACCTATTCAACTTCAATGGATACGGCTAGAAACTCCCTGATGTCTCTCTCTTTCTCTATGATCAGTTCTTTGTTGTTTTCATACTCTTCTGCAAGTTTCTCAGCTCCCTCAGGAACCCCTACTGGCAGCTTCGTGATTCTGTCATTTTCTATTGGAGAATTTGAGCGTTTCATTGCGGACGCGTTTCTTTGAGGCTCTAACCGTGATACTTCATCTAGAGTAATGCATTCTTCTTTTAATGGTTCGTTTGGATCGATTGGCTGTATATTCTCATTGAGCAGCATCAATCCAGAAATTTCAAATACCCTAAGCTCTTTCTGTTGCAAGCATGTTTCTTCTGCTGCCTTTGTAGCAAAAGAATCTTCGAAATTCTCACATAGACTTTGAGGCTTCCCTTCCTTGTGAGGCTTCTCTTCTTGCACTTTGTTTCCATCAAGTAAAGTTACAGACAGAGCAACGTCATTTTCGCCAAGAAGTTCAACTGTTTCTAGTACCATCGCTCTAGATTCCAGGCTTATAATCAAGTATGCACGATACTCATCATCCTTAGTAACCATCTTGGTAGAATCAGCATTATGACCACGTGTGTTTTGTGACAAACTGTCCAAATTCCTTTGCAACCAGGTAGTTCAACCTCAGTGATCATTTCTGGACGAATTGATTGCTGCAGAATAGAGAGCACCATTCTTTCCATGACCCGAACAACACATCAGTTCATAATTACTTTGTTTAACAATGCCAGTTGCTTTTAGGTCAGCATTAATTCAAAGACCATAGGCGAAGTCTTTCAACGGACCAACATTGATGAGTGAATCACTCACTGAAAGTGAAAATGTCTTCTGTGACGTTTCTGTAAATTGCTGAAATGGAATTCTGCATTCTGGCATCAGTGATCCCGGTTTTGACTTTAATCGGCCTTGTAACAAGTGCTTTCTGTTTAGGTGATGAGCGAAAGCAGATAACAGATGCACAACCAATGTCCTTGACATCTTTCTTTAGAGCAAAATTGAATAACTTCTCGTCAATGATCAAAGCCAATGCCTTGGAGTCTTCACTTGCTATGTTAAGCAGTGTCTCACCCTCACTTATCTGTTGAATGACCTTCGCTTTTGCTACCTTGTCAACAGCAAATTTATCCCTTACTTTCTCCAGTGCTTTAATTCCTGGAGTTCCTGAATTTATTATCACTTACTTCATTCCTTGTCTAAGCAAGCTATAGGCATACCCAACGTTTATTGCAGTCTCCATCTTATCTCCGGTCAGAAAACCGCAATTTTATTCTAGCTTGCGCAAGCTTGTTAACGCAGTGATCTCTACAGCTTGCGCAATTTTTTTCTTTAACACATTGTTCTCTGGACTCAAATACTGCTTCAGAACCTCCTTTGATTTCTTCAGCTTCATCTACTTGTGGCTTTTCCACCATTCTGTTTGTAGAACCCCATTCTCAAAATTGTCACTAATTTCCTTTTCAAGAGCCAGGTCAGGAGCATTTGACATGAGTTGCAGAACATCAAAAAGGAAATTCGGATTGCCACCATATGACTCATCCACAGGATGGCTTTGTGCTTGTACAGACACTCTGAAGAAGTCATCATTCTCGAGATGGCTTGCATCAGATAATTTGCCACCCAGATCAGTCTCATTGTCAACAGCATTTGAAAATTCAGTACCAGGTTTAATATGGTCACAGGACGTTCCATCCAATTCTGGTTCCACCATTGAAACTTCCTTCAAACTTTTTCCACAATTCATAGCCAGAAGCATAACATTCAAATCTTTACGAGACGAAGTACAAGATGCCTCTACAAATTCAGACCATACAGTGCACCAGACAGATAGCCATCAGAAGACCAGTTGCATGTTGTTCCCAATAAACCCACCATTTAAAGACTCATTTAAAAAAAACCATAAGCTTTCTGCTACAAACCTGACCTAATTCCACTACCCCTTTTGACTACCAATAGCTTCAGAGAATTCCCCAGGTCTAAGGAGTGCTTGCAGCAGCAACTAGATGAGCAAGTACTTGAGAGCATGCAGTTTATTTGCTGTTGCGTTGAGCCTAAAGTTTCTTTTCTGAAGACGGTTTCTTTCCTCTCTACAAAGCCTACTTTCCATAGCTTGCAATTTAGTGAATGCCTTCGCATCCTCATTGCTCAATGTCTGAAAGAGTAAAAATGAAGGAATATTGCGTAATGTGCTAAGAAATCGCATGAAGTAAGAACCAAGATCAATTGGTTCACGTATGCTTGTCAATGCTCATGGCCCCCCTCCTGAAACATGTATGGATTGCCATGCTGGTAGTGATGAAGTTCGCAATGGTCCTTGTGGAGGTCTTGCTATTTCGGATGTTGGTTTAGACTCTTCTATGGTTTCTGTTATTTTAGATCAAGCCCATTATATTCTGTTCACACAGGAAAAAATCGTCATTGAATGTATCACTTGATCTTTCATCACGATCTGCCTCCTCAAATTCTAGGATCAAAGCACCTACAGAATTATTCTAAGCTATGTCTATGCTGGAAGATGGACAAGACTGCCTCTTAACTTCACCTCAAATAGCTGGAATTTCTGAACCCTTACGATTTGGATGGCAAGGTGGCTTTGAAGGGAGTCAATTTCTAATCAGACTGCACAGTCTTCAAATCGCAGTTTTTGTTTTAAGAAGTGAAACAGATTCACCAAGAGATGCAAGGCTTTGATCCAACTTTAGTGCATAATTACTAGAACCAGCCATTGTCGAACTACTCACTATACATTCTGATTCAAATAAAATCCTTTCTATCAAATGAGTTTCGTTTCATCGACTGCCTAAATCCTTTTTAATTTTGAACATGAGAGAAGGAGAGCCTTATAACTTCTGTTTCGATTTTCCCATTTCCAATAACATTTGCCTCAGCTTTTGGAGAAAAGCTTCATCGTCTGTTAGATTCAAATAACTCATTCGACAAACTTGGCTGCCACACAAACAAACAGATACCTCATACTCTTTTTTACTCTCTGTGACTGAGTTATAATCAAAGGTGATCTCTTCACCATATTGAATTTGACGTACAGTGTGGACTCTGATCTGGTACTGACCTTCTACAGCAGTAATGGCTTTACAATTTGGTCTGCGCAAGTGACAAATTGTAGTCTTCCCACCATCAGTTTCGCCAACAAGAAGGATGGGCTCACGCACTCTGTAGCAGAGCTCAACAAGAAAGTACAACCCCCACATAATTTGGTCTAGATAATATCTCCAAGACTTTTAGAAGCTCATGCGTGTTTGCTTGAACTGAAAACATTGTTCCTTGCACCTAGTTTCTGATAGTAGAAGTTATCTCTGACAAGCTTAACCCGGAGATGTTTCTCTAAAACAGTCAGAACAACCTTTTTCTCACCCTCATCTCTGAGTCCTTCTGTCAAAAGATAATAATCATCTCTGGCCAAATCTTCATATGAATTCCTAAAAGTCCTGAAATGATCAGCCCACCGAAACGAGTCTCTAGAAATTATAAATCCATGTTTTCCAGCATTCTTCTTCTTTGATCCACCTTGAAGATTTCAAGAGTTGGATATTTGTGATCCAAATGAGTGAATCTTCCAGCAACACTTCAATACTAAAAAAAAAAAAAAAAAAAAAAAGATCAGAATGTTCTGCTTCCTCTCAATTGCAGTGATTTCATTTAGCATTCCGCTAGTAGTGAATAGTTGAGAACATTATGCTTGAAGTGCTTGAATTGAGGACACTTCAACACCTCAAATCAAGGTAAGTGGCTGCAAAATAGGACATGTTCAGTCTTGTTTTGAAGCTGAGGATTCACATCAGTTTTCACGTAAGACTACTGCACACCTATAGGCAATGGATACTCGGAATGGAGAAGTATTGGCATAGCCACCAACAGATATAGGAACTGTAAATTCTGCTTCAAATATATGCAATGCTCCTAAATTCCTAGAGAAGATAAAATCGAACAAAGACCACAGCTCAGCCAGCTTATCCTGAATTAGCGCACTAGTCACTATTACATGATGAACAATCTGTAACTGTTTACAAATCATGGTAACTTAGCATTCGGGTTCCAAATTTAGTGTCCTTCACTCCTGGGAATTCATCTAACCTTTTAAGATCCCTACCCCGCCAATCTGATTACAATGGAAACATCCTAAAAAAAAATGTTGGTAAAGGATTGTCATTTGTTGTCTAACTCTGATCAGAAGTTTTCTCCGAAGCATGACCCTCATCCACAAACACGCTAATCAAGTTCTGATTAAACGACATGCATCCAGATTCTGTTTTGGACTCTGCCATCAAAGTATTTTGCTATTATGAGCACTAGGTCAGAATCTTCATCCTCCCAATTGGTAACAGACTGCGTGAAGTTGTAGGGCTTTCCATTTTATTTTTGTGCATATGAGATCAAAACTCTTCACAAAACCTGCACAGCCAGCTGCATAATGCCTAATAGTCGATAGAACGGCCAATACATTGCATAATTTGGCAATATTTTCGATCTTTAGAAGTGTCTGCCTACCTCTTTGCAGTAGATCCGGAGGAAGAACTGGAACTGGTAAGAGTTCTGTCCTTAGGCACCCAAAGAAGGGATCAATGAAGTCTAGACCTGGAATGTGGACCAAGAGAACCTTGTCATTACTGGTGAAACCATTATTCAGGATCTCTGAGAGGTAGTTGAAGTGCTCTGCGCAGACAGGGACTCAGCTTGTTCACCAAAATACTGTTTGAACCCATCCATGTTCTTCCATCAATTGCTGCTTCCCAAGTAATCTTGAATCACCACAAATTCTAGTAGTTGACTGGAACTTAGTATCCCTATCAATGAAGTGTGGACTGTAATACATAGGATATTGCCTCCTATCAACAATTCTGGATGAGGCCTTTTCTCAATGAGGTTTCACCATCATTGTGAGATTCAAAGATACACTCAAATCAACATCAGTAGAAAGACCTTGGTGATCAAGAAACACCCGAGCAACATTGACACCATTACCAACAATGCCATTCCAAGGGGAAGGGCACCCATTGAAATCTATAGACTCCTCATTCCAATGAATTAAGCACAACCAGTTGGATCATGCTAGATTCCCTTCTTGAATTCGAGCAGTGCCACAATGTCCTGTGATGGAAGCTGCCCCATTGCAGATACAAACAGTAGGGACACCAACAGAAGTGTACAGAGCTCCATCATTAACCCTAATGGGCTCAGTGAAGTGAAATTGCAAAGCTTAATGCAGTGAACAAAACGTGGCCTTCAATCATTGTAATCTAAAAAATTCATGCAAACTCAGCTAAAGGGTTGTTGGGCTTTCGATCAACAGATTCGAACCAGACCATTCATAGCGAAACGAGATAAAAACCCAACATCAATGTCATGAGAAATCACCACTATGCAAAGCAAAAATAAGAACTTGGCAGCACACACTGACCTAAACGCCCCAAATATTTTCATATGCTCAGTACACTTTTCTGATGCTCAAAGATATCAAAACCCTAAAAGATTAAAAGAAAACAAACCAGGTCTTTGTTGGAGGCAAATGCTTCAGGAGATTGATCCCTTTACATCAAGAATCGGTGACAGAACCACAAACAGAGCCAGAACATTAGATGAGTAGACATCAAGAGAACAACACAAACGGAGTAGGCATGGGAGTTTCAGCATTTGTTTGCCCAGAATCGGAATAATTGGGATTAAGGGTGATCGATCTCCAGTAACACTTGAAAGCTCTCTGGGTATTAACGGGTATCCTTGCATAATAATGTCCCAAATATCTAGAAGTGTTCCCTTTCTGCGGATTTAATTTGGTTGATCTTTCAAAATGCTCCGTAGATTTTTTTTTTTTTTTTTCTGCCACTCTTGTTCTTCCCTTTCCCACAAGAAAACCATGAGATTAAAATGAAAGGAGGCGTCTTTGGCTCTGATTTTCCCACTCTACTCCACCACGGTACTTCAATTTCAGTATCGATTCTAGTTATTATAAAAGGCGTTTCTGAAACGATTTCTGCTAGATGGAACACAGAGTCCTCTCTATTTTTATCTTCCCAAAAGAATCGACTCATATGGAATGCTTATAGACAAGCACCAGGAAACTTGGAGGAATGATCCAAAAACAGAGAAAACGAGGAGAGAACCAATAGGCATCATAAAATCAAAATGATAAAAATAGAAGGAAGCCGATAAAGCAACCTCTCATGATTTTTAGATGGGCTCAGGCTAGTGGGAAAGATCACAACAGGTTTGAGACAAACAAATAAGCAACCATTATCAACCAAAACAATTTGTGGCCCTTTTCGTCCACACCAAATAACAGTATATTAAATATTCAGAAACGAACACACGGAGAAATCGAATATAGGTAAGAATTCCAAGAGTAACGAGAAGCATACCTGGATAGCCCTGATTGCAATTGCTCTACTTCCGCTTCCTCCTCTGTTTTCTCCTCAAGAAATCCTCTGAAATCCCCTGTTGCTTCTTTCCTCCTTTCTCCTTTTCTCCTCCAATCCTCCAATGCGTGCCTCTTCTCTATGCCCCACCTTTCTCTCTTTTAAAATTTTTCTTTATATATGGTAGCCCCTTCTTGCAGAATATTTTGTTTCCTTATTTTTTTAGTCTTCTCCTTCAAAAGCAAATCTTCCCAATTTCGAATTCCCCTCCAAAACCTTCCAAGGGGAGTCCCACTTTCTTTAAACTCCAATGGTAAGTTTCCTTGCAAAAGCATGAAATTTTTTAAAGTAAATAATTGAATGAGTAACTAAATAAGTAAAAAAAACTAGAGGACAATAATAAAAAAATATAATGAATAATCAAGTTAAGAAAAATAATATAAAGAGGAAGAAAACAAATAAAAATAAGAGTGATTAATAATCATAAAACTAAAACTAAGAAATTAAAATAAACAAATTAACAAAAACTGGGCCCCACGAGTCATGCAACCGTGTAAGTCATACAAAAAGTGAGTCTAAAAGTGCCTAATGGGTCAAGTGTGCCTAAGTAGGCCTAGAGCGGTGCCTAAAGGCCAAGTGTATCTAAAAGCTATCCTAAAAATGAATGAAAAGTCTAAGTCTAAAATAGGGCTGCCAGGGGTCACAATAAGGGATCAAATAATCCCTCAACCAAAGTCTCCAAGGTGACTCAGAAAAAGGTAAGTGGTGAGTAGTAATGGGCCACCAGGGGTGGAGCATTGAAAATGAATTTTAAAGGCATGTGCTAAAGGGACAAAATTGAGGGTATTGAACAATCTGTTCAATCCTTTCAGATATTTGCTCAATGGCTGGAACGACATTAGCAAAATGCCAATTTTCTGGAAACTCGACATTTTTCCATAAGATCTTCTTGGGTATTATGAAGTTTGACTTATCTAGCATATTAGAGTAAAAGATAGTAATTTCTCCCTTAGGACTGGTGTAAAGAGCTCTAAATCCAACGCTTGTGATCATGCTTTTATAGGCAAACCTAGTTATGATGGAAATAAGATTGTTTCCTGGTTTGAACTTAAAGCCATGGGTCTTAACATGCAAGACAACCAAATCTAAGATGTCTACATCTCTTAGTCTAACTGTGAAGTTAGGGAAACACTGGAAATAAACTGGACCATCATTCAGTCTAGCTTGGATTGTGCCAATAATAGAATCTCGATAGTCAAGATGTCTATTATCTCTTAAACACATGACAATAGAGATGTTTAAACCTAATTTTGTCAAAGGCTTAGCTACTACTTGGATCATACCAAAATGTATGAACTTATAGCCATCTTTCTTATGCTTCTCAATAGACTTGCTATTTAACAACCTTATGACTTGATCTTCTTATTCTAAGCTGACTGACATTTCAGAGGTTTTGATAGTATAATCTATGAAAAACTTAAAGGTTCTTTTCTTATAAATTTCTTGATTAGACACCTTGGGTAACTTCCAATCATCTAAATCATTTTGGATCTTAGGATAATTGATCTTTTCACTGTTTCAACAGTATCTTGAGAATTAGTGGATCTCCAAGACATGGTTCTGAAAATTGAATTCATTTTAGGGTTTTGATCTAGAGCCTAATAGCAGATTGACAGACCTAATGAGACGTCACCCTAACACTCGTACAGCCCTAAAAAACGCCTATCCCCGGCTAACAACAGGCTCAACCGCCAGGGCTCGCACTCCCAGGCACACTGCTACCTATCCTAGGATAGCTCAAAACAAACCCAACTTCCTATGGGTGTTATTGGTATCAGAGCCACGGGAAAAGAAGTTGGGTTTGTTTTGGGTGTTTTGAGCTATCCTAGGATAGGTAGCAGTGTGCCTGGGAGTACGAGCCCTGGCGGTTGAGCCTGTTGTTAGTCGGGGATAGGCGTTTTTTAAGGCTGTAAGAGGGTTGGGGTGACGTCTCATTAGGTCTGTCAATCTGCTATTAGGCTCTAGATCAAAACCTTAAAATGAGTTTAATTTTCTGAACCATGTCTAGGAGATCCACTGATTCTCAAGATACTATTGTAAATAGTGAAGAGATCAATTATCCTAAGATCCAAAATGATTTAGATGATTGGAAGTTACCCAAGGTGTTTAATAAAAAAATTTATAAGAAAAGAACCTTTAAGTTTTTCACAGATTATACTATCAAAACCTCTTAAATGTCAGTCAGCTTAGAACAAGACGATCAAGTCATAAGGTTGTTAGATATCAAGTCCATTGAGAAGCATAAGAAAGATGGCTATAAGTGCATACATTTTGGTATGATCCAAGTAGCAGCTAAGGCTTTGACAGGATTAGGTTTAAACACCTCTATTGTCATGTGTTTAAGAGATAATAGACATCTTGACTATCGAGATTCTATTATTGGCGCAGTCCAAGCTGGACTAAATGATGACTCAGTTTATTTCCAATGTTTCCCTAACTTCACAGTTAGACTAAGAGATGCAGACATCTTAGATTCGATTGTCCTGCATGTGAAGACCCATGGCTTTAAGTTCAAGTCAGGAAACAATCCTGTTTCCATCATAACCAGGTTTGCCTATAAAAGCATGACCACAAGCATTAGATCTGGAACACTGTGCACCAATCCTAAGGGTGAGACCACTCTCTTCTACTCTAATATGCTAGATAAGTCAAACTTCATAATAGCCAAGAAGATCTTCTGGAAAGATGTTAAGTTTCCTGAAAACTGGCATGTTGCTAATGTCGTTCCAGCCATAGAACAAAGATCTAAAAAGATTGAACAAATTGTTCAATATCCTGATGGAGGAGGAGATCTGATTTTCTCCAACTCTTTCAGTTATTACAGCAGTCCTAGAGTTTCAGTTTATGAACCCTCTAGATCTTCAAGCTCTTCTATCCTAGTTAGAACCACTAGGGAAGAAGAAGGTTCCATCTCAGCAAATCCTAAGAATATTAAGCTAACAGGTGTTAGAAGTCGTACCAACGTGGCTAGAACATTTTACATTAAGGCAAATGAGTCTACTCAGGAATCACAATAGGATGAGTCTCATGTTATGTCTCTTACCTATTCCCAGATCATTAACACTATAAGCCTAAGTGATGATGACTTTGAGATCAACAAGGATCTCTTAAGAAAAGACTTCTATTCTGAAGTCAATAAGCAAAGGAAAGATTGGTTCTTTAGCACTGTCCCTAAAGACATTAGAACCTTCTACCAAGAAGAATTTTATGCCTACTTAAGATAAGAAAAGAAAAACATTAAGTTTTGGATTTGGTTTGAACTCTTCAAACAAGAGGAATATCCAGATTATCCTTGTAAGCGTACTAAGATTTGGGTTACCAGTGACAACATTGATAAGATTAATACCAAGCCTTATGAATTCTCTAAGGAATTCTAAGAAAATCCTCAAATTAACCAAGCTTTTGTTGATAGGATCAACCAGAATATTAAGGATAATCTTGTTGTTCCCTTGACAGTTCAGCTTCATAAGAGAATTAATATGGTTAAGGGTGATATTAGTTCAAAAGAAGAAGCTGATGAACTAATTAAGATGTTTAAGGAACCCCATAATCAAACTATTTCAAAAAGTATTAACAATTTGGAAGCCTTTACGACTAGGAATTATTATCCTAGATGTACTTTTCCTGATATGCAGTTTGAGGAAAGAAATCAGTATACTCAAGCCTCATACACTAGTGGTATTATCTATGAATGGAACATAGATGGTATGACCGAGTACAACATACTCACTAAGTTCCAAGAAATGACCATGGTTAGTACAACCTATAAGTTAAACAATAGACTGCCCGACTATGTTGTAGCTCAGACCATTGTTGTTGGGTTTACAGGTCAGCTTAAAGGATGGTGGGATAACTATCTCACTTTTAAGGATAGAAATAATATCCTAAAAGCTTATAGGATTAATGAGCATAATGAAGTTGTTAAAAACGAAGATGGCCAAGATATAGAGGATGTAGTGGCTACTTTAATCTATTCAATATCCAAACACTTCATTGGAGATCCTGCAAAAATTAAGGATAAGACTGTAGATCTCTTAACCAACCTTAAGTCTCCCAAGCTTCATGACTTTAGATGGTATAAGGAAGTTTTCCTAACCAAAGTCATGCTAAGGTCAGATTGCAACCAATCTTTTTGGAAAGAAAAGTTCATTTCAGATCTACCTAAGCTTTTCTCTGAGAGAATTAGGATTAAAATAAGGGAACAATATAATGGTCAAATCCCTTATGATAAGTTAACCTATGGTAAGATTATAAGCATTGTCACTGCTGAAGGGATTAAGTTGTACAATGACTTCAAGCTTAAGCAACAAATGAAGAATGAACAAAAGATCTACAAGAATAAATTTGGGTCATTCTATAGCCAATTTGGTTTCAGCCAAAAAGAAACTATGCCTCCCTCTAAGCAAAAAAACAAGCAGGAAGCCTAGCAAAGATAAGCTTTACCATAGTAAGAAAGGAACCTATGGTAACTATAGGATGAATGAAACTAAGCATTCAAAACACGTTCAAAGAAGGGTCAACAAAGATGCCCAGAAAAAGGTAGAAGCCCTTTTAGACATCAAGCCAATTATCTGTTTTAAGTGTGGCAAGGTTGGCCACGGTAAAAAAGATTGTAGGATTAAGCAAAAGATTAATAACTTAAATGTCTTAGAAGACCTAAAAGATATGCTTTGTAAAGTAATGTTAAACACCACAGATTCTGAATCAAGGATTGATTTAGATAATGAAAATGATATTAATAAACTAGACAGTAGTGGTGAAGTGTCTAGCCAATCTTCTAGTGACCAAGAAGAGTGTATTAAAGGTAATTGTAATTACCATCCTAAGACTATAAATGTCATAAGCCAAGATCAGGAATTTATCTTTGATACTTTAAGGAAAATTGAAAACGAAAAGACTAAGTAAGATCTTTATGAAGTATTTAAGAAATTCATTGTTAAGCCAGAAGCTAAGAAGACTATAAATCCTTATAACCTTAATGATATCTTAAACAGGTTTGACCAATAGTCTCCTAAGGAAGTAAGCATTAAGGAGCTTCATGATGAAGTAAGGCAGTATAGGAAGGATATTAAGGAGTTAAGACAATTCACAAGCTTAGGTTTCTCTGACCTCCAAGGACAAATCAATAGAATTGTCAACAAAGAAAACCTTGTGGATGTTCCAAAATCTTCACAAGTTAATGATGATGAGACATATGTTTTTTTTAATACTGTTAGTAGGGTTATCTTTCAAATGTGAGAAGTTTCCCTTACTATAGTAGTCAAAGATAAATTTGTCTTTGACATTATTGCTTTGATTGATTCAGGTACGACTAAGAATTGCCCTCAAGAAGGTCTTGTACCTATTCCTTTATGTGAAGAGACTAATCAGTCTTTATTTGGAGCCAATGGCAAAAAGCTTGCCATTAAGTATAAATTAACAGATGTTCATATCCGTAACCATGACATCTGTATTAAGCAAACCTTCATCCTTGTTAAAGACCTTAAGGAGAAAGCCCTCTTAGGAATCCCCTTCTTAAGCTTTATTTATCCCATATGGGTAGATAACAAAGGTATAAGAACAAAGCTCTTTGATAAGGAAATTCTTTTTGAATTTGCTAATCCTGTTGTTGACATCACTCCTTGTGATCAAGAAATTAATCTTGTTGGATTAGATGTTCCACCTAAGATATTAGGTACCCAACTCATTCATAATTTCATTATAAATGATATTTTAAGCATTCTGTGGACCCTGCATTTCGACTCATGTGTTTCCCACTCGATGGCGAGCTCGATTTTAATTTGAAAAAAAGATTTTTATTGATTAAGAAAATGACTTGGAGTCGCCACTTATTTTTGTTTTATTTTTAAAAGGGTAAACAAAATAAGAAAGAAAACCCTAAGTGCGACTCCTTATTTTGGAAAAGGTGATCTACGAAAAACCGGATCGGGCTCGGGGGTCAGGTTACTTATCGGGAAGGTACGGTAAAAAACCATAGCACCCCTCTAAGTCCCTAAAGTCGGGTCTCTACTAATAAAATGTAAGCTGACGTGGCAATTTACGAGTAAATCAATGGATACTCAAATCGATTAGGCGCATATGGGAATCGAAACATGCAATAGAGAATAAGCAGAATAGGAATGGATGCGTACCTGGGCCACGAACGAACAGTGCGCTATCATAGAAATGGAATCAGTGCATAATTAAGAAATAATCTCATGCATGTCGGAGAGCAGGATGTATGATAATCCAATCAATCAATCATAAAGTCACCCATGTTGGGCCCCCATCAAAGCCCGTTTATTTAACATGACTTAATGTCATAGATTCCATTATTCTGGAATTATGAAAAATTCGTTCACGCTTACTAAAACCAAGAGGAGTAGACGATCGTTTGAAAGCCAGAGCAAAATTAAAACTATTTAGGAGAAAATTAGATTTTTGAAATTTAATTGAAAAATTGGAATATCAAAGATCACTAGAAAATTGGAGTTTTAGAGTTTATTTGGAGATCAGACTTTTAGAGATTGAATGTGAGAATGAGAATTTTTAGAAATTGAATTTGAAAGAGGTTGGAATTTTGAAAACGATTTGAGGGTTCGGGATCTTAAAGAAAGATTAAGTTGCGAAAATTGGAACTTTGGGAGTTAAATTTTGAAAAAAATCAGAATTGAAAATTATTTGAGAAGTAGAGATTATGAAAATTGGATTCTAAAAATTGGAAAGCTTGGAAATCATTCGAAGGCAGAATTTTTAGAAATAATGGATAAAATAATAGTGATAATGATAATAATAAGTAACGGGATAAATACGAGAACTGGAGCATGGGAAACTGAAAATTAAGTTCGGAAATTAGAGAATTGGAATTTCAGAGAACTAAATTTGGAAATTGGAATTTTGAGGAACTATTTAAAGACGGGATTTTAAATAAATGAATAAGTGAATAAATAAATGAATGGAATAATGATGATGAAGTAATAAAAGTCAAGTAAATAACTGCGAAAGATGGAATTTTTAGAGATTGGAGATTAAACTTAAAGATTGAAAATTTAAGAAATTATTTAGAGATGAGATCTTTAATATAGAAATGAGTGGATAAATAAATGGATGGGATAACATTAATAACGAAAATAATTGTTAAACAGCTGAATATGAACAGTGGGGTTTTTAATATTGGAAATTAAATTTGGGAGTCGGGTTCTGAAGAATTGAACTTTAATGATTGGAATAAATAAATAGATATGGAATAATAATGTTAATTAACAGAAATAATATTTAAACAAACAAAAAATGAATAGTGGAATTTTTGAGATTGAAAATTAAATTAGGACGTTGGATTTTTGAAGAATTGGACTTTAATAATCGAAATAATAAATAAATATGGGATAATAATACTAATTAACAAAACCAATATTTAAACAAGTAAAAATGAATAGTGGAATTTTTTAGATTGAATATTAAATTAGGAAGTCAGATTTTTGAATAACTGAACTTGAATGATTTGAATTTTTAAAAGAAATAATTAAATAAATATGGAATAATAATAATAATAATAATAATAATAAATATTTAAACAGATGAAAGTGAATAGTGGAATTTTTGAGACTGAATATTAAATTTGGAGGTTAGATTTTGAAGAATTGAATTTTAATGATTGAAATTTTTAAATAAATAAATATGGAATAATAATACTAATTAACAAAAATAATATTTAAACGAATAAAGGTGAATAGTGGAATTTTTGAGATGGAAAATTAAATTTAGACGTCGGATTTTCGAATAATTGGACTTTAATGAATGAAATTTTTAAAAGAAAATAAATAAATAAATATGAAATAATAATAATAATAATTAACAAACATAATGTTTAAACAAATAAATGGAATTTTTGAGATTGAAAATTTGAAGAGTAATTTAGAGATGAGATTTTGAATAGATGGAGTGAATTGAATAATAAAAATAATAATGATTGGATGGATAGTTACAAAAATAGGAATTTTGGAAGTTGAAATTGAATTTAGAGATATGAAAAATGGTTTAAGGATGGAATTTTTAAAAGCAAATAAATAAAATAATAATAATAACAAAATATTAAGGATTAAATAAATAAATGTAGAAATTGGAATTTCGGAAATTATAAATCGAATTTGGAGATCGGGATTTTGAAGAATTATTTAAAAACGGAAATAAATAAATAAATAAATAAATAATGAAAATAATGTTGATTAAATAAAGAAAAGTGAAAATTAGAATTTTGGAAATTAAAATTTTGAAAATTAGATTTAAAAGAAATAGGAGTTTCAAAATTTTATTTAAGGGTGGTATTTTAAAAATAAAATAAAAAAATAAATTTGGAATGTCGGGATTTTCGGAAGATTAAATTTAAAATTTTGAATCCTAGAATATTAAATTTAAAATCAAAACCTTAGAAAACTATTTTGAGAATTAAATTGAAAGAAAAATAAAATAAAATAAAATAAAGAATAATAATAATAATAATAATAATAACAATAATAATAATAAATAGATAAAAAAAATAGAGTATCGGATCATTGAACTTCAAGACTTAAAGTTTGATAAACTGAATTGACCTGACACCATTTATATTAAAACAAAAAAAAAAAAATCCAAAGGTTGCCATTAACTTATAAGTCTACCACTACCACCTTTCTCTCTCATACTAGCCAGCTAGTGCAGACCTAATGCATGGCTATCACCCAATCTAGTCAAGCTTTAGACCACACAATCCACAAATTCATCAAGCACTGCAACCTTACACGTCTTGTTGAGGTAGGGACAAGTTCTTGCAAAGCTTTCACTCTTCCTACTATCCTCTCTCTATGTAACTGCCCAACAACGCTGTGAGGGTCAGTGACTTGTCCACGCCAAGCACGCATCCTTGGCCGAGTAGCAGGTAGGTGTAGTGCAGCAATAATTCGGATAGGAGTTGGCTGGTCGTGAAAAGCTTGGTGGATCTGAGGAACGACGAGTCGAAATGAGAGAGACGGTGCATGTCCATATGCCGAAAATGAACCATCCAAATGCATCGACTCTCTCTCGCTCCTCCCTGAAAAAATTCTGGCATCAACGTCACCTTGAAAACCTCTCGTCACTTCCCGGCGCCACCTATGTCGTTGTAATCCCGGTCTCCAAGCTCAGGCCTAATGGAAAGACCGACTCTTGGAAGTCGCCTCCGACGAAGTGGATTGAGCCATCGCCTAAACTCAGCCGCAGCGCCATGGTAAAACCCATTACTACAATGTTAGGGTCGTGTCTAGGATAGGAGAGAATTGCGAGAATTTTGCTCCAAGAAGTCACTGGCGTAACCTTCAGGCAGGTTGGTGGCCATGGCTGATGAATGGACGGGAACAGAAAAAAGATTTTCCGGCGAGAAGCAAAGAAGAGATAAGGATGGTTTTCGGGTTTAGCAGAAAGGTCAAATGGTTGGAGAAAGAGGTCAAAAAGAGGTTATTCGATGAATCGGAAAGAGACATTTGAGAAAAGAAACAAAAATGAACCTGTGAAATCCACATTCAGATCAAAATAGGAGAGAAAAGCAATGCAACATTACATCCATACTCACATAATCAAACAATGCTTAGAATGTGCCAGAAAGAATGAAAATAATAATGATAATAATAATAATATAGAGTGACAAATAAGAATGAGCTCAAAAGCTACAGCAAACATACCTGGAAGTACTCCCCTTCAGTCGGAATCCCTGAGCTCTAGGCTGCTCTCCGTTTTCGCCTTCAAAACCTCCCATTTTTTCACCCGTCCGAGAGGCTCCTTCTTCCTTTTTTTTTTTTTTTTTTTTTTTTTTCCTTCTTCTTCTTTTTTTCTTCCCGCTCTTTTCATTCCCCACCCTCACCTACTCTCTGCATCCCGTCTAATCTGGCCGCCCCCATCAGCCTAATTCCCGGGGTGGTCAGAAGAGTAAACATAAAAAAAAAAAAAAAAAAAAAAAAAAAAAATCCTCTAGGAGGGGGGGGGGGGGGGGGGGGGGAGGGAGGGGGCTCTACACATTCCTTTATGCATTTCAAATTTTCAAACTAATACTTTGAACCAAGGATTTTTAAAATTCGTTTTCACATCTGCGAAAACAATTAAGTATATAGCTTTTAAGAATAATTTAACTAATTGGATTATTTTAAACCCTAATTTTCAAATTAAGTCTATTAAAGGAGAAAATTCCTTTCTTGATTACTCAACTCGTGAAATTTGCAGGGTTCACAAGACCATGGCCCCTAAAAAGAATACCCAAGTTTCTAACCAAAAATCCCAATCTTGGGGAGAAAAGCTTGAGCTTCATCTTCAAGGATTTTCTAGAAATCTTGAGAGGTTTTTGCTACTGCGAGCATGGCTTGTAACTGTTGTTTCTTGAGGAGAAATTGTGACATATCATCACTGGCTGAGGCTTGTGTGGGGTTCCTAAGGAAATATTGCTTAACTGCATCAATAGATGGATCATTTTTCAAGGCGTCCCACCATTTAGTTTTAAAGGTCCTTCCAATAGTTGGAAAGACTGTTGATTCATCTGCAATGATAATGTAGTCCTACTAGACTATCCAGGCAAGCCTAAATTTACTGAAAAAGAATAATAAAAGGGGAAAAGTTGAAAGTTCTCTGGGGATAACAAAAAAACTGTTGAATAGCTCAAAGCCATCCAGATGGGCTTAGGAAGAATCTTAATAGACGGACCAAAATAAGTCCACCAACTGTGGAACCAAAATAGGATAGAGGAAAGTTGATTCTTAGATGGAAAATAGAACATCCATGAATGATGGAAGTCCCTATTCTGGATCAAAAAAGCATTGAACCATGCTATTTGATAATCCCAATAATTGAAAATATTTGGTTTTGAAGGTTCAGAGAATTCCCTCAAAAAATTGGGATTTCCACCCCATTACTTAACAGTAAGAATCTTATAGATATGGCAAGTGGAAAATACCAAACCCAAATTGCTGAACTTATCAACGTTATACTTAATTTTAACAGAACAAGTTTCTACAAGGATTGTCTCATAAATTTCTCTTGTTTTTAAAAGATCACCAAATGGATAATGAAAATTTTCATGAAAAGCTTTTGCTGCAATCTCTCTGGGGTTTTCAGAGAAAAACTCTCTTTTAATAACCAAAAGAGATTGATTTAAATCATTTTGCCAATATCTTGATTTTGCTGAAATAGGTGTGGGGTTGGCAACTACCACAATTTGCTTATTTGAAAAAGAAGAGCTTGATGCTAATGCCTTTTGAGAAAGATTAGCCTTAGCAACTTGCTTGAAGGTCTGAGGCCCTGAAATAGTTGGGTATTGTGAAACCTTGACTAGATTAGCTGGATCCGAAGGATCATTATACAAAGTCATCATCTTGTTTGGCATAGGGTTAGAAGAATGAAGTCTTGCTTCTTCTTCAAGTTCAACTTGTTGACTCCATAGCATTTTATAGGGAGAAGGAGTTTAACTAGATTGGGTTTTCTGGTTAGGAGCTTGGGTATTCTTTTTAGGGGCCATGGTCTCGTGAACCCTGCAAATTTCACGAGTTGAGGAAATGAATTTTCTCCTTTAATAGACTTAATTTGAAAATTAGGGTTTAAAATAATCCAATCAATTAAATTATTCTTAAAAGCTATATACTTAATTGTTTTCGCAGATGTGAAAACGACTTTTAAAAATCCTTGGTTCAAAATATCAATTTGAAATTTTAAAATGCATAAAGGAATGCTTAAAATATCATTTATAATGAAATTATGAATGAGTTGGGTACCTAATATCTTAGGTGGAACATCTAATCCAACAAGATTAATTTCTTGATCACAAGGAGTGATGTCAACAACAGGATTAGCAAATTCAAAAAGAATTTCCTTATCAAAGAGCTTTGTTCTTATACCTTGGTTATCTATCCACATGGGATAAATAGAGCTTAAGAAGGGGATTCCTAAGAGGGCTTTCTCCTTAAGGTCTTTAACAAGGATGAAAGTTTGCTTAATACAGATGTCATGATTACGGATATGAACATTTGTTAATTTATACTTAATGGCAAGCCTTTTGCCATTGGCTCCAAATAGAGACTGATTAGTCTCTTCACATAAAGGAATAAGTACAAAACCTTCTTGACGGCAATTCTCAGTTGCACCTAAATCAATCAAAGCAATAATGTCAAAGACAAATTTATCTCTAACTACTATAGTAAGGGAGACTTCCCACCTTTGGAAGATAACCCTACTAACAGTATTCAAAAAAGCATCTGTCTCATCATCATTAACTTGTGAAGATTCTGGAACATCTACAAGGTTTTCCTGGTTGACAATTCTATTGATTTGTCCTTAGAGGTTGTTTGAAAATTTAAAATGTTTTAAAATATGTTTTGAAAAAAAATATATGTATAGGGATTTGTTTTTAACCTTTCCTAATATTTGTATAATTATTTTTTAAAACAATTCTTTTGATTTAAACAATTTTTTCTTACATTGTTAAAAGTATTTTTTTGTTTTTTTTTATATTTTGAATAGAAAATTGTTATGAAAAAAAATGTATATATATGTTAAATTATTTTTAAATAGATGAAGATAATATTGATTTTAAAAATTTGTGGTTACTTTATATATATATATATATATATATATATATATTCATATTAATGATTTAAAACTTATTTTTCCCAAAAATAAATGTCACTACCAATTAACTAAAATATTTGTCTCAAATTAGCTATGAGGTGGGAGGAGACGGTTTTCATTGATTCCATTTGCATTTATTTCTCGCCTCCGAATTTCCAAACATATTAATGGATTTCACCTACTAAAAAATAAATGGACAATTCATTAATAAATGAAAACCTATTCTAATTAATGGATTTTACTTGTAATGTCATAAATATCAATTAATAAAATAATAATAATAAATCTAAAAAATGAAATATTTAGGTGGAGAGTCGAGTTGTCAATTAATATTTATGACAAGATAAATATAATAAGTATTTTAAGGAAATATTTGATGATTCGATAAAAGGTTGATGTATTTTAAATAAAAGAAGATAATTTTTTATTTAAAAAATTTGGGATTTTTTTATTTATTACGGAATCAAAACCCACTTTTTTCTATTTAGAAATTAATTTATTATAATCCTAAAAAGTGTCACTATCCAACGCTAGGGTGCCATATTTAGTGAATTTTTTGTTTGGATTTTGTCATTTTCATTTGACAAAATCGGGGTGAATTTTGTGGTCATAGATAGACGTGCTTCTCTATATATTTAATGAGTGTTAGATATATAGGTATGAATAGAGGAGAGACTAAATGATAGTAAGATTTAGATGGAAAAGCTTTTAAGTTATGTTTGGTTTTCGAAAAATATTAAAAAAAGAAAAAAATATTAAAGAAAATTATTTTTTCATGTTTGGTTTCAACATGAAAAATGGGAGTGAAAATCAAATCTAATTAAAATTAGATAAAAACTTATACATTTTAAAATTATTTAATTTTTATATAAAAGAGGAAAAATAAAATAAATAAGTTTGAAGTAGCATATAAAATATTTTATTGATTTTAAATCTGTTTTTTATTTTTTTTATTTTTTATTTCCTTTTACTTTTTTTATATATTTTTTTTCTTGGCATTTTTCCTCATATTTTTAGAGAACCAAATATAGTCTTAGTAATTATAGGGAAGGAATCATGGGGAATTTGATGGAAAAGACATAGAGAGAAAGCAATTGCTCTACTCGGTCTCTTTAAGGTGGTAGCAATATTGGAATTACTCGAGAGTTTCTAAAAAAAATAGTAGGTATTTGAAAATATTTGAAAATTGTTTTAGAAAATATGGCCAAACAGGTCCTTGTGTTCTTAAAAATCCTTATTAAAAATTTAAAATTTTGAGATAATAATTTTTTTTTTAATACTTTAATTTTTCAAACAATTTTTAAAAACTATCATATTTTAAAAATAAGGCTCTAAAAATTCTTATATTTTATGTTAAAATTATTATTATTACTGTTTTTAAAAAACATAAATGAAGAAGTATATCTTAACAATTTCTAATTCGTATCTAAATCATATTAAGTTATTAAATCAATCTATCGAAGGATGTCTTAGATAGTATCGAAAACATGGAGTGAATGTCATTTTCATTGTTGACAAAAGCATATGAACTTGACAAGACCTACCACATGAAAACAGATATCCATGTTCGCACTTTAAAGCCTTCAACTCCGGGCTACGATGGAAAGATGATAAAAAAAAAAAAAGAAAAAAAAGATGGGTGAATGAACTACTCCCAAATATATCGAGGTTTGAAAATGATTTTAAAAATAATTAAAAACATGATGAATTGTTTGGTAACGATTTGAAAATTTTGATGAGGGTTCAAAATATCTTTTAATATTTGAAAATGGTGTTTTTTTTTTTTTTTTTTTACTAAAATCAAGAATATGTTTATTAAGGTTCTTGAAAACAATTTTTGACCGTAGAATATAAAGTTAGAAAAGTGTTTTAAATGGAAACTTTATTTTAAAAAAAATTATTTTGTATCATTTGTTAATAGTGTTTCTATTAGAACAGTTTTTAAAAGAATCATTTTTTCCAATATTTAGTTTTTAAAAAAATAAAAAAATAATAATAATAATAAATATATATATTTAAAGTTGATAAATTATATTTACATATTTTTTTTAAAAAAAATATTTCATTTAACAAATTATTTTCATCTCTTGGTTTGATTGGTGCTTAATTATTTATTGAGACCATCATTATAATTTTTAAATGCATGAGCCTCAAAACTCTAATCCCTTGTTTGATAACTGTTTTTAAGAATAATTTTCTATTTTTCAGAAACAAGAAACTACTTTCTATTTTTTTTATAGCAAAAAATAAAAAATATGGTATTTTCAAAGAATATCTTTTAATTGTTTTTACTTTTTTTTTATAGTTGTTTTAAAAAATAATTATATAAATGTATATAATGATTAAAAATAAATTTATAGATATATAATTATTTTTAAAATATATTTAAAAATATTAAAAATATGTTAAAAACATCTTAAGTTATTAAATAGATTTTTGTTTTATAAAATATCATATAATAATTTTAAAAAATTATTCTTGAAAACTATTTTTTAGAACTGTTTTAATTACCAAACAAACCTTAATTTGTTTTTTTCTTGTTCTTGTGCTCAATTAATTCAACCTCACAAATTGTTTGGTAAGTAAGAAAATGGGAAAGAAAGATACCGTGAAATTCATGCAAAGAGGTGAGAATCAAGTGGGATATCCTCTTGGCAAGTGGCTCATTATCCACATGCCATCTACAAGCCTATTGCCCAAACCACAATAATTAAATAAAAATAAAATAAAATAAAAAACCTAATACCCATTTGAGAGTAGTGACAATCTTTTTTTATTTTTTATTAAAAAAATAATATCAATTTATACTAAATAATGTTTTGACATCCAAATCAAACCGATCAATCCAATCGATAATTACTAGGCTTAAATGTCAAATATATAATATAAAAACTCATACAAATACATATGATTGTCATAGAAAAACCGATTTGATCTCAATAATATTTTAAGGGTGATATTATTATAAAAAATTTTAAAATTACTTAAAATAATTCTTTAATTAACACAATATATATTTTTATGTTTAATCTAAATACCAAATTATTCTCCATAAAAACAATCCTAATAGAAGTGTCATTGAAAATTAAGCTTTTACTAGGATCATTAACAAACAAGCCTTTAAACCAGTGTTTGTTCTTTTGAAGGATTGATATTGCATTAATTGAACCTCCATAACTGATAAGTTCTTTTTGCGTACCAAAATCTTGTTCATTAATTAATTATACAAGAAAGTCTTTCACAACATCTATTTCCACGAGTGAAAAATTGACAACAACTTTGATGGAACATTTGGGGTTAATTTATTCAAGTATGAAGCATGCTTGTTTGGCAAGTGAGAAAATGAGAGATGATATGAGCACCATAGAGTCCATGCAAACAAGTGAAGGTGACAAGTGTAATATCCTCTTCGCCACTTGCTCATGTTCCTCATGACACCTCTCTCTCTCTCTCTCTCTCTCTCTCTCTGCCCCTGTTTTGCTCATCTCTGTGGACCCTAATGTAGCTCTTAGCTGGTGATGTCACGTTTTTTGTTGTTGTTGGTTTTTTTTTTTTTTTAATATTTTTTTTTTCTCTTCTACATTTTTAACCCACCTTTGATACCCAAATGATATATTTTTAGTATTTTTATTATAAAAATATTAATAATTTGTGAAAATTATTTATCAAAAACAACAAAAATATGATGCAATTTTTCAATTAGGTAAAAATAAATTTATACATTATGCTATCTCAAAAAAATCTACTAAAAATATTGATAAAAAAGATTGAAGTTGTTTAAATAATTAGTTTCGAGAATAGTTTTTTATTTTTTAGAAAAAAAAATAAGAAAACATGTTTTTCAATTAAAAATTATTTTTTGTTTTTTATTTTTAATAATAGAAAATATAGTGTTTTTAAATAATATCTTTTAATTATTTAAAAATAATAATTATATAAATATGTAAAATAATTAATAAAGAATATTTTTTTAAACATATTTAAAAAGATTAAAAATAGGTTAAAAATATTTTTAGATATTAAACAAACATTTATTTCACAAATCATCATAAAACTGTTTTAAAAATTAAAACAATTACCAAACATGTCAAAAAAAAATTTAATTTTTAAAAATAATTTTACTTTGAATGTTTCTTTTCAAATAATTTAAATCTTTTAAATGTGTGAAATAATTTTTATTGAAATATTCAAATAATATAAATTTTAAAATAATTAATAAAAAATATTATAAATTATATAATTGGTCTCAATCAAATGCCTGAAAGAAAAAAGAAAAAAAATTGGTTGAACTAGTTGGTAGATAGGAAATAATCAAATAACCAACTTTTTTTTTTCAAATTAGGGCACAAATTTCAATATCCATGAAAAATGTGAATAAAGAAATAGAATAAGAAATTAAGATAAAAATAAATATTTTAAAATTCAAATGAAAAATATTTTCCTTACAATCTTCTCTTTTTAAATTGCAAAGTACTTTTTTCAATTGAAAAAAATTATTTTCATATAAAAATACTTATAAATGAAACTCTTTAAAAATAATTTAAATTTTATGTATTGATAAAATATAATATAGTATCTATCTCATTAAAAGATAATACTTGAATCGTCAAAATAATATGACAAAAAAATATATGAAATATTAATTATTTTTAAATAATTATTTAAAATTTATATTTATAAATTTAAGTTCACATTTTTTTATTTTTTTATATGAAAGTATGAAAACACATTTTTCCGATTTTGTCGGAAATCTAAATAAATAGATAGATGTTTTTCAAAAATTATATGATAATGTCTAAAACATAATAATTATTTTTATAATTTTTAAATTACCGAAATTTTCAAAAAAGAAAAAAGAAAAAAAGAAAGGTGATGTGATTTTAATGAAAAGGGATCCGCTATAAATAGACACAAAAACCATTCAGTGGATCCCAAAGCCCCTGTCCCTCCTCTCTTCCTTCCCTTCTGTGGAGGAAACTGAACCTAAGGCCAAAAGCCTCAGCAGCTGAAACCTCTCTCTGTCTCAAGAACAAATGGCTCTCCAACTCAATCACCTCTCCTTCCAATTCCACAAGTTCCCTTCCTTTTCTCTCCCTCCAATGGCCAGCATCAGATCTCCCACCGTCTTCATGGCCTCCACTCTCCGCTCTGGCTCCAAGTCAGTCTCTTTTCTGCTCCTCTATTCTGCTGTTTTAATGGATCTTCTCATTCCTTCTTGTTCACCTCCTGTTTTTGGATCTGGGTTTCTGTTTTTTCCCTCTAATTTGGTCTCTGAATGCATTAATTCTTCATGGGTTGTCGTTATCTCGTTGTTTTCTTTCTGGGTTTTCTGCTTTTTTTTCCCCTCTAATTTGGGTTGGAGCTGCATTGATTTTTCATGGGTTTCCGAATCTTGCTGTTTTGTTATCTGGGTTTTCTGTTTTTAATCTTCTAATTGTGTTCATTGAGATGTGTTTGGTGTTGATTTTCCTGGTGGGGTTTTTCCTTTTTGTTATTGATTTTGTTTCTTAAATGTTTTTTTTTTCTCGCTCGGGTTTTCTGCTTTTCTTCCCAAACTTGGACAATTTGAGCTGGGTTTCATTAATTTTTCAAAAATATGTATTTTTTTTTTTGGGTTTGATTCATGCTCATGCATGTTACCAGAAATCTGTGCAGTTTGAGGAATTCACAGTCCTAGTTTATGTACCGGCATATTCTCGTTCGGAAATTCATGTTCTCTTGCTTTCATTCATATGATTTTTCAAACAGTTTTGATTCCTAAAATGTGTTTATGCATTCACTTGATTTCATCACATGAATAAATCTGTGTTTTTATTTGAATTTATAGCCCGGATGCATTTAACTCAGATGACGATTGCTGATGTGTTGCCTTTGTTTCTTCCAGTTTCTTCACTTTGCCCTCTTTCTTATTTTCAATTTGGCAGATGGAATTGTCTACTTTATTACGTGTTTCTGTTTGTGGTTTCTGGTCTATGTTTGTGGGCGGTTTACTGTTTCTCTTTGTCATTTTTCAGTTTGGTGGGGAAGGGGTGCTTGGGATATTTCTTGGTACTCATATTATAATTTGAGAACAGCACCAAATCATCACTGTGAATGAATTGGTTGTTTAATTGTTGAGATTTGGTTTTGATTTTTTTAAGTGCTTTTGTGTTAGCTGGATAGTCTCGATTGACTCATCTAATTTCTTTAGTTCTTAGTTCATGCATGCCTGATTTTTGTATGTCTTATTCATACATATTTATATTTTATTCTTAGTGGAAAAGCCTGGAAGAACTCGTCTTCTGAACAACTTTTAGTAATGACTGAGTTGAGTTCTGCAGCTTTTTTCTTTTCTTTTCCTTTTTTTTCAATGTAGTTTGGGTCATTTTCTGGCTGGTAAAAAATTCAGGGACTGCAAAGTCGTCCAATTTTGGTTTCTTGCGGGTTGCGTCGGTGCAACTTGCTAGTGGTTTTTCTTTACACCTGGAGGCTTGTCGGTGCATGCTTGCTTGCTTTTGTGTCGAAGAGGCGTTATGCTCTAGGCTGAGTTCATGGGTTTTTGTTTGGTAGTTCAATTGAATTAACATGTTCACGTGGGATTTTGTTTTAAGGTGTTAACTTCTACTTCATTTCCGTTTCCATTTCCTGAGTTTGTCCAATTCCAAGTATAAACCATATAAAAAAACGCTCATAAGTTCAAATTTTCTTATAAAAAATTCATGTAATATACTTAAGAGTCCGTTTAGTAGTGATTTTTGGAAGTGTTTTTAATATTTTTAATACTTGAAAATTTTTATCATTCGGTGTTATAAATGCTAAAAACACTTTCTAGAATCACTCCCAAACGCGCTTTTACTTGTATTATTTCAATTTGTTTATTGCGATGTTTTTTTAATGGGCTGATGATGATTTGAACACATTTGAATTTCGTACTGAGCAGGCTGATCAATGAAATTGCATTGCTTGCATTAGTTTTTTAGGTGGTGGATCTTTGACCTTTTTTCAAATTTTTAGAAGTGTTTCCTAAATTTTGCCAAACACTTTATTTATTTTCAAAAACACTTTTTAGATTAATAATGTTTTTTAAAACCACTTCCAAATAGACTTTTCGAATACGTTTGACAATGTTTTTATTTGAAGTGTTTTCTCTAGAGGTGTTTTTAGGAAAATCACCTATCAAATATTTTTCCAGAAAATATTACAAGTGATTTTTAAGATTTCTAAAAATGCTTCCTAAATTTTACTAAATACCCAATGTTTTTTTAAAAGCACTTTTTAGGTTAAAAGCAGTTCTTAAAATCACTACCAAATGAACTCTTAGTGAGCTATTCCCATTCTGATCAATATTTGGGATGGAAATCAAGATTATTTAATTCATGGGCTGCCATTAGAAGGATCACACATTAGTATTAAGCCAATGAAGGATATCTATGCATTTGACCAACCATTTTTTACTAATATTAGTCATGGTAAAAGTGATTTCTCTGATGGTATATGAAGAAATGGCAACTTGCTTTAAACAAGTTGTTATCTCATCCATGGCATGGGCAAGGATCTAAGTGATTTGGGCATGGTTTGAATCTTATGTGAGTCTAAGAGGATCATATTTGGTGCTTTTGGGATTTCACTAGAGCCACCACGAATATTTATAGATTAGATGACTTATTCCTTTCATGATTATGTATTAGATGACCTATAAAAAAAAGATTATGTATTAGAAGCCCAACAGTGTCATTATAGCTAATTTGATAGCTTAGAACTTTAGATGTCTTTGAGTCCGTGCAAATCAATCTTGTGTGTGATGTGATGGAGGAACATTGGGTGGTTTGGTAGGAATTCCATCCATGGAAAATCAAGCATCTTTATCCTCATCGTCTTTCTTAAGCAACACATTTTGTGTAAGAGTAAACAGTGGCAAGGAGGAAATACCCTTAGAAGAGCATACCAAATATCAATGTTAAAAATTACAGATTTTGGTTGCCACTTTTCACTTTATTTTTCAAAAAACATAAACATTTCATGGATTTACCCATTAAAAGTAGCCATATTATCATCATTGGCCACCTACCGAGCCCTTAGAAAAGTATTCTATCCATCATAAGCTGGCTGCTTGGTTAAGATGCAGCTTTACACCCCTTTGGTTGACAATAAATTCCTCCAAGGGAGGCTACGTCTTTTCTATGATCTTCTTGTGCTAGCTGGTGTATTCAAAGTGTTCTCTGAATTTGGCATGACTGAAACATTGAAGATTGAGAGATTAATTTCCATGATGTCAGTGTAGAACAAAAATGGGCCCTCCTATCGGGGCTAAAATTTGGCATAATCATTTGAATTCAAGGATTGCTGGACTGATTTTGATCATATGATAGGAGAATGATCTCGACTATGTTGGGAGATGCATTGTCATTTGATTTTGAAATTTATTCTTTTGCATTTATAAGAGCATGTTTGGAACTTTGGATCAGTTATCATGTACATGAGATCCCTTATATATGCTGCAATGTATTATACTTGTAATATGGCAGTGTCTGAACCTTTTGAAAAACCAAACATCTGAACAGTAAGTACCTAATCTAAATCTCTTCTGGTTAATGCAGGGAGGTTGAGAATCTCAAGAAGCCTTTTAGCCCTCCTCGGGAGGTTCATGTTCAAGTGACCCACTCCATGCCACCCCAAAAGATTGAGATCTTCAAATCCATGGAGAATTGGGCTGAGCAGAACATTTTGGTTCACCTGAAGCCAGTTGAGAAATCTTGGCAACCACAGGATTTTCTACCAGATCCTGCTTCTGATGGATTCCATGAACAAGTCAAGGAACTAAGGGAGAGGGCAAAGGAGCTTCCAGATGATTACTTCGTTGTTTTGGTTGGAGATATGATCACTGAAGAAGCCCTTCCAACTTACCAAACAATGCTTAATACCTTGGATGGGGTTCGGGATGAAACAGGTGCAAGCCTCACCTCTTGGGCAATTTGGACAAGGGCATGGACTGCAGAAGAGAACAGGCATGGTGACCTTCTCAACAAGTACCTATATCTGTCTGGACGAGTAGACATGAGACAAATTGAGAAGACAATTCAATATTTGATTGGATCAGGAATGGTAAGTTCCTTCACATGAACATTTGAAAGGTTTTATCTCTAAACTACTTTAAGCAGTTAAACTTTGCAAAAATTTTGAAATGAGGAAATGATGGGAGGCTTGGTAAGTGGTATGGTGGGATCCCGGATAAGGTTGCATGAGCAAAATTTTCATGCTGCTCCAACTGTATCCTGGATCAAGATTAAGACGTGTTTGACAGTGGAAGATATTGAATCAAGATCTTGGCTGGATCTGAAGGATATCCTCAATGTCTTCTAGTCCATTCATTTGCATATTCATGAAAACACTTCTGAAGCTTAAAATGATTAGATAGTTATTTACATCCAACTTTTTCCTTGCGAAGATGCCCTCTAAATAATATTTTCTTCTGTTGGTGGTATGTTTTACTTCTGGCAGTTGTTCCATGTCCTTTTGTTCATTTTGTTTGGAGCAGATGTTACATAATCCATTGATAGCAGAGGGGTTTAAATCACCAAAATGAAGGGATATATATCTATTTTGTGATTTTTGTTCCTGTGGAAGTTCTGAATTTGATTTCTTATCCTCCATCATTTTATAGGATCCACGGACAGAGAATAGTCCCTACCTCGGGTTCATCTACACTTCATTCCAAGAAAGGGCGACATTCATCTCCCATGGCAACACTGCCAGGCATGCCAAGGAGCATGGGGATATGAAGTTGGCTCAAATATGTGGTACAATTGCCTCAGATGAGAAGCGCCATGAAACTGCCTACACCAAGATAGTCGAAAAGCTCTTTGAGATTGATCCTGATGGAACTGTAATGGCTTTTGCTGACATGATGAGGAAGAAAATCTCTATGCCTGCTCACCTGATGTATGATGGCCGTGATGACAACCTCTTTGATCACTTCTCAGCAGTAGCCCAGCGGCTGGGAGTCTACACTGCCAAGGACTACGCCGACATACTGGAATTCTTGGTGGGCAGGTGGAATGTGGAGAAGCTCACTGGACTCTCTGGTGACGGGCGAAAAGCACAGGACTATGTTTGCGGGTTAGCCCCAAGATTCAGAAAGCTGGAGGAAAGAGCGCAAGGAAGAGCTAAGGAAGCACTCACCATTCCTTTCAGCTGGATTTTTGACAGAGAAGTGAAGCTGTGAGAGCCAGGTCAGGCATACAGTCTCCATCGAATCCTCCCCCCCCGCTTCTTACACAGAACACAAACAGAGGTAGAAGTTTCCCAGTTGCATTTTCGTCTGCTATTCCAATTTCGCTTTGTTGAAGGGTTGTAGATACAGTTGTTTTCAGTTGCATGGTTGTTGTCACCGAGTAGATCTTCTCCTACAGGGGGCAGTTATCGGTTCTTTTTTTCTTTGTTTCTTTTTCAAGTTCTATGTTCTGAATGGTCCCCTTATGTACAAGTTTGTGTTCATCCAATAGTAAGTAGTAAGTCTTTGGTCCTTTGTTGTCCTTTTGAGTGTAAGTGAAACGATGTTTCCCTTCTCTATTGCAATTTTGATGATCAATCCCATGCGCTGCAACTTGATCATTTTTTTGGGGTTTTAGAAATCTGGGTTTTGGTGGATGGTATGCTTAAAAGTTTATGAAACCCAGATTGTGTGTGGATGTTTCTGCAGAAAGAGTGAAAGATACATGGAGATCTTGAACTGGGCACTCAGGTCTGAGTGCTTCTTGTTATGTCTTGTTAAACTAAAAACATTTTCAGCTAAATGGCTCCCACAAGTGTTATTTGAAACAACCATGAATACAGATTTCATTTTGAAGGTCAAATAAATCCTGTTTGGATGAAGGAATTTAAAAAGATTTTTATGATGCAAAATCATATGCTGAGAAAATTATTAGGGTTAGATAGATAACCTAGGCTCACCTCAAGAAGAGAATTATTACACCTCTATTAAAGTTTGGTGTAAATTTACTTAAATTTTGTTAATTAGCATTCTTATAAATCTATTTTATTTTATTTTTAAAGAGATTCTAAGTAAAATTATTTTAGAGACAGTGTTTAACAATTCTCTAAAAATTTAATTTTATTCTTTAAAAGTTTTTATGGATAAAATTTGAAATCTATGATGACTTAATGTCTTTATATTAAATTTAAGGGGTTTCAATGAAATTAATCATTTTATTTAGGATTGCAACTTGATCGGATTAAAAGGTAGCGCCTAACTCGGGTTTTTAAAAAAAAAATTAAAATAAGCATTTTTATTTAAATAAAATAATCATTGCAAAACTATAAAACATATCATACTACTAAACACAAGTATCAACTATAACCTCAAGTTCAAATGCTTTTCAATATCTATAAATTTAAATTTCAAATACTTTTCTAATTCCAATTTGAACAAAAATTGAATGAAAATATTTCCTAAACTTGGTTATGTTTGGTTCAAAAAGCTTAGTAAAGAAAAATAATTTTTTTTGTTTGGTAAAAAAAATAAAATAAACATAATTAAAATTAGTTAAAAATTAATATATTTTATAATTATTTAATTTTTATATCAATGACTTAAAATAAATTAAAATAAATATAATTTTTATATAATTGAAGTAAACAAATACTTTTTGCTTTTTATATTTTTTTTCTCCATTTATCCATTTTTCACTTTTATAATTCAAACAGACTAATAAAATTAAAAAATAATAAATAAATAATTAGTTTGGCTTCCATGAGTTGGTAATGCCCTTAACCCACACACCAGTGGATTACCCAATTTACATATCGGTGGAGAGATTAATCTATATCATTTATTTCGTCATTTCAATTTCAATCTTACATTTTTCCTCCATATCTATTTTCCCTTATTTTCTCGACAATCAAACATAGTCTGTTTCACTTCTTAATCTTTTGTTCAAAATAATTGAATTAAGATATATATAAACCAGACAACGATTGCCTCCCAAATAAACAAAAATTTTCTAAATTTTTATTTTATTAAAAATCGAAGAAAAAAATAATGTGAAAAACCTAATCTTAAAAGAAAAAAATGCATTCGCATTAAATCGGTAGGTAAATCTACCTCAATCTTTATTTTTATTTTTATTTTTAAAAAATCAAGTGGAGAAATGAAAATCGAATGTAGCGACTTGTTCGAGGCCATGATCAAAATAAGAATGATTGACAGGCACGGAGAATCGCCATTTTTCCTTATCGCCAACCTTCAAGGCAAATTGCGTCATTTCTCTTTTATTCGACGCCCTTGCTCTGCTAATTGGCTTCAAAGTAAAAAAACACTACACATCTACAAACACTGAATGACAAGAAAACAAAAAGAAAAAAACCTCCAAATCTCAAAGAAAAGTGAAACCCTAACCCTAACCCTAACCCTAGAGATGGAAGAGAAGAACGCGTACAACCAAAGGGCAAACTCCGCTATATTTATAGATGAGAAGCGAAACCCTAACTAGGTCTGAAATGACAAAACTACCCATCTAGAGTAAAGAATGCGGGCCAAGCCCATTCCATTAGACAATCAAGTGGGCCAGACTAATGTTGAATTTGGGCTGAAATGGACTTGGTCATTATTTTCTTCCCCTCTCCCCTCTCTCCCCATCAAAAAAATATACAACATGATTCTTATTTTCTTGTTTTCTTTGTTAATAGATTCTATACCGGTCTAATGTACATTATTGGCTCATTACCTACTAACAAATGCTCTAAGCCCACTAACCAGCTACGGCATAAGCTCGTGTTAGGGCTTTAACACAAGTTAGCTTAGGAAAGTTAATTATTATTCCAATGTAATTGAATTTTATATTTGAGAATGTATTTTAAAAATATTCTAAAAAATTTTCCTTCCCACATCAAATTTGGGAAAAAACATGGATCTCTATACTTCTTTAAAAATGTTAATAAATTACATTTAAAAATATGGAATCATGGTTAGAGCTTGATCTAAACCTCCCAAAAATTAAGTTTGACCTTCAAATGTTGTTTTTTCTTTTTAACATTTGAGAACATCCCGAGAATAGGATAACAACATTACCTAATAACTTAAGCTTTATATTAAAAACAAAATGCTATTTGACATATTCTATGCCATTGAAATTGCAAATTTGCATTATCTGTCATATATCTGTTCAAAGGAGCAATTCGAAATGCATTCAACATTAACAAATAAATGAAAACTAATAAAACTGTAAACCAAAGCTAATAACAAGATTTATTAAAAGTTTAAGTTGTTCTTACTTCCTAGGTATTCAAATACAAAAGAGGGTGTGTTTCTCATAGAACAAAACAGCTTGCCATTGTGTGCTTTATTACAAGAATGAAAGGGAGTATACATGAATAAGATCAGGCCTTGGGTGCATCCTCTTTCATGGCTTTCTCCTCCTCAAACTTGTTGATAGCTACCTGGATTTCATCTGTGCCTCCAACAGCTCTCATGGTGTAGATATACACCCCAACGACAAATGCTGTCAAGCCACCAGCAACAATGCCGTTCTTGCCCTTAGTTGTGAGACCACTGAATCCAGCCATTTTTCTGTGCCTTCAACCAAATCAGGCAAGTGAGATTATTGGATTAATATGCTGTCAAAAAACAAGAAATGCCAGCTAGGTTGGTGACAGGAGCAAACTAGTTTGGAAGTAGATTTGTGGCTGCAAAATTAAATTTGAATATGGATCATGGTTTCTCATACGCAACAGAATCAACTGGAATATTGAAATTCTATGAACAGAAACCACTAAATATTTCCATACAACAGCATAATCAGAGTTCTTTCTGATCAAGGATGCTTCAGAGAAATAAAACTAGTGAGCCACCATTAAGATATACCTAGCTGCTAGCATGTTTTATTCTGTCTCCAGCCATCATTACTAAATGTTGAATGTTCTTATGGCACAACTGTACAAGGGTTCATGTCAGTGACCATAAACTTTAACATGTACACTAAGGAACACATGCGTACAGACTATTCTATGCAAAGCAAAATTACAATAATAGGACTTCTATGTCAATCAAATTACAAATGTATTAAAACTCAAACAAGTGCACAAAGTGGTGGAGGAGGTTCCTTGCAATACAATGTATTGATAGATGAGCTAGATAACTTGAGGGGAAGAGAAGTAAAAGCAACCCACCACAACAATAGCAATCTTTTATCAACACACATCCAATTGATGTAGAAGTCTGCAATTTTGGTTCCTTACAATTCCAGTAGAATAATTGCCAACCCAAAAATGTAAACTATATATCTAATGAGAACCAAAACAGAGTTGGAAAACTCGTCTTTGGTAGCTTAGTAACTATGTTTTAATTAGATGTTTTTTAATTGTATGTTCTAGAAAAGAAGCAAGTAATGTGCTCTAACTATATAAATTTTGAATAAATACCCAAAAAACAAGAAAAACAAGTGCAGCCTATATAAGATTTTGTTAAAAAATGAAGTTCAATCTCCACTTCATGTCCCACTTGTGTGTGTACTGTTTCAAAGTTCTTTATTCAAGAACCTCTCTTTGTTTTTGAGAAATGAGTTTGGAGATGGCTACCCCATATAATTTGATATTCAAGCAAAAGCTAAGAAAATGAAATGGCCACTTCAGTAAAAAACCAGTTTTAACAAGTTGCTCCACATGAACTGTGTGTGTGTTCAAGTTCTTTGTTCAACCCAGCAAATCTAAAGAAAATTTTAAAAGCCATCTTGGGTCTTAATGACATTAAGGGCATGGGGAACTAAAAACTGGATGATCAATGCATTGGCAAGCTTATGCTACCATGAAGCCTTCAAAAATCCGATCCTTTCCTAAAAATTGAGAAGCTGGTGACAAGCCAAAGACACATCATAATCTCTTTCTTTAGAAGGAAAAATTTAAAAGCAGCTGGAAAAACATATTTACAAAGCACAAACCAACTAAAATATGACTTCATGTCATAGAACAAGATTCACATTCCTTCAGTTTTCTTGTTTTCTGACAAGAAAATCAATTCAACCAAACTGAAAAAGGGCAAAAACCCATGTAAACAAATATTATAATACAGCAAAAAATAAAGGATGAGAAGGATCTAACAACTAAATGTAACCTTGCTTAGCACAAGGACTTGTGTTTCTCGACTTTGAGAAAGGAATTTCTGAATCCTAAAAGACATAATCATATCATACTCATAGTCAACCTAACAATCATTGGAAAACAAAACTGCAAAGAGAAAAGAACTAACAAGAATCAATTGCTAATCCTAAAGGTAACGCAAATCACTCCACTAATTTGGTCTATGAATTTGTTATATTTAAATCCCATGATATTATGATAAATTGCATAACATCGTCAATTCGTCCTCATTTCTAATTTCATAACTAGCACAGTAAGCATCAAAGTTGCTCCGTACAGCAATTATCTAAACCAAACTCAAATGCAAATATGAAAACAATTACAGTGAAAAAGGATAGATATAAAACATTATATCCAAAGAATCCACAAACCCGAATAAATTTTATAACAAAGTACTAACTCTATAGCCACATCAATCATTCAATTCCATCTCTAATCGCCGGAAACCACCAGATCACATTTCCTCAACACAGCACCGAATCAAACCCACAAAAGAACATGGTAAGCACAAAAGAACATAACTCAGAACCAGAACAAGTAGCTCTGTGTAAACAAGAACCAAATTAGAATCAGTTGGTCGCTGAGAAAATTTCAGAAAATAAAACAAATCAAAATTTTAAATCCAGACTACTGCTTGGCAGCCGAGAAGATTAAGCTAAAGAATACCTACGAAAACAAACCAAAAATTTTGAATGCTAGGATATATCATCAATCGAAGTACTTGGCTAAGTTGAACTGGGGGTTTCTCTTTTGAATCTTTAACAAAAAAATAAAAATAAAAATATAATCAGACCATATAGACTCTGAATATCATTTTGTTCCCTTCTCCTCCATTTTCTGAGCAACCAAACGGAGGAAATTCAAAAAAAAAAAAAAAATTGGCACCATTCAGGATCTGATAAAAAACTGGCAAACCTAATAAAAACAGAACAAAAAAGCTCGATATATTCTTTTCACTTTCCTCGATTTTCTCGTAAACTAAACAGGAGGGTTAGGGTTAGAAATATACCTGAAATTGTGGTCTTTGAGTTCAAAACCCTACTTAAAACCCTAGAGCTGTGATCTGGTATTTCTGACAATTCTGAGAGAGGATGCTGGTCCTAACGCGCGCGCATGTTGACGAGAACTAACAAGTTGTTGGGTTGCTTGGCCCAGGAACAAGCCCGTCGCTTAATTTAGGGAAAACGAGCCCATTTGCTTAATTTTAATAGTGAAATTAGAGCTCTATTCGATAAATGTTTTCGAAAACAGTTTTTGAGAATAAATTTTTGAAACCATTCTTAAATTTTGTAGCACAAAAATCTATTTAGGAATCTAAAATATTTTTAACATGTTTTCTATATTTTTAAATATATTTTAAAAATAACTTTTATATATGATACTTTATTTTTAATCACTTTTCATATTTATTAATTATTTTTTAAAATAAGTGAAAATAACTAAAAACAATTATAAGATGTTTTTTTTTTTAAATATCATGTTTTTTGCTTTCTGAATATGCTTTTATATTTTTTTGTTTTGGAAAATAGAAAACTATTTTTAAAAATAATTTTCAACCAGATTCATGAAATATAATTAGATGAATTTCACAAATTAATAAAAAAAAATATTTGTAACATATAACATTGTTCAAATAGTTATAAAAACATGCATTCATATTATTTTGTAGAAGTATTAAAATTTGAAGAAAAAAAAATTAAACCTTGCCTAATTACACCAATTTTCAATAATTAGTTTGTAGCTTATGAATTAGAATCATTTTGTGATCGATGATAAGTCAATAATTGTTTGAAATAAGTCATTTTGGTGAGTTTGTCGTTAGTAATATCGAAGTAAAACATGTTTCTTGATTGATGTGGATAAAGAAATATTGTGATTTTATATCATTTTTCTCTTATAGGTTTTTGTCAAATATATATGAGTTGTATCATAGAGAGTTACTTTGAATTATCTCAAGGTAAGCGTTTTATATGAGACAAATCATAAAGAAAAGAAAAGTAAAATGAGATCTATTATATTATAAGATATATAAGTCGTATTTGGTTGATTGAATATAACATGAGATAGTATAAAAAATTGGATAATATATCTTATTCAATGTTTAATTGATAGTAGGATATACGTTCAATCAAACATATGATAGAATAGGTGATAGATCACATTATTCGCATTCTATTTTATGTCTCTTCTATATATAAATTTTAAGTTTATAGCAATGGAAATGATACCTTAGGATATGGATTTCCTATCCGATAGAAAATGATATTCTAAGTTTTATATATATATATATATATATATATATATATATATATATATCCTATCTTATCATTCTCGTTTATCAATTGTAGTCATAGTACCTTAAGATATCATATCTATCAAATGCATATGATATATTAGAATATACATATTTTATCGATCCAATCTGTCTTATCATCTAAACGTAGTCATAATGCATTAACATGATTATTAAGATTCAACTCAACTCTTCCATTCCACTTCTTAAAAAGGAGTTTATACCATCTGAGAATAATATTCCCATATGATGATCACATGTAAAAAAATATCAGACTAAAAAAGGAAAAAAATATCATATAAAAACCCTAACTTTCATTAATCAGCTAATTTCTAACCAAAACATTGATAATTTGATATATAAATTTGGAATTCATCGGTTCATTCTACAACTTGGAATACACTTGAGGGCTAAACCCTAGATAAAATTTCCCGGTTGGTAACTCCTCAGGTGGAAGCAAGACCAACCTAGCGCCGATACCGGCAGCAGCGTCGGCAGTATGATTACCTTTACCACCTGTCATGGTGGTCTGAGTGAAGCCTGGGCAGAAGCAGTTCACACTCAAGCCACATCCCTTGTATCTCTTAGCTAAAACCCTAGAGTATGCATTGAGGGCAAGTTTTGACACTGCATAGTCTGTCCATATCTCCGGCCACCCTTGGTTCTTCCATGTCCCGGTCTTCACATTCTCTAGAAACATGCTAACAATGCGATCAATCCGATCCTTGGAGAGTTTTTCTTCATCTAGTAGTATCTCTTTTATGTTAGGGTTTTTCAGCTTCTGCATGCATGCATGGAGAGTTAATCAACAACATTAGTTTCAGGTTAATTCATGGAAAATGACCAATGAATGAATTGTAATGAAGAAGAGCATTAGGGTTTTTCTTCATGTAATAGTAACTATTGAATTAGTATTAGGGTTTTTCAGCTTCTGCATGTTTGCATGGAAAATCATCATTAGTATCAAGTTGATTAAAAATGGAAATGAGCTATCAATGTGTTATAAAAGATGAAATATATTAAGTTAAATTATCGTAATTTTAAAACTAAGGCAAATTCAAGCATATTAGGGTTTATTGATCTTCATCTAATTACGGTTTTCCCAATATAGTACCTATTTTATGTTAAGATAGAAAAAACCATTGTTAGTACTCAAGTTGATTAATAGAAATAAGCATTATTATACTTACATTCAATAATCCAAGTCTCGAGCTAATATTAAGAATGCGGCTAACAGAAGACGAGCAACGAAACATGGGCAAAAGCGCCTCAATTAGCATCTTGGGTCCATAATAATTAGTCTTAATCACTACTTCAGCATGCTCGACTGAATTTTCATCGATGTTATTGAATGATACTCCTGCATTGTTCACCTGAAAAATAGTATTTGAATCATAAATTTTGTGATTAGTTAATAGAAATTACAAAATATATACTTTAATTAACCAATTAAGACATTTATAAAGAGGTTTTTGGTGAAGTGAGGACCCAAAAACTGTTCTAGGGTTCCTCATTCAAATAAGCACATAAAATTTACCTTTAAAACAAAGCTTTCTATGTTCAAAATAGGCAATATTCAGATGATTTTAGTTTGGTTTTCCACCTAAAACAATCCCTAAATTTCTAGTTTTTGTCATTGTTTAAGAGGTTTCAAAGTTTAAAATGGCTGTTTGGTGAGATAGAAAATTATTCCTAATACAGCTGTCCTAGTGAAGGGTATAACTATCCAAGTTTCTATTCATAAATAATTAAATCAATCAAACTAGAAAATTTCTTCAAGATTTACAGCAATGGAGGATTTGGGTTTCAACAATTATATTATTGAAAACCCTCTCCTTGTCCTTTCCCAATAATAATATGTATGTCCATGTTTTCAAGGCCCTATTAAAAAATTAGGGATTTGGTGGACTGCTGACTGGTTTCCTAAATAGGAAAGATTCTCCTCAAGATCTAAATTGTTGGAAGGATTAGGGTTTTCAATTACCATTATAAAAATTCAACATTTTAAAATTTCTTTTCCCCTTGAATCCCAAAGAATATAGAAGAAAAAAAAAAAGAGTTTAAATTTAATAAATTTTTATACCATGATTTTAAAAACTTAAAAATGTATTATAATTTTTTTTTTGAATAATTTTCAGCATTTTTTATTTTTTTTCACCAAAAAAAAAATATAAAAAAAAGCTATTAAATTTATTTTTATTTTTTTTCCATTTTTGTTTTATTCTTGGAAAGTTTAACAAAAAAACACATGAGAGAAGAAAATGGAGAAAAAAAATAAGAGAAAAAACTTTAAAATGTATTATAATTTTTTTTAATAATTTTCATCATTTTTTTTTCTCCTTATTTTTCACCCAAAAAAAAAAAATCAAACAAAAGCTATTGAATTTCTTTATATTTTTTTTCCATTTTTGTTTTATTTTTGGAAAGTTTAGCAAAAAAACACGAGAGAAGAAAATAGAGAAAAAAAATAAGAGAAAAAAAGGTCTGAAATCAATAACTTAATTTTGCATCTCTCTTAAAACCATTTGTAAAATGATTTGAAAATACATAAATTTGTGACTAAGTTTTTTATATCTTACTTTTTTTTTTTTTTCCTATTTTCCATAAAACCAAACATAAGATTGAGAATCCCTTACTAATTTTCCTTTCCCTGGTGGTTTCAGGATCCAAACATGGCCTTATTCATTGTTCCAATGGGAACCAACATTATTTAAAAACTCTATCTGATCTTGCAATGCAGCAACATCAATGAAACATATGTCCTATGAAGAAAAAAAAAGAGAGAAAATTAACTGTAAATGCATGTATAGAAATGCTAAATTGAATGTGAGAGACTGATAATTTTATAATCTTCTCCAGCCGGCAACATTCATGTGCTGATCATCAAAAATATTAACTGAAAGCCACAAAAAACTATGCAGAAAATGAATTTATACGCGGTATGTATGATCATATATATATATATATATATATATATATATATATATATATATATATATATATATATATATATATATATATATGCAACTGGGCATTTGATTATGAGGTTCATGGAGAGAGAGAGAGAGAGAGAGATGTTTGTGGAGGGTATACTCACAAGAATGTCTAGTTTTCTGAAGGAGTGTTGGAACCAAGAGGCAAAGCTTTGGATGGAATCAGGGTCTGAAACGTCTAGGAGGGAGAAATGGACATGGAGTCCTTGGGCTGCGAGTGATTGGAGGGCTTTGAGGCCTCTGGCTTCGTCTCTTGCCGTTAGGATTACAGTTAGTCCTGATTCTGCAAGCCTTTTTACGAGTGCGAAGCCGATGCCCTTGTTGGCGCCTGTGACGATGGCCACTGTGTCCTTGCTCCACCACCTGCATGCCCCATGCAAAGGCTAGTGTGTAAGAGATAGAGAGAGCAAGGGAGAGGGAGAGAGAGAGAGAGAAAGAGAAGAGATCAAGTGAGGGGTCAATGTGTTTTTATTGAGTGGGAGAGAGGAGGGGTGTCAAAGTAACTTTGTTTGGGGGGTGGGGGGTGAAAGAGAGGGGGAGGAGGGAGAGGAAGAGAGAGGGGGAAAGGACGGAAAGGGGAGAGAGAGTTATGTATCTTCAGATTCCATTGCAGTTAAGGAGATGATAAAGGGGGAGAGAGACACAGAGAAATAGAGAGAGAGCTCCACATCTTCTGATTCCATTGCAGCTAAGGAAATGATTAAATGGAGAGAGAGATGCTAGGTTACCTTGTTGAAGAAAGGCAAGGAGAAGAAAATGAGGGCTTCATATCTTTTGATTAAGGAGTGATAGAAAGGGGATAAGAGAGATAGATAGAAAGGTACATAGATAGATGGAGAGAGAGGCTAAAACTTGTTGAAGACAGGGAAGAAGGAGAGAACGAAGCCTCTATTCTAATCTTCTGGTTCCATTGCAATAAAGAAAATGATAGAAGAGAAAGAGAGAGAGGCCTTTATTTTCTGATTCTATTGCAACGAAGGAAATGGTAGTAGGGAGGGAGAGAGGAAGAGAGAGAGGGAGAGAGAGAGAGAGAAAAGCGAGCTTACCTTGTAGAAAGAAGCGGGGGAGGAAAGAAAGGAGGCTCCACATCTTTTGATTCCATCGAAGTTAAGCCACAATATCACAACTTTGGCTAACAAGAGAGATCACCTCCCAACCAATATATATACAAATACACCAAATAAACAAAACCCCAAATGCGGAGGTCCTCACATTAAATATCAATGGCGTGCTCCTCCCTTCTCATAAAAAACCCACGCTTTGAACTTCACAAACAACAAAAAAAATAAACTAAAAGAAATTACCTGGTAGGTAATTAATATATGCATACTTGTACACATGCTTCTTCATCACCAATCCATGTGATATATATAGATTTAGAATCATCCCCATCCTACGTACACATTAGGCATCACCGCCTCGTCAAGTCTGGTTGACATCAACATATATAATTCTTCCATTCAAACCCACCTAACTGGAAGATTTTTTCTTTGAAGGCTACAAGTAAGGATTTTTCTTCGATGACGAATGGCATTCTTCTAGATATGACAGTAGTATTTTATTGAGGAATTCATGAAGCTTGAATCTTGATCAGTACCTTAGAAAAGCGGGCGTTTGGAAGTCAAGAAGGTGTACATATTTGGTAGCTTTGTGTGTTGGCATGGAGAAGGGGCTATCTGTTAAATGGGTTAATTAATTTCTTCTAGTTTTGTGGAACTTGAAAGGCAGATTCATGGCTCCCTGTGTATGGTCTTTAGGCCCTTTAGTCAACCACTCACTAAAGGCATTGTGAAAGAGCATATTGGACATTGTTGAAGTTGTGGAATTGAAATCATATGGCATGCATAGTTTCAACACAATGAATGCGGTCTTTATGGAATTGATGAAACCATGGTGTGTTTGTCTGGTTTCTTCGGAGGTTTAGGGTTTTGAGTTTAGAATTTTTATATAAATTTTTTTCATTTTTTTTTATAGGTAATAGAAGTTTTATCTATTTTTTTTTTTATCTTTTTATTGGAATTTAGGATTTCGAATTTAAGATATTCTATTTTTTAAAATGTTTTTATTATGTTTGACATTTAGTCACCCCTTTCAATGTTTAAATAGTTCTCCCAAACAAGGCTTAAGCCTCAAAAAGCGAGAAACCCAAGCTCCAATATAACTTTGGTTATAACCAAGAAATTGAAATCAAACTAATCTCATTCTTTGCCCATCATTTCCCTATCTAGCAATTAATGATTTAAGCCCACCAAACGGCGGTCTTTTTTGGACATGCACATGAGTCCAATAAATAAAAAGATAGACAACGATGAAATTTAAACCCAAAAAACAAAGTTTCAATACCATACATGCCCAACACTTCACCCCCAACGACTTTTCTTTTGACTTATACACGGATTCACACGGATTCAATGAATGGGAAAATAGACAAACCATGAGATTCAAACTAAAAAGCAAGGCTTTTGGTTCCATTTTAATCATAGTAGACCAACAATATGTATCAATTGTTGACATGAGCTATAAGCATACCACCCCACCTCACTTTTTTGGACTTGCACATGGATCCATTAAATGAGAAAACAGACTAATGATGAAGTTCAAACTCAAAAACAAGGCTCTGGTAGACCAAGACTATATGTCAATCAGTAGTATCAACTCAAAAACATGGAACTGATGATGCTTTTCATGTTTGGAATCCACACAGTGAGTGGTTTTGGTCATGCCTAAAAAGCTAGACATAAACTATAAGAAAACTACTTGAATATATTTTTTCTTTTTCCCTCTTTGCAGAGCTAGACATAAACCAACCAACCAGTTATTCTAAAAGCTCAACTCACAACTTTCTTTGTAAGCCTAGAAGTCTAGAGTAGGGGACCTCTTAACTTTCTTTTTGCTTTTTCAGTACTTGTGTGTTTGTCCAAAAGCTAGGATTAAACAATGTGATTAACGACATGTGACGATAGTCATAGAGAAATACACAATGTGAACATATAAACCGCAAAACTAAGTGATTAGCTGGTCCCTGTAATCTAAACCAATGCCCTTTCTTACCTTTGCTTCAAGGGTTGGAGGTTGGATTCCCTCCTGGCATGGCCAATTCTGTTTGGTAAGCTAGAAAAATGAAATCAAGAAAATGGGAAGGTTGATGCTACTAACAAATGCTTAGTATGCAGTTTCAATGGGCATATTGTCCTAAAGAAGAATAGAGTTTGTTTGAAGAAAGAAAAAAACCCGAATTCTGTTGAGATATTCAAACATAAATAGCAAGTTCTCTCATTTATGGCCATGGACTCAGTTTCTTGATTTACATCAACCAACTTTAAAAAGGAAGGTACATCTTCTGGTTGTGGGATACAGTACAACATAAATTCATCCAGTCAGAGAACTGATCCAGTTTATCCATAAACAGAAGAAAAATAAGCACAAAAATGTCGATCCATCCATCCATCAATGAAATGAAATACACCCAGAGGATGAGAAAAAAAAAATGACGATGTTTCACAATAAGTAACTCAGAGAAAAAAGGACCTCAAGGCTCAGGTTGCATTTTCTCACATTCATCTCGAATTGTTTGGAAAAGAGCAGTGGAGAGGTACCGTTCACCAAAGCTTGGGAAGACAACCTGGAAGCATTCAAAATTTTTAAACAAGTTAAATGTAAGGAAATGAGAACAGAAGTCACTAAAGATTATTATTTTAAGCAAAAGATGGCATCAGTCATATCAGTTGCCATTGGTGCTAACTTGCTAAAGAGAAACAAAGACGTCAAAGAAAATTCCTATAGTTTGTTAGTGCTGATTCGAGCAATTGGCTTTTTCTATTCCTCACGTCAAGACAGTTCAAGAAGCCTGATGTTTGTGAGAAGATGGTTGTTGGAACCCACTAGAATGCTTTAACAAAGTTGCACATGATCATATACTTTTTCTTTTTCCCTCTTTGCAGAGCAAGTCAGTAGGAACCCCATCACAAAACTATGGCTGCTTTGAGCAATGCCAGTCAATCAAACGACAACAGAGGGTGAAAAACCATCCACAAGCCATTCAACACTTTGACTAATTTATAAAAAAGACAAGGTTGAACCATCTCTTCCAATAGGTTTGTTCAGAACTGCTCATCATAACTTCAAAACAGCCACTAGAAGTGTGGGGTATGGCCCAAAATGTCATACCACCCAAAAAATAAACAGTTTGGTTTGGCCCATCAGCATTATAGAGTTCTTGTTAGGTAAATTTCAACCAAAGCAGATTCAGTTAAACCTACTGTCTGTTTCATGCATAAATAAAACTACAAACACATGTTCAGACTTCAGCGGTACCTATGCACTAGATATTGGTGACATTCTAAGATCACAAGTGTTAACCTAGAAAACTCAAAAGGATCAAATTCTGAAATGGAAGATTCAGCTTTTGGAATCTAGACATGTTCAACTCGTGAATGGTTTTAAACAAGGAAATCTGGCCAGCAATTAAACCTTCCCAAATAACCAATAAGTGTTGGACTGCCCACAAATGAATAAATAAATAATAACAATAAAATAATGGTTCCATACAGGAATAAACTAATATTTGGAGTTCAGCAATGCGACTGCATGGCTTTTTCTTCATTTTTTTACGCATAATTTATATGCCAACAGGAATAATGATTCCACTCAGGAATTGGCTAAGGGAGCATTACAATTCATTGTAAAGACAAATGAAAGCACCTACCGCAATAAGCTTTCCTGCATTCTCAGGTCTTTTTCCAACCTTCATTGCAGCTGCAGCTGCTGCTCCAGAAGAAATTCCCACCTTTAAAGAAATTAGAATCCAAAGAATCCATGTAAGAGGGAGAGTATTTGTTCATACAAAAAATAAAGAATAATAGAATTTTATTGGAGGAAATCCAAAGGGAAAAGGAGAAAAAATTTAGTGAAATTTGATAACTAATATATTACGGCAACACCATGCCCCTAGTTCCCATCATTTTGATTGTGCAAACTACTCATCATCTGGACAATCCAATCAAAGATCCATCAGATGGGATAAGCGTTTTTGCTAAATTCAAATAACAAGTCATCTAAATCTCTAGTTCAATTATTCAGTTCTATATATATCTCTAGTTTTATTGTTTTGCTTTGTTATGCTGATCACAGAACAGACACATGTGGCTACCAGGGAATTCATAACTACTACATTTGCTGCTGAATATTGCCACTGAAAGTGCCAAGTCAGTTGCTAATCTCTTTTTTTTTTTTCTTTTGGCTCTATTTCTCTAGCTTCAAAATACGCTTCTATTTCCAGCTATTTTAGTGTGTGCACATGTATGCAGAATGGGATTATACATAAACACTTGACTCATTCTTTCCCTCAACTCAAATTTTATAACATTTAATCAGCACTAACCAACAAGCCTTCCTGGAGTGCTAATTGTTTTGCAGTTTCAACAGCTTCATCACTGGATATCTCTGTGAAATCAACAACTTGTTAGAACTGAGAAAAACACACGCACACATACATATAACAGGGTTAATTGCATGATATATTTTACGCTATGTACATGCAATGTCCAAGTATCCCCCACTAAATGCAAAGGCAGGCCTTGTTCCACTGGATTTCCAGATTAAATATCAGGCCAAAGAGGCATCAAAGCAATTGAGCTAAGTAATGTTGCTCAAAGATCACCATAGCAGCAAACAATACTCGAGTCTGTTCATCAATCAAACCAAAGGCAATCTACAAAAAAAAAACTGGTTTCTTTTATGTGGTGTAATTAATTTTTCTTGATACTTGATTCTTTTGGGTCACTTATGCATTGATTTACAAATTAATGAGGAAAGCAAAGTTAGGTTCCCCACAACTTTATAATTTATTTTTAAATAAGCACTTTTTAGTTTGTCTGTACTTGTTAACAAGCAAAGTTTCATAAGAAAATAACTTGTACCAATCCTTGTTGGATTCATATGAGTTTCATTCAGCAATCATAATGCAAATATATTGTGTAGAATGTCACATACAACATACATTAAACATCTTCCAAGGTGTACAGGATAATCTATGAGGCTACCACTCAGTCTAGCTTAAGCATTTTGACAACTCGCTCCATGTGAAAACAACAGAGTGTAAATGATGAGACAAAAATTAGAGTGATTGGAAAGATCCATTGATGGTCTCAACTATTGACATGGGCAATTAACGCATCTAGCAAAAGTATGCAAGAATAGTCAAATTTATGCATGTGCTAGGGATATGAGCATATCTAATCTGATCAAATGGGATATATTATGATACATAACTTTCAAATTAGTTCATGGGAGTAGCACCAATGTATCAGACAATGCTAAGATCAAGATCTCGATTAGGCTTCAAAACTCAACAAGCTACAACCATTATGATTATTACACATAGATGCAGGATTAGAAAAACCCTATGATAATAAATTCAAATGGAAAAAAAAAAAATAGGTTTTATAAAGGCCGAGTGACTAGGAATTCAAACTAGGATAGTTTCCAAAGATACGCGGAGGCTCAAACTTCAATGACACAGTAAGACAAAAGGGAACAAAACAATAAATTATAAGGAGGAAACAAGACTTAGACCTCTATGACTTCATCGACCACATCCTGATCCAAATTTGAGGGTACAAAACCAGCTCCAATTCCCTGAATCTTGTGAGGACCTGCATTTTAAAGGGTTGATAAAAATTACTGAAACTTAAAATGAATAAAGACTTAAAGGAACATTATCTTAAAACTGAAATGGGGCAAGAAAGTTTGTCTTTTATCATACCAGGCTTTCCACCGGAAAGAATGTTGCTCTCTAAAGGTTCCACACCAATAACCTAATATATCACAAAGTCAGAAAACCCAAATTCAAATGAAAAGAAATGTCAAAAGATGCAAACCATTCTTTATAAAACATTTTCCCTGCAAGACAAAACCCTCAATACTTGGATTTGCTTATATGGGAATGTTATTTCAGACTTTGGTCTGTAAGTAGCTGGCATGAACATGGGGACAAATATCATGCATAGTTTAGCCATTGTTAATAGGAAAACAGTTACCTTGATGTTAGGGTTTTGTTTTTTAAGGAACTTCCCAACCCCAGAAATGGTTCCACCGGTTCCAATCCCGGCAATAAAAATATCCACCTTGCCTCTTGTATCTTCCCAGATCTCTGGACCAGTTGTTTGATAGTGTACCTGCATGAATACTTTTAATTTAAATCCAAATCCATTAACCTAAAAACGCTCTCTTCTCCTAACTATACCCACTACAGAATTAAAAATTGGGAAAAGAAAAAACATTGTCACCGTGCAACCTTGTCTCGGGTCATAATCACATGACCACATAGGAGATTCCTAGGCCAAAACTTTTTCCTAACAGGTTGGTCGTCATTTAAAACAAAGAAAAATTTTAGGAAAAATGTTGAAAAATCAGATCTAAATTAAGGCATCTCTAAGCAACACCCTCCAGACAAAGGGTTAAACTCATGCATTTCTATGGAGCCATCATCTACAATGTGATTTTCCTGCATTCCTGAGGTATCATGTTTACTTTTCTCTTCCTTCGAAGAAAATGTTGTACCATTGTACTTCCTCTACTGAATATTCAATTTCAAATAGAAAACAATTTCCTTTCATAAGATACAATCTCAAAATGCGTAAACTACAGCATTGCAGGAAAAATATTCACCATTTCACATACTTGAGGTCAGACATGGTTCCCTGCATCGTTGACAAGAGTATTGTTGTCTTTTTCAGTTGGTATATACCAAACCACATCCACAAGGTTGCAACAGAAAACAACTTTGACTGAATAGAACTCAAACCTACAATAAACCTAGGAGGGACAATATAGGAGTACAGAATCGTCACCACAAACCTTAGGATTTGCTGGATTGTCAAATTGCTGAAGTATGTAAGCATTTGGTGTGCTCTTCAAAATCTCTTCAGCTTTTTGAACAGCTCCTTTCATGCCCTTAGCTGGATCAGTTAAAACAAGTTCAGCTCCAAATGCTTTTAAGAGAACCCTTCTTTCCATACTCATTGATGCTGGCATTGTCAATATGAGTTTATATCCTTTTGAAGCAGCTATAAATGCGAGACCAATGCCCGTGTTTCCACTTGTAGGTTCCACCAGAGTACTCTAGAAAATACAGAAGAGGAAGAAGCTCTGTCAGCATGACCAACAGACTATACAAAAATAACTACATGAACTTGTATTTTCAAGGGCCAGTCCACAAGAATTAAATCAACAAAACCAATCAAAACAGAGATGTATAAAGGTCAAGTATTATAATACCAATCTAAAAAAAGAACCATAAATTTTAATGAAAACAATGAAAAAAATACAGAAACCTGCTCAAGTATTATAATACCAGATAGATTTGAAGTGTCTAATTAACAACTAGATGGTTTAGTACACCATCAATATTAGAAACTAGGCCAAGCTTTAGTTTCTACAACAGGTCACTTCTGTGTCTTCAACTTCAAATTGTGCACAAGGAACCATATCATCAGCCAAACCCATTTAACTCATGTGAAACTACTAGCAATGTCTGGGCCATCACTTCACATATTATATAATTTGTAAGTAGAAATTGTTTAGAGAATAGTTAAAAAGCTAGCTGCAAACCAGGAATGAAGAAATATACGAAGATAATTAGTATCAGAAAACAATTATTAAGGCCAAGGAGCATGCAATTTATGATAAAGAGCATGTATTTGGGACTACCATTCTGCAACAAGATAAAGCTCGTATCCTACCCTTGATTGATGCCAGCACCCAAAATCAAGGCCAGAAGATACATCACACATCAAAGATGCTGATTAGGATGTAACCTGGCAGAAAAACATTACAGTAGCAACATTTTGATCTGCACTAGGCCTTCTTAAGTAGAAAAAAAGTCCTATCCAATAGTTTTAATGCACCAGTAAAGTTTAAATTTTTTTTTTTTTTGATAATTAAGAAACGCAAAACGCGCATATGAGTACACAGGCCGTATACAAGGAGAATCAAACAAAAACAAAAAAGAGGGTACAAAAAAGTACTCCTCCCTCACCCACAACCCAACCAATCTATGAAATCAACCAAGTGTGAATATCCTCCATCTATATACACCCTAAGCCAGACAAAGAAATTGTTAAGAAAAATATTTTTTAGCCGTTGATCTAACAATTCCTCACAATCAAAGTATCTCTTATTTCTTTCCTTCCAAATCATCCAAAAAATACAAGGAGCAGCTCTCCAAGCCTTAATACGTCTTCTATCTGCAAAAGAACCATGTCACCTTGGGAGAGTCTCCCTAACCAACTCAGATATAACCCACCGAATACCAAAAATGGAGAACACCAGCTGCCATAAAAGTCTTGCCTTATTCCAATGGAGATCACCATGCACCAGTAAGGTTTAAATTAACATGGCTGTCCAATGGAACAGCTACCTTTTTCCAAAAGAATATTCCAAAATTTGAGACAAAACTTCTAAAAGTGGCACAATGTGAAGGCATTGAATATATCAACTTCACAGTACACAATAAAGGTACATGGTTATTTCTACCATTTGTTTACCTTTCCGGGTGTTATAGCTCCTCTCTGTTCAGCATCAGCTATCATACTGTAACCGATCCTGGAACCAAATATCAGAAAAGTTGATGAGGACATTAAACATCTCATTCAAGCTGCATCCAGCCATTTTTGGCACAAAAATAAAAACATTAGTTTAAAATATGCACATTTCATATGGATCTGAAATATCTATGCCTCACTTCAACATCTTGTTTCTGAGCTACAGATTTGAAATCTGGGGTACTGGGTTCCTTAATCAGTATGAACTAAAAATTTGGCCCATAGAATGCATAGAACCAGCTCCTACATGGAACCTACTTCAGAGATTGCATCTGCCAGAACCCAGCATGATGAGCTGATTATGGACAAACTGATACGAGAACTTCCTCACCTGTCCTTGACACTGCAACAGGGCTCCATGATCTCCAGCTTGGCAGCAATGTTTGCAACGGACCCCTTTACAATATTATTCAGGTACACCATCGGTGTTTTCCCTATAAGCTGTGTCACAGAGCAACCAATAAAATAAGTAAACCAGAAATTTAAATATGTTTTGTCGAGTAACAGAATATCAACAGCAAACAAAAGGCATGGAGATAAAAAGAAAAGCAACAAATGCAGCTTTGATCCCTAACAGGCCATGGTTCTTGGTGACATGGCAAATTAAGAGAATGTGGATCGAATCCTGGCTCATGACCAAAAAATAAACCCACTGCCCCTCCTTTTCAATCAAGCTCGGAAATCTGGGTGGGTTGGCTGACCATGCTTTCAGAATGTAACCTAATATCTTAATTTAGTTGACAGCAACTCTTTATTACCTTAGATGATGTGAATCACAAAAACTCAGAGACCAAGTTTCAACATATTCCCGTGCCAAGAACATGAATATATAACATTCTACAATATGCAAGACTAATTATATAAATTATAGGATATCATAATTGCTACAAAACATCCTCTGATTTTGAAATTTGCCCCTTTAACATCAAATTTCTGAAAAATATTTTGCATTAACTGAGTGGTACCACTAGATAGAGTTTTACCCAACTGTTTAAAAGTTCAAGGTCCAGCTTGTCATTATAATTGAACCCCATACATTGCTATAGTCAGTGCATGAGTTGACCTCAGCAACAAATATAGGAATAGCAACAGGACTGTTGAAATGCGTAAAATAAAACTATTATAATTTCATATTTTCAGCTTCTAAATGTAAAACTTTTGAAATTCAAGTAATCACTATCAAATTCCCTAGTAAGAAAAATAACTTGTTTCTCAATTTTGATGAATTATTCAAAAAATAAGAGGTTCAACCCCTCACTTGAGCCTGCATCAAGAATTCGAATGAAGTAGTACAAAATCAAATACCTCTGTGTATAAGAAGATCTTAATATTTATCCATCCATTAATTGAAACCCAAAAGTTGACATAAGAACCAACCTTATCAACAACTTGTATAATTTGCAAAAGGATGAAGATTGTCAAATTCCTATGTCATACAAATTCTGGCAACATCACACTCAATCAGACATGGTCAAATTTCAAGTACATAAGAAGAATCCAATCAGTAATTCCCATAAACTATTCTAAGAAAAACACTCAACTTTTTCCCCTCATAAAAATCTTCATCCAAAAAGGACAAAAAAAAAAATCAAGAAAAACAACAATAAAGACAACTTGATATTTTCTACAACTGATCCTGAAAATCAGTTCGATTTCACCATCATCCACAGACAACAAAAATTTCAAAATCCACCAATGCACACTGAAATTCCCAAGGTAAAAAAATTGACTCAGTTTCTAAAAACACTGGAAAGCATTCACCTGAGTAGTAACGTATTCACCAATGTTGAGAACTTCAATATCAGTTTGTAAGAAAAAGGATACAATTAGTAATTCCCATAAACCATTCCAATAAAACTGGTTGTTTATCACCTGATTAATACATCTTCATCCAAGAAAGAAAACCAAACCAAGAAGTCAAACTTGACAACTCCACAAGCTATTAAAAAAAACACCTCAATTTCACCTATGGCAAAATTGACTATAAATCTCAAAATTAACAAATCCACACTCAAATTCTCAAGAAAACAAAAACGCCCAACTTCGTAAATTTTTTAAAACTTTCACCTGAGTGACATCTTCTATAATGTTGGGACCTTCAATATCAATGAGGTTATAACCCAAAGAATTCTAGTAAAATCGACCAAATTAAGAATTCCCAGAAACCATTCTAAGAGCACTCAATTCAATATCTGTTTGTTATAACCCACAGAATTCTAGGAAAAACGACCCAATTAGGAATTCCCAGAAACTATTCTCAGAGCACTCAATTATTTCACCTGATCAACATAAACAATAACAGCAGCAAAAACCATCTTGATAAAACCAAAAATTACCCCCCAAAATAAAAATCCCAGTTCAAAATTGGCAAATCCCCACTCAAATTCCCAAGAAAACAAAAACGACCCAATTCATAGAACCCCGAAACCACTCACCTGAGTGACATCTTCAGCAATGTTGAGGCCTTCAACGTCGGTTTGGGGTTTAACAGACACTGCCTTACACACAACTGAGAAAGAGACCTTCCCACGCTGATTGTTCTTCAAATTCAGAGATAACGGGTTGACCCGCAACTGTTGGCTGACCCGACTTCCTGTACGAACCTTGGAGTTGCAGAAATTGGTCGACGGATTGATCAGAGAAGCCATTGACTTGTGGGGTGCTGAGGGAGAAACACAGCACCGTACACAGGAGCCACAAATCAATTTTTTTTTTCTTTTCGTTATCCGGGGCTATTTCTAGAAGAAAAAATGATTAATTGCAGCCCCTCTGTACCTGGACGCATTATTGGTCCATGTAGCATTAAACACAACGAAATCAATAAAAATAAATCGAACAAATTAATTTAATTTTCAATAATTATAAATTTTGATTTTTCAAACTTTTAAAAAATTTTGATTTTATCCATTCAATTTTCAGTTTTCTTGGGATCCGATATTCTATAATCTTTTTATTTTTCATTTCTTGTGATTGATAATTATTATTAATATTTAATGATTTTTTATTTATTATTATATATTTTATTGTATATTCTATTAAATTAATTTATTATTATTAAAGTTTAAATTAATTTTTAAATATATTAATTATATTTTAAGTTAAAAATTTTAAAACTCAAGTGGGTTTTAATTTTCAAATTTTTAATTACTTTTAAGGCTGAATTACCTTGTATTTTTCTTATAATGTAAATCAAATCAAATTCATATTAAACCTAGGTCGTTTCAAATTTGGGGTGATCTCAACCCATTTATAAATCAAATTAAATAAAAATAATTTAATTTAATTTTTTTTCCCATTTTTCCTTCTTTAAATATATATATATATATATATAGATATACACATATATAAGTTTAATTTATAATAAAATATAAAAATTAATTAACTAATAGATTATATTTACTTTAATATAATTGGAATTTTAATTTCTTTTAGTCATGTCCATCTCAATGGGTTTTAAATCCAAATAAGGATTTCTTTATAGCATGTTTACCAAATCTTAAGGAAAATAAATCAAATAGGAAAAAAAAACCATTATTTTTTAGAAAAACTTTCTATTTTCTAAAAAAAAAAAATTAAAAAAATACAATTAAAAACTGTTTTTTATTTTTTGTTCTTAAGAATGGAAAATAAAATGTTTTTAGAGAATATCTTAAATAATATATTTTTTAAAAACATCTTTTAGTTCTTTTATATTGTTTCATTTTTTTTATTTGTTTCTTTGTATTTACAAAAGAAAAAAAAAGAGTATTTAACTGTAATACATTCACAAAAAAAATTCTTTTACAACAAAGAATTTATTAAGAAAAATTATTATGCTTAACACAAAGTGAGAAAAATAAATAATAGTAACTTGGTCACATGCATCTTTCCATTATACCCATAATGGTGGACCATACTATTGTTGTCCATAATCGAAAGGAGTATTTGCCTATTTATATAACAAATCGGGTATTGTATTCCAATCTTTTTTACTTTATTTTACTTTCATTACTTTCTCCTTTCCCTTGTCATTATTTTATAGTCAAGACTACTTTTTTAACAACTAGCTTAGTGAAATCTTCTATTTCATATACCAAAAAATGAATGATCTGTCAAGTTCAGGATTGATCATTAATAATGGATTACATTACATCAATATCAATCTATTTTATTATTATTATTATTATTATTATTATTATTATTATTATATATACTTCATAGGGTTCTAATATAAAAACTCTTTGTTTAGAAGAATTGACATTTGTTTTGTTTTTGGTAATTTTATGATAAAATCAAATAAATAAAGATTTTGCTCATTTTGTTCTCAATTTAAGATTGAGTCTCAAACAAGAGTTATAAGTTTTTAAATATTAAACTAAAGTTATTGAATGAAGTTTTTGAAGCTCTAATAGAATTGACATTTGTTTTGTTTTTGGTAATTTTATGAGAAAATTAAATAATAAAAAATTGCTCATTTTGTTCTCAATTTAAGATTATGAGTCTCAAACAAGAGTTATAAGTTTTTAAATATTAAACAAAAGTTGTTGAATGAAGTTTCAAAAGCTCTAATACTCAATTTATTCATTGAAATTAAAAAATGAGTATCTAAAAAAAACATTCAAAGCCTTTGGAAACAAATAGTAAAAAAGAGAGACTATGAATACTAACAAATTGAACGGAGTTATCTTCATAGAATAGAACAAAATTATTATGTGCTTCTTATTCAAATATAAGCAAAATAGAAATGTGCATGAAACCTTTTGTCTTACCATCTTCAAGTTTGGAGATAACTTACTTTATTAAGGACGTTGTTTTTTAATATTATACCATACAACCTTATGTTAATTTATTATTGTTGTACTTTTCTCTAAATGGTTTATTAATATTTTGAAGTTATTTTTATATACCTAATTTGAGTGATAGGTTTGACCATTGGAGCGTTTTTGGTTCGAACTTTCATCCACTATAAAGCTGAAAAGAAATTTAATTAGCTCGAAGGTTTGGAATTTTTTTTTCCCTATAATTTAACTTAAATAAATGTATATTTAGTCCAAAAATTCTTCAAATCAAACTAAAGAAATGTTGAGTTAATTTCAATTTAAGTCCAAACCAAGATTTTGTGAAAATAATTTTATTAAACTTAATAAAAGCTTCATATTATAAGAAATTAAATGGTCTCATTTTACACTTACCCGAGAATATGGGATTTAACATATTGAGATCAAATTTTGATTTATAATAATATTAATATGTCATTTTGTAAATTATAAGTATATCAATTTTATATTTTAATATAGATAATATAATTATTGAAAAATATATAAATTTTTAATAATAATTTGAACAATTCTTTTATATATAATTTTTTTTTCATTCTCATAAAATGGGAAATTCCTTATTTAAGACAAAAAGGAAAGAAAATATTTATATATTATTTTCTTTGTAATAATTATTATTGTTATTGGGGCTTTAAACCTGAGAGGTTTGTAATAATAGTATTAGAGTCTATCCCTGATCTTAGTGTGAGGTTTGTTTGGTCTCATAAGGGTGTTTGTCTGTTTGGCCCTACAATCCCGTGGGACACAACAAGGACGTTGTGTCTGCATGGGGGGTGTTTGTGACATCTCACATCGGATAGAGGGAAAATTCATAGCGCTATATAAGTATGGACTCCTCGTAACTCTGTAAACGCGTTTTAAAGTCATAAGGGTCTATTTGGGTTTAAAGCGGACAATATCTACACAGTTGGGAATGGGTCATTACAAATAGTATCAGAGTTTATCTCCGACCTCGGCGTGGAGGTTTGTTTGGCCCCTTAGAGGTGTTTGTTTGTTTGACTTTGCAATCCTATGGGACACAACGAGGACATTATGTCTGCATAAGAGGGTGTTTGTGACATCCCACATCGGATAGGGAAGAAAGTTCCTAATGCTATATAAGTATGGACTTCTCTTAACCTTGTGGACGCGTTTTAAAGTTATGAGGGCTCATTTGGGTCCAAAGAAAACAATATCTACACAGTTGGAAGCAGGTCGTTACATTTGCAATGCTTTGGTAATCTTATTTTCATTTTTTGTGTTCAACTTACTTACATGGCACGTGAGCATCTATAATGTATAAAATTATGGATTATTTGATTATTATTAGAGTTTGGTGATCTAAATTCTATCTAGACCTGAAAAATGAATCTACTTTATTCATTAGTTTAATTTTATTTTTTTACCATTTTTTGAAATATTTTTCCATGGTGGTTTTTTCCTTACACTAAAAAAATTTATCATTTCCAAGTTTTGCATCTTATTCTTTTATCTCTTTCTAAATTCTCGTTACTCGTTTTTTTCACAAGGAAAAACCATAATCTTACCTATTTACCATATGCAGTCATTGTCCTTCCGGGAGAACCAAAAAAGGCATGACGACCAAAGAAAATGAGAGTTCAAGGAATGAGAAGAATTTTGAGGCCAAATTAATTTATAGACATCTTACCCCACCTGATGTGCCATCCCATGGACTCGCGGCAACCCCAACCCCTATAAATGGACTACTTCAAATTTAAACCCATCACCTTACATCTCTCTATAGATCTTCATCATCTATATTAACTCTGTTTCTATCCCAGAAAGTAGGTCATAAAAGAAATTAATGGCCTCCACAAACGCATATGTTGTCTTCTCTTCTAATCTTCCTTTCCAATTTGTTTAATTGCATGTATATATTGCTTGCCTTCGTGTGTTGTTTTTTGAGTTTTTGAATTCTTCAAGATTCATGGGATAAATTGTTGGAATTTTTATGTGTGGACTTACATAATCAATTTGATAATATCATAAATCAGTGTTAATTTAATTTTTGCAATGTGGTCCATAATGGGACTGGACACATATTGTTGCTTGATTTTTTATAAGCTCACTCTAATTCACTTGACTAACCCATTAAGTCAAGTGGTCCAAATAAAGTGTGTGCGCGTGCAGTGCTCTCCAAGAGAAGAAAAGAGGATGCTCTTCCAAATGCACACACATCTCTTTCTATTTTCCCGCTAGAATCACGTTTGGTCTTAAAGACCCACTTACACCCAACTGGTTTACAACCATGTGACAATTCAACCAAGTCCCAAACACTATTCATATACATAGAATTCATTTCATCATCCATGGCTTTTTTCCAAGAAGTGAATTGAGGACAATGAATTGCTTCTTGATAAGTGATTAGATCAAAAGCATCATAACCATCATACTCATGCTCCTACAAATAAACCATATAATCATCTGAAATAGCCGGCCTACGAACTTGATTCGTTCCCAATTGGTGTCTCAACTGATTCATGTCCAGCTGATGTCCCTTGATTGTGGTCCTCAGAAGGGAGTAATCAACAAAATTTATAACCTATTACACCATGTACTAGGATAGCCTTAGCTAGCATAGCATAGTGGTTCTAGGGTCGTTCACTAGGATGAGTTTTCACTTCACAATTGATATCAATTCAAAGCTGAATTGGTGCTTTTTCATTTCAAGGTTAGCTTTAAAAGAAAACATAAAGATGTTTGAGTGAAAAAGGTTTGGTTTTAAACTAACCAAAAATAGTAACTGATTTTACTTACAAAGAAAAATGTTTCTTAGAGTTTAGATCACTAGGCTTAGATTCCTTGTACAAAAAGGGAGTTCTGGTCACTTGTTTCTTTTCCTCGCATTAGAGAATTAACATATAGTTAATTCTCTAACCGGTGTGGTACAGATGCTTCCCCTTAATGGGTTCAAACACTAAATCTCTCTCACTGATTCATCTTGCAATGACTCATGCCTCTCACCTAGCATTTGCCATTCAAGGTGATCCTTAACCTTGGATTACCCGTCAAAAGCTCGCAAGAGATAACTAATAGATGTCTCCTTGGAGTCTAAAAGCTTACCAAGTGTTGGCTATTCTAGAAAATCCTACATTCAAACCACCTCCCAAAGGCTCGCAAGAGGTAAACTAGTGCATCTCAATGGATGGAGATCACTTGTCTTACCAAGTGTTGGCCCAGGTGATTTAAAGGCGTTTTAAGTTAACTAAAAAGATAAAAACCATTAACGGGTCACACTTTCTCTTCATTAAAAACTAAAACAACAAAACTTCCAATTTATGCATGTGGAAACTTACCCGGCTTTCTCCACTCTAAGAGACAAAGAGCCTAGCCACTCATCCTCTGAGGAAAAATCCTCAGAGTTTGATTGGCTAGAAATAAAAATAACGAGAAAACAAAAATATGAAGGAAAAACAGAGCAAGTGCTCTGTAAAATATATTTCTTCCTTCCACCGATTACATCATGATATATGAGAACAAGCTCCCGAGAGATTGATTTATATTGATAAAGAAAATTACAAACTATATATAAGAGGTTATTCACTCCTTTGTTCTTACTTAAAGACTAAGGAATCCTATAATAGGTGGGTTACAAGGAGAGTTTGGGGATTTAAACATCAAATATCTAAAGCAAAAAATCTCAAAATGTCGGTCGCAAATATCGGGAAGCTTCAGGAGAAATTTCGTTGCACTGTGCAAAATGGCTGCGAAATTTTCGCAGCAAAAGGACAACATTTTCGCAGCAAAAGGGTGATTTCGCAGCAGTGCAAAATTTTCCTTCAACTTGGAGTGATCGACTTCCAATGGCTGTAACTCCTTCATTTCAACTCCGAATCGCATACCATTTGAAGCATTGGATTGTTGACTTCCTGAGCTTCGAAACGACATATAGCATGCATAAATTGAACTCCAGGAAGTGCTCCAAAAGTGGCTGACATGACTGTCATCAAGAATGCTTCATGGCAGATTTCTCTTTGCTTCCCCTCCTTGCATTCCAGATTTGCTTCAAGGACTTTAAAGCTTCAATACTTTGGTTTTTCATGTTTCTGAGCTTTCCATTGCTTTGCCATGGATTCCAAAGAACTCTCCTCAATCTCGGATTGCTTTGGTGATCGAAAAGCTATCAAAACACCAAAACTTAACACAATTTGATTAGAATTGATTGCAAGGGTCCTTAATATGTTAATTGGGTTAAAAGGTAATAACTACTACTCAAAAGTGTTTAAAAGAGTTAATTACAAGCTATCAAATAGCACTTTTTGAGTAGTAATCAGAACCCTCAGTGATCTTCTCAAAGGAACCTCATTAACAACAGTATCATCTACAGGAAGGCCAGATTCCACTTGATCACCATGCTCCCCTTGATTAGTGGCTGACTGTTGGACAATAGGAACATCCACATTTGGAACATGAGATGTAGGAAAATGAATCACAACATGCTCTTCTCCAAAAGGTATCTTACGAGGCACAAAATTTGGATCAGCATTGACTTCATCCTCAAAATATACAGCCTTGTCTGACTCAATGATCCTGATGGTATGAGATGGACAATAAAATCACGAACCCCTTGATCCAATGCAATAGCCAACAAAGAAACCACTAATGGTTTTAGGATCAAGTTTCTTTGACTGTGGGTTATAGGGCCTAACCTCAGCCTTACATCCCCAAACATGGAAATGGTGAAGGCTGGGTTTCTTTCCTGACCATAGCTCATAAGGTGTCTTAGGCACAGACTTACTGGGCACTTGATTCAAAATATATGCCGCAGTCCTTAAGGCTTCACCCCACATAAATTTTGGTAAAGAGGAATTGGACAACATGCACCTCACAATATCTAACAATGTGCGATTCCTCCTTTCTGCAACCCCATTCTGTTGAGAAGTGTCTGGCATTGTATATCTCGCATCAATGCCGCATTCCAACAGAAACTTAGTGAATGGTCCAAGATTCCATCTAGTCTCATCCTATCTCCCATAATACTCACCACCTCTATCAAACTTCACAGCTTTAATGGGCTTTCCCAACTGCAACTCCACCTTAGCCTTAAAGGCTTTAAACACATTCAGGGAGTCAGATTTCTCATGGATTAGTTCAACATAACCAAATCTAGAGAAATCATCAATAAAAGTGATGAAATATTTATAACCCCTTAAAGCAGTTGGTGTCAAATGACCACATATATCTGTGTGGATCAAGTCTAAAGTACTTCCACACCTATCAATCTTTTCCTTTCTGGTCTTTGATGTCATCTTTCCCTTTAAGCAAACAACACAAGTTTCGAAGTCTGAAAAATCAAGATTAGAAAGCACACCATCTTTAACCAATCTCTCTAATCTTTGCCTAGAAATATGACCTAGGCGTTTGTGTCATAACATGGAAGAACTCAAATTCATTCTAGCACGCTTGCAACCAACAACAAAATTAATAGAAGATGAATCACATAATGAACCATAATACAAACTGAGACTATAAAGATTTCCAAACAAAACACCATTGCCAATTAAGATTGAGTTGCTAAAAATATCCACTTTTCCACCTCCAAAGTGAAAAGAATAACCATGTCTATCCAAAGAAGATACAGAAATCAGATTCCTCCGAAGTGAGGGTATGAAAGCCACATTGTGTAACAACAAAAAAAATTATGTGATCAACTTTAGCTTTATCATGCCAAAAAATTCCACTTTCACTTTGCTTCCGTCACCCATATACACACATTCTTCATGCTTTGACGGCCTCTTTTTGTTTGTCATCTCCTGCAAAGAATTAATGACATGAATAGTGGCACCAGTATCTAACCACCAAGAATTGGCATGACCATCAACAATATTTGTCTCAATCATGTTTGCATTCAAATTAACCACAACCACAATTTCACATTTCTTTTTCTTCTCTAGCCAATTTTTAAATTTGAAGCAATCAGCCTGCTTGTGGCCAATCTTGTGGCAAAAGTTGCACTTCCCTTGAATTTCTCACTCTTTGCAGCATTAGAAGAAGCAGATGCATTGGAGGTTCCTTTATTTGAATTCCCTTTCCTCTTGAACTGCTTAAAGCCTCCAAAATTCTTGTGTGGAGGTTTTTCTTCATATTACTGACTTGATCAGTTACAAGAGCAAGGGAGTGAGTCTCATTTTTCTTCAGTGAGACTTCATGTTGCACTACAATGGACATCAACTCCTCCAGAGTCCACTCTTCCTTCAAGGTATTGTAAGTCAACTTCACTGCATCAAAGGAAACAGGAAGAGACTCAAGTATCAACCATTTCAGAAAATTTTCACCCAACTCCACTTTCATCTCATTTGCCTTGTTGAAGTAGTGCTTTAGCTTGATGATATGATCTCTAACCCCACTAACTCCATCATATACAGTAGTTGTGAGAAGCTTCAAATGAGTTGTCATTTCTGCCTTATCAATCTTGGTATAATTGGCTTTCACATATTCCAAGAAGTTTTTGGCCCTTTCCATCTTTGGCACGCATTCTTTGATAGATTTATCCATAATGTATTTCATCACCATCAAACAACTCCTGTTGGAGTACTCCCATCTTTCATAAAATAATCTTTCATCTGCAAAGCTCACATCAGTGGGCTTACTTGGCTCATCAACCCTCAAAGCTAAGTCTAGATTTTGCAGAGTCATATGCACGTTGAAAGACTCGAACCATTCTTCAAAATTATTTCCAGTAAGAGGTTTGATGGCAGACAATTGCAGAGAAATACCAGGATTGCTGGTAGATGGAAAATAGCAAAATTCAACAATATGCATGTTATTACAATATCATGCATTTGCTAGTTTCCATAATTTCTCAATTTAGCAATAGCTTGGAATTTTGAAAATTACACGGCGGTAAGGACAACTAATTAAATATTACAACCAAGATGTGCTGATTTTATTACCAAAAGGGCAAAGAAAATTAGTACGGTTCATAATATACAATTAATTTCCTTCACCAATCTAAGCATCCTACTAAGTATTATTATCATCGATAAGACAATTACAATACCCGTATGGATCTTAGTAATCACAATAATAAAGCAACTAAATATGGGAGTTAGATTATCTCAGCAAAGACAATTTGACACATATAGGGTCACGATAGGCAACCACATATATGTTCACTATTGTCATGATAAACTGAAATATTTAATTTGCGCAACTTGACACACTTGGAATTGCGATAGGCAATCACACAAGTGTTATTTATTGCCATAATAAATTTAAATAGTTAACAAAATTGACCTTGGACAACATTATTGGTATAAAATAAAAATTATACCATAAAAACAATAATTATAATAATTGTCCCAATAAAGTCAATTTTAACAAATGCATAACAATTCTAACATATGCATAATCAATCTAAGAATACCAAGGCAAACAAAACAAAACAAAAAAAAATTGTTTTTTTATGACGTCATGATGACGTCAACAGGGCCCTGTTCATCTTCTCCTCCAGCTGAACATGGCCTGATTCTGGAGAAGAAAAAAAAAATCCGCCCAAAATTTTGCGCATTTTTTGGCAAAAATACTTATTTCCATCCTCAAACATCAATCCTTCAATCCAAACCCAAAAAAATGCACAAAAAACGCATAATAGCAAGAACCAAACAAGCCCTAATTTTCGAAATATCATCAAATGAGCTCCAAAAATCACAAAAATTGATGGGTTTTGCTCCAAACAATATTCTCTACAAGTCTCCAACCTCAATCGGGCTTGAAAACCAATAATTAACACCAAACGAAAAAAAAACCCTAAAAAATGGCTTCCATAACCAGAAAACGAGAAATAAAAAAAATTAACCCAAAATTGCAGCTCAAATGTCATGCTTGCTCTGATACCAAAAAAAAGAGAATTGAAATAGCATAGGATCACATGTTAACATTTAAGCATGCATTTAATAGCAAAAAAAGAACCAGTTACCTTGGTTTATGCCATAGGAAGCCATTTCTTCCTCCTCTGATATCCAATAAGCTGCTCCAGGTACGTGATGGTACGAGAATTAGGGATCAATGAGCTCTTCCCTTGCCTCCCAAAAATTCAGTCCAAACTGCAAGTGTGTGTGCGTGCAGTGCTCACACACACTTGCACTTTGGACTGAATTTTTGAGAGGCAAGGAAAAAGTACATTGATCCCTAATTCTCGTACCATCACGCACCTTGAGCAGCTTATTGGATATCAAAGGAGGAAGAAATGGCTTCCCATGGCATAAACCAAAGTAATCAGTTCTTTTTTTGCTATTAAATGCATACTTAAATGTTAACATGTGATCCTATGTTATTTCAATTCTCTTCATAAATGTCCTAATTAATTTGAATAAATGAAATCAAAATTATCAGAGGATGTAATATTAATTTAATTTCAATAGCAAACATGCAATGGTATTTTGTGTACAATCACTCCCGAGTGGTCTTGCTTTGTTTCTATGAGGAATCGGGTTGTAATTATTCAAATCATTTTGGTTCTTCCGTTTGGGATTGTTCGGTACAAATTGATAGGAACATCCGGAACTGGCATCCTTCGGAACTTCTTGAAATCATCCACCCAATGCAACTGGGAAGGAGTTCCCGGAATCAGCAAGGCACTCGATAGGCCTTTAAACGTGGGACCACAAGGGGAATGTGGCACTATTAATTAGAACGTGCCTTCGCAAGTGTGTTGGTGGCATGAGATTGTCACCTACTAAAGCCTAGAAGGAAATACATAATTAATGAAAAGCAATTTTTGAGCTCTCATTTGATACATATATGATTGAGAAATACTCACTTGAGCTTCAATTCTCTGTGTTGTCTGGATCACTAAGCAAAGCGGTCACATCCAGTGAAGGCCTTTTCTATGGCCATTTCTCTCCCTTCAATTTCTCCAGAAGGTAATTTCCTATTCTTTGGTTTTGATGCTCTGATGGTTTTTGTGGTTAAATTGTATTTGAGGAGAATGTGAGATTTAAAGTGCTCTACTGTGGTATATGTCACACTGATCTTCACGAATGAGGGCTTCTCCAGTTACCCTCTTGTCTGGGTACCATTTTACCCATTTTGTAGGATGGAATGATAGTGGAGGGACAGTTCTGATGGTGAAAGAGTAGCAATGAATATAGAAAAACATAAAATAAAAAAGAAAAGGGAATGGGTGAATGATGTCGGAGACCTTCGGTAGTGGGATGTGGTGAGTGGTAAGGTGGAAAAAAGAAAAGGAAATGAGGGGAGGGAAAAAGGCGGAGAAAGGGGAGAGAGATAAACGGGGTAAAAGGCTCAAAAATCAATATAAAAATAAATTTTGGAGGAATTTTGAGGTCTTTAAGAGAGGAAATGACTTCCATTTGACCGGATGATTTGTTTACCTCATTGGAATCAAAACAAGAGAAATGATCCCGTTTATTGCTCATTCCCATATTTTTATGTGACTAATAAAAAAGGAGAATGTCCCAAAATTTAAATGATTTTGAATTTTATGGCAACAATTATTTCACTCAAGGGAATGTCCCAAAATATACGGAAACATAATTTATTTATCACTCTTTACATACATTTTGCGCCAAAGGAAAATGTAAGAAAATTTGAATGGATTTGTCCATTCCCATTTTTTATTGGCGTTCCAAACATACCCTACGAACATGCCCTAAAGAAAACATGATGCAAAGATTTCATCCATATTTTGTACTTGATTTGGTATAAGGTGGGAATCTCATTCATACATATAATTAAGGGTCTCCAACGGGCCGGGCCGGGTCAGCCGGCCCGGAGGAGTAAGGCCTATGGCCCAGCCCGGGGCGGGCCACTGAGCCCGTTGACCAGTCAACGGGCCGGCCGGGCCGGGCCCTTGGTAAATCTAAGGCCCGTGGCCCAGCTCGTGGGCCCTCAAGTTGGGCGGGCTGGGTGAGCTTTGGGTAAAAATTAAAATACTTTTGAGTTTTGAAGGGAAGGGGTTTTAACCTAAAACCCCTTCCCTTATGGATCCATAAGCATTCAAGGAAAGCTAGCCACCAACTGAGCTGGCCCTCTTTTGTGTAACTATTTTGCATTAGTTATATATATATATTAGAAATATTGTATGATTTTTGAAAAAAAAATAAAAATGAGTTGGTTGTTCAACGATCATGTGACCGTTGAACATGCCACTCATAATTCATAAATATCAAATATATGACCGTTGAACGGTCTTGACATTTAAAAAAAAAAAATTAAATCCTAATATTTAAATCCCTATAAATATTAAATACCCTCAATTTTTTTCTATTCTCTCAACTCTTAAGCTCTCTCCCATTCCACCATATTTCTAATTATTGCATTTTGTCTCAAATTATTCAATATTATTGGTGGTGAAAAACAAGCATTGGTGGTTCAAAGAGTTCAAATTTGAAGGAATTTTTGCTTTAGTTCTCCAATTTAGTAACATACTTCACCTTTTCTTTTATTTATTTGTTACATTTTAATTTTACATTTATTATTTTTAGCATAATATTTTATCAATAATTATAATTATGGCAAGTGGTTCTTGTTCTTCATCTAATGCATAGCAAAAAATTTACTTCAAATATATGGAATTTTTTTGATATAATAGAAATAAATTTAGAAAATAATAAAAAAGAAATAAAAACAAAATGTAAAATTTGTAACAAACTTCTTAGTGGTGGCTCAAATGCAAGTACAAGTCATTTAAAAAGGCATCATGAAAATTGTAAAACTAAAAATAATATAAATATTAGAAATTAAAGATCTTATCTTTACATAATTGCATATAATTTCTAATATTTACATTATTTTTAGTTTTACAATTTTCATGATGCCTTTTTAAATGACTTGTACTTGCATTTGAGCCACCACTAAGAAGTTTGTTACAAATTTTACATTTTGTTTTTATTTCTTTTTTATTATTTTCTAAATTTATTTCTATTATATCAAAAAAATTCCATATATTTGAAGTAAATTTTTTGCTATGCATTAGATGAAGAACAAGAACCACTTGCCATAATTATAATTATTGATAAAATATTATGCTAAAAATAATAAATGTAAAATTAAAATGTAACAAATAAATAAAAGAAAAGGTCTTGTATGTTACTAAATTGGAGAATCAAAGCAAAAATTCCTTCAAATTTGAACTCTTTGAACCACCAATGCTTGTTTTTCACCACCAATAATATTGAATAATTTGAGACAAAATGCAATAATTAGAAATATGGTGGAATGGGAGAGAGCTTAAGAGTTGAGAGAATAGAAAAAAATTGAGGGTATTTAATATTTATAGGGATTTAAATATTAGGATTTAATTTTTTTTAATATTTATATTTGATATTTATGAATTATGAGTGGCATGTTCAACGGTCATGTGACCGTTGAACAGCCAACTCACTTTTATTTTTTTTCAAAAATCATACAACATTTCTAATATATATATAACTAATGCAAAATAGCTACACAAAATAGGGTCAGCTCAGTTGGTGGCTAGCTCTCCTTGAATGCTTATGGATCCATAAGGGCCCTTCAAAACTCAAAAGTATTTTAATTTTTACCCAAAGCCCGCCCAGCCCGCCCAACTTGAGGGCCCACGAGCTAGGCCACAGGCCTTAGATTTACCAAGGGTCGGGTTGGGCCGGCCCGTTGACTGGTCAACGGGCTCAGTGGCCCACCCCGGGCTAGGCATGGGCCTTACTCCTCCGGGCCGGCTGGCTCGGCCCGTTGGAGACCCTTACATATAATTCATGAATGTCATTGACATAAAAGAGTAATCTAACATTAAAAGAGTTATGTTTAAATAACATAAAAGAATTCTTCAAATTACTTCTCTAAATAAATACATTATTATTATTTTTTGTATTTATTTAGGAAAACAATTTTATTCATCATTTCTCATGAAATATGAAATGACATATTTTATATACGAAATTAAAATAATTAAAATTTCATGCACTTTCAAATTAAAAGATAATACCTTCTTATACTACATTTGACCTAAAAAGTACATAAAATTTTAATTATTTTAAATTAAATATTTTAATTATAATTTATCGATCCAACTTTATTAAAAATAATAAAATTGGCTAATATTTAGTCCAACTTTATTAAGAATAATAATTTCAATTATAATAGAATTAATTATTATTATCTTAAGAAAAAGTTGGCTAATATTTAGTCCAACTTTATTAAGAATAATAATTTCACTTATAACTGAATTAATTATTATTTTATAATAAAATTGACCGCTTTTACTTCTTCCTTTCCTAGAACTTCTAAAATTAAGACTTATATGAAATAATTTTTTATTTTTAGTTTTAGCTAAAAGTTAAAGTCGAAGTCAAAATCATAATTTTTAAAGAATAATATTAATATCATAAAAGTTTCATTAAATATAAAATAATTTTTTTATAAAAGCCAAATAAACACACATTTCTAATTTTCCTAATAAATTATTTTAAAATCATAAACTTTTTTAATAAAATTACTAAAACAAACATAAAAACTTTTATTGAAAAACACTTTTAATTTAATTTCAAATAAATTAATTCGAAAAACACTTTATTTTAGTATTTTTATTAAAAAAACTTATAATTTAACATAAAAGTTTAAAAAATATTATTTTTCATAAAAGTCTTTTTTGTTTAAATTATTTCATATTTAATGAAACTTTTATGATATCAATATTTCTCTCTTAAAATTATGATTTTGACTTCAACTTCAACTTTTAGCTAAAACCAAAAACAAAAAACTATCACGAATGAAACAAGAGCCTTCCAAAGTATAAGATGAATGCAAAAATCATACAATTTCTCGTACCTGACCATTGACATAAAACAATGCGCACATGAGAATCTGAATTGGGTCACAAACAGAGGAGAGCCATGAACCAAAACAAAAAGACTACTATAAAATAAAATCTACTAGTGTTTGTTGAGATAGATGAATTGATTCTACTAAGAAAGATCGGGAAGAAGTAGTTGTTTCTTTGATTGTATGGGGAGTCAGATGCTTATATAGTGGTGAAAATATGGCTGTTGGAGGTGGACCCAGGTGGTGTAACGGCTAGTCTTCCATTGAAAAATAAAGTAATAAGAAGACCGTGCAACGGATAGTTTTGCAGCTTTTGCTATGGAATCTCCTCAAAAGCATAATGTCCATTTTATTTAATCAAAAAAGCCATGATTATCGTCACCCATGTGGCTCTATGAATCAATAAAGAAACTATATTTGTCCCTATCCCAATTCTTTAAGCAAAACCAGAGATTGCATGAGATTCTGTCCTAATTTTTATTAGCATCCTTGATAATTTATGGAAAGTAGGGAGCATTTTTGGAGGATTGACAGGGACTAATCCAATCAAACCCCAACCAAAACCCAACCCGATATTTAGATGAATTTAAAAAAATCATTTTTAATATTCAGGTTAGAGTGAGTTTAAGTTTTTTCAACCAAAATCCAATTCGTGTTTGGACTCGGACCAAGACATGAACAATTCAAACCTAACCTAAGCATGATTTAATATTTCCATAACTTATATTATTTTATATAATAACAGTAATTTAGAAAAAAAAAAGTATTAAATTAGAATTCCACTTTGCTAAAAGGATACATAAATTTATTTTTACTTTTTTCTTATTATCTTAAAATGTTATCTTATTTATTATTTAAATTTTAGTATAAATATATAGTTTTAAAATAACACTGCATACAGGTTCAACCCAATCCAACTAATTTGACTCGTACAATTCATCAACCCGATTAACTTAGTTCCAACCCAATCAACTCAAGCTTAACTTGAGTTAGGAAAAAGAAGGTCGAGTTGGCTTGGTGAAGTACCTCGTAATAGAGATCAGGTTGGGTTAGCTTGCTTTGAATGTTTCTTAACTTGGGTAGGACTCAATTTGGCCACCCACCCGCCTGACTTAGATCCCTTATATCAACCCATGTTCTAAGACCTTGTAGACAACAAACCTATTGGGAATGGACCACTATAGCTACTCTCATTCACCATTCTAGTCTACGGCTCATCTTGGATGGGTTTGTGCCCCAATTATAGCAAGTTTCCTAATAATCTAAAGGCTCTAAAAACAGATAAGTCCAATGATGTGGACGACACCAATAATTATGTCATATAGATCATATCAGCCAATTCAAATAATTGTTCACTAAACCTTCTCCTATTCGGCACATCAACAAACATTTTTTTTTATCAGACACATCAACTAACAATATTATAATTTGAGATATCAACTAACAATATTCTTATTTGACATATGAATCTGGATAATCATTAGCATTATACAATAGAAGATTGCATATTCAATTGCCTTTGTAAGGAGATAAGCATGAGCAGAGTGGTACCTGAAAATGAATATGGAGGCATAATTACATACATTTGCTCCTGCATGAGAAAAGGCAAATTTTCTTCAGGATCCATATGCCTAAACCTAGTGAAATTCAATGTAAAAGGAAACAGGAAAGTAGAAGAGTGGTAGCATCATACTGAACTGAACATAAATAATGACCATGAGCCTTGTGTCTGAAGATGTCTAGCCACTCTCCTCAGAAGCTCTATATCTTCAGTCCACTGGTCATAGACAGCTTAAATCATTGAGTCAGACTAAACATATGGGTTAAGGCTCCATCTGACAAGGTGGGATAACCTGCAGTTTAGAAAATACCATTCCAACAAGGGCAAAAAGATACTGAAATACAGTCACTCATTAACCCATTTTCCTGCTAAGAGCTAGAAATATTTCATCCAAACAAATATGGCTTCCACGTATACCTGTATAGTTGGAGGTTGGCGTATGTGTGGTGATGGGAGGTCAGTTCCTTGTCTGAGTGGGATTGTAAATATATCTGAAAATGGATAATTCTATAAACACAACCAAATTTTGAAGATGAAGAATGTTTCAAAATGTGTTACAGACACTAAAGACATCACAATCCATCTTAAAAACTACAGGAAAGATACAATTTTTCAATGCCTTCTGGGCCCTTACAAATAGACCACAACTACTGGCTTTACTGTTAAACTCAGCATTTTTCTCAACAGGCAAGTTAACAAAGTGCAGAAATAGTTTAGATCTCCCCAAGATAAATCTGTTTATCGCTACTGCAAGATCCAACAATAGGTTCGCTGGGATGGAAGACACATTCGTTGACAGATCCAGTGTGACCAGGAAGCTTATACAAGATGCGTCGAGAAGTTGTATCCCAAATATACACCATCCGATCAGAACTACCAGCTGTGACTTTGCTTCCATCTGGAGACCAACTACATTTCAACAAGTTCTTTTCAAAGTTGTGTTGGTGCCCTTCCAATATCTTCACACAACGATTTTGTGGAGCATATGGGCGCATATCCCATATGCAAAGTTTGCAGTCCATGCCATTTGTAAGAAGATAGGAGCCATCCGGACTCAACTGCATACCTGTTATCATATCCTGATGGCCTTGAAGAGTCATGGTAACCTCATTTCTTCTCAGATCCCATACTTTAACATCATTGTCTATCCCACCTGTGAAGATCTTATCAGATGCATCAGAGAAACTGACAGCTGTGATTTGGTATTTGTCAGGAAATGTCTGGATGGCACCCCTTTGACGCATATCCCAAAGTTTGGCAGTGCCATCATCAGATCCACTGACAACAAGAGGAGGACCCCTACGGGAAGGACAACATGAATTCACAAAAGAGGAGTGTTCAGCCATCTTTTTTATTTGTTTCCCTGTTTCTACATCCCATGCCCTGAGAGTCTTGTCAGGGCTGGCTGATATTATCTGGGTTCCATCAGTAGTCCACTGAAGATCCAAAATTGCATTCTTGTGCCCTTTCAAAACCATGAAATTTTTGCAATCACCATGAACATACCATAGGAAAATTTCTCTTTCATGAGACCCAGATGCAATGACTGTACCCGTCGGATTGAATTTCATTGTGTATATAGCACTTTGATGGCCTGCCAACAACATGATTGGTGATTCTAAACTCGATGTCCGCTGTTTTCCATTTGCACCCAGTGCTCGAGGCCCAGTATATGGAACAGCAGACAATTCCATTCCTGGCCTAGGACCAACAACAGACAAAGCATTTTCACTTGGGAAACCTTGCATCTTGACTTCTTAATACAGTAAAGAATCTAATATAAATCAGCTCTTATCCTGAAATTAACAAAAAAAAAAAAAAGATAAATAACAATCACCATACATCAAAGAGAGCAGGACCAAGCAAGTAACTAGAATTTCATCAACAGATCAAAGCCTTCTTTTGAACATTCATGCTTTGCATGTACCAATGCATCCAATATATCCAAATAAAATTGTGTTCTATATGGGTGCACACCATTAGATTAACCCACCTGAAATGACAGATCATCAGGTCAAGCCACCATTTAAAAGCACTAATGGGAAAAAAGTTCAGACAACCATGTCCATGACAGATCTAAATTAATCAAATAAATTTCATTAGGTTTTTTGTTTTTGTTTTCTTTACAAAATGAGACACAACAATGTAATGTTCAATGGTTCAAAGGATATTATGTAATCATATGAAATTCAGTATAGTCAAGGAAATCAATTACCCCCTAACACCAAGCAAGCAACTTCTACCAAATTGAAGCAAGTAAATAACCATCCTTTATTACATGGATGGAGAAACAAAATTGCAATCATGGGTAAGAAATGAATTGGATTAAACAAAGATTGGAACATTAGGAATCTTTATTTGAACCTGGATTTGGTAAACTTAAAAACAATAGAATATAGAAACTTGAAAAAGAATGTTGGTGTGATGCAATGAGCAAAAAAGATCAATCAAAAAAATCAATCTTGTGAAATTATGATATCTGACTAACCATGGAGAACTAGCATTACCCCATAGTGGAAAAAACAAAGAGAGAGGGGAAAACACACAGTAGAAGCATTAAGAACAATTATCAAAACAATATTTAATCTATGGACCAAGGTTATCAGACTCTCTATTATGTTTAACCATATGTTTATGACAAAAATTAGAACAACTTTGAAGCAGGAAATGTTTTAATTGTCTTAAGAGCAGAGACACCTTTGGTAATAGCATTATAAAATTGTTCATAGAGCAAGAAAACAGACAAAACACATTTTCCTTCCAGGTCAACAATCTTCCAAAGGACAATAGCATAGATTCTAGCTGTTTTCCCACTAAACATTGCTTCAAATGCTCAACTTAAACCAGGTAGGGTATAAAGAGAACAACCTTGTGGTCAACTGAGAACTCAAATAAAACATATCCCAGAAAACCTATTCGCAACTAGAATGTCTCACTGCCTTGCCACCAATCTAGAGTGAAAATTGCAGAATCTCCAACATTAATGTAAAGCAATTTCAAGAACTACGTGCTAATCCAAATACTGGAGAAAAGAATGCATGGATGCCTGTTAGTCAAATTCGTACCCAATACAAGTGTTCAACAAAGAAACAGAATAATAAATTCCTGCTGTGGTAAACAACCATAGGATTACCTAGAGCATTCTATCATAGTTCCATGCTTTAATTCGTCCTTGTGAATACAATGAGAAAAAACTGGTAATTAGATTGTTTAGTTGTGTCACCATGTCCTGAGATCTATGGATTTGACACTTAGAAATACACCAACACTGGGCACCCACCAGAGCCCATGTAACAAGGATTACAATCCATTCAGAAACTAAAAGTACAATTCACCAATACAACTTCATAAAAGAGAAGAAAAAACTAAACTGAAAAAAAACCTGTTAGAATTACAACCCCAAAACTAAGTGACACACAGAAATAGAATATCAACAGAAACCCTAGCATTTTGCTTGGTTAAAGGACATAAACATGAAATCATCTTCCATGCTGCTTTAGAAATTCCGCGGTAAACTAAAATTATAATTACATAGACTCCATGGATTTTTTTATTTTTTTATTTTTAGTCCCATACCATGAAAACCCTTAATTTCGAGACTACTCCCTCTTCTTTCCCCACATTTCCTCAGCAACCAAACAGAAATAGAGCTTCATTTTACACAGAGAAAAGAACATACAAAAACCACTTCTCAACACCTTAACCACTTGTAGAACAAAATCACAACAAATCTAAAATAAATAAATAAAGGAATTCGAGTTTAGGGGGTAAAAGCATGATAAGTGCTTAAAAAATGCGTGCCAGACAGTGCCCAGGTGATGCTAAACTATGTTTCTAGGTGAAACCCTTTTTTCTAGAGAGAGAAGGAGAGCGTACCTTGTAGAGAGAGAAAGAGATCGAAGTTAGGGTTTTGGTGGTAAACCCTAGAGTTCTCTGCTCTTCGACCCTGCGTTTTTCCCCTTGCTTCCCTCTACGAACTAGAAACTAGTTTCTTTATTGGGCCCAAAGGGCTGTTTGGGAGTACCGCTTTCAACATTGTTTCGAAAATGGATTATTGTTATAACTTAATGTATAGGTTAATTTCATTGATCTTTTTCGAAGTTTTGACTCGATACAATTAACCAATTAACCCTCATTGACCCTTAAGGTTTTGGCTAAATTAATAACCTCGCTAAATTCATAACATAATAATTTAAAAAAAAAAATCTTAAGAGTCAATAAAATATAAATTAATAATTAATGAAATTCATAAAAAAAAATATATATATAGAAAGCAAAAAATTCACGATATAGTACTAATATCATCGTTATGACTGCCCTTTCTCATTTATTGAATATTATCTTCCAAGATTTTTGTTTAAATCAATCTCATGGGTTTAGGAAATGACAAACTTATCGTTATTGAAATAATAATATACTCTTAAGTTTCCATATACGGATTTTTTATTATTTTAAAGCATATGTTTATAATTTTACATTAAAAAAAAACACTACTCTTTATACACACACAACATATATGCCTTGAAGTACATTTTGAAATTAGTTAATGAAATTAATTAGAAAAAATCTACTGTAAAATATAATTTTTAATAGTTTCATCAAAGTCACAAAAAAATACTTACTAAATATTTATATAGTGGAAAAAAAATTGTCTTCTTTACTACATGTGATATAACTTAAATTAATAAATTATATAATTTTATATCTTAAAAATACAATAAATAAAATATTTTAAATTAATAAATTATATAAATTTATATTTTATATGTTATATAACTTTTTTATTTTAAGATTATTAATTTATTGATATATAAAATATTCATTTATTATTATATTTATCAATTTAACTTTATTAAACTAAGTTTAAATATATAGATTTTTTATTATTAAAGTATATATATTTTTAATTTCAATAATAATTTTTAATTTAATATTTTTTTAATTAAATGAATGTACAAATTATAAAATCAAGGTAAAAAAAGAGTGATAAGATACCAACCTTAGAGTGTTTGTTTTTTTAGCTTTTTGTTGAAAGTAATTTGCTTTCAGACTTTAGTCATTTGTTTTTCTAATTTTTCATGACCTATTATAAACTTTTTGCTGAATAGAAAAAGTCAAATGTGGTGTTTCTTTTTTTACTTAATTTTAAATAGAACCTTGATGTTTAATAGTGTTAAATATTAAGTTGTTTATTTTGTAGTATTTTATTTCTATTAAGTATTAAAAAGTAAAGAAAAACCAATATGTTATTTTTTTTATTTAGAAAAAGTTACATATTTTGGCATTTTCTATTCAATAAAAGGCTTATAATAAGTCATGAAAAAATATAAAAACAAATAACCTAAATTCTGAAAAACAAATTGATTTCAGTAAAAAGCAAAAAAACTAACACCCACAAAATATTTGGTTTTTTCCAAATAGAAAAAATAACATGCTAATTTTTCTTTACCTTTTAATGCTTAATAGAAATAAAATATTACAAAAACAAACAGTCTAATGCTTAACACTATTAAGCATTAAAGTTTTATTTAGAATTAAGTAAAAAAACAAACATCATCTTAATAATTAAGGAATAAATGAATAAATCAAGGTACAAAACAATTTTGCTTAAATGCACACGTCACGTGACTTAATTGATTGGGCATTTCAAGAGATACCGTTTCCATATTATAGCCGAATCATATACTTTTATAAATCATATTACATCTTTCTATATCAACCTTCCTTAAGTAATTGTAAAGAGTAAAGTTTTTATATGAAATTCACTGTCTCATGTTTACATCACTTTTACTTAAATTTAATTATCAAAATGAGAAATGGAGTAGAATCAAACATAGAATCTAATCACACAACTTGACACCAAGATTTGAAGTGGAATTCTCCTTATAAAAACCTTTCTCAAAAATTGTGGAGTCTACCAAACCCAATCTATATATTAAAAAGAGAGGTGAATTTAATATTTATCAATTTTTATATAACACTAAGCGATAAAAATAAAACTTAATATAAATGCAATTCAATAATTTAAACAATTAAATAAAATATACGAATAAACAAATAATGTAGATAGTGATTTATAGTGATTCGATAACGACCTATATCTACTTAATATAATTTTTTCCCAACTTGAAGGTTTTTTACTAATTCAAGAGTTTCCTCAACTAAAGTTCTTTGATATCTTTATGCATTTAGATTTGGGGTTCCAATAGACCTTCCTAATATTCAAAGTGCTATCTCATCTCTCACCCAAGAAACTATAAAAGGTTTTATAATGAATTGAAAAGATTGGCAAAATCTTCGGCAATTAATCTTATTTTGAATCCTCAAATATATGGGGATAGCAGAATATTTTACTTCATGCTTAAAGTTCTTTAATCCTTAGAAAAGTCGTTTATAGGAAAACTAAACCCTAATATCATTATTACTTGTGTTCACAACTTCTAAACAACTAATCAATCAACATAAATTAAAAATAAATTATAAATGTCAAAACTCCACAAGTCGGTCAACTAACTAAGTTGGTTGATCTATTAGGCATGGTCATATAGAAATTGCTAAATTAGTTTTCATGGGAGATTGATTGTGCAAATGGCATCAATCTACCAATTATTTTTAAGTTCTATTTCATATAGTACCTACCATGGGCTTAACAAATTATCCCCTTCTAGGCAAAAAAAAAATACTTCTCTAAACATCATTTTTATCTTATCATTGTTAATAACAAATTTCAATCGAACTATTTCATTCACATGCTAATATACTTGAATTTATCTTTCAAATCGATGAAATTTACTATCAAAAACTTACAAAAACTTCTCTCAATGATGAATTGTTTATGTATGACCCAAAGAAGTATCGCTACATCACTTTGAAGGTTTGAACAAGACCGCCGTTAAACAAAAACACTAACACTCTACATGGTCTAAAATTGCATAAAATGTTTAATTTGTTGTAAGGAGGCATTTTGATGATCCAATAAACCAAATTACATCTTGTATATCAAGACTAATATCAAAAGGACAACATGGTTTTTTGTTATCATGTCATAGAATATGTTTTGCCTCTATTTGTATCCATTTATATGTTAAATTATGATAATATTTGAATGCAAAAGCTTGTGTTTGGTAAATATGAGAGGTAAACACTCATCATATCATATGCTTAAAGAATTTTATTCTATTCCCATGCATGTGAATGCCCATTGTACTTGATAATCATTGTCACATTGTTAAATATGAGATTTGTGCTAAAAGACTAGCTTAATTAAAAAGTTGAACTCATAAATGTTGAATACAAAATTAATTAATTTCGTCAATAAGACTCATTCTTTTTCTAATGAGTACCATGAATCGTATTCAATAATCTTAATTAGTTAAATTAAATTTTATTATTATTAGATTCACATACATCGAGTATATTTTGCCTGAAATGAGAGTCTATCATATCAATATAAGATGATTTATTGTTATACACAATTATTAGTCAATACAAAAAATATTTAACTATAATGAAACACGTATTGTAATTTGGATCTTCCTCGTGGATCTTCCTTCTCGAGTAAATTAACTTTTGAAAAAGATTGGATCTAGGGTTTGCTTTGTTGGTTTATCCTTATAATATGTCCAAAATCATATGATATAAGCCACCCACCACCCTCACATTATTCTAATAACAAACATTTAATTAATGCCCTGTAATCATATGATTATAAGTAACAAACCTAGGAATTAAAACTTGAACTCAAAAGAGCCCCTCATCTTTCGCTTATTTACATCCATGTCCATTGACTCTGAATCACCATCTCCTTCTCCAAGCAGAGACTGGTTCTTCCCTTCTCCTTCATTCATCCACCCAAACCCAAACCCAAACCCTAGGAGGTGCGTCACCAACCCTAGGATTTCCAGACCTCCCAAGCCCTCTTCATTCCAGAGCTTCTCGCATTCCAGTTCCAAATATGCCGGGATTCGCCGCAGGGTCGAGTTCGCTCGCCGGACGGAGAGCCTGCCGGCTTCGAACGTGGCTCGTCCCGTTTCCGAACAGAAACCGGACGTTCCGGTGAAGAAACCGGACGTTTCAGTGGACGTTTCGGGGGAGAAGAAATTCGCCTGGGCTTCCGCAGGCCGTTTCGGTGGTCGGTGGCGGATGGCGATTTTGGCAGCGGTGAGTGTATTTGTGGAGTTCGTTGAATCCGTTGTAGTCTTATGCTGTTTGGATGCTGAGAGAATTCAGCAAAATAAAATAAAATAAAATATTTATCTTATTTGATTTGGAAAAAAACGAAACTGGTTTAATAATATTTATATTTTAATATTTTTTTAGATTTCTCGGCAACCAAATAGAGATTACATAATTGTTTTTATGAATTGATTATCGATAACATTATGTTCATCATATGTGGAAGAAATTAAAATCAACTTTTAAGCTTAAACCTAATTGAATTGGTATAAAGAATCTTGTTCATATATATTCTCATTATACCAAATTATGATTTCAAAAAAGTTGATACAATTACTTTTTTCACAAAAACTTTTTTTTTTTTCCTTTATTCATAAGAATTTTCATTACTCGGATATTATTCCTTTAAAATTATGATTTTGACTTATACTTCCACTTATTAGTTAAAAAAATTAAATAAATAGAAACAACTCAAACAAAATTAAGTTATTGATATTAGTTTAAAATGATTTCATTAAAAGAGTTTTTACCTTAAAAAAATGAAGAAGTTAAGAAAATGTTGTTTTGTATGAAAGTTAATTTTTTCACTTATTCAATAAGTAAAAAATAATTTCCCAAACAAAGCCTGGGTTTCGTTTCGAACAACTTTTGTTTTTACTTTAATTAAAAGTTGAAGCAAAGTAATAATTTTTTCAAAAAGTCACATTTATATTATAAAAATTTTATTAAATATGAAATGACTTTTTATATAACTTACAATAGAATTTTTATGAAAAGTAATATTTTCTAAATTTTGTTATTATGCTCTTTTTAGTAAGATAAGTCCTTCTAGCAAAATTAGTCAAATAAATGTAGGCTCCATTTGAGATCATTTTTGGTTTTTGAATTTACCTAGAAGTTGAAATCGAAACCAAAACCATAATTTTTAAAAAATAATATGCATATCGTAAAAGTTTTTTTAAAATATAAAATATTTTTTAGTATAAATTAAAAAATAAATTTCCCTAACTTTCATATTAAGTTTTTCTAAGCTGTTATTAAGTTTATCAAAAAGCTTTTGATTTGTCGATAACCAATTCATACAAGAACTTCGAAGCTCTTATTAAACCTAAAAAAAAATGCTTATGACTTCTCATAATCTTGACTTCATATCATGCCATGTAGCCAATTTTTAGCTCATTGGTTGGTGTTTGTTTGCAGATTTTGGCAACAGTTTTGGCCTCTTTGCTGCACAAAAACTTCTCCCTACATAACCAAATTAATGTTTTACAGGTAAATTACTAATTTCAATTGGAAAATGTGGTTGCATTCTTTCTAGTGTTTTGAGCTTAATTGCATGGTTTTCTTACCTTCTTTTAGGAAAAAAAAATCCTTTAATTGCTTTAGGCCAATGCCTACCTTGAAGATAAATTTCTAACTTAAAAAAACAAGATTGACAATATCATTAGCCATAAACAAGGTTTCCAATAGTAGAAGAATGGTAAAAATGTAAACCCCAAAAATGAACTTTGCAAGTGGATAGCACAAATTTTAAAATTTGTTCATTGACATTAAGCTTGATTCTACTTGAGCACCTCGCTTGAGTTCAAATTCAATCTCAATTTATTCAGAGCAAAATTAAGATACATGCACCCTACTTGCAAATCATTAGGTCTCTGTATTTAGGTTTGCTTATGTTGGCTTCTATGAGAACATATGATTCTAAGCACTGATGTAGCCAGCTAAGGACTAGGAGGGGCACATGCCCCTTAAAAAAAATTGCTATAGGGGTTTTGAACCTTTGACCTTATGCTTAAGGGCTATGTTTGGTTCCCGGAAAATGTGAGAGAAAGAAAATTGTGAGGAAAAATAGAAGGAAAGAAAAAGCTAAGAAAAGGAATATAAATTTTTCACTTGTTTGGTTATCCATTATAAATTCAAGGGAAAAAAAAAAATTGTTGTTTGAGTTCAAATTTTTTCAAAGACTGCTTTTCACTACACTATATATACCATTGTCCCTCCCCCCCTTCCATGCTTCCTTTAACCACCCCCAGGGTGATATGGTTTGTTCTGCACTTACGACCTGTTTGAGAATAATTTTTTGTTTCCCACAACAGAGAAATAGGAAAATATGTTTGATAACAAGAAAATAAGGCGTATTTAAAGAAGATCTTTTAGTTGTTTTCTCTTATTTTCTAACGTTTGTTTTAAACAATAATTATATAAATATAAAGAATGATTAAAAATAAAGAACTATAAATAAAAGTTATTTTTAAGACATATTTAAAAACATAAAAAACATGATAAAAACATTTCAAGTTCCCAAATAGACTTTTATTCCACGTGACTTCACGGAACAGTTTTCAAAACTATTATCAAAATTCATAAAGTCACCTTACATGTTCATTCTTTTACGCTTTATGGCACTATCCTACAAGCACAAACTCAAACACATGCACAAGCATGCACACACACAAGCACATACAAGCACTTGTTCCCCTGTCTGAGTTCAGGAGTTGCCATGTCCGACACTGCATGAACATGACTCTGTCCGTGTTTTCAGGTCATCCTCTTATCTCAAATATGTTGGTGACATTATATGACTCTACTTTGTTTGGTTACCTGCATTTGGAGCTCAATGGAAACAACTAAAGCCCTCTAATTTCAGGACTCCAACTAGTTCAGCTGAGAATAATTGAAATTGTTTGAATAGATTAAGCTCTAGGGGAAATTTTGAACCTTCACAATTTGATGAAATTTAGGATATTACATTTGGGTCAAGCCTATGGCCTTTTCTTGACCATGGACAAAATTAACCAGCTCCATTGGCCTGAAATTGTGAATCACTAGTGGCTTTTGAAGGTGGGAGTGTTGAGTTATATTTTGCACCTCGGAAATATTTGTAGATTTGCAGTGGATTCATCTTTCAAATGATAAATTAATTGAATCAGGTGGCTCCATTACTTCGTTATCTTATCTGAATTTGTCATCACTTGTTTTGGTTGAGACTAATTAAGAAGTATCATTGGGTTTATTTCTTAGTTGGTTTTTTTTTTTTGGGTTCTTTTTATTTATTTATTTATTTTTTGCTTCTACAGGATCAGATATATGAGCTCAATATGAGATTACAAACTTGCAATATTTTGGATTATGTTGATCTTACAAATCCTGTGCCCCAGGAGAGCGATCATCTGCCTAACAGAAACTTAAAGAATATGGCTCTGATTATTACTTTCACCCTTTTATCCATCCCCTTTCTTATTTTTAAGTATGTTGACTATGTCTCAAAATCAAGAAGATCTGTAGACAATATCTCTGAAGAAGTTTCCCTAAACAAGCAATTAGCATATCAGGTGGATGCGTTTTTATCAGTCCATCCATATGCTAAGCCATTGGCATTGCTGGTTGCCACTCTACTACTTATTTGTCTTGGTGGATTGGCTCTCTTTGGTGTGACAGTTGATAGCTTAGCTGATAGCCTATGGTTATCTTGGACATATATTGCTGATTCAGGCAACCATGCAAATTCTGAAGGAATTGGTCCAAGGCTTGTTTCAGTTTCCATTAGTTTTGGTGGGATGCTTATATTTGCAATGATGCTTGGGCTTGTTTCTGATGCAATTTCAGAGAAGTTGGACTCACTGAGGAAAGGAAGAAGTGAAGTGGTTGAACAAAACCACACTCTAATTCTTGGTTGGAGTGATAAATTGGTAAGATTCTGATTCCACCACTAATATATATGAAACTTTTCTTGTTCTTTTGCTTTCTCTTATCTCAACGCAGGAAGAGAATGAATTAAAATTTTAAAATCTTAGTATTTAAACGAACGTTGCAATCCAAGTGCATGTGGTACATATGGGAAACCCCCGTCTATACGGCAAAGCCTTCTATAGAAGCCAGCAAAAGAGCAAAAGAGAAGACACCTATCTGTGATTCTAATCATCTACAAAGTCTGCCAATTTCATATTTTACCCCCTTTTTTACACAGGTTGTGCCTACAAAAACAAAAAACAGAGACCAATAGATCTCTATCTTCTGATTGAAATTTCTTCTCCATCAAACGTTTTCCTATTTCTCTAACAATATGCATGGGAAAAGGATGTATGTTGTTGCATTCTCGGCTTCCTTATTATCATCCTCCCATGCCATTATATGAAGAACTCTTTGACTGCCACTCTGAACACCCAAAATTGTGAGAACTGCAACTCCTGAGCAACATGCCAACTCAATTAGAGATGATCAACTTACTCTCTTGCCCTCTTATACATACAACACTGCTTAGCAATATATTTTCTCCTATGTCCTAATCGGACAATAGTAAGAATCACTTCTTAAGCTGCCAGCCAAACACAGAATCCAACCTATGATCAGACCATGGTGTGGTACACCTCCGTCTGAGTGAATAAATCTGCATTCAATTTCATTAATGCCCAATCAGAAAGAACCCCCTTCCAGTGGATGCATCAGACTCTTCCTCCTCACTATGGCCCCTACCCCATCCCCACCAGCCCCCATGTAACTGTAAGACTTGGGGCTATGTTGCACTGGACTCTAGTGTATGTGAGATACATCAGTTGATATCAATTGGCATTCTAGCAGATTTGGATTATTTAAGATTAACTTAATTTAGTCTAGAATTAGAGAATACATTTTTTTTTTTTTTGATCAAAAGAATTAGAGAATACATGAAAAGTTTTTTTTGTATTTCTGCTTTCTCTTCATACTTGATCTACCTCTGAATAGTGTTGATGTTTTGAGTTTTCTTGAAGCCAATAAGTAGCTCATTTTTTTTATAGCTTTTGAAAAGCATTGGAAAACTTATTTTGCACTGGACATACAAGCATGGGAAATTCAGTAGAAATCTCATGAACTTTGCATGGTTGTCAATCCATAGTACATGCTTCATTTTAAAAATGATGTACTTGGTAACTTCTGGCAGCTCATTGGAGTGCTTGTTTTTCCCATTTACTAATAATATCATTGTGAACTCAGGGATCATTGCTCAATCAGCTTTCAATAGCCAATGAGAGTTTGGATGGAGGAATTGTTGTAGTGATGGCAGAGAGAGACAAAGAGGAGATGGAACTTGACATTGCTAAAATGGAGTTTGATTTCAGAGGAACATCTGTTATATGCAGAAGTGGAAGCCCTCTGATTCTAGCTGACCTGAAGAAGGTGGGGATACTTGCTATTGGTTGTTCTTATAATGTATAATGTTTTTCCATATTTTTAATTATTTTTCTGGTCTACTCTATCCTCTGCTATTGGTTGTTCTTATAATGTACAACGTTTGTCCATATTTTCATTTGTTTTTCTGGTCTACTCTATCCTCTGCTGGAAAACAAAGTAACTGGAGTGAGCTGATCCGGTTTCAAAAGTTAAAGGGTAAGCTAATGTTGGTCAACATGAAATGGATCCGAGTCCTTGAGCCAAGTCAAAACTGAGGTTATCACATTTTTATGAAGTAGAATGGAGAGGTATAAGGAGTTCTTGCTGAAAGTGCACGTGATTTTCCATAATTTTGTAACTATGTTTTGCCAGAAGTGAATGGGCTTTCCAGTAATTGTATAATCTAATCCTGAAATTAATTCCCAGTCACCCATCTCAGTGTTTTACTTATTTTAGTTTCTAGTTGAGTTCCGCTTTAAATTCCCTACTTCTATTCCTTTGTTGATGGAATGTACCCCAAGATGTTACTTACACATGAATTGCTAATTTATGTTTGTCTAATTCCATTCTGAAAAATAAGAAACTTGTTGTCAAGTTGTGAATTTTCCATGCTTAAAAGAAGTTTTGGCAACTAGCATTTGCTTTATCTCATCCCTAGAATATGCAATGGGACTGTCAACTTTTCTGTGTCTTGGTGGCTGATAATAAGATTCTGTATTATGTGTGCTAACTGCATAAAAGTCGTAGGTATCCGTCTCCAAGGCCCGGGCAATTATCGTCCTTGCTGAAGATGGAAATGCTGATCAGGTCCATTTTAATGAAGACTTTGATGTGCTTCATGCTTGATACTGGATAAGAAAATATTAATCTTATACCCCTTCTGGTTTGATACAGAGTGATGCTCGTGCCTTGAGAACTGTATTAAGTCTAACAGGAGTGAAAGAAGGGCTGAGAGGACACATTGTGGTGGAACTAAGTGATCTTGACAATGAGATTCTTGTGAAACTTGTCGGTGGAGATCTTGTTGAAACTGTTGTTGCTCATGATGTAATTGGTCGCTTGATGATTCAATGTGCTCGGCAGCCAGGTCTTGCACAGGTAAATTTTCATTTCTCTTGACACGTAATCTTGTTTAGTATATCATGTTGATTTACCTAGTTAAGTTTTTAAGCAAATATTTTCACTCTATTACCATTTAGTGCTAATGGATTGCCCTTGTCAGATTGTGCTTGACCATTTGTATGGTAAATCTGTTATCCTTCTTTTCCTCTTATGTATTGTACCCTGGCAGATCTGGGAAGATATCCTTGGGTTTGAAAACTGTGAATTCTACATCAAAAGATGGCCAGAGTTGGATGGCATGCAATTTGAGGATGTATTGATCAGTTTTCCTGATGCTATTCCTTGTGGAATCAAGGCTGCAGCCTACGGTGGTAAAATCATTCTGAATCCTGATGATTCTTATGTTCTACAAGAAGGCGATGAAGTTCTTGTTATTGCAGAGGATGATGATACATATGCTCCAGCCACATTGCCTATGGTGCTTTCCTTTCCTTACTTTTCCTTTGAATATAAATATTTCAAATAGATCACTTGGCTGTGCTCTAGTTTGTTTTTTGTTAACTCTAGGCATACACAAGGCAATTCCACTATTAGGGACTTAATCTTGCTTTACCCAACTCATCACATTCAGGCATCCTAAGTGGAAAAAATCAACCTATCTAATAGGTGTCTCCGGTAAAATAAAAAGATGGAAATGTTCCTAATTCAATCGAAGTTCCCCAGATAGTTTCTGTTAATACTTCATGATGAGTAGAATAGAGCCTACTAGAGTGGTCAAGCAGATCAGGAAGCTTCAAACGAACTTCCATTGGTGTTAGATCAGGGAATCTAGGAAGGAGTCTCATTAGCTTTAAGACTGTCCAAGAGGGAGAAGGGTTTAGTTCAAGGACGTGTGCAGGAAAGAACCATAATAGGCAAATGGTTGTGGTGTTTTTTTTTTGTTTTTTTTTCATTTTCAAAAGAACAGAATACTCTGTGGCACTCTCTAGTTAAAAAAAGTATGGTTTCCAGTTGGTGGGATGCTAATCCTACCATGTGCAACTCTCATTGTTACCCTAGAAAAGCTACTGCTCAAGTTTTCTTGGATTTTTTCAGACATACAAGACTGATTGTGACCAAAAACCGGATTATAAGAAGAGTCATGGTGGCAGGGAATATTCCTTCTAACAGCTACTTCATCTCCTTTTTCACCTTTCATGATGGAAGGAAGCTTCCATCTCTCAACCTTTATATTCTCTTGTTGTCTGCACCTTCTTGGAACTTTGCCTTTCACAAGAATATAAATAAATGAGAGCAACAACTACGAATTTTTGGTACTTTGTTTGGCTTTGGACAACATCTTTAGTTAATGCAGCCCTTGGTAAGAGGTGTTAGTTCTGGACAACTTCAATGTTTCTTATGGTTCTTATTTAGAAGCGGTAGAAATCCCGAGTCTCATCCATATCAATTAGCAAAACGAAAGCCCCCCCAAAAGTTAGCTCTTGCATTGTTTGTGACCTATGAGAAGGCACATACCAATGATGTGTTCCAAGAAAAAAGCCATGTACAATCATTAGTCCTGAGTCCTAACTCCTAATGGATACGCCTTATGTCTTACTACTGATAAGTCAGTGGACCACCTATTCCTTTGCTACCCTACTTCCTTTGAACTTTGGAATGGTTGCTTTATTCAATAGTGACCCTATGGATCGCTCCCAAAGAATATTTCTAACTTCATTACTATATTCTTTGAAAGCTTTAGCAGAGGAGGATGAGAGGCAGAGTTTCCGCATGAGTGTGCTTTTTTGGCTATGGAAATACCATGTAAAATATACTGTTATACACTTCATTTCGTGCTAGCATATAAATGACATCAAAAAATATTTTGCTTTGTCCTAGACTCCCATTGTTCTAACATTCTAAGGCTAGATGGTTCTGAGGTTAAATGGGTTTTTATACTTTGAGATGGACCTACAGGATCAACACATCGGTTCCATGTAAGATTTTTAACATATTCATATATCAAAAGATTCGAATTATATAAATATACATAGGTTCAACTGAAGCTCCCATGTAATATAACACTGTTACAAGTAACTTAACTCATTTTGAATTGATGTAAAGAAGACACTGGAAAAAAAGGAAGAAAAAGAACAAGAACAAATCCTACATTGTGTACCTGTGTCTTGTGTGTTTGACACAGGTGCTCCATCGATTGATATCATAGGTGGTGTGCATTTTACTTGGTGGTCTGGCATACTGCATGTCCAACTTAGGTACTGCAGAGACTACCACAGTCTGGATCTTGTTCTTTAGTGTTGCCTCTTGTGACAAAAGTCCAATTTTCTTCAGCTAGTAAGTTGATGTGAACACAAAGATTTTTGTTCGTGCATTTAATTTGCTTTAAACAAACTAAAGTAGAAAGACAACTTGCAATTAGGAAAGATGTTTTAGTTTGTGCACATTGGGATGATGCCTACCATGGAATTTAAGTCAGGAGGCATACCATAATTAAAACTTACAAAAGTATAATCAATTTGATCATTCAGGTCAAAGAAGCATCATTCATCCACATTGCCCGACCAGCAAGAAAGCCACAGAAGATCCTACTTTGTGGATGGAGGAGGGACATTGATGATATGATTGTGGTAAGCTCATTGGGTTGAAGCCCCTAATTTCTTCTTTTCTTCGCCTGAATGCTGCAGGTGTGGTGCGGAAAGCTACCCAAAAACTTTATTGTTCCAAAGTCTGCAGAAAAGATTCTTTTTTGTGGTTGGCGACGAGATATGGAAGATATGGTTATGGTAATGCTACAAAGAATCCATCATCATGCTCCCAGAACTTCTTGGGTGCAGTTATCAGTCTATACCACATGGCGGTAGACATGTCATACAAAACATATTCCCCTTTCTTCTCCATTATGATTACTCAATTTGCAAGCTTACAAGCAATCAAGTTTTCCCATATTCCAAGACCTTCACTTTCTACTGCTATTTTTGGTGGTCCAACAGAAGACTTGAAATACTATTTTGGCAACATCAATTTTATTCCATTATGTTGTTGTAGGTATTGGATGCCTTCCTAGCAAATGGTTCAGAGCTCTGGATGTTCAATGATGTTCCTGAAAAGGAGAGGGAAAGGAAGCTTATCGATGGTGGTCTTGACATTACCCGGTTGTTAAATATTTCATTGGTTAATCGTGAGGGAAATGCTGTAATACGGCGTCACTTGGAAAGTCTTCCTCTGGAATCTTTTGATTCAGTGAGTAGCACTTTATTTGGTATCACTACACTAATTTGTGGCAGTAGAATAGTATCAAGTGAGAGTATCCATGGCAGAATGAAAAAATGAGGAACCTATAATATAGCTACTCAATTGTACAGATTTTAATTTTGGCTGATGAATCGGTGGAGGATTCAGCAATTCAAGCAGATTCCAGATCTCTTGCCACATTACTTTTGATTCGTGATATTCAGGTTAGTCTTACTGGAGCTTGTATAAACGATTGATTATTACTTCTTCAGTCTTGATTGCTTCTTATATAAGCTTTCATTCTAGTATGGAGGTGTTTTGGTTGTTGTCCTCAACATTATATTTAGTTTTGGATTTTTGTTTCCAATTAGTAGAATGAATTCTAGAGTGTCTTTATGATGGGTAGCCTCAAACTAGACCTTCCCCTTGATACTCAAGTTGTGTTGATATTCATTTCAGTATAATTAAAGAAGCCCTTGCTTATGATGTTGGTGTTGTGTTGATATTCATTTCTGCATGGCAATACAATTGAATCTTCTCTTTACATTTTTGCAGGCAAAGCGTCTCCCTTACAGAGAAGCCATGGTAACCCAAGGTCACAGAGGAAGCTTCTCACAAGGCTCTTGGATAGGGGAGATGCAGCAGGCTTCAGATAAATCTGTTATAATCAGTGAAATTCTGGACCCAAGGACAAAAAACCTCTTATCCATGTCAAAGATCAGTGATTATGTTCTATCAAATGAGCTTGTTAGCATGGCATTGGCCATGGTTGCAGAGGACCGCCAAATAAATGATGTGTTGGAAGAGCTCTTCGCAGAGGAGGTACCTTTTTCTTATCTAAAATACTGGGATATATTTGATTATATGCAGCAGCAGAGCAGAATTCTTATCAGTTAGGCCACATTTCAAAAACAAACTTCACATGAGCTTCCCGTAATATATATACAACTTGCCTGAAAATGTTGACTCAAGTAAATGTGAAGGTGTAAATCATTGATCATACGATATAAATTGTGGGTCCAAATCCTAACAACTTAAACTTGTAAGAAAATTGATTGTCTAACATGGCATCAAAGCCTCATTTAGCTGGAGGGCAAGACCCAAAGGAGGCTGTCTGGTTTGTCTAGACATGTAATACACATGCTAGGTAAACCTAATGTGAGGTTTGCAGATCTGGTCCATAGCATGGGACCCTGCAGATGAATTGGGTGTTTGTCTAGTAAAACATTTCATATAATGGATACATGTAGGGGAGCAAAGGAGATTGCTATATAAGAATGAAGTGGCCCATGTTCTATGTCCTCTCAAATAGAAAATTATAATGGTTTCTATCTAGTAAAACATACCTAGATAGAAATGTATGAAGCTATCCCTAGCCTTTCCCAAATAGAAAATTGTTGCCATATTTTTACCAAGCAACTAATTTGATAGTTATTTGAACAATCAAAAGTTCAGAAGCAGAAAATGATCCCAACGGTTGTATGTATAAGCTTATTACAAGACCATTTTACATGGAGAGAAACTTTTCCATGGGGCATCAACTCAGTAGGGTTTTCCAATTGAGAGCTGAGGGCAATGTCTTAATGATGAGCCCTTGACGTTCCTACATAGAAAACATGGAAAACAATAGCTACTCTAATCCGTCCTGGAGGGAGTAAATGCATTCAATTTTTTTGTTGGCCAACCACATCTAACATCCCTAAAACAAACTCACACTTCATTCTTTTTTACACACTATTGATCTCTTAGTAGTTTAGAATGCATAACCATCATGTCTCATTAGTCTAATTAAGTATAAAATTATCTTTTTTGTCTTTTCTTTTTCCATTTTATTAGGGTTTTCTATGTTTATGTGGAATTGGCTTCCATGAGGTAAGAAACAAAGATCCTAGATATCCATTTTGAATAACTTGACACTCATGAGATTAACAAATGGCTTCTTGCCCACATCATATCATGCTTGTGCTTTATGCATAAGGCTGTGAACTCTTTGTCTATTTTTGGTTCTGTCATACCATGGATAAGATTGGTCTTTATTTTGGCAGGGAAATGAGATGCAAATAAGGCAAGCAAACCTCTATCTGCGTGAAGGCGAGGAACTAAGTTTCTATGAGATAATCTTACGTGCTCGACAGAGGAGGGAAATTGTGATTGGTTATCGCCAATCCTCTGCTGAGAGAGCCATCATCAATCCCCCAGCCAAAAACGAGAAACAGAGGTGGTCACTGAAGGATGTTTTTGTGGTAATTGCTGAGAAGGAATGAGTCTTAATTGTTAATCACGTTAAACAGGATTCTTCAAAAAGGGAAATGAAATCACAGGAGGATCATTGAGCTTCATTCTTAGGTTACATAGACCTGCATAAGTGCATGCCTTGCATGCAATTGAAGGGAAGATACAATATCATCCAGATACCTTACTCAAGAAAGCTACCCGAAAAGTTCTAATAAAACACCCAAATTACAAAGGTGATCAACTTTATCATCTACCTTAAGTGCATTTTCATAAACCATATCAAATGTTTTTTACGTCTTTAGGCTGTCCAGCATCAATTCTTCTGTGCTAGTATTACAGATGAACTTAAAACCGGAATTGATATCATGCTTGCCAATGGGCTAAAGAGAGTCTGTAGGATTAAAGATTCATGCCATAGGTTTTATGTGCTTTTTAATAGATTGAACTGGCTCTACTGTATTGCTAATTAGAATACAAATGAGTTATACCTGTTTCTTCTGTTCTTCCTGATTTGGTTTTTGTTTCATTTTATCATTCAAACTACCACAAAATCACCCCCAAGAGAGTTCCTAGGTCCCTTTTTACTAGGAACAAGGCTAGAACACAAGCTGCACATCTTTGCTTTAATCGGGTATGCAATAATGTTATGTATGATATGATAACATTGAGCTCATATTAACTGTCTTGATAGTTAATTCATTATTATTATTGTTATTATTATTTTAATCAGAGACAGTTAATTCATTATCAATAGTATAAAATGAACCTTATTAAACTCTTATGTGGTTTTGTACTGTTTCTTATGCTGCATTTGGCTAGACAATACAAGAATCCTGCAAAATCCCTAACTTTCAAATATGTAGGCAATCTCAAAGTTGACATGGACTCAATCATAATAAAGCTCAAGCAAGTCATCATTGAAAGATAGGTTTTAATATCTACAGTAAAAATCTCAAATCATATGCCTCTGATAATCTATGTTTCATTGAGAGAAACTATGGATTTAGCCATTTAGGGGATTGAACAAAACTCATCTGAGCTCCCATACAAAATGTCTCCAACTGGAATTTTTCATTCACTATATAGCAGTCATCTGTGTTAAACTCAACAACGGCACTACTCAATTTATTGCTCATACACAATATAAGGCTTGAATTGAAATACTTACATTCCAAGAAAATATTGACCTATGCTTCAGAGAGGTCTACACTCTCAGTAACAGCACCTGCTGAATCCGGAAATGGGTCTTGTGTTTCTTCAGTGTCGGAGGGCTGAGATTCATGTTTTGCAGCTGCCTGCAATACCCGGTTTTGAACATCTAAGGATGAAGGAGATGTTGGTAGTCCAATGCCGTTTGATTCTAATTTCCCGGCAGCCCATGAATATGCTTGAGCTCCAAGTCTAACAGGAGTGAGCAACAACCTTCAAGACACACAGGTTGATTGCCATTCATCAGCATCCACCCAAAAATGCATGTGACTAACAAGAATACTGAATGCAAACTCCTAAATCATTTTGTGATTAAAAAAAAAAAACTAAAGTGTGAAGATATACAACAAACGAGAACAGAAATGCCAGCCAACATGACTCCAAAAGCACCAAACAGACACAAGACCTTAAACATTCGACAATGTGCCACTCGTCTAAATGAACGATTGGCAGATGTCATAATTGGCACCTGTCAGATTTGGAAAAACCATGTCCAGGGTTCTGAGAGGTGGATTCATCAAGAGCCCAAAACAACATATAAAATTAACTTAGGTAAATCATATGATTCTGTTTTGTTTTCTTTATTTGTAAACTCAGAGATCACATTTCCAGAAACATGAATAGGAAAAAAATTGTAGAGTCTCACATTTGCTTTAATTTTAATAGATTCTCACATTCATATGGCAGGTTCATTTTCTCATGATGCAAACCTCATCATATTTTACAATCAAGACATGATTCTATAGAACACCAATATAACTAGCTGTGCCAAATAGAAATGAAATAGCAAACATATAGCAGCTTCATGATTAGATGGGGCTTTCCAAAGTAGGCTTTACCTCACGTCTTGCTTAAAATCTTCAGGTCCCTCATAAGCAGCAACTCGCCGATAAATGGTCTGGTAAAAAATTTTAATGGACCAAACATTAAGCAACAAGAAGAATTGAAATACACCAAACTTAGAGACCATTTAAGTTTCAAAATCATGTTCAAGAAAAATAGGAAAAAGGTTATCTTGCATCTGAGCCTCAACAGAAAAACGGATTCTAAACTATTGTTGGTGGGCATTTGGAACATGTATATGAGTTCAGGACCCACTGGTAGATGAGGAGGCCCATCTAGAATATTGTACCAAGCTTATGATTGATTCTTGGCTGTCTATTTTAGAAACTTCCAACATGATCTAACAAAGCATTGTCAATGAAAGCAAAGAGTAAAATCAGATATCTAAAATCATTAGAACATTCTATTTTTTTTTAACTGGTTACATTTTAGAGCCAGATTTTTTACTTCAATCCCTATGTAAATAATAAAAGATAAGAAAAGGGACCTTTCATAAGTCTGAATACCAGGGTTCAGGATTTTTCCCACCAGCAAAAGAAATTTGAATAGTTGATTAGGGATCTGGTTTCTCGTAAAAACTGTCCCCATCACCTGAACTTGAGTCCGCTACCAATGTGTTTATATGTGATTATATTCTGGGGAATCCACTGTAGCTTTATGCCTATAATCTATAGAGTCTACGAATGGACTGTAATGACATGGCTAATAGTTGACCATAGTGGGATTTAGCAACTAGTGCCTCATAGGTAAAAGGTTGGATCCATAGGTCAGTCTTAATGGCATAATCAACTAGTTGTCTCTTGTCACATAAATCCAAGATTTAATTATATAAAATCAAATAAGTCAACCCATACTTTTGATTCCATGCCAAACATTTATAAATTTGAACACTTTCCGATGGAAAGTTGCAGGATTTTCTAAAAGCTCAATTATTAGGAGTTTTTTCAATATTAAAAATCAAAATGTAAAACTGCAGGGAGAATGTATTAATTGAAGAAAGAAAATGCATACCTGACCAAGGCCAAAAATGCCAATAAATTGTAGTGTCTTTTCCCACTCTGAAACAAAATTATACATGCTTAGTTTAAAGTCATGGAACAAGCAATGTGATAACAAACCCATGATCCTCAAATGATTTTACCACACACAGAGATATCAGACAGCTCTTGTGTTAAACAAGAAATATGGGATCTTGGTTGCCTACGATGATGTCTTGGTATGATTGCCTACAAAGGATGGTGCTTTCTTTGTTAAGTCCTACTCCTTCTTGGCCGATAGGAGAGTGGAACCATTCCCCCATGGTATTGTTTGGAATTCTTGGGTGCCCCTAAGAATTAGCTTCTTTGCTTGGGAAGCACCTTGGGCCAAGATTTTGACTTTGGATCAATTCAAAAAGGGGGGTTGGAGGATTCCTAATAAATGTTACTTGTGTAAGGAAGAAGAAGAAACTAGTGACCATATTCTCATCCATCGTTCGAAAACTCGTTTGTTGTGGCAGTTGATCTTTGCACTATTTGGCATTCGGTGGGTGTTGAGTTGTTCAGTTAGAGAGGTTCTTCTGAGTTGGCACCGGTCCTTTGAGGGTAAAAAGAGGAAGAAGGCTTGGAAAGCTTCTCCGTTATGTATGTTTTGGGCTTTATGGCGGGAGAGAAATAGGAGGGCTTTTGACAACTTTGAAAGCACAAATCAAACAATTAAAAATTCTTTTTTGTATCTATTTTGGGATTGGGTTAGATTGTACATTGAGGGCGGATCTTTATCATTGTTAGACTTTGTGGATTGGGTAGGCTCATGATAGGGTGCAATAGTGGGTTTTTGTGTCTTCGCGCCTTTTATCCTTTTTTTCCTTCGTATACGACATGTATACTTTCTTTCTTTTAATACAATTCTTATTTACCTATCAAAAAAGAAAGAAAGAAAGAAAGAAATATGGGATCTTGGTGCATTTGTACATAATCACATATCATAGATCACTTAGTTTATATTCAAATGGTTAATAATGTTTTTTCCACTCTAATAGATTTGAAGGAGGAAGTTCACACACCTATTGATGCATACACTGCCGCAATAAGACCCTGTCCATAGAGAAAGCATTTGCATATATTAGTAAAGGATGTACTTGAAATTGAAATTCCACAGGAATCACTAAATTATTCATGACAACAACATGAAACCTATACCTCTGATAGATACAAAACAAAATGGTGTACATTGTCCATGATCATAAGTCAATGTGCACAGCCATTTAAGCTTACTAAGTCAATCCCACACAAAAAAGGATCCCCCAGGAAAAAGAGACCCAATTGCATGAGGTTAAATGTATGGACCATATAGAATTGTTCAAAATATCAGATGTTTAAGAGTATCCTCCAAGTCCGAATCTTTTCACCAGACGGATCGAGCCTTTAATGCTGCTCTCCAACATGCATGCCGGTGCATGCCAAGAGAAAGAAGAGATAGTAGTATAATTCAGTTTATTCTTACATATCTAAGCAATCGACAGATTGAAAGTGGAAAATGACGATAGATTGAACAAATGAAAAAAAAAAATGGAAAGAAAATTAAATCTTAAGGTAAAGATTATGTTAGAAGTATTAAGAAGACTAAAGATACCATACAAGAAGCAGATTCTTACCACACCATATCCAAGAAGTTTTACTGGAGTAGGATTGATATCTTCTATGATTGCCTCTGCTTCCTGAAAAGAAACAAAGTATTCATTAGTACATAAATGAAAAGCTCAGATCTAGTATCAGAAAAAACAAGCATTACTAATGACTGCATGAGTGTTGCAAACAGAACCATGATAATAGATTTATCTGTGTTCATAAAGGATATAATGGTAATCCTACAGAACCTCATAAAAATAGACAGGTAAAATAAACATTTGATCACATGGTATTGGATGTCAGAAGGAACCTTTTTTTTCATCTGGATTTCATCCTAATTCTAGAACTCAGAACAAGTTCAGGATCACAGAGATCATAAAGAATTTTTTACTTTTATCTCTAATATCCATTTATACACATCACGTATCTGGAATTCTTCTTATGTAACTCTTTCCATAATAATAAGCAAACTCTCAAAATCCTTTGATAATAAAAGCCAACAAGTTCCATAAATTTCCAGATTTATGTTTTAGACCAAACCATGTCCTCTTCCTGACTACTAACAATCAAACGAATGAGAAAGATTTAATCCAATAAAAAATGCAGCACAAGTGTCAGAATCCATAAATACCTCATTAAGTATGCTAAGTGTTGTCTCAGGTTTGAGCTCTTTAACACGGAAACCCTGTTTCACCCAAGACTGAAAGCCACCTTGGACCAGGTATGGCCTCTGTTGTGCAAATAAAACCAAAGAGTTAGCATATGGTCATCTGCTTTACAATTCCAAAAGGCCAAAACTTATTAATTGGGTTATGAAATTTCCTCAAGTTGTATGCCAATGCAAAGAAAAGAATTCTCCAAATTTTGTCTAGGTATGAATCAAACCTCTCCCTAGTATTTGATTTCTCAGAATTTAGAATTTACAGGCCAAATGAATAACCCTACAGCTCTACAAAATAAACCCACTTCATTCACTGAGGCAGCTGAGTTTTCTCTGGGTTCAAGAGGTCTAGGGGGGGGTTCAGTATCATGAATGTGGGCATTTAACACTGATTAAATATTGTCCTTGTCTCAGCTCTTCTCTTCATGCCTTATCTCTCCCAATATCTTGGTAAAATGTTTTAAGATGCAGATCTGACTCATGGACGATTTCTCTAATGAGTTTTGAGGCTTTAATTTGTGATAATTATGCATGAATACTTTTTAAGGGGAAAAAAGTGAAGAGATAGTATCAACAATCTTAAGAAACAAGGGTTTTTTTTCCTTTCTTCTTTGGTTTTTTTTTTTTTTCCAGTAGTAGCATTAGATTACAAACACATTAATGAAAGAGACTTCCCCAAGTTGTCTTTATAACACTGGCCTCCTCTGATTTTTTGACTATTTAATGCTTACCTCCTCTTCTAGACTTTTCAAGTGAAAGATTTTTGGATAGTCCTACCTTTAATCCAAATCCAGATATCCAAACACTCTCATGTCTTAGTTTGTAGTAATTTATGAGTGTATATCTTTAAGGAGACAAAGGTGAAAAGTTAGAACAGACAGCAGACATCCTAAAAGCAAGGGCCTCTTTTCTATTCTTATAGTAGCAAAAATTTAAAAGAAATGCATAGATTACAGAAATTTTGGCTTCAACCCACATTGACTACCATGTCCATACCATGTTGACATGCTTATAATTTAATCAATATATGACTTTTTTAATTACCATGCCACATTACAGAGTTACCTCTCAACATATTATCTGTTTAACTAATATAACTATGTTTTTAGATATTTTCCTTCTAGAAAATCCAAGTTGTTATTAACAATTTACTTGATTTTGTTGTGTTCTTGCGTAAATCATTTTGCACAAGAAGTTAAATCACTATCGTGTAGGGTTGATACTTAAGTTAATAGGTATAAGCACAAACAACATCTGTATCCACCAACGTTAAAAAAATTTCTAAGACAATCTAGAATTTTTATTTTTTTTTATGGGTAAAAAGCAATTTATTAAAAAAGGCACTCCAGAAAGGAGCCCCAAAGTACGACATGCAAGTTACTAATAAATAACATGTATTCTAGATTATCTAAGACAATCTAGAATATTATTAATAACATGTATTTTCTATCTGAGAGAAATAAGTTACTAATAAAATTTTAATTGAAACTTGGAGTGATTTAACAATGATTATGAACATTACATAGTTGGTAGCTACTACTGTTGTCATATAAATCAATGATTAGGGAGCTAACTGCATGAAAATATCAGAGGGGAGATGAGGTTCAGATAGAAAAGCTTGAAGGAAGGTCAGTGTAATTTCACAGACCATGGAGGAAGTTAATATTAGCTTCAAGAATCAAAAGGAGACTTTTGCCAAACACGAAAAATATCATAAATTTCTAGCTATTTTCGTCTCTAAGCATGTTATGTTTCCAGTTTCCAAATGGTTGAGATAAAGATAAGATTTTAAACATATGCCCGAAAGTCGAATATGGTTAATGCAACAAAGCTTGGCATTCTCGATACCATGATTTAGTGTATGTGCTTTTTTTCTTTTTTCCTTTACGTTTGACATCTTTTGCTCATTTTTTTTATTTTTTCTTATCAGAAATGTTTGATAATCTCAATTACTTACAGTATCAAGAATCTAGATAGATTTAAATAATACTTGCCTTAACCCCAAGTTTCCTCAAAGATCTTGCAATGCCTTTGGAACGACTACCATCAGCATCCAGAACTATGACCTTGGACCTGTCCTATAGGTAGGAGAAAAACATTATTCTGAGTTTTTCATTTGCATAAAAGTGCATGATATAGTATTATAGGAAAGCTAGAGATAAAAGGTACTGCCATGAAACATTTTAGACAATATACATTTCCACAAACTGGCAACCAAAAGACCCAATCTTGGTTTATAAGTTATTTTGCCAATTTTACCCTCAATTCAGAATCTAGGCAAAAAGCATGCTAATGAACATAGAAAAAGGTTGGTCACAGCCAAACAAGTAAAAACCCATAGCCAAATATAAACATAGTGCTACCTACTTGAACAATCTTTAAGTTCCGAATGACAGCAGCAATCAAGGAGTCATCAAGGTCTCTTCCACTCTTCAATAACTTTCGTACAGAGCTGTTGAACTAAAAATTCACCAAAAAAAAGGGTAAACTGAACTTGAGAAAAGGGAATACACCCAAAGTCTCATCATATATGATTTTCTAGGCTTCTTTTTTGGTACTGAAGATTGTAATTTATTCCCTCCAAAGATGATTTGCCTGTTGAATATCTAGAAAATGACACTAGAATGCCTGAACTAACCTCAGGTAGAGTTACACTTGCATATCGAAATCGAGCTGCTCGCCGAAGATCAGGAATTCCATCCCTTTCCCTCAGATCCTTCACAAATATATTGCCCAGCACCAAAAATTATTGACTAAGTTTAGAAAATACAAAACATCTTTTTCCTTAGAGTGGATGGAAAAAAAAAATCCCTAGATGCTACAATTAATTATAAGCCTCAACAACGAAGTTTGAAAAGGTAATAGAAACTCTAAGATATAATTGTTAATAAAAATATAAAGAAGAGGGAGGATTTGGTTGTTTTAGCCAATTTGATGCAGACATCAGAATTTTATACAGAAACCATTCTACAAAAGAAAAAGGCTAGAAAAATTTACAGTCTCTTGCCTCAGGCCGGACATCAACTAGTACAACATTCTCCTTCCCTTTCAAGAGCTCCAATGTCAATTGAGGTGATATATCACCAGAATAACCACCATAAGTTAGTCTCCAGTAAAAAACCCTGCACAAATCTGATAAACAATCTAAATTTCCCATGAAAAGATGATGTGCTCTCTTACTAAATTGAAGAAGGAAAGAAAAACCAATTAGAGCACAAAAGGACATCCATACCACAAAGTGGCTGAGGTTCCAAGGAAAAGAACGAAAGGCACAATTGGATCACTGGGATCCAAACCAAGGTTTCTCTCCAACCCCTCAACAGCAACATAGAACTGCTTACAGTGTATGCAAATTCAGCACAAGGGATATCATTGGAATATATATATACACATATAGATTAACAAAATGGTAACTAAAATTGTATAATGTTTTATAGATTAACAAAATGGTAACTAAAATAGTATAATGTTTCATGTAAGCAGAAGGTTTATAGTGAAAATGGGAATCCATGATCTAACCAGATAGCGATTTGACAGTTCGATCTCTCTCTTTTTTTTTTCTTTTTTTTTTTTTATCAGAAACAAAAGATTTTTTAATTAAGGTGAATAAAAACATGAGAAGGATGAGAAACCTATCAAAAAAACAAAAACATGAGAAGAATGAGAAATCCTCCCCATGATATACACATCTGATCAAAAAACCCAATGAAACCTCTACTTTACAAGGACTATACAAAAGGAAACAAAAAAAACCTATACAAGTATAACATCTCTTGAAGCTCATCTAGAGACCTCACCATGTAGGCCAAACCCATAGGGTGAACATACCGAAAGCCAATTAAGTTGAATTACACTCAATGGAAAGGGTTTAGAAACGTCAGTACAGATTTGACAGTTCGATCTCTTAGAATCATTGTTTCTCAACTATGCAAAACAACTGAACTGTTAAGATGACATTTTCTAGGAGGCTTTGTTTTCACCTAAAACATATCACAATGACGATGATTGGATGACCTGGATCAATATGCCATGAGACCTCATGTAGGCTTTAGTGAAGAAGGGGAAAATTAAGAATACCTGTTGCAAGGCTGTGCCAGCAGGCCTCAAGATTTCTAATACTTTCTCTTCAGACAAATTTACCACATTCCGGATCTCTGTAGGAAGCAACTCCTTAGCAGATCCATAAGAATAAGCAGCAAAACTGGCCCCATTTGCTAAAGAATCCTCCACTAGAACAATACCATGTCTTAAAACATCAATAGCAGTAGCACCCACTTTACTAGTGGCCTCCTTCAAGTCATTTGAGAAGCTCACCACTCTATCATTAGCCAATTCCCCCGCTTGGTCGACACTTGAAAACACTTTACTAACAGCAGTATCAACAGCATCAGTAGCACTATTGATAGCAGATGTTATTGAAGACGTAATTGTATCCAGTGAGGTTTTTACAGCAGTTTGTCCCTTATCAACAGAACTGCCTATGGACTCATTGATCCCTGAAAAAAGGTCTCCTGCATTGGTTTTCAAACTGGATAATGAACCGTTATCCACGCCAAAGGAGTCAGATACTGAGTTGGGATTATCTGGAATGATATCAGTGGTTGATATGGTTTCTAGATTAGGAGCTCCTGATAAAATATTTGCATTTTCAGTTAACTGGTCCGTGTAGTCCACTAGCTTCTCTTCTGTGCCAGACAGACCAGAACTGTCCACAAACTTATCAGTGGATCTGCATTCAAGGCCATCAAATACATTTGGGCAGGAAAAAATGCTGGTAGGCTCTGTAGAGCTTGATTTTTCAATACTGTCAACAAAACTAGAATAAGACAATTTTGAAACTTGTGCTTTTAAGGAAACTCCATGAGCATGAACTCCACTTGACAAGCCTAAAACAACCCTGTCTTCCGCAAGGCATCTAATCTCAAAAGTCTTCCGGGATGGAGAAAAGGATCGTGACCCTCCATGGAAGGATATCTGCAGGGTGCATAGTTTTAACATAAATAAATTGTTAAATCATGTATGCTAAACAGGGCATTTAAGGGTTTCAGAAATATATAAACAGAAAACTGTCATAACAAAATTCTAAAATAATTAGAAGAATGAAGAAGACAGCATGTTATATTCTCAAAACACAGCTTTTGTAGGGAATCAAATTTTTTAGCAAACTGGAAAGACTTCCCCAGCAGTAGGTTATTCCTGTTAGTGATGTCCTTGGTCACTGACAAGGGGCTTGAATTTATTTATAAGTGTATTAGTTCTAGATTGATTGGAAGTCACTCAATGAATGTCTTCATGGAGCTAAGGGTATGAAAACCTCCTTCCTAGAGCTAGGGTTGTTTGTTGCAGAATCTTGACCTTTAATATAATAGCCAACCAGCGATCTGTGGCTAAATTTCTTTCAAACCAAACTCCTATTTTGATAAAATGGGAACCTGTAAATGCCACTGTCATCCCAAGGAACAAATGAAGATGGTCAACGCCTACCTTTAAATATGAAAATATGAGTAAAAAAATGATCATGACATCCAAGTACATTGCATTCTTTTGAGTATCAAATTGAGCAAACCAATATCTCTAAAGTTTACTGCAAACCCACTTATAATTCAACCTGCCCGTTAAATTAGCTTCAGGAAAATCTCCTACTTGAAAGTTGAAACCCATCAAAGTATAATGGTTGCATCTTTGTGCATGCCCATATGTATAATAGAAGTTGGATAAAATGTTTCGCACTGCTTAACTCAACTGCATGTGGTCGAAAAAAGGATGTGTCATATTTTCAAGAGGATAGAACAGTAAAGCAGATACATAAGGTCCTCAGACACATGGAAGGACTTTCCAATTTCCAAGTTAAACTAAGTAGCTAAAATGTAAATTGTTATGGTTGATATCAGAGTTTGGAGCAACAATGTAACGGCATGGTTGATATCAAAGTATGTAACTGCCATAGTCGGCATTTTATATAACAGATACACAAATGCAGACATGTGAACATACAAATGCACAAGCTTGCAAGTTTAAACACACATTCACCCATAATGAAGAAGAAGAATTGCTTTCAATTAAACATCCAGCATGAAGCTGTCTTCCACAGATTGACTGTAGTATACATGCAGACTTACTGTTACATAAAATTCTTCACTGATGTAAAGCAAATCAAGAAAAATGAAACAATCCACTCCTTGGTATTCGTTTGGATAATTAAAAATAGCGGAATTCTGATACAAAATTTGTATTAGAATCAAGACTCAACAGTAGAATCCATGACAATTTGTACACTACGCATATCACATCCAATTGGCTCATAAAATCCTCACCATGCCATTCAATAAGAGAGTAATAAACTGAATGAATGCTCGATTACTACTTACATAAACCCAACATCATCAAATCAAACTAGGTCAACAATGGTCTAAAGCTATGAATTCCTCAAAGGCTCGAACACTGCTGGTGATTACATGGTAAAATTGCATACAAATTCACAACTTCTTGAAATACAAAACTTCACCTGAGAATGAGAAGAACAGCTAGTGGTGGCTGAACAAACAGGCAACATTACTATACACACTCAACAACCCAATAGTATTCACAGCACCCTCATCTTCTGCCCACAACTGGAAACAAAATTCAACAAGAAAACACCATCTATACCTCCAAATCCAAACCCAAACAGAGCTAATTCGATCAAAACTCAGTAAAACCAAACCAACCCATTTGAATTCACCACGAATGGAATTAAAACCCAAATGGGGTTTTTGGAACTCAACCTCTAGAGTCGGTAGAATACCACAGCAACAAATGAGGAGGAAATGTACTTAAAGGCTTGGAAATAGTGGGAATCTGGAGATGGGTTTTCGAATTATCCAATGAAATCAGACGAAAATGAGGTGTCAGAGAGATATGGAGATATGGGTCAGGGGAATCGTGTGGCTTGTTGAAGCCATTGGCTACCCTACTGCGGTTTCTCTTTGCCTCTCATTTTGTGTGGGGCCATTTTGTATTTCTTATTCTTTTGGGTCGTTCTCATGGTGGCCCTGCTTTTTTGTTTATTCTGATTTTACCCCATCTTTTTGTATTTTCTTTATTCCTTTTTAAATTATCCGGGAAAAATTGTTCCAAGGTCAACTCAAATCATATAAAATGTAAATATTCACAAAAGTTAGAGATTTTTGTGTTACATGTTTTCTTCCAAAAAAACGATTTATAAATTGTATTAATAATGAGAAGCATTATAATGAGTAATTATAAAGTTTACAAATCCTTGTATTATAAGCCACATAATAATAATTACAATCAATCAATCATCGAATATAAATTAATTTTTTATCGATAGCGTTATTAACAATCATGACACATACGAGTATAAATGATGAGAATAATATACATATCATTCATCATGATGTTTTCATCCGATTATAATTTTCATTCTTTTTATCGAGATGGATAATACAAACTATCATTAAAGTTGATGAAAACGACTAGGCTTGTTTTATCATGATTGTCTTTATCTTGTGTTATTAAATTTACTATTTTTTTCTTTAAAATGTTATTTATCTGTGGAGGAAGCCACTTGCGGTAGTTTTGTGGTTATTAGGACCCTTTTGAAAGTTTATGTTAGCTTTCCATTGGATTGAAAGCGATATGATTTGTACTTGTTTCAAATAAAAATCTTATAAATACTTAGGCATGTACTAATCACAGCAAGCAAGTGACAATCATGGGAAAATAGCATCCATTTGTAAACATTAAGCAATTATACAAGACATTATAATTTTTCTTTAAAATATTATATGATATGGTGGCTTATTTATTTTTTAAGTGAATACTAGAGACCAATTATTGTATTAAAAATCAATTGAGATAAATTTTAACCAGCCATCTAATAAAAACAAAACTCGAAGGAATAATAGTTGTGAAAATATCAAATCATGATGATTACTAAAATTACATTATATATATATATATATTGCTTAATCATAGGGAATACAAAGCCATAAGTAAAATATCCCTCAAATTTATTAATATTAACAAGCAAATGTTGAATTTCAATTTCATCATAAGTGTAATAAAGATTTGCTTCTTATGTAGGGCTATTAGACCATTGTTTGATTTAGGTCACTAATTATAATATTTAATTTATTAATTTATTCTATTATCAGACGCGATGCATGCAAAATAGCCCAATTTTTTCATCGAATATTTAATTTATTAGTCTTATAGAAAGATTATTCCTTACCACACTAACAAAGTGTGTTTTAGGCTAATTTTATTTTCTATTGAGGATACAATAACAAAAAATAAAGAAAATTTGTGCATATTTGAAGAGTTGATGTAAACTAATACATTGTGTTAGATAAGATGTTTTTATAAGCACTTTTCAATTGATTTAGATATAAGTACGATGTTTTACTTTACGATATTTATCTTATCAATACATTGTCATTTATGAGCTTTTTTGTAGATGATTTTGGCTATTTCCCTTTTTTTTTGTGAAGATAATCTATCATCGTCAATTTGTCAACTCATCATCATTTTTTATGAGAGATTCGGTATTTTGAGTTTATCTAAATTTAATTTGCTTTTATGATTTTTATCCAAAAAATGTCTATTTTCTAAAGAGTCGATCATCTATTATCTTTCAACAAATTTCGAGAAAAACCAACTATAAATCCATGAAGTCTTGTGATAGATAGAGTTTAAAATTTCAACTACATAGTATTGTTACTTAGATTGAAAGGAGCATATGACCCACATGAGTGACATTTTGAAAAAAAAAAAGGGGGAAAGATATGAAAGTGTGTGACATACATCAAATCAATGCACCTAGAGAATTACTTATTTTGTTTTAAAATGAAAATGGATTATTTTTATTATAAAAAAAATCAATTATTAAATAAAAAAATCATCACGTGCTCACTACAAACACAACTGCTTGATTATATAATATGATATGATTTGTATAGATTTGTTTATATACTACCCCATACATTTCGAAACATGTTAAGTGATCCATTTATTATAACTTGTTAAAGAATTTAAATTTACATAAAAGTATAAATTAAATTATTTTAATTAATGATATGTTAAAAATAAAAAACAATTAAATCATTGTAACTTGGTAATACAAAGATTTGTTAAAAATACTGAAAGTTCACCACAATCTACATGGATGGATCATTTGTAAGTCAACACCTATGGTGTTACCGATAATTAAATAAATCATGATCAAGTCATTAACATGTTAGCATGACATAATGATATATTCAAGTTGAAGCTTTAAGCTCATCCATTTAATAATTGGGTTAAACAAATTAATATGAAGATGATGCATAAACATGATTACTTTGAAGCTAAAATTTGTTAATTTCCTATTACATTAAAATAATATTCATTGAATTGCAACCTAAACGGGTTATAAGGTTAACCCATATCGAATCCATAGTTTTGATTCGTGTCAAACTAAATTGAGTTTAGTTTAAGAATTCTCAACCCCACTAAAACCATAGTAAGTAGTTCGAGTTTTCACGAGCTTCTATTAGTTATTAAATAAAATAAATGTTTTATAATCTATAAAATAAAAGAGGTTAAAAGTTAAATATTCTAAAATCATAAAAAAAATCACTTATTATTAATTTAATATAAATAACTGCTCATAAACTCAAATTTCAATTATACTTTAGTAATTAAATAAAAATGGAAAACTTCTTATTATAATATAATTTGAAAACAACAAATATCATAAATTTTCCTTATCATTTTTATTTTTATCTTTTAATATTTTAATAATAATAAATAAACAACTAATGATATGCAATTTAGGGTTTTAGTGGATTATTTGTATTTTAAATTCACACAAATCTTAAGGCCTTGTTAATGAAAACGATTATAAAAAATAATTTTTGAAAATAGTTTTTAAAAACTGTTTTTTAATATCTTATAAAACAAAAGTTTGTTTGATTTTCAGGTTTTAACCTGTTTTTAATATTTTTACACATATTTTATAAATAATTTTTATGTGTAGAGTTTTATTTTTAATTATTATACATTTCTGTATAATTATTTTTTAAAATAATTTATTTAAAAAAAAACAAGTAAAAACAAATAAAATATGTTTTATGAAAACATCATATTTTATGTTATTGAAAATAAAAAATAAAAAAATAATTTTCTAATCATCAAACGTGTTTTTCATGAAAAACAAAAATTTTTTTATCGAAAATAATTACCAAACGAAGCCTAATATTTTTTATCTAATAATTTTATAACCTAAATCGCCCCATGTTTATTGGTAGTAAAAAAAATTGCGACCCTAATCCTATTTCTTCATACATTCTGTCAATTTATTTAATCCGAAGCCATTTTTCTTTTCCCAACGTTCATTTAAGGATTCAGATTTAGCCGTACAGATGAAAGGCTAGTATTTAAAGTCAGTCAAAAAAAAAAATATTCTCAACGACAATTACAAAAACAAGAACCCGATCTTTGGTTTGATTTTTCGGGTAAGACCCGAAATATCGGGTTGGGATATATTAGGTAATTTGGGAATGACGAGCCTCGGCATCAACTTCATCTGGATCCCTCGGCCTCACTCTCTCTCCTCCGTCGAGATCTCCCTCAGCTCCGCTTCCGATTATCCTGCTCTGTAACCCTAATTTGACCTCTTGATTTTTGAAGATTTTCGGAGGTCTGGAGCTTGATTCGGCTGTCAGGAGGTTAGTTAAATTTGAATCCGTTTTTCAAATTTTATTTTTATTTTTTGTGATTTAGGATCATTGAATTTAGTTATGTTTGTTTTGAATCAGACCTGTGTTTGTTGTTATTATTTGTTTATATTCTATCGTTTGCAACGAAGCGAAACATGGTCGAGAAAATTTTGGTTTGTGTGCATCAGGCTATGTGTTGATGGTTTTATGGCTGTTCATTCTACATGAGAAGTGTTTTTGTTTTTCGAAAATTTTGTGGTGATTTTGTTTGTTAGCTTTTGATCTCGTATGAGAAACGGTTTATGTTTTTAGAGGATTCATTTGAGGCATAATTAGAAATGGGAGGCAGCTTTCTAATATCTCTCCAATATAGAGTTTGGACATGTTCCTGATTTGATCAGCCTTGTTTGGTTGATTGTCTTTTTTTTTGCTGTTTATTGAATCCTAGATCATGAGGCATTGCTATTCATCCATATTATCATATTTGCTAAGTGGAGAAGTGCTAGCTTTTCTCTTGAACAGTGAAGAATCAGTATTTTATGATCATGTTCTATGCAATATGTACTTATTCACTTCATCCATCTGGTGCTAATTGCATGGAGTCACATTATCTAGGAACAAAATAGAGTACAAGCGGCACATGGCCTACCTTGATTTGCCTCATGATTAAAACATGCGACTTTGAGGCCATGAAAGAAGAATTGTGTGCCATTCAATTTCCTTTTTGTTTTTGCTTATTAAAACTTTTAATTAATTTTTAAAATGTCCAATAAAGCAATTACGTGGAAGCTATGGTGCTAGGCAATACATCTTGCTCTAATTCCACAATCAACATCATTCTTGATCTCTCTTTCCTCGTGTGTAATTGATCTGAGATTAAAAAGGGATTCCTTTTAGGTATTTTTATATGGTAGTTTTACTGAATTACATTCTACGTGTTTCATTTTAATTGTGCTTAGGTTAGAACTTTAGATTCTACACATCTTTCCTTGTCTCTAAACTCTATTTTTTTTGTTGCCAAAAGTATACTGGCAACAAAATAACATGTGCACTTGGGTGCCCCTAGGGCAGGTCAACTGGTAAGATGCTCTATTTTCCAAATGAGAGGTCTCAGGTTTAAGTCATAGGCTTATATAGTACACTGTTTGAGTTGGAGGGATCAAATAATTGTAGCTTTCTCGTGGTCCTGCAAACTGGGGCTAGTGGGTTTCATCGCATCAACATCCTTTCTTAAAAATATAAGTCACACTAATATATCTAAATATGCTCCTTTATTTTCTGAAGCCTCCCACATTATTTCTCTAGGATTCTATCATTTGCAGTCAAATTAATTTTTACCTGAAGTAGTATATTTCTAATGAAATAAATTGTATCCTAATTAATTTGATAATGCTAATGCCTTTCTGAACTTATATATGAAGTCATGCAAGATGGATATACTGATTTTGGAAAATCCTAAAAAAGTAGGACATGAACATGGTCAAGGATATATATTTTTTGTTTGCACTTGTAGAGGAGCTTGATACATGCAAGAGGAGTGTCATTTTTGACATGTTATGTCACTCCAATGGTTCATTTCTTTTCTCATCTGCCTTCGAAATTGTGGCAAAAAATGGTTTGGATGGATTAATTGGTGAATATACACAACAAAGTTTTCAATGCTTGTTAATGGGGCCCTCTCTCACTGCATCGTTTTGTATTGGCCATGAAGGCATTAAGTCATCATTTGGAGAGGGTCTGGAAGGGTGGTTATTTGTCGCAAAGAAGGTGTGGAAGTGGCTCACCTTCTGTTTGCAAATGATGCATTAGTTTTTTATGAGTATGCTCAAGATCAGATGGTTCACTTATGTTGTTTGAAACAATTTTGGGATTGAAAATAAACTTGGAAAAAAAAATTGATACAATTTTATTTTCTTTTTTTTTTTTTTTTGGTGTGGTGGGTGGGGATGCTAATGTGGAGAAGTCGAGGATGGAGTTGGGTTGCGAGGTCGAAGAGCTTCCTTCTTCTTACCTAGGTCACAAAAGATTGTCAATGTGGAAGAAACCATATATCTCTAAAGAGGGAAGATTCACATTGATTTTTTTTTTTTTTTTTTAATGAATAAGGAAGATTCATGTTGATTCAAAGCATGCTATCAAGTATGCCCATTTACTACATGTCCTTATTTGCTATTTTGAGAAAGATAAGATTAGGGGTAGAGAAGTTGCAAAGAGATTTTCTTTGAAGAGGTGGGACTTTAGAGAAAACGCTGCATCGATAGGTGTGGGAGAGGCTGAGCATTAAAAATTTTTCTTCTCTAAATCGAGCTCTTCTTGGAAAGTCACATTGGAGATTTGCTTCTAAAGGGGAAGTTTTTTAGGAACAAGTCATAGAGTGGAAGTAGGGGAGAGATGGGTGTGGGGTTGGAGTGTGGAAAGCTATTAGGAAGGGGTGGGACCTCCTTAATCGTAGGGTAACTTTGAAGTGGGTAATGGTAGAAGGGTGAAGTTTTGTGAAGACATATGGTGCGAGAAGTAACCTTTGGTTAGGGGATCAAACTCTATGCTCTCAATTTCTAAATCCTTTTAGAGTTGTAACGATCAGAAACTCCTTTATCTCATTTGTTCTTAGAACCTCCTATCCTTTACTTGGAACCTTGTTGTTCGTTGTAATCTCAATGATATGAAGATAGAGGATTTGCAAAGACTATTGTCTTCTCTCTCTTGTGTGCACTTGATTCCATCTATCTCTAACAAGAGAGCTAGGCCTTTATTTTCTTTGGGTATATTTTTAGTAAAATCCTTCATTTCAGCAAAATTCATTTTGGCAATCTAAAGCCCCATCTAAGATTTAGGCCTTCTCTTTGCTAGTGGCCAATAAGAAGATTAACACCAATGGCTTTCTATAAGTGAAAAGACGACCTCACAAAGCTCCTAGTCTTGACTGATGCATTATGTGTATGACAAGTGGTGAGACACTTGATCATCTTTTTTTACAGTGTTTGATGAGCATAGTGCTTTGGCATAGATTATTCAACATGGTTAGGCTAGATTGGGTTCTTCCTAGGAACATAAGCGACGTGATGACCATTTCCTTTTGAGGTCTTAAGAGTGCAAGTGGAGGCAAAACCCTTGGGAAAATTGTTTGCCTCACTTTGATTTGGATGATATGGTAGGTGAGAAATGGAAGGATTTTCGCAGATAAGAGAAGTATGGAATTGATACGAGACATAATTTACTTTTATTTTTCTTTTTGGGTCCCAACAACTTCAAATTTCAAGGGCACTCCTCTTAGTGCTATTCAACTTAATTGGAACTTGGCGTGTAAATAGAGATTTTAATACAACAAATCTTGAAGTAGAGCTTTGGCCTATTTTTGTAGATGCATTGATTTCTTAGGAAAACAAAACCTCTTTAATTTTGTGTAGTTGTTTGTGGCATATAGGAGACATTTTTTACATTGAATCTTTTGATTAGAGTATATATTTGAGAAGGATTTCTCTTCCTTCTCATGTATTTCTAACTTGGTATTAATGAAATTTTGTTTTGGATAAAAAAAAAAAGAGACGCTTGCGCGGTGGATATATGGGATGAGACAAGGGCAAAGGCTTATTTGGAATTCATGTTTCTCTAGGCACTTAAATGATTGGGAATTGGGAGTTGCCGAGACGTCTCTCTCAAGGTTGCAAGATAAGTTGGTGAGGGGGAAAGATTTTGATCAAATGATTTGGAAGGGGTTGAAGCATGGTGTTTTTTTCAGTGAAATCCCTTTATTCTCTAATTAGGACATGTGATAGCGGTTCCTATTTTGTTTGAAGTCTGGGAGGCCAATCCCCATCCCTTTTGGACATCATTTGGAATTCTTAGGTCCTGACGAGCTTTCTTTTTGCTAGGGAAGCCAATTAGGGAAAAATATTGGCATTGGATCAGCTTCAAAGGCAAGCATGGTTGTTGGTGAATAGATGCTATCTATGTTAAATAAAAGGGGAATTGGTCGAAAACATTCTTCTTCATTCCATCATGTTAAGGGTTCTATGACAATTTTCGTTCTCCCTATTTGGTGTAGTTTGGGTGCTTTCTTCCTTAGTGGGAGAAATTCTTTTAAGATGACATTTTTTTGTAGGGAGAAAATGGAAGAAGGTTTGGTAAGCAACTCCACTATGTTTTTTTGGACTTTGTGGTAGGAGAGGAACCATAGTGTGTTAAGAAATGAGGAGCAGTCTGAGAATAAGTTGAAATGGCTGTTCCTAAGTAATCTGTTAGCTTGGGTTGAGATGTTTATGAAAGAAAGTTCAATGCCTTTGACTGATTTTGTAGATTGGTTGGGATCTTGTTGAGAGAGAGAGTCTGGTTTTTTTGTGGATTTGCCACTTTGTGCCTTTTGTATACAGCCCATGTACTCTAGTTTACATCTTTCCTTTCGTGTATATACATATTTCTTTACTCATCAAAAAATAAAAATAAAAAGCATCCAAATTTAGATCAATTAATTAAAATTGTTTATTCTCTATATATATCAAAATTATATATGAAATTTGTTTTACATATGTATAAGTCCTTCCCTGTTGTCCTACCTTTTTTTACTATTTTCTGTATTGGTTAACTGTGTCATTTCAGTTTGGTGCCTGTGACTGAGGGGCCTAGACGAGATCTTTTTCTGCATGGACATATCTCCTCTTCAGAATTGTCCTGTTGCATAGCTGTGCCTAGCCTGTTTTATGAAGATCAATCATTTGAAATATGCACGCAATCCATTTATGAGGAAAAAATCAAATTGGATGCTTGAATTTGGGGTGGGCTTGGGTGCATAGAGATGCCAAGCCAAGCACTGCTACCCTTTATCTCGAGAAGATGTTTAGGTGACTATGAAACTTAGGCATTTAGGATATAAATTTTCTTGTTGTATCATGCATGTCAGCTCACGCTTATCCTAATTTAGTTAGTGTTTGGTGAATGTAACCTAAAACAGTGTTGCTTCTGGGTGCAAAGTACAATTTTTTGGTGATAGGTCTGCTTGTTGTGCACTCTGGTTTTATTTGCAAAGAAATTGGTATTTATATGCCGTTTTTTTTTGGTGCTGGCCTATGTTTTTCTAATTATCCTTGCATAGTAAAACTTTCGTCCTTCTATTGCTTCCTGTTTGCCTTTTTAAGCTTCCATTGTTTGTGGACTATCATGACCTTCTTCATGTGTTCTCTCTTCTTGTCTTTCTTTTGTCCAAACACTGGGTATTAAAAGAAAAAGCCCTATTAGGTTTGAACATCATCAACATTTTCATTCCTAATTATCTGAGAATGGGGAAATGACTGATGATTATGGTGGATGCAGATATGATGATTCTTTTGGGTCTTTTAGACGGGAGAGATATGAGGTTTGTATGGTGATCACTGTGTCCTTCCGTTGACTTTGCATAAAAGATCTTGGTTGAAGCATGTCTATACTCATTTGTTTCTTTTTTAACCAGTTTAAGTCTTTTCTTCTGCTTGGCTTGTCTCTATTTTTTGATCTGATTATTGCTTCTGTTTTGTCAGGGATTGTAAACCTTCAGGATCTGGAGAACTACTGTTCTAGTTTATTATAAGAAATGGAATCATCTGGTGAGCCCTGCAGATACAATATTAAAAACAAACCTTGTATTTCAAGGACACTGGATTTATTGCATCTGCTCATGTTCTGTATTGTGCTAATCATGTTTTAACACATCTCTTTAGTATAGGCCAATTTTGTGATGTTAATAAAGGAGATCATCAAAGAGGTTAAACTTTCTGTTCCTGTAAGACAAGGTCCAACTTTCTGTAACTATGACATCTATGCACAATAGTTAAAGTTTCAAATCCTCCAATTATGTAACTAATCCTTTGGAAGTCCATATTCGTGGCAGATAAATAACTGTTATGGCATACTTGTACATTTCATGAGCTTTTTTCCCATCAAGTCTGGATTTTGTGCATGTCTTTTCACTTACTGTTAATATTAGGAGATCAAAGCTATTTGAGTGAAAAAAAGCTTTCCACTTTTCCTAACCTTATTAATAGGACGAGTCACATGAGATTTGGCTGGCTTCTGAATATTCTTTGTTTTAGTGGAGTCAGGAGGTTGAAAATTGTTTAACTGTGGTGAATCATTTGCTCTGGACTCTACTTTTGGCCTTAATTTAGTTTGTAGTGTGGATTCTTCCACTCTCCCTTGTCCTCTTCTTCAAAGGGATTTTCTATATGTAGAATCTTAACCATCTTGTGTGATCTTCCTGTGCAGAACCTTTTAGAACTCTACCCAGTAACTCTTAAGTCCAAAGCTATTCAAGTAAGTTCTGTGATGTCTCCTCTCCTGGTTGAGAGTTCATGTTCTCTTCCCTCTTTTGCCAAAATAGCAAGTCTGCAGTCACCAAATGTTTTGGAACAATTTGATTGCAACCTTTGGGCCCTAGCAACTGCTAGTATTTTTTATTTTTTGATAGGTAAACAAAGGAAATATATTAAAAGTGCTTGGAAATGGCGCACAAAGTACACACGGAGTATAGAAGTAGCAACCAAATACAAGCAAAAGGAAAGAGAGACAATAAACCAATGCCCAAAACGAAAGACAACACCCTAAAGCCTAGACAAACAAGAAACCAAACTTAAACGACATTTGGGTGAGAACAACTTGAAACACCCCACTACTACCATAGTTGCTTTTCCTTGCCGGCCAGACTAACACCAAGAAGCTACGCCAACCTACCACCATCCAAAAAACGTAACCTAGAAGGTCACTTACAAACCAACTCCCACTCGCTACTTTGGTTTTTTTTTTTTTGTTTGAACTGCAGTAATTGACCCAACATTCCAAATTTCTAGGCTCCCTAACCAGATAGGGTGTGGAAGGGGGTCTCCTCTTTACAATTGAAACTCTGCGCTGCTATCTGGATTCCAACTTTCTCAATAGGGCCGTGATTTCCCTCTTATTCCCATCCACTTGCAAACTCAAAAACTTGCTAAATGAGATGCATTTTTGATAGGAGAGATCAGAGAGGCTCTCTACTTCCGACGGGTCCCTACTAAGGCTCTCAAAACTTGACGCCCCCTCCTCAACACTCACCTCTGGTATCGTAGTCTTGGCAACCTTGGGTTGGTTCTCTGGGGCTTCCATAATCACATCCTTACTAGATAAAACATGCAAAGGCCTGTAAATGTCTTCTAAAATGCCCTTGTTTTGCTCCCTCCAAGAAATCAAGCTATTGGTCCTCCCCATACAGCAACCCTTGTCATTAGACAAAGAGAACATTGAGGAAAAAAAACCTTCCCACCATCAAACCATCTTGAACTGATGACTTACTGATGTAGGACAACCCTAGGATGGTTGCCTACACTCAAGGGTAGGTGGACTAGGATTTTATTTTTAGGGTGTAAGGAGAGGAATAAAGAATAAATTTTATGGTAGAGAAACTTATAAGATAAGAAATAGAGAGAAAGAAAAAACAATAAATAAAAGATAGAAAACCTTAGAGTCTCACTAAGGCCTTCTAGGAGTCTCACCTTGAAAAAAATCAATGGAGTCTCACCATTGAGGGTTGCAACCTTGCAATGAAAGAAAATATAATATTATTAATATCAATTCATCCATTTGATTTACATTGATTAGCCTATTTATAAGTTTCTCTAAGTAATCCAAAGTCTACTAGGACTTTAATAACCTATTATGATTCTAATTCTAATTATAATATCCAAAGTCTACTAGAACTTTAATAACCTATCATGACTCAAATTCTAATTATATTATAACTCAACTAGCTAATCCTAATTAGACTCCAACAAATACCAATCCTAATTCAATTCTTATTAATATTAATCCTACTTAAAGTTTACTTAGGTCTTCCCTTTCCTCCTTGAATAAACTTTAAAAGGCTTTCCCCCATCACTTACCCATTGGGAATCTTGCCGCTTCCTCCACGAGAGCCTTGTTAGTTAGCAAGAGACGAAGATGAAGGCATTAGAACCCTTTCGCCATCACTAGGGCCATTGTCAGAAACATTGGGAGCCAAGAAATCCCTATCTTCCTTTAAAAAGCCCTCCCTAGCAACTACTAGTATGTTGAAGCAATCTTGATTCCTGAATCAATTGAAACAAGGGGAAAAAGAAAAAAAACTTCATATTCTAAATTCAGGCACAATTTATTGAAAATAGGCACAAAAAAACTTGCGCAAATGTTCTAGGTTTTCTCAAGTTATATTCATTTTGTGGTAGGTGATAGGGTGAAAATTTGTTTTTGGGAGGATTTATGGTGGGGGGGATCAACCTTTGTTGTCATAATTTTCATGTCTTTATAGCATTGTCATAGTTATAAATCTCACCATTTTAGGTATTCTTGGCCACTCTTCTTCGTTTTCTTGGAATCTTAATTTTTGTTGCAACCTTATGAATTCAAAGATTGAGGACCTTGAAAGACTCTTGTCATCCCTCAGTTGTGTGCACTTGTCTTCATCCACCTCAGATGTGAGAGCATGGTCATTGACCTTTTTAGGATTATTCTCATTCAAATCATTCTTCATGGCTTTGTTTAATACATTAAATATATTTTTTTTCTCCCTAGCTAAATTGATATGGAAATCTAAAGTCCCATTTAAGGTCAAGGTCTTTTTTTGGTTAGTGGCATGCAAGAAGGTAAATACCAACAATATGCTATGATTGAGAAGACCTTTTTTTTTTTGATAGACAAAGAGAAGAAATCAAATATAAATACGCTAAAATAGGGGGCGCTCCCTATGTACACCGGCAGTATACAAAGAAAGCCAAACCCAAGGCAATAAAAGAGGAAAAAAAACCTAGAAAAGACAAAGTTAACCAACAATCCAAACACCCAACAAATTCAGAAAAGAGAGATAGTCCACATCCATAAACTGTTGAGATACTCAAGAAGAGACCGTAGGAAGAGGTTCCTCAAGCTCGTATCTGACATCTCTTCTTCTTGGAACATTCTTCAATTTCGCTCTCCCCAAATGCACCAAAACAAACAAATAGGCGCCATTTTCCAAACTACACTCCTCTTCTTTCCTAGGCCCTTAATTTTCCATTCAAGAAGCAATTTTCTCACTGAGTTCGGGAACACCCACACCACCCCAAAAGAAGAAAGCACCAAAGTCCAAAGCTCCCTTGTCTTACTGCAATGAATTAAAATATGGTCCGCCGATTCCTCATTCTCTTTACAAAGATTGCATCTATTAACCATAGACCAACCCCTCTTTATTAACATATCAACAGTAGAAATTTTACTCCAAACAGCTTCCCAAGCAAAAAAACGAGTTCTTAAAGGGGCATACGAACCCCAAACCTCCTTTGCTGGAAATAAGGGGCTGTTCTCCACCTTTAAAGACCTATAATAAGATTTAACATTAAACTTTCCTTTCCTCTCAATCTTCCAAACTAGAGAATCCTCCCCTTCTTGGACCTTTACTGCAGAAATGTGAACCAGAAAACGATTCACCTCCTCTAATTCCCAATCTTGAAAGGGTCTTCTAAAGTGCACCTCCCAACCCCCGCTACCACCTCCTTGTCTCCCCCAAAGATTAGCCACTACAGTAGAATTATGGGTTGCAATTCTGAATAGCAAAGGAAAGAGCTCCTTCAGCTTAGAATCTCCTACCCAAAAGTCCCACCAAAATCTGGTGCATCTACCATTTCCAATACGAATACTAGTTCTAAGATAGAACTCCTCCCATCCCTTTCTAATGTCTTTTCAAAGGCCCATCCCATAAGACTCCCTTATCTCTCTAGTGGTCCAACCCCCTTTCCCCTCTCCAAATTTACCAACAATGACTTTCCTCCAAAAACTCTCATTTTCTAAAGAAAATCTCCAAAGCCATTTTCCAAGCAAAGCATGATTGAAGTCCTTCAAATGCCTTAACCCCAACCCTCCATGCCTCTTATCTTTGCAAATAACCGCCCATCTTACCAAGTGGATCTTCCTTCTCTCCACCAAATCTCCCCACAAGAACTCCCTTTGAATTTTCTCCAATCTAAGTCTCACTTTCCTTGGGATTACAAAAAGTGACATAAAATAGATGGGGAGATTTGAGAGAGTGCTCTTGATGAGGGTAAGACGACCTCCCTTAGAAAGATATTGTTTTTTCCACGTAGTCAATTTTCTCTTGAATCTTTCCTCTACCACATCCCAAACTCTACACGAATTATGAGGGGCTTCAAGAGGTAAGCCTAGATAAGTAGTAGGGTGATTCCCTACTTTACACCCAAAAACCGCAGCGGTTCTGTCCACATCCTCCACTCCCCCAACTGGGATAATTTCACTTTTCTGCAAATTTATTTTTAAGCCTGATACCACTTCAAAACAGATAACAACCCACTTCCAAAAAACCAATTGGTTCCTATTATCCTTGCAAAAAAGAAGAGTGTCATCGACAAACAAGAGATGGGAAACTGAAGCCCCTTCTCCATTTCTCCCCATAACCTTGAAGCCTCTAATGAAACCTTTCTCCTCAGCTCTTGAGATTAAGCTGCTAAAAGCTTCCATGATCAGCACAAACAGATAAGGTGAGAGTGGGTCTCCCTGCCTTAGGCCTTTAAACGTTGAGAAGAACTCTGTGGGAGTGCCATTCACCAAAACTGCCATTCTCACAATTGATATGCAGAAAAAATCCAGTTTCGCCACTTGGGCCCAAATCGCATTTTCTCCAAGACTGAAAGAAGGAACCTCCGGTTAACGTGATCGTAAGCCTTTTCAATGTCCAATTTGCACACTAAACCTGTACTGGCGCTTCGCTTCCTTGAGTCTATCGCCTCATTAACTACCAAAACTGCATCCAAAATCTGCCTCCCTTCCACAAAAGCATTTTGATTGTACGAAACCAATTTCCCATCACTCTTTTCAGCCTATCTGCTAGGACTTTGGCAATAATTTTATAAAGACTCCCCACTAGATTGATGGGTCTAAAATCCTGCACATCACTAGCTTTCTCTTTCTTGGGGATAAACACTAAGAAAGTTGCATTATGGCTACAAAAAACAACATTTTGTGCATGGAACTCCTCAAACACCTGCATCACTTCCCCCCCAACGATAGGCCAACAAAACTTCTAGAACGCCAGTGTAAAACCATCCGGCCCTGGCACCTTATTTCCCCCTAAATCTGAGAGAGCTTTGGAAACCTCCTCCTCCGAAAAATGCCCCTCCAAAATCTCATTATCCAACAAGTCAAGAATTTTAAATAGACTTGACTCCACATCTGGTCTTCTCACCCGAGGTTCCTCAAACAAGGATTTAAAGTAAGACCCAATCCCTTCTTTAAGTTCCTCCTCTTTATTAAGCTGAACACCCCTAACTGTCAGGCTACTGATAAAATTTCCCCTTCTCCTTGCATTGGCCATACGGTGAAAGAACTTGGTATTGCTATCTCCCTCCTTCAGCCAAAGAGCCCTTGACTTTTGCCTCCAAGAAATTTCTTCAAGGATGGCACAGTGACTAAATTCATCTCTGGCTATCCGCTGACTATTCCTATCTTCCTAAAAAAGAGAACCAAGCCTTTCTAAACTGTCCCAATAGTTTAACTTCTCCAAGGCTGCATCCTTCCTAACTGACACATTGCCAAGGGTCTCTTTGTTCCACCACTTCAAGTTGTATTTCAAAGCCTGAAGCTTCTTTGCAAGCACAAAGCTAAGTTTTCCCCTGAAATTGTATGACTGCCACCATTCTTTAAACCTATCCATAAAACCTTCCAGCCTTAGCCACATATTTTCAAACCTAAACGGGCTTTTACCTGTTCTCATCCCACCATAGTCTAACAAAATCGACCAATGGTCAGAAACAAGTCTTGGAAGAAGAAATCGCATTGCTCTTGACACACGTTCCTTCTAGTCTCCTGAAAACAGAAAGCGGTCTAACCGAGCCTTTAGGGAGCCTCCTTCCCCTCCACTCCAAGTGAAAGCTCCACCTCCCAGTGGAGGATCAACTAATTCAAACTCCTCAATAAAGCCTGAAAATTCCCTCATCGTGGTTGACATCTGCCTGCCATTACTCGTTTCAACTGGGAACCGCACTACGTTGAAATCCCCTGCTATACACCAAGGATCACTCCAAAGCCCCTTAACAGCGGCTAGCTCCTCCCACAACTCCCTCCTCTCCTTACTTTTGATCGGGCCATATAACCCAGAGAAAACCCAAACAAAACCCTCCTCGCAATTTCTAAAACGGCAAGAAATAGAAAAAGAACCCACTTCGGCCTCCAACCTTTCCAAAACTCTCTTATCCCACATCACTAGCACCCCACCTGCCGAACCCCTTGCATCTAAAGATACCCAACCCAAATTTCTACCAATCCCCAAACTTCTTACAATCTTATCAGACATTTCCTTCATTTTTGTCTCCTGAAAACAAACCAAATCTGGCTTGTGTTTTCTCACCATCGACTTAATGACCATTCTTTTATCTGGGTCATGCAAGCCTCTAACGTTCCAGGACATTAATCTAAGCTTCATAAGAGACCACAGTAATTTGCCTTCCCACCTCCCCTTCCTCTACCTCTCTTCCAGCCAACCCATCATAGTTAATAGTACTAACGAGCTTCTTCAGCTCTCTATCCTTGAACCCCACAACGTTCCTCGTTTGCTCTCATTAGGCTTCTTGATAAAACATCTCCTATTCTCAATCTCCTTAAGGATTCTCAAAATATCATTTTCGAAGCCTTCAATCAAGACCCCCACCGACTTACAGAATCCCAAGAATTTCTTATTTACCCAAGGGGATTTGTCCTTTTCCCCTTCTCTTGCTACAGTTATGTGAAGAGGTAACGTCTGATCCTCATTACCTCGAGGCCTAAGGGTTACCGCCTCATTCCCTCCCACTTGGCAGTTGTCCCCATTAATACCTGGTAGGGTGAAGGAGCGTCCATCCTTGAGAACCATACACAGCGGCACCTCAGCCTCCAAAGGGTCTTCAGACGTCCCCTCAAGCTGCCATGCCTGCGGGTACTCCACAGAATCCCCCATCCCCGAAAAAGAAGGAGAAGAAAGGCCAGAAGAGTCCCTGAACACCCCCCCAAAGGCAGTCGAGAAAGGGAACATACCTGGCATAAAACTCTTCAAAGGCGAATCACTACGGCCTTGGTCCAGCGGGGGCGCCTCCTGCTCTGAGCTTTCCCCAACAAAAGCTGGCTTCGGGAGCTCTGTCTTGAACTCCCTAAACTTAGAGGCAGGGAGCCCTAGGAGAGAAGCATGGGCTAGCCCCTTTTTAAGCCCTTTTAAAATATTAGGCCTAATAGTCACAACCCATCGCCCCTTCTATTTGGATAAGTCCAAGCCCGCTCTTTTAAAAGGAAACTTGGCCCGATGGAGACTGGGCTTCCCGTTTCCAGTAGGCCCTCCCGGCTCGGTCCACTTAGAACTTTGCCCACCCTGTCCATCCACAGGATTCCTTCCATTGCCAAAAAGCTGCTTTCCATCCCTCCTTACCACTTCAGCCGACCCACTCTTTGTCGCGTCAAGAGTCTCTTTCACTAACCCAGCATCCTCTTGCAGAGAAACAGGACCTTCACAGTCTATTAGCCTAGCCTTTTCCTCGAGAATCCGCAGCCCCCATCCAGTGACTCCATCACCTACGCCTGCATCAGGATTTCCTTCTCCATAGTGCACCCTTTCCACGCGCACCACCTTACGTGAATCACAACCCCCTTCTTCCTGCTTGAAGGAAGCCCTGCTCTTTGGTTCAACTCCCCTTTGATTCTTTAGAACATTCGCCACCTGAAAGGCCGAGAAGACCTTTCAAATCCCTTAGGTTTGATTAGTGTGTTTTATGTAAGAAGAGTAGAGAGTCTATTGATGATCTCTTTCTGCATTATCTGATGATTTTATTTTTGGGGCTTTGGCATTGTCTTTTCAGATAAGTCAAGATTGATTGGGTTCTACCCAAAAGTATATTTGTTATGATGATCATTTCATAATGGGTTTGGGGAGTTCCATTATAGGCAAGACCTTTTGGCTAATAGCTTTGTGAAGTCCCTTTACTCTTGCCTACAAACGGGGAGTTTTGACCCCGTCCTAAATGCTGCAGTTTGGAACTCTTGAGTTCTCACCTCGGGTGTGTTTCTTTACTTGGGTGACTTTGTGGGGTAAAGTTTGGACTCTAGATTGCCTTTAGAGAAGAGAGTCGTCCCTGAAAAATGGATGCTTCGTTTGCCATTTTTAGGAGTTGTCGATTGACCACATTTTGCTTCACTGTAGTGTAGCAAGAGCTTTGTGGCAGCTTTTGTTCTCTCTCTTTGGTGTTGTCTTCTTTTGTAAGAGAGACTTTGTTGGGTTGGTGTGGGTCATGTGTTGGAAGGAAGTGGAAAAAAGTGTGGGAAGCAGTCCCTTTATGTTGCTTTTAGACAATTTGGAAGGAAAGAAATAGAAGGTCGTTCAGGAACAAGGAGCTCTTCATCCTAAGGCTGAAAAACTTATTCCTTTATAACTTGTTTACTTGTACCAAGATGTACATAGCTGTAAGCCCTATGCCCCTTTGTGACTTTATTGGTTGGTTGGGTCCTCACTAAGGGAGGGAGTAGTTTTTTGTTTCCCTTTCCGTTTTTTGGCCATCTCTTGGCGGCTATTGTATACATCCTGTGTACTTTGGTACGCTTTCTTTTTGACGCTTTTAATGCATTTCTTGTTTACCTATCAAAAAAAAAAGAAGACCCTTTGGCTAATAGCTTGTCACACATTGCTTTGGATTGTGTGATGAGAGATAAATGCTAGACTTTTTGAGAATAAGTGGAGGACAATTGAGGGGTTTTGGGATTTACTTCACTTTTATTCCTTTTGTTGGGTCTCATGCATCGAGGCTATTAAAGACATTCCTTTTAGTGTTATCCAGCTCAATTGGCTTAAGGTGTGAAAATCAAAAGGGTTTGGACATCCTTGGGAGGAGCTTAGTTAGAAACTTAAAACTTGAGAAGATGGCATCTTTGTATATTACGTTGTAGTCTAAACCTTTTGTATAGACTTTTTGTATAGTGGAGGTGGTCAACCATATTTTGATCAGGTTTTTATGTAATCGTGAGGAGGATTCTTCATCCTTCTCATGTTTTTATTAATATAAATAATTATGTCTCTTGTTTCTGGTCCAAAAAAAAAATATTGAAATATTTTGTTTAAGAACTGCAAACCTTTTAGTAAAGGCATAAGTAATTGTGATCCCCTTTCCTTTTTAAATAGATGGTTAGTTTACTTTTGTTTTTGTTTTTCTCCTTTTTTAATTTTGTCAATGTGGTTAATTACTTTTGCTTCATAACCCTTTTGCCATTTTGTTGACATTATGTTCTCTACAATTGTGGTTCTCTCCCCCGATAATTGTTCTGTTATAATGCATGTTGATTAATGTTGAAAGTGCACTTAAGCAAGGGCTGTTCTTGCACACCAGTTGAGGTTTCTTGTATATTTCATGTCTTCTGTAGGTTCATTGTAGTAGTATATTTGTTTATTGTTTATTTATTTGGCTATTGGATTGGATTTTTCTTTATTTGCTTCGCTCACCATTCGTATTTTATCTGCTTGCTGCAGTCAGTCGTTTAAGAGACACATCTGTAGTCGTTGTTACTCTGGATACTAGTGAAGTATATATCATTGTCAGCTTGTCTTCTAGGACTGATACTCAGGTAATTTATATTGATCCAACAACTGGAGCACTTTGCTACAGTGGGAAGCTGGGTTATGATGTATTCGGATCAGAAAAGGAGGCTTTGGATTATATCACAAATGGTTCAAGTTGGCTTTGTAAGAGTGTAACTTATGCCAGGGCAATATTGGGTTATTCAGCCGTAGGAAGCTTTGGGTTGCTTCTGGTTGCCACAAAGTTGACTGCCAGCATTCCAAATTTGCCTGGTGGAGGGTGTGTATATACAGTAGCTGAGAGCCAGTGGGTCAAAGTTTCACTTCAAAACCCTCAACCCCAGGGTAAAGGAGAAGCTAAGAATATTCAAGAATTGACAGAGCTTGATATTGATGGAAAGCACTACTTCTGTGAAACGAGGGACATTACTCGTCCCTTTCCAAGCCATATGCCCTTGCACAAGCCTGATGATGAATTTGTTTGGAATAGATGGTTCTCAATGCCATTCAAAAAAATTGGCCTGCCCCAGCACTGTGTCATCCTTCTGCAGGTTTTTCTTCCTATATGATATCTCAATTTTGATGCTAATCTGATTTTTGACATCATTTTTCGTAATATTTTGATTATCTGTTGGAAAATATAAGCACTCTTCATGTGGTGAGTGCCCTAGTCAGTGCATGACTAATTTAGTTGAACTCCCCACAATTGCTCCGGGGTAAGTTGGGTCAGATGCGAATTTGAGGGTTTATTCATGATTACAGATGTAATGCCATTTAAGTTTTCTCCAAGGCAAGTGGCTTTGGGTTAGCTATCTAAACAGAGGTATTGAAACTACTGGAAGGTCTGAAGATGATGAGGGAGTTTGGGGCTGCCTCCAATCTTATGGTGGAGGGATTGGAGGACAAATATTTGTTGGGTGGCAAATGTGCAAAGAGGACCATTGAGATATAACTATAACCAATAGATGTGGGGGAATTTTGGATGTTGCTTGAGTTCTAGGATTTTGGCTCTTTTGTAAGTCTAGATTGGCAGCTTAGGAAGACAATAAAGCTGGCTAAGAGACAAGTCATCCCTCTTTTGGACTTTGGTGGGGGTCAACTCTCTCACCTGGTTTTGGGTTTGGGACACATGGGTGATTTTTGTAGGGAGCTATGTTTTTTTTCTCTAATTTTCTTATGTGATACATGTACTTTTTTTTTTTTTTTTCCTTTTATGAAGGTATTCTCATCCTTTTTAATCCTTATATTTCTTGAATTTACATGTATAGTTTCTTATTGAAAGAACTTGTCGATAATATTCACTTACTTGATATTAATATATAGGGATTCACAGAATGCCGAAGTTTTGGAAGCTCAGGTCAGCAAGAAGGAATGGTTGCTCTCACTGCTCGTCGTAGTAGGCTGCATCCTGGTACTCGATACTTGGCTAGGGGGTTAAATTCGTGTTTTAGCACGGGTAAGGTATCCGTGTAACTGCTTTCAAGGTTAAATTGCATTATAGTTTGTTCTTGCTTGGAACTTTCTAAATCATAGCTGAGTTGGATAATGGGGCTGGACAAGTTTTGGATTCTACCTGCTGATCCTTCTTATTGGAGAGAGAGAGAGAGAGAGAGAGAGAGAGTAATCATTGTAGATTCTGGTGATGCATACTCCTGCTCTTGCCCAGGTTAATACGATGACTTGCAACTGGGAATTGTTGAGGCAAAGATGCTTAATATGTCAGGAAAATGCATCAGGATCAAAATGGATTATTTTTTTTCTTCTCAGAACATGATAATTCATTGCATTGAACTTAGCGGAAGTATAATGAATATACTGAAGGATGAGAACCTTTGAAGATCTTCAAAAAACTTATCAAAAAGAAAGATTATGCCTATATGCAAAACAAAATGCATATCTTATAAAGGAGACCAAAGCAATGTACAATTCAAGAGCTCTACATATCTCCAGGGTGTAAAAAGTTTCTAACAAAGGATATCAAGATGAAATGTGACAAAGAAAAAGGGATGGCATTTTTATTTTTCAATTCGCATTCAACTAATTTACTTTCCCAACTGAACTCTCCAGTACTATGTCGTCCAAATATATCTATAAGAGTAACTTTTAAGCTAGGCTGTCTTTTCATGTGCTGAAGTTTTGGTATGTTTTATTATATCTACTTAGGTGGAATCATAGTTGTTTTGTACTTTGTCATGTATGTACAAATATGTGGTTTCCATGTACAGATTCCAGTTTTATCCATTTCCCTTTTCAATTCTATATAACTGATATATTCTTTATCTTAGTGCTTGCCACAAATTTTAGCTGCCTGTTCTCGGAAATGAATTTATGAAGGATGTGATTTTCCAGGAAATGAAGTGGAGTGTGAACAACTTGTATGGGTTCCAAAGAGGGCTGGCCAAAGTGTTCCTTTCAACACATATATTTGGCGACGGGGCACTATTCCAATCTGGTGGGGTGCAGAATTAAAGATCACGGCTGCAGAAGCAGAAATATATGTTGCAGATCGCGATCCTTACAAAGGAAGTGCACAGTACTATCAAAGGTTAAGTAAGAGATATGATTCTCGCAACTTAGATGCAACTGTTGGCTCAAATCAGAAGAAAAATGCTTTCGTCCCTATTGTGTGCATCAATTTGCTAAGGAATGGAGAAGGAAAATCAGAATCCATTCTAGTTCAGCATTTTGAGGAATCTTTGAACTATATTAGATCAACTGGTAAACTTCCATATACTAGAATTCATTTGATAAACTATGACTGGCATGCCAGTATAAAATTCAAAGGTGAACAGCAAACAATTGAAGGACTGTGGAAACTTCTAAAAGCACCCACAGTATCTATAGGCATCTCTGAAGGGGATTACCTGCCTTCACGGCAGCGAATTAAGGACTGCAGAGGTGAAATTGTTTATAATGATGACTTTGAAGGGGCCTTTTGCTTAAGATCACATCAAAATGGAGTGCTACGGTTTAATTGCGCAGACTCTTTGGATAGAACCAATGCTGCTAGTTTCTTTGGTGCCCTCCAAGTTTTTGCAGAGCAGTGTAGACGACTGGGGATATCACTTGACACTGACTTTGTCTATGGTTATCAGTCTTATAGTAATCAGGGTGGGTATACTGCCCCTTTACCCCAAGGCTGGGAGAAAAGGTCTGATGCAGTGACAGGAAAAACATATTATATTGATCATAACACTAGGACCACAACTTGGGAACATCCATGTCCGGATAAACCTTGGAAGAGATTTGATATGACATTTGAGGAGTTCAAGAGGTCAACAATTTTATCGCCAGTATCTCAATTAGCTGATATTTTCCTGCTTGCTGGGGATATTCATGCAACACTTTATACGGGTTCTAAAGCAATGCACAGCCAAATCCTTAGCATATTTAATGAAGACGCTGGAAAATTTAAACAGTTCTCTGCAGCACAGAATATGAAGATCACTTTGCAGAGAAGATATAAAAATGCAGTTGTGGATAGCTCACGTCAAAAGCAGCTGGAGATGTTTCTTGGACTTAGGCTTTTCAAGCATCTTCCATCAGTCCCTGTTCAGCCTTTACATGTATGTTATTTTCTGGGTTTGTCTATTAATATAATGATAATTCATTTGTTGCTTTATGCTTCCTTTTGCATTTGGTGCATCTAGAAGTTGTCACTTCCATAACAACTGTTTTACTTGGTTCTTGTCTTTTTTTGTTAGTTTCTTTTTGTTTTTCCTTTTAAAATGCTTTTACCAGCCATTTTCTAATAAGTCATTATTTTTTTCATTTGGTTTTTCTTCTCTATGTTTGATATGTCTTTTGAGCTCTAGTACACCTTAGTGATGGGAACTCAGTTGCTATCAATAGGTTTTTGTACCCTGCTGGCTGGGTTATACCTTAGTGGTAGTGCTCTTTGGCAATGGACTAGAGGTTTTGAATTTGTTGTCTCAGTAGAGGGGTGGGCCCATATTCCCAGGTTTGCTTTGCTGGCAATTGGGATAAGAACCTGATCCAATCAGTCCATTGCTACTTGTGAATTCAATCTATTCTTGTCCATGCGTTACAAAGATTTTCATTGTGCAAGATAGACACAAGTTGGTGAATACTTATTCCAACACAAAGTTTAGCGATTTCTACACTTGCAATTGATCTTAACTTGGCACAAGAGGCTGGTCTATTAAGAATTTGTCCAAATAGGGTCCAATATGGTGATGTGATGGCTTTTTGGAAAGAGTTGGATCCATTTGTGATTTTTTGGATATCCAATCTGATAGTTTCTATTTTATGTGATCTTATATAAGTATGTAGCTTTTGACACCATATGGTATTTAATTTAGGGTAAATTAAGAGACCTCTCTGAGGTTTCTGCCAAAAGCAGAGACCTTCCCCAATATTTGCTGTATATCACTGGCATCACCTGTGAGTTTTCCCCCCCTTAATCTTGTTTTTCAAAGTGTGAAAAACACTCCAATCAAGTTTAAAACCAAACACTGTTGAAATGTATTTGAGTTGCCAAAACATCCTTAGGAGAGTGTTCTTCTATGATGGATTGTGGGTTTGTTGACATAGATGAATTTTAAAGATGTAATTGGGAGGAAAATGGAGGTGGTGGGTGGATTTGAAGTGATGGAGAAGATGATGGTCATGATATGATGTGATGCATTTAGGTTCTAGCAGTTTAGCAGTCTGATGGTTGCCATAGGGTGGTTATGTCTGTTTCAATTGATGGGGTTTACTAGAAACAAGATGGAGAAAGATGTGATGGCTATGCCATGGTGGGTTCTGATTTGTTGATGCCCGCAAGTTTTTGGTGGTGGTTCACCAGATTGGTGCAGCAGTAGGCTGCTTCCTACCGAATTAAAAGGCGTGTTCCCCGTCTCTGCACTGGGTTGAATCCTCCCTCTTCTCTTTTCTGTTTTTCTTTTCAATTTGCTTCCTATCCTTTTTCTCTCTGTCAAACTCTTTCACTATGGTTGACAGTTTTTCACCATTTTTTGGGTTTGCTTTCTCATGCTGTTTTCTCTTTCCCAAACTATCTCTACTGGGTATGATTGTTCCCTCTTTTTTGGTGTGCTTTCTCTTCTTGTTTTCTCCCTCTCAAACTGTCTCTGCTATATATGTTCTCTCCCCATTTTCTATTAGGACTATTTGGTCTTATTGTCAGATTTAGGCTCTGGTCTTTGGGTGTATCTCTCTTAGGATTATGAGTGAAAGAGTTCCATATATTTGTCACCAGGCTGATTAGTCCTTGAAGGCTTTGGGTTTGATACCCTGCAGAAGAGCTGTGTGTCACACTAAGTTGTTGATGCTCATTTTCTTTTCATTGTAGTGACAACTATTTGGGTGTGAGAGTAGGGAAACTGTTGTTGGGGAGAGAGAGAGAGAGAGAGAGAGAGAGCAACAGTAGGTATTGCAGAAGAAAGAGAGTGGATGCAGAAGAGAGAAAGAGCTATCTAGAGAGAGAAACAGAGACGGTGTGTAGAAGAGAGAAAAAGCTATGTAGAAAGAGAGGTCAAGAAGAGTATTAATTGAGGGTCGTCTTTATTAAAGTTAGATTATGACATTTGCAATTTCCATCTATTTTTTTAGTAGCTGACAGGCTAGGATAAAGATGAGCCATATCCTTTGTTGAAGTCTTTCTTTGAAGGATCCCTTATCCTTCTTTACAGATCTCTCTCATATACAAAACTTTTTTTTTTTTTTTGATAAGAAACAATGATTTCATTATGATGAAATATTAAGTACAAAGGAGGATGAGGAATCCTTCCATGAAGTACTTAATCCTCTATACAAAGAAGGATAAAGAGGACAGATGAGTGGATATTAGTCCAAAAAAGTCAAATCTAACTATAATTCATGACAATATGAAGTCTCCTACAAAAGAATCGAACTCCATGTTTTGATAACACATCTATCACATCATTGCTTAAGCAAAGAGTCTAAGAGAAGGAACATCCTCACATTAAAGAAATGTCAATAATCTGGTGCAACCATCCGTCAAACACTCATAGTCCTTTTTCTTTCTCAGTTGGCCCAATATATGACAAGCAAAATCACCTTTTACTAGGAAATTGGAAAAACCTAAAGCTTTCACTAGTAACAATCCTTCTAAAGGGGTTAGAATTTCCTACCTTAATGGTTAAACCCTAGCTTGCAAGTTTCGAGAATGCTCTTAACACTGCCAAAATGATCTCTAATCAACCCTCTAATCCATAACTGCCTTGGGTTACCCAAAGAACATCCATCAAAATTTAGCTTGACAAAACCTATTGATGGGTAGGTATTAACTAGGTGACTCCTTAGTCAATCTCATGGTTCTGCAAACTAGGTTTTAATCTAGTAAAATAAGGCTCAAAGGGATGCCTACAAAAGCTTCACTAATAGAAGCCTATAGTGAAGAAGAGAAATAAAACAAGTTTGAAGTTGCTTCTAAAGTCCTCTACCTATTCTCAAAAATCCGTTCCTTTCCCACCAAATGGTCCAAATCAAAGTGAAGTTGACAATACGCTAAAGAGTCCTACTTTGAGGAAATCCCTTAAAACCCTAAATGATATAATGAGCATCTCCTTCACATTTCTAGGTAGAACTCAATCAATTCCCATAAGTCAGAACAATCTATACCATAATGTTAATGCCATAGGGCAATGTAAAGAAAACATAATCTCTAAACTCCCCACTTCACTTGCATATAACACACCATTTTGGGCTAAGCACTTTGTATGATCTTTTCCATTAGAGCAAGCCATTAGTATCGATTTTTTTATTTGCCACAATTCATGCTAAGGCTTTCACTTTTGGTGGAGCTTTGGATTTCGAAATAAAATTTGCAGGAATAAAAGGGATTGAATTGGCAAAGCCAAGATAACATTAAAAAATGAGCTAATTAAGAACAAGCTTAAGGATGTCAATGACCAAACTCTCATGTTAGGAAAAGTGGGTGACAAATAGGCTTGTGCTAACATAGACATTAGATTAGCTAGCTCCTTAATGCTTTAAGAGGTTATGATGAAAATTGAAGTTCCAAGATACAGAGGGAGAGAAGGAAACTAGCATTGAGGAAATAACAAAGTTTCTCAACCTCATTACTCTCTAGACATTTGGGAATTGCTCACTAAGTGATTTATCACCTAACCAAAGATCTTCCTAAAAGTGGATTTTTGTATCATCCTCCATAGAATAACAAGTGCAATGAAAGAAGTCTAAAAATATTTATGCAATAGCCTTTCAAGAGCATTTTTGTGACCACCTAACAATACAATTGACATTCCATCCATTAGAGTTTGACCCATAAATACTCAACATGACTGGGTTCCATAAAGCATCATTGTCCCTAAGGAACCTCCACAACCACTACCCTTAGAAGGGCTCTATTCCTTAAAGATATCTTCCTAATGCATAACCCCCCTTCTCTCTTGGGCTTACACACCTAGTTCCAACCCACAAGGTGATCTCTCTTCCCTTACTCAAGCCCTGACCAGATAAAATCTTTTTGCAATCTTTCAATTATGGAGGCTACCATGATTCGGGCTTTGAACATAGGTAGAAAGTATAAGGAGAGGAGGGACAAACATGACTACATGAGTGATTTTGCCTCCTAAGGACAAGTAAGCTTTCTTCCAACCATCCAATTGGTGAGAGATCCTCTTTACAATTAGGTCCCAAAAAGATATTGCTTTGGAATTCCCTCCTAAAGGGAGACCTAAGCAAAGAGAGGGGCTAATCTGACATCCTGTAGACTAAAAAGGTAATCTACTCACATACTCAAGTCTAACTTATATTGATACTCGACAAGGTGCTCTTATCCAAATTCACCTTGAGCTTAGAAATGTGTCCAAAACCAGTCCTCCTCTCTAGCTCTTGAGAAAAACATTGTATCATCAACGAATTGTAAATGCATTGCTCATTTTTTTATAACCCAAAAGGCCTTCTAAGACTCCCACGTTCTATGCTCTCAACATATATGCAACAATGGTAAAAAAGAAAAAAAGGGAGAAGGTGTTACCTTGCCTTCAACCCCTAGATCCTCAACCCATCCTACTTATTAGTACTACAAAATTGACTGATGAAATGCACCCACAAATCCATGATTTCCACCTCCAACCAAAACCTTTCCGCTCTAATACATGATCCAAAAAATCACATTTTACATGATTGTAAGCTTTTTCAAAATCAATTTTAAAGACAATTCCTTCCTCTCCAGAACGTCTTTTCTCATCCACTACTTCATTTGCCACTAGAATTGAATCCAAATTTTGTCTCTCCTCAACAAAGTCTCCTCAAGAATTATGAGCAGTCTCTTGCAAAACCCCCTTGTAAACGATGGGACAACACCTTAACTATGAATTTGCAGAGGCTACTCACTAAATTGATGGGTCTAAAGTCAAATATTTATTGGTTTGGCTCCTTTTAGGCACTAGGACAATGAAAGTGACATTAGTGCTATTATTGATGACTCCATTGTTATGAAACTTTGAGAAAACCTTCAAATTATCTTTAATGATATTCAAATGATCCTGATAAAATGCAAGTGTGAAGCCATCTGGGTCTGGAGCCTTTTCCTTGTCCATGTGAAAAACCACTTCTTGTATTTCCTCCACTGAGAAGGATTGCTCCAAATTATTGGAACAATTTGTGATTCTTGATATGATATTTACATCTAACTCAATTAATGTGAAGGGATCTAATCTTGGCTACATCTAACTCAATCCTATCTTCTATTCCCTCCTGTATCAACCTGAGAAGAAAAAAGCATTCTAAGCTTTGTATGACATTTACAAGCTAGCCATCTCACAAGTCACAAGTCAATAAGGCATTGCCTAAACACTCTAAACCCTCCTAAACAAGCCATGCTCAAAGGGCAGAAGTCAATAGTAAGTGGAGAAACAAGTGATTTGCTCTCTTATGTGTTTGCCTTAGAAGAGCTCACCAATTGATAATGATCTGTTTTGTATCAGTCACATTGTTTTCTCAGTTAATATGTTGTTCAACTGCTTACCACATAAGTGTTGCAAGTGTGGATGGAGTTGGGGATTTCTATATGGCAGAGGATTTGAAAGGTTTGGTGGATGTTTCAAAGTTGTCTGGTTGGCATGGGTATAGGCTACAGAGTGAGCTCACTTCCTTCCCCTTAGTGTGGGAGCTCCTTTTTCAAGGCAATATCTCTTTGCTGGCTCCTGATGATTAGTTGAAGTGAGTTATTTGTGTCATTTTGGCTTTAGAAAATCTCGGTTAAGGACACTGCATTTTTCATTATTCGAACTATAAGTGCATGATACTTGTAGGATGGCGAGTTGCTTAATACATACAAGCAATTGCGCAAGTGAAAGGCACTTTTTCAAAATATATGGTATTCATTAATTCTATCCAGTTTTTCTGTTTAGGTGTTGCAGTTTACCATTGTTTAACATATCATACTGATCATTTCAGGTGTTATCTCGGCCATCTGCTTTCTTTCTTAAGCCAGTTGCCAACATGTTCCCTAGTTCCAATGGTGGAGCTGCTCTTCTGAGTTTCAAGAGAAAAGACCTAATCTGGGTATTTTTAGTCTTTCTTTGCATGATGAATGGCATGATATTGCAATTTAAAAATGGTCTTGTGATTGAATTCCTTATTGCCAGTATTTCTAATCTAGGTCTTTGTGATTGAACCTAACCGCTTGAACTGGCAATGGTCATTGATATATCTATACATATTTTTCTTATGGGATATATGCCTTTTTTACCCCACAGGTTTGTCCCCAAGCTGCAGATGTGGTCGAACTTTTTATTTATCTTGCTGAGCCTTGCCACGTTTGTCAACTTCTTCTCACAATTTCACATGGTGCAGACGATTCAACTTTTCCATCCACAGTTGATGTACGAACAGGATGCACTTTAGATGGGCTTAAACTTGTTCTGGAGGTTTGTTTTACCTCTTCTATACATCTTGGTCCTTCCAAATCTTACATTCTCATGCATTGTAATTCATTTTGTGATTTGCAAAAGTGGGCCTCTTACGTACTCAATCTGGAGCAGATAGACATTTGCTTCAGTTTTTTATTATAGCATAGTGTGGTTACTTGGCCCCAAACTATAGTAGGTTTTGAAGGTCTAAAAAAGCGAGGTTGTTTGGTGTTGCATTCAAAGATTTGTTTTATCCTCTATTTCCTTGTAAGAAACAAGGCATCCACAAGAGAATATATCAATTCTCTGACAATGTTTGAGAATGAGATTCCTCGGTATGCCTTAATGATCCAAAGTCCTTAAGGATCCATTTAGCAGAACCAAACAGGAGAAAAACCAAAAAGTGAAACAACTTTTGATAGACTCGAGGAGTTATATAATCACCAACAAAAGATACCAATTGCTTTGCTTCTCTTTTAACCAGCCCATCCACCCAAGGTTTGAAGTATTAGCCGATCCTAGTACAACTCAGAGATGGTCTGGTGGTCTTAGGCAAAAATAGAAGGTGACTCATTCTTTGTTATATATATAGTGGAAACATGGTTTAGAGGATAGATTTCATGGAGGTTTGCCACTAATCGAGTAGAGATGATTGATTAAGTCCTGGAGTAGTGTGGATCAATTCAAAAGGAAGGAGCAGCCTGGAACATTAGGAGAAAGGGAAGATGCTTGATTTAGAAATGGAATCTAGATTTTTGGAGCTGGAAAGGTGGTTTTATTCCACTCAGTTGCAGAGAAAGAAAAAATGGGTTTGAAAGAGAAGAAGAGAATGAGTGAGAAAGAAGAGATAGGGTAGTGGGTTCTTATGGTTTACCCAATGGGTATTTGTGTATTTATATAATGGGTGATGAAGATAGTCAGAAAAATAGAAATATGGGAATGTAGATATGGTTTATAAGAATTTAATTTAATTACATTTTAGATAAATTACTTAAAACTTTTTTTAATACAATTACATAAGGTGTATAAATTAAATTTTGTTAAATAACATATTACTAAAAAAATTAACAATTACTTGTATCAACATTAAATGAAATGCTAGCCTATCAAAAAAAAAACATTAAATGAAATGGTGATAAACAATTTTAAAAGTTTTATAATTAATTAAATTTAACGTGAAGTTATTAAATAAAGGGACAATTATGAATTAGGGCTAGTTAAAGCAGATAATGGATCTAAGGTCCACATATTTAGCATAATTGATGCTAAGGATATGAAATATGAAAGACAAAAATACCCTTGAAGGAAATTAGGAAAAGTGAATGTGTTTATGAGTCTCATCGTTCTGATTCTTTGACTTTTATACATTATTTCCCTTTTTCTTTATTCTCACTCCTTTACTATCCACTTTTTATCTCCAAGTGTCACATTTATTTCACCTTTTTAATTTCTTTTCTAAAAATGTTTTAATATTTTTCAATTTATCTTTTTATTAAAAAAATTTGAAAAAGAAAAGCACAGTAGACATATTAATATACTTTTAGTTATATCTTTTTAATTTTTAATTTTTCTAATTTAATTTAATTTTTATATTTTATAATTGAATAAGTTTTTAAGTAAAAACAAATATTTTCTATAATTTAAATTTATCCTTAGTTTTATTTTTATTTTCCTATTTTATTTTATTATTAATAATATAACATTTTAATAACATTGTTAAAAGTAATTAATAAAACTTTCATTAAAATTTAATATTAATAATAAATATTAATAATAACATTTTTAAACTGTAATTTTCATATATTTGAAAGAGAGCATTAATTCTTTTTTTTTTCTTTTATAGATTTTTTGCATATATTTTAGAATTTTTATGCGATATACGTTGTTTTTATATGAAATAAAAAATCATGTTAAAATCATTTAAAAAAATAAATTATAGAAAATTAAAATCCTATAGAAAAAGGAAAAACAAGTAAAGTGCATTATAGATGATACAACATAGTCACATAGTATAAATTCATTTTATACAATTTCCTTGTCCTTCGGGTATTTTTGGCATTATGAGAAAATCATATCCTTCAACTCAATTATAAATGTTTGTTAACATTTGAACTGAATTTCACACCTTTTGTGGACTTTAGGCCCATTATTAGTTTTATCCACCCCTAAAGCATTATTGTCTCTTATATAAAAGAACTTTCAGTATTAAAAACTGATCAAACATACTTTTGTAATTATTTAAATAATATGAAATATGATTAAACCTATATTGATTATTGAACCTCGATGATCTCTAATCACACCACCAATTCCAAGTTGCCCTGGGTGCCCAAAGTACATCCACCAAAGTTCAACTTAACTACCCCTTTGATATATGTTTGGCTTTAAAATCTTTTATTTCTTGTGTCCAAAATGGAAACCATGACAGTTCAAGTCATCACCCTGCCTATAGGGTGACAACCCTGAAATCTTCGGTTAAGGCTTGCTGATTCCTCCAAAGGCACCCAACTAGCCTTGGAGGCTCCTGATTGAATAGAAAAGACTAGGACAGAGTAGGAGTATATGGTTTAAGTTCTTAGAACATGATCTATGAAACACACAGATGCTACATTGTTATGTGTATCTTTGCACTGCATCAAATCAATGGGGGAACATTTTTTGAAGTCCTCAGTCCAAAAAAGAGCTTTGACATTTGGAGGATTGTTGGAAAAACTTCCCATGGTTACTGCTATGATTTTTATCATTATTGTTATTGTTCTTGTTCTTGTTCTTCTTTTCTCTTGTTGTTGCTGTTGTTATTGTTTTCTTGTGTTTTTCTTCTTCTTCCTTTTATTATTATTGTCACTACTATTGCAGTGATCTATGTGACATTTTATCCTTTTTATTTACATTTGATGCAACTGTATGTTCCTGTAAAATAATTTAACCTTTCCTTTCTTATTGATTAGGTGTTTCGCTTTGATAGGATGAGACACATTGTTTGGTATTGCAATTTTTGTACTAGTAATTATTGTAATTGTTTCTATGCAGGGGCTAATGCACTTCTAATCCTGCATTGGACTTTTTTGACAGGGTGCTTCTATACCTCAGTGTGCAAATGGGACAAATCTTTTGATACCACTACCTGGACCAATAAGTGCTGAGGATATGGCTGTAACTGGAGCAGGTGCACGCCTCCATGATCAAGATACATCTAGCCTTTCATTATTGTACGATTTTGAAGAATTGGAGGGAGAATTGAATTTTCTTTCTCGTGTGATTGCAATTACATTTTATCCTGCTGTTTCTGGAAGAAGCCCTATAACCCTTGGTGAGGTACAAAGTAATTTATAAGAATATGATGACTTATCCATCATTGTTATATGTTCTTCATTCTTGACCAACCTTGTAGAATTCATGAGCACTATTTATGGTTTTTTTATCCGTGATCTTTGCATGGTGAGTTACATTAAATTGATAACTGCTTATTCAACAATCTGCATCATCTCAGGGAGCTTTTCTTAATTCATCTTTAGACCGTATATGCTTTCTAAGATATATTGCTGGCCATGAAACATGAATCACATTGAATATCTGTAAATGAAGTTTTGACACTACATAAGTGAAAATATTTGATGATTTTTTTATTTTATTTTATGTGATTTTCTTTTTCTGTTGTTGGGAAGGTCTGCTGTAATTTCCGCTCAATAATGACCCTGTACATGCTTTTGCAGATAGAGGTACTTGGAGTTTCTCTTCCTTGGAAGGATGTGTTTTCTAAAGAGGGCCATGGTGCAAGGTTATATGAGCTCGCCCAAAAATCTCAAAAAGAAACCAACCCTTTTTTGTTTGCTTTAGACACCAATCCATTTGCTGCTGCTTCTTTATCCAATGAAACTCTGCCACAGACTGTGCAAACTGATGCTTCTGCCAATTGGCTGGACCTTTTGACTGGAGAGAGTAAGCCTTCAGAATCCATTTCTCAGCCAGAGGGGGGGAATGTCACGTATGGAGGAGGTGACTTGCTTGCTTTCTTGGATGATACTATCACTGGAAATGAGGGTGCTGAAGCTGACAATATATTTTCTTCATCAAAAGATGGAAGAACATCAGATAGTGGGGCCCAGCAATATATA